>NC_133470.1:74912793-76123433 GCF_048565385.1 Saimiri boliviensis | reverse complement strand
AGTCAAGTGTTTGTTAAACTGTCTCTCTAAACTGATAATTAGTCACAGCCAGTGCCAGGGAAAAATCATCTCCAAATAGATAGAAAAAAACCTGGAGCTAGTGATCAGCAGCTTCCCAATAAGATCTTAGGAGTTAGATGGGCAGACGTAAGCATGTGTACTAAGAGGCAAAATGAGAGTTTAACCAGTATATGAATTTCCCCTGAAAATGCTCAACTGGTAAGGAAAAAGTGCTTCAAGACAGCGTGTGTACAATATCAGTAAACACATTGTGTATAACCCCTCGCAAGTGCTGGAGGCCACTGTGCATATGGACAGCCTAACCCAGTGGAAAAATTGAAAGAAGAGAAATGCAAACCCTAGATCAATGCCAATGTGTAAAACTCCAAATCCAGGGCTAAACAAGGCACTTCGATCTCCAAAGTCATCATTTTGTCCCTCTTCCAAGTGTACTGTTTCCTATCATTCCTGCTTTAAAACTTTTCAATACACTCTCACTCCTGCTATAAAATTTGCCTTGGTCACTCACTCTACCTTAAACCTACTTCTGCCCCTCAGCTGAATTCTGTCCTCCAAAGAGGCAAGGATTGAGTTTCCTTCAGACCTGTATGAATTTGCCAGTAGTAACTCTATCATGAAGACTGGACTACACAATGCGTTCTCAGTGTATTTTACTAAATATACACTACTCAGAGGCTACTGGGCAACCCAATGCCAATTAGCCTATTCTGTGATCAGCCCATCCTCTATGGGCATCTTATCCCTCAGTGGGAAGTGTTTTCATAGCATCTAGACACACGAGAAATTTCTGGGGTGATAAATATGCTCTGTATCTTACTAGAGTTATGAATTACATAGTTATAAGTCTTTGACTCATTGAATTTCACATTTACAATGTATGAATTTCACTATATTCAAATTACAAGTGTAAACCATAGATACAAATTTTGTGTATATAAGGATAAAATATACATTCAAAGAAAAAATACAGAAGTAATAAAAATACACTTTCCTATTACACAATATCAAAAAGAAACTTGCAATCACATTCATAAGTCATCTCTTATATTTTAGACAGACATTACTCAGAATACATTCTCCTAAATTTAAAGACAATTGGCTTATGTCAATTGAATGCTTCAAAACTGGAGATTTATTAGGATTCTAAGGAAATTTTTATCATTTCAATTAAAGTTTCAAAATCCAATTCCTAGCAAGTTACTGACACCAAACATTTAACAAGGACTCTCAAGCTGGAGTACTACAAGTTCTGCCAAAATATGTCTGATGCTTACACAGATCTTATGAGTTTAACGAATAAAATAAATTTATTTTACAATCTCATAACTATATAGGACTGTCATGTTTGCTCTAGATAACAAATTCTCAGTAGTAATATTCATTTTGTACAACCACAGACCATATAAATGTGGGTGTAGCATGACACATGAATTAATTTTTTAAAATCTTACTAGGAACTTACTTGTAATAAGATATTTTTATGCCCATGTAGCATTTCCTGACACATACTTTTCATACATGGCTTTTGAGGATTTATTTACATCTATTAGTTAACCAAACTCTTGCAAGTAAATTTGCATTTCCAATAGGCCTGGAGATATTATAAATAGTTTCTTCACAACATAAACTATGTAGTCTTGCTAAGGCAAATTTTGACTCTGTATTTCCATAAAAGCATCTATTACTATCTTATGTCAATGCTCAGTAACATTCTGAATTATGATATTAAATCTCTCAGTTCTTTAACATCTCCTTGTGAAGATGTGAGAAACTGTCATTTTAAATGTGAATTTGTGACTTTTTATAAACCAATGAGCTATATGGGTGTTACCTTGTTGATTGAAGCTCACTCAAGACATCTGACATTGAAATTACAGAAAAAAATTTTTTTAATATTGTTGTCCCATTTATATGCTTTTTTTCATTGAGGATAATCACTAATCATCAAATTATGTTGTATTCAATCATCTCATTAAGGAAGAAAAATCTAACACCTTTAATAGGAAGTTTTCAAGGTTTCAGCAAAACAATAACAATAAATTTTTTTCTCAGCCTATAAACTCATTCCCAGTCCTGAAATTTATTTCTTCAAACTGGTGGATGTAGGATTTCTAGGGAAATCCTTAATCTATTTTGATAAATTCAAGATTCAAAAATTATTGAAAGGTTTTTTAACTCATTATGTCCCCAATTCCAGTTACTTTAATCACTACAGTTTAAAGTTAAGCAGCCTCATATAATTCCATCTCTACTCTATAAACACGCTATTTTCAGATAAGATTTTATTTCCACAGAATTTCATCAGCCATGTGAATGGCTGCCGGAATATTACAAAATTTAACAATTCACAAAGAAGGCTCTCTTCAGTGTATAGTTAGTTAAGATCAATCTTACGTGTCCCTAGACAGGTACATTCCTGATGATTAGCAATTTCTGGTTTTCTATTATAGAACAGAATATTGAGGGAAACATTATTAGTTTCCTATTGCTGCTGTAACAATTTACCACAAACTTAGTGGCCTAAAACAGCATATGTATATTATACTATGGATCTGGAAGTCAGAAGTTCAAAATCAGTACCACTGGCCAAAAATCAAGGTATCAGCAGAGATGGTTCTTTCTGGAGGTTCTAAAGGAGAATCTGTTTCCTTGCCTTGTATTTGGCAACTTCCAGAGACCACCTGCATTTTTATGTTTATTTTATTATTTTGCTATTGGCTTCTATCTACATCTTACAGTCCAGTGAACAGTAACATCCAATGGCTTTACCTCTCTCTCTCTCATTCCTTCTGTAGCCCCATCACGTTTTCTCCTTTTGATCTTTCTGCATCCTTCTTATAAGGATCACTTTAATCACATAAGGCTAATTCATATATCCCAGGATCATCCCCTATCTCAAGATTCTTAATCACGTCTGTAAAATCCCTTTGTTCATGTAAGGTAGCATATTTGCAGTTGTGGGGGATTAAGATGTGGATGTCTTTGGTGGGCCATTATTGTCTCCCCGACTTGTTTGCTATTTATGCTTTGGGCAATACAGATGTTTTTTCAGATCCCTAATTTTTATTTAGAGAGGCACTGAATGCTTACAAGAAATATGAAGGGGTATTTCTTCTACTTCCTTTTATATATAAACAATGAGGGTTAAAAATTGTGCTTTTTGGTAATTCCAATATTTAGATGTCTCTCTGAAAATATAAAGGAAACCGGCTTGGCATGGAGGCTTATTCCCTTGATCTCAGCACTTTGGAAGGTGGAGGCAGGTGGATCACCCGAGGTCAGGAAATTGAGACCAGCCTGGCCAACATGGCGAAAACCCATCTCTACCAAAAATACAAAAAATAGCTGGAGTGGTGGCACGTGCCTGTCATCCCAGTTACTTGGGAGGCTGAGGCAGGAGAGAATTACTTCAACTTGGGAGGTGGAGATTGCAGTGAGCTAAGATTGCACCATTGCATTCTGACCTGGGTGACAGAGTGAGACTCTGTCTCAATAAATACATAACTAAATAGGAAACCATCTGGTTGCAGCTGTAAACCACCTTAGAGGCCACTACCTCATGAGTTTTCACATTCATTCAAAGAAAATCTACACGATGAATATGTTGTTATTACAGAAATTCCATATCCTAAACATGTCCATTCTTCCCTTTTATCCCTTACCTGTACTTGGTGAATTAACCTTAAAATATATGTCAATTAGCCTCAAAAGTTATTTTCCTGTTTACTCTAGACATATTAAATTACCAGTTTTCTATCGATAACCCACATAATGTGGTATCTATCAAATTACAGAAATATAAACAATAGTTATGAAAATTATCACAATGAAATTCAATCCAGTTGTGAAGAATTGCCCTGGACAAATTTTTCATTACAATCCACCAAGGATAACTTTAGTGTGTTCAGTTAAATAGACCCTTGAATGAGTCTCCCTTGCTTTAGAGACCTAAAAGGGGTATAATATGGTCACTTTTAAATATTCAGGATTTTTAAAATAATAAGTGAGCATCATAGCAAAAAATATTTTTATCTTCCTTCACATAAAGATGGTAAGTAAATGTGCTAATTAGCACCTTTTCAAGAACACAAGTATCTTTTTAGTTTAAGGGCAAATTGATCACATTGGATCTTATGAGCCATTTGAAAGGTTTTTTTTTCCTTCTTTTGCTCTTAATCTCTTTACAGAGATCCTACGTAGTAGAGCTAATCACTATAAATTATAAGTCTATTCCTCCCCGTTTTATGTAATAGGATGCTCAAGCAATCATGACTTAGGAGCATATCAAAATGTTCATTCACATTCCAATATACATCAGCTCCAACCATTTGACTGTTTCACAAACGTGTGCATATGTATATATTTGTATGTGTCTTTGTCTGCATAATATTATGTGACATATTTCAGGTCTCGGATATATAATAGCTATACAGTTTTTCTAAGTGTTAATGCTAGAGCACCTCCCCAAATTTACTTCTGCCTACCAAGAGAGTTAAAAGTTTCCCAAGGAATCCACCATCATTTTATCACATTTCCTTGTAATTGAATCAATTATCTTTATAGTAAAAAAGCCCCATAAAAGTGCTTCTGCTCATTAAATGTGAATTAATTATTTATAAAATTTCACCTACAACAGTAAAAAGGATAGGTCTATAACATGTTACACAATTGATAATTATTTCACTTTGTAGTCATTTCTCTCTAATGTGACATTTCTGTAGACAGTTTGAACATACTTAAACATTTTCTTCATTTACAGGGTCCTTCAAAGAGGCTTTTATGCCTTACAATCACACAAAAATTGAAAAGGAATTACCTACTTCACATAAATTCTGCAGGCTTTTCAAGGTCATCATGGAATATTTTTCACAAAGTTTCATAAAACTGTGCCTGTTACCTCCATTTATATAAACTCTGTAATAGTGTGCATTATAGTTTTGAGTAATATAAAAATTTGAACTCTATTAAGAAGAAAAGTGTCTTCTTGTGATTTTGAAACACATTATTGGCCAGTTATGGACAAGGAATCTGGTACATTAACTAACAGCCCATTATTGCACACTGTATCTGAACCCTATCATTTCAACAATATTGGCTTCATTTAACTTCACAATGATATGCCTGCTATCCATGCAGATAAGCAAACATTTTCAGTGTCTTCATTACAAAAACAATATAGATTGTAGTTATGGAAAAAACAATTTAGCAATCCCACATCTTATAAGAAAGAAAAACAAGTCTTATAAACCTTGGGAGCATATTAAGAGGAGGAAATATAGTTTGTATTAGTAAAAATATAAGTCATTCTTTAACATATTTGCATTGTGTGTTTGGGTGCACTTGATATTGGCCTGTCTCTGTAAAGGAGGAGAGCAATTTTATCAAAGGCCCAAGGCGGAACCAAGGCAGTACATGTATAACCGGGTTCTACTCCCGCTGTTGCCAATCTGACTGAGCATCAAAACCACCTATAATGCTTTGTTACAAATGTACTTTCTGGACCCCGTTTTCAGTAGATGTTGATTCAATAGTTCATTGTACACAGTCCACTAAAGCAAATTTAGGAACAGAATCTCAGAACATAGGAAACCATTACATTTTAGAGTGAATAAGTGATGAATTGAAAAGATAGGTGATTTGATTTTAGAGCAGAACCCCATATTTGGCACATCAGGTAGAAATTTCTACTCAGAAACTCTATGGAGAAGAGGGCAAGTTAGTTTAATGATTTTCCTTCTTTTTGTTTATGCTGTTGTGTTTTTTAGTGTATTATTTGATACAAAACTGACGTGCAATATATATGTTAATTTTAACACAATAATATAACAATCACCTATAAGCACACTAGAGTTAGCCATCCTCCTAAATCTTGTGTTTTTACTATTCAGCTGTTTTTATTAGTTTTCTCATAAATGTATGTAGGCTTAAATAATGTAGCATTTAGGTAGGTTTTGTAGAAACTTTGCCACACTGTAAATGAAGTAGATCATTTTTTGCCTTCGATATTACGCTTTTAAGATTTCTCTGTGTTATGTGCAGTAATACTTTATGCTCTAATGTGCAATATGAACATATGATGAACACATTGTGTTCATATGAATATGAACATATTATGTTCCTCTGTGACGAAACATTAATTCAATTGTGTTTTTTCTAGTTGCGGGGCATTTCGGCTATTTACATCCTTTTGCTGTTGTGAACATTACTGCAATAGGCATTATGTACATGTATTCCCTTGAATCCCCATACTCTCCAATACTTGATATTATCAGATTGCTTAGTAGTTTGCCAATTATAGGTAAATGACATTTCACTATGGTCTTAATATAAATTTCTTTGATTACTGAGATTGCTTAAATATGAGCTACTTTTTTATGTAATGGATTATTCTTTCTTTCTGATTTATGGCAGTCGTTTAAATAGTCTACATGCTAATATTTCTTTGCATACTAACCTTGTTTTAGTGATTTTTATTGCAAAAACCTTCATCTTCATGGTGTTTTTCGTTTGTTTTGTTTCTGTTTTTTTTTCAACTTTCATTAGAGAAAATTTGAAATGTAGAAAAAGCAGAATTGCATAATGAACCTTCGTAGACCATCAACCAGATTCAATGATTATCAATATACTAACATTCTTATATCATCTATAATTATATCATATTAATTCACTCTATATCTTAATTCATGCTGTATCATCTATATCATCTATAATTCACTCACACCCCACGAATGGCAAAAATAAAATAAATGCCTAACTGCCTATAAATTAGTGCTATAAAAATACCATATTCCCCCATTTGCACTTTGCTGGTTTTATTTTTATGTTAGTATATTTGATTGTTTTGTTTTATTTTACACTGGGGCACTGTTGTAGCATCACACAGTATCACAAATGATTTCTAGATGTTATAGAAAACGTTGAGTTTTTAAAAATTAAATTTATTCTCTATTTTTGAATCAAACCCTGAAAAGGTGATGTTTAAAAGAAAATATTTTATCCTCCAATTATTCTAAGTATTATAATGCAACCAAACATATTAAAATACTGTCCTGTGATTTTTATTACTAGTGCTTATTTTATAGAAAAACGACGGACTTGTGGATTGTGAAAAATAGCCAAAGATAGACTCATTTGAAAGTTACAAGTTCCAACGTTTTGCATTGTGAAAGTTAAAGTATGCCATCTGAATTTAATTTTTATTTATTTATTTATTTGAGATATAGTCTCGCTCTGTCACCAGGTTGGAGTGCAGTGGTCTGATCTTGGCTCACTGCACCCACTGCCTCCCAGGTTCAAGCGATTCTCCTACCTAAGCCTCCCAAGTAGCTGGGACTACAGGCATGAGCCACCACACCCAGCTAATTTTTGTATTTTTAGTAGAGATGGGGTTTCACCATGTTGGCCAGGATGGTCTCAATCTCTTGACCTTGTGATCCACCTGCCTCAGCCTCCCAAAGTGCTGGAATTGCAGGTGTGAGCCACTGCACCTGGCACTGGATTTAATTTTTTTAATGTTGTAAACTAACTCTGCCTTCTGTTTATAATCAAATATACATATACATTTAGTTCCCTGCTTTTTCTGAGAAATGTGAGCAACAACACTGCAGTATTAATATTGACCTGAAATCTATCAGAAAGTTTCATGTTTAGTTATTTTTATTCTTGTTACATTGCTAACTAAAACACAAATTCAGACAATCATGAAATCTAATTATGTTTCTTATAATAATCAATGCTTTTTGTTTAAAATATTATTTAAAATTTTAGCACTAAGCTAAAAAAAAAATCCTTTGAACTAACTTTGTGAAGAATGTTATTTCTCTGGGTTCCCAAGAACCCAAAGTACAACTGTTAAAAGTATTCATCATAGACCAGGTGCAGTGACTTACACCTGTAATCCCAGCACTTTGGGAGACCGAGGCGGGCAGATCATGAGGTCAGGAGTTCGAGATCAACCTGACCAACATAGTGAAACCCCGTCTCTACTAAAAATAAAAAAAAAAAAATAGCTGGGTGTGGTGGTGCCTGCCTGTAATCCCAGCTACTCAGGAGGCTGAGGCAGGAAAATCACTTGAACCCTAGAGGCAGAAGTTGCAATGAGCCAAGATTGCGCCACTGCACTCCAGCCTGGGTGACAGAGTGAGACTCAGTCTCAATGAAAGAAAAAAAAAGTAGTAATCATAATAATCATAAAACTGTGGCCTGGATCAGTGTCTTGTGCCTGTAATCCCAGCGCTTTGCAAAGCTGAGGCGGGAGGAACACTTGAGGCCAGGAGTTCAAGACCAGCTTGGGCAACATATGAGACCCCCATCTCTACCAAAAATAAAAGAAAAAAGAATGTGGTCATATTAGTTTAAGATAATGGCATATTAGTTTTTATACAAGGAATTTTGGTTATAAAGGGTAATTTTGAATAATAATTGGTTTACAAGACCAAGGAGGATGGAGAATGGGTATATGTCACAGCATTTGGTTTGCTTTGCTTTCAGTTTCACACTCAGTAAGCAAAGAGTAAACAATATTTGGAAGACTGTTTTAAGAGTTCTGTATCATTAATGCAGAGCTAATGAAAGTACATAACTAGTCTACCCATCTGCTTATATTATATTTGGAAAAAACTATATTAAGTATTTGAAAATTAATGTGATTACAGGGCTGTCCATCATATTACTAGACTCCATATATTTTTGTTGCATTCCATCTAATGTTCAGCATTTTATTTTTTTATTTTGATAGTAATAGTGTTGATGTACTTCCACAATAAATCATGGCTCTTAATTACCTTAGAGGTGACATAATCTGCTGAAAAGGGTCAGCTCTAAGACAAGGAGAACAACAGATTTGGATTTTTGCTATCTCAGAAGACATACGCAAATCAAACAAAATAACTTGTATGTTGTTTAGCATTGCTTGTCTCAGAATATATGAGCTTGCCTGTAATGGATTTGGGGGTGTTTTTCTGTTGAATTTATTTTAATACATCACACTTACTTTTAATTTTCTCTTCCATATCATTGGAAGTCAGAAAATCCATAATGAAGTATCTTTCTTGGTATTCTGGTATATTTGTTTTCTTACGTTTAGCAAAGCAATATTTTGTAAAGCAAATCTAAGATTATTTTTAACGTATATTTTTGCTAATGTGTCTTACTGTATTTGGGCTGCTATAACAAAATACTGTATATTGGGTAATTTATAAATAATAGAAATGTACTTCTCACAGTTCTGGAGGCTGGGAATTTCAAGATCAAGATACTAGCAGATTTTTCCATGAAGGCTTGCTCTCCTGTTGATAGATGGTAAATTTTGCTGCCTCCTCACATAGCAAAAGGACCCCCAAGCTCCCTTAAATCCCTTTTATAAAAGCACAGATCCCATTAATGATGGCGGAGTCCTCATGATCTAATCAACTCCAAAAGTCCATACCTCTCAATATGATTGCACTGAACATTAAGTTCTAATATATGAATTTTGCAGGGACACATACATTCAGAACACAGACTATCCTATGTACGTATTTTTTATAGTCTCAGAATCTCCCATGTAGTTAAACATTAGGCAATGGGTAGATACCAACAGAAAAGCATAGCAATGGGTCAAAAAGAATCTGAATTCTAAATAAAATAGGAAAATCTGCCCTTTCTTTTTAATCTATTGGGCCAATAGTCTTGTCTTGCTTCTACATTTTCATTTAAATTAGAGAAATTCTGAGACTGTAACTACATATGCAAATAGAAGTTGAGAATAAAGCCAATTTTGGAGACCTAAGGGCAAAATAATGTGTTTTCTGTTTTGTTTTGTTTTTTATCTTGATGACCATAACAATGAAAAAAATGGGGATGGCTTCAAGGAATATTTTAAACAAGTCTTTAGCTATTAAGGATTTCCTCTTATGGAGAAGCTGTCAGATCATATGTTTCTTTTCATTTTCCTGTTCTGATAAAACAAGAAAAGGCAAGCAGAATTTAAAATATGCACATTAGATAAAATAATAAATTGCTAAACTTCCCTGAAGGCAGATACTTATCTAATAAAGGAAAATCCATAGAGAATATCTTCCAGTGTAGTTATTGATTTCAAATGGGCTCAAGTAACTTACTAAGCAATTACATAAGGTACTATAACAAGATCCCACCACAACATATGGATTTCCCTAAGCCTATAGTTTTGCAAATAAAATACTACCAAAAACAACACATTTATTTGTTTTCTAAATATTTATACTATTTTTGCTATGTACCAAAGTAATGCATATCAATTCTAAAGTATTTAATGAACCCTGATAAACTCAGATAAATAATAAAGTAGAATAAGAAATGCAGAGATATGACTAGTAATCTTTCCATAATTTTATCATTCAACATTTAAAATGGTATTTGCTGTTTATTTTTCATGTTATATTTACTGTTGTTAGTATGTTTTCTCATTTTCACATTGTTTCTTAAAAGCAACAGTTCTAAATATTGTACGTTATCTCTGTGTCATTATTGATGTAATTAATCCACAGTTGTTGAACACGTAAAGTGTCTCATTTTCTATGCTGTGAAAAATACTACAGTAAATAGTTTTGTATACTTGTCTGTAAATACTTCTATGATTATTTTTTTCAAAATATAATCTTAACATTGAATAGTTTGTAAAATATATATATATATATATATATATATATATATATATATATATATATCACTTTGTTTCCTTACATCTCCCAGCTTTGGTTATTATTAATATGAACAAAACATGGTAATTTAGTAATTGCAAACATTGTGCCTTTTTGTCTTTTAATATATATTTCTTTAGATATGGACATTTTATATAGGGACTATTTTAATTTCATCACTTGTGAATTATTTGCTTGTGTACTTCCAGGTATTCACTTCTAAAGAATTAAATAAGTTGCATGTGAAAGAGAAATCTGGTTTTAACAAAGAATTGACACATATGGCCCAAACTAATTCTTCATGGTATTTCATAGATACTAAGGAATTATTCCCTTAACTTTTATTTTATATGTACTGAGAGCTGAAATTCTTCCCGAGATTACTTTGCAGTGATTTAAGAATTCCAAAAGTGATAGCATATAATCTCATCCTATGTGCCCTAACTTACTATGCCAGGTTAATTGTAGTGAAAATTGCAGTGAATAATCAGCTTAGTGAGAAATTGTCATTAAATTGTATTTTAATGAGAATACATCATTGTTCCTATTCATGACTTGGGTTACATTAAATTTTCTCCATATGAAACAATACCTTGATAAGTATCCATACTTGATGCTACCTTAGTCTTTATCATTTTATGCCAAGCTTTTGAGCTAAAATAAATAAATAGACAATTATTTTAACACTGTAAGCAATTTTATTACTCTAATTAACAATAGAAAAAAACGTTTGTAAGAATAACCAAGCTGTTAATTGAAATTCAAAGACAAAATATGAGAAAAATATGCCATATAAGGACAGATATTAACAACAATAATCCTACTTCCCTAGCTACATCTCCAAGTCTAAGACCAGTATAGCCCTAGGTCAGTTAATGTTGCAATGCCATACTTCTTGTGGTCTTCCTTCTACTTATGTTCTCATTTATCACCAGGAACTCTTTGCATTCTTCAATACCCACTTTGAGTACCATCCTCTCTGTGGAAGTATCTCAAAACTTCCTGTCCCACAGCACTGTTGTACATTATTCCATTCATGGTGATCTGTAAATGTTCTAAGTGTCTATTTCTCCAATGTTTTATTACATTTCTTGAGAAAGACTTTGCATTTACTTTGTATGTCTAGCACCTTGCAGGTTTTGGTATATTAAAGATATTCAATAGCAATCTGTGAAATGAATACATTAACTGATGAATTAATTAAAGAAAAATTGGGAAATATTTAAACACATGTATAATTTGAGCTTTCAAAGGAAACATTGAGCTATATTTTCACCATTAATAGATCAAGTTTTTAAGTTTTTTTTTATTTTATACAATAATAAGTCTGTGACTTTAAGTAAAAGAAGGTGAAGAGCCAATTATCAGATTAATTAAATTAGAGCCTTTTTCACATAATTTTTTTCTAAAATTTCATTATTCCTTAAGTATGAAAAAAATTAGATTTAATTGGCCTGTTTAGTCCTTGCCATTTGATTTTATGTTTCTTTTGGCAAGTTTGGAAGTACTACCTGATACTCTCTTCCCATTCTCTAATGCAATGCAATTCAATACCCATTAATGAATTTTTTTTTTTTTTTTTTTTTTGTGACGGAGTTTCGCTCTTGTTACCCAGGCTGGAGTGCAATGGCGTGATCTTGGCTCACCGCAACCTCCGCCTCCTGGGTTCAGGCAATTCTCCTGCCTCAGCCTCCTGAGTAGCTGGGATTACAGGTACACACCACCATGCCCAGCTATTTTTTTTGTGTTTTTAGTAGAGACGGGGTTTCACCATGTTGACCAGGATGGTCTCGATCTCTCGGCCTCGTGATCCACCCGCCTCGGCCTCCCAAAGTGCTGGGATTACAGGCTTGAGCCACTGCGCCCGGCCGCCTTTTTTTTTTTTTTTTTTTTTTAAAGTTTATTTTACTTTGAGACAAGAGTTTCACTTTTGTTGCCCAGGCTGGAGTGATGAATTTGTACTTCAAGGATTTCACCAGCAGTGGGAATGGGGACATGATGTAAGGCACAGTCTGCATTCTCAAGAATAATATATATATTATTGAGAGAGATGTATAGATAGATAGATAGATAGATAGATAGATAGATAGATAGATATACCTCACTCCAATGCTACCTCATATGTGAAGAAACTATATCTTTCATAAATCGCTGGTAGAAATGTAAAATGTCACAGCCACTCTGGAAATTTGTATGGTGGTTTCTTGTACAACTAAACATTCACTTAGCATATGATCCAGGAATTACACTCTTGAAAATGTATCCTAGAGAAATGATAACTTATGTCTACATAGAACCTGTTCATTGCAGCTTCATTTATAGTACCCCAAAACTGGGAAAAATTCAGATGTTCTTCTGAATTAGACTGCATTGCTAAACAAACCATAGAACCATCGTGTATCTACAAAAGAGAATAGTACTTAGTAATAGTACTTAGAATAGACTATTGACATACGCAAAATTTTGATGAATCTTCCAAGAATTGGGATGAGTGAAGAAAGCAAATTTTGAAAGATTACATAATATATTGCTTTGGACTGAATGTTTGTGCCCCTCCCCAAAAGTATATGTTAAAACTAAACCTCAATGTGATGAGATTTGGAGGTGAGGCCTCTGAGACCTAATTACGTCACGAGGGTGGAATCCTCATGATTAAATTATCACCCTTATAAAAAGAGAAACATACTTGAAATATTTCTCTCTGGACAAAAAGAAGGCCCTCGCCAGAACCTGACCATGCTGACATACTGATGTCAAATTTCCAGGCTCCAGAACCATGAGAAATAAATATTTGCTGTTTAAGTCACCCAATCTATATTATTTTATTAAAGCTGATCCAAGTGACCAAGGCAACATGATTCTATGCATATACCATTTGTGAAATGACAAAATTATGGAAAATAAATTAGAGGCTGTCAGGGCTTAGGGACAATGGTAAGCAGGGAGGAAGATATGACTTCAAAAAGGAGCACAAGATAGACCTTTGTGGTAATGGAATATTTCTGTGTCTTGTTTGCAGTGATGGTTACTGGAACCATATAAATTTGTTGTATCAATGTGAATATCCAGGTTTTGATTGTGTGCTACAATTCTGTAATTATAACAATTAGAGGAAACCAAATATGTAAAGGGTATGATATGGTGGCTGTGTCCTCACTCAAATCTCATCTTGAATCCCTGTGTGTTGTGGGAGTGACCTGCTAGAAAGTAATTGAATCAAGAAGGTAGGTTTTTTTCCATGTTGTTCCCATAATAGGGAAACAGTCTCAATGCATCCTGCACATGCTCTCTTGCCTGACACCAATGTAAGACATGACTTGGTTCCTCCTTTGCTTTCCACCATGATTGTGAGGCCTCCTCAGCCATGCCGAGCAGTGAGTCAATTAAACCTCTTTCATTTATAAATTACCAAGTCTCAGGAAGGTCTTTATTAGCAGTATGAGAACAGACTACCACAGGGCACATGGGACCTCTCATCTTTGCAAATTACTGTGCTATAATTAAATAATTGTTTAATAATAACAGGTTAAAAATGAAGTCTTTGTTATGATAATTTTTTCCCCCAGGGTTGGCTTTGTGAGCATACAGTCTGTGTATTTGCATAGAGCTTTACCATCAGGACCTTGAGTTTTCGTTAATGTTGTGCTATTGTTGTGTTGAAACTCTTAATGCATTTTTAATAAGATACCCCACATTTTCATTTTGCACTGGGCTCCAGAATTATGGATCCAGTCTTGGCTGCTCTAGTTAATTTCTGATATTTGTTTAAAACTGTATCAGACTTCATTTTCCGGTGACTCCTACAAAAATTTACTCATTATCAGGTATAATTTTAATTTTTTTAGTTATCATTTAGGATTCTGAAAATTTTCCTTTTGTTCTCCTTGACCACAAATACCAAAATGAAGGATGTCATTCTGAGGAAGCACCCAAAGACTTTGGAGACAACACCAACATCTTGCAGCTCAAAATAAAAGGAGTAATCTGATTTTTATTTAATTAGACACAAGCCAGATGATTAACATACAGAAGTGACTTTAAGGATATCTTCCCATAATGTGTTAATTTTCAGATGAAGAAAAACAGCATATGTAAAAAACACTTTGATCCATTCTTTTTCTTTTAATCTTTTTTCACAATGATTCTTTGTACAACTTAGAATATTTATCCTTTTGATCATAGATTTCCCATCTTTTTTAAGTTAGATAAAGTATTCTTGCTTGTTCCAACTACAAGAATCATTTCAAGTGATTTATTATAGTGATAACAATAAGAATAACAAATTAAATCAGGATAACACTTAAGATACTTGCTGAATGCAAGCGTTCTGGATATTTGAATTGTTCATTCAGAAAATAGTAACTTTATCTGAATAGTAATCCACATTTCAAAATCAGAGGAGTAGTTTACTTGGAATTTCACATTGTACCTCCTGTAACTTTCCTACTCCAGTGCCACAGGCAGAAGGGGGCTATCATTCTTCCATTACTAATGCTAAAGAGAAGAGGTAAGGCCAAGAATAACCCCTTGCTGACTTCACTTCTCTTTGCCCTGACTCCTGAAACCAAGTATGTGTAAATCATTCTGGTAATATTTCTACCTTCACTTATTATCCCATGCTCTGTTTTTCTTTTTTGTAAATTCTCCCTCTTGCCTCCTTGTGGTTAAATTTATCATCAATACCATTTACCTTAAACTTAAGGTAATTAGAGCTGTATTTTTCCACTTTGAAGCCTAAAACTTTGCTTTCTTCACCAGTATCTTACACTCGGGCTATTTATTTCACTGAAAAATAATATTAATTAATTAACATGTATTTACTTTGCTCTTTTATATTTTTTTATTTCAATAGCTTTTGTGGTACAACTCTTTTTTGGTTACATGGGTGAATTACATAGTGTTGAATTCTGAGACTGTTGTGTACCCATCACCTGAATAGTGTACTGTGTAGTCAATATGTGTGTTTTTATCCCACACCTCCCCTTTACCCTCCTCGTTCTGAATTTGCATCTATGTTCATCAAATATGTTGGTCTCTAGTTTTCTTTTTTTTTTAATATATATATATATAATTGCATTTTAGGTTTGGGGGTACATGTGAAGAACACGTGGGATTGTTGCATAGGTACACACATGGCAGTGTGGTTTGCTGCCTTCCTCCCCATCACCTATATCTGGCATTTCTCCCCATGTTATCCCTCCCCAACTCCTCACCCTCCACTGTCCCTCCCCTAGTCCCCCTCCACAGACCTCAGTGTATGATGTGCCCCGTCCCTGTGTCCACGTGTTCTCGTTGTTCAACACCCGCCTATGAGTGAGAACATGTGGTGTTTGATTTGCTGTTCTTGTGCCAGTTTGCTGAGAATGATAGTTTCCAAGTTCATCCATGTCCCTACAAATGACACGAACTCATTGGTTTTTTTTATGGCTGCACAATATTCCATGGTGTATATGTGCCACGTTTTCCCTGTCCAGTCTGTCATTGATGGGCATTTGGGTTGGTTCCAAGTCTTTGCTATTGTCAACAGTGCTGCAATGAACATTTGTGTACATGTGGCTTTGTAATAGAATGATGTATAACCTCTAGTTTTCTTATTTTGTTATATCCTCTCCTGATTTTGGTATCAGAGTGATACTGGCTTCATAGAATGAATTAGGAAGGGTTAATCTTTTGGCATAGTTTTAGTAGTATTGATACCAATTCCTCTTGGAACATCTGGTAGGATTCAGCTTTGACTTTATCTGGTCCTGGGCTTTTTTGGTTGGTAATATTTTATTACTGATTCAATCTCATTGCTTGTTATTTCACACTCTGAAAAACCCCATTGTGTTTTGTTCCCTTTTATGTGTCCACACGTTCTCATAATTTAGCCCTCACTTCTAAATAAGAACATGTGGCATTTGGTCTTATGTTACTGCATTTGTTTCCTGAGGATAATGGCCTCCAGCTCCATCCATGTCCCTGCAATGAACATGAGCTCATTCTTTTATGGCTGAATAGTATTCCATGGTGTATATGTACCACATTATTTTTATGCAGTTTATCATTTATGAGCACTTAGGTTGATTTTATCTCCTTGCTACTGTGAATAGTGTTGCAGTGAACATATGTGTGCATGTATCATCATAATAGAAAAAATTATACTCCTTTGGATATATACACAGTAATGAGGTTGCTGGGTTGAATGTTATTTCTGTCTTTAAGTCTTTGAGGAATTGCCACACTGTCTTCCACAATGGTTGAACAAATTTATGCTCCAAACAACACTGCATACATATGCAGTATCTGTTATTTTTGGAGTTTTTAATAATTGCCATTGTTACTGGTATGAGATGGTATCTCATTGTGGTTTTAATTTGTATTTCACTAATCATCAGTGATGTTGAACTTTTTCCATGTGATTACTGGCCATATGTATGTTTTCTTTTGCAAAGTCTCTTTGACGTACTTTGCCCACAAGTTTTATGAGGTTTCTCTTTGTAAATTTGTTTAACTTCCTTATAGATGCTGGATATTAGACCTTTGTTGGATGCATAGTTTGCAAAAATTTTCTACCATTCTGTAGGTTGTCTGCTTACTCTGTTAATAGTTTATTTTGCTGTGCAGAAGCTCTTCGGTTTAATCAAATCCCGTTTGTCAATTTTTGCTTTTCTCACAATTGCTTTTGAAGACTTCATTGTAAAATCTTTGCCTGTGACCATATCTTGAATGGCATTGCCTAAGTTATCTTCCAGAATTTTTATAGATTTGGATTTTTCATTTAAGTATTTAATCCATTTTGATTTAATTTTTGTATACGGTGTATGGAAGGAGTCCAGTTTCAATCTTCTGCATATGGCTAGCCAGTTATCCCAGCACCATTTACTGAATACAGAATCCCTTTCCCATTGCTTGATTTTGTCAGGTTTGTCAAAGATCACATAGTTGTAAGTGTGCAGTTTTATTTCTGGGTTATTTATTCTGTTCCATTGATCTGTGTGTCTGTTTTTGTTTGTTTAGGATTACCTTGGCTATTCTGTCATTTTTGTAGTTCTATATGAATTTTAAAATGGTGTTTTCTAGTTCTGTGAAGAATGTCATGAGGAGTTTGATAGAAATACTGTTGAATTTATAAATTGCTTTGGGAAGTATGTTAATTTTTACAATATTGATTCTTCCTATTCATGAGCATGGAATTTTTTTTCATTTGTTTGTGTCATCTCTTACATCAAGGAGCTATGTTTTGTAGTTCTTCTTGTAGAGATCTTTCACTTCCATAGTTAGCTGTATTCCTAAGTATTTTATTTTCTTTGTAACAATCCTGAATGAGAGTAGATTCCTGATTTGGATCTTGACTTGATTGTTGTGAGTGTATAGGAATGTTATTAATTTTTGCACATTAGTTTTGTATTTTATGACTTTGCTGAAGTTGTTTATCAGTTTAAGAAGCTTTTGGGCCAAGGCTATGGGGTTTTCTACATATAAGATTATTTCACCTGCAAACAGGGTTAGTTTCTTTCATTTTCTTGATTTCCCTGGGCAAGACTTTCCAATACTATGTTTAATAGGAGTGATGAGAGAGGGCATCCTTACCTTGTGCTTGTTTTCAAGGGAAATGCTTCCAGCTTTTACTCATTCAGTATGATGAATGTCATATGTGGCTCTTATAATTTTTAGGCATGTTTCTTCCATACCTACTTTATTGAGAGTTTTTAATATAAATCCTGTTGAATTTTATTGAAAGCCCTTTCTGTATCTAGTGAGATAATTATGTGATTTTTGTATTTAGTTCTGTTTATGTGCTAAGCCACATAAATTGATTGGTGTATGTTGAATAAATCTTGCATGCCAGGGATAAAGCCTACTTGATTGTGGTGTATAAGCTTCCTGATGTGTTGTTGGACTCAGTTTGCTAGTATTTTGTTGAGAATTATTGTATCTATATTCATATGTTCAGGATATTGGCCTGAAGTTTTCTTTTTGGTGGCATCGCCGCCAGGTTTGGATATCAGGAGGATGCTGTCTTCATAGAATGACTTAGGGAGGAGTCCCTTCTTAATTTTATGGAATATTTGCAGCCATAGTGGCACCAGCTCTTATTTGTACTTCTGTCAAAATTCAGCCATGAATTCATCTGGTCCTGGGCTGTTTTTTGGTTAGGAGGCTATTTTTTAACTGACTCAATTTTAGAGCTTGTTATAGGTCTCCTCAGGGATTCATTTTCTTACTTTTTTATTCCTGGGAGGGTGTACAAATCCAGCAATTCATCTATATTTTGTGTATTTTTAGTTTATGCATATAGAGGTGTTCATAATATTCTCTGATGGTTGTATTTCTATGAGGTCAGAGCTCCTTGTCATTTCCGATTGTGTTTATTTGAATCTTCTGTCTTTTATCTTCTTTGTTAGTCTAGCTAGTAGTCTATGTATTTTTTTTTTTCAAAAAAAAAAAAATAAAACAGCGTATGGATTTATTGATCTTTGGAATTTTTTTGTGTGTCTCTAGCTCTTTCAGATTAGCTCTGATTTCAATTATTTCTTGTCTTCCACTAGCTTTGAGATTTGTTCACTCTTGGCTCCCTAACTCTAGTTGTAATGTTAGGTTGTTAACATGAAATCTTTCTAACCTTTTGATGTGGGGATTTAACACTGTAAATTTCCCTCTCAACACTGCCTTTGCTTTTTCCCAGTAATTTTGGTATGGTGTATCTTGGTCTTCATTATTTTAAAAAAAATCTGCCCTAATTTTATTATTTATCTAAAAGTCGTTTAGGAGCAGGTTATTCAATTTCCAAGTAATTGTAGGATTTTGAGTAAATTTCTTAGTCTTGATTTCTAATTTGATTATGCTGTGGTCTAAGAGACTCTTTGATAGGATTTCAGTTCTTTTTCATTGCTAAGGAGTGTCTTACTTCCAATTATGTGATAGATTTTAGCATATGTTCCATGTGGCAATGAAAGAATTAATATTCTGTTGTTTTTAGGTAAAAAGTTTTATAGGTACCTATAAGGTTCATTTGATCCAGTTTAGGTTCTGAATATCTTTGCTAATTTTCTGTCTTGATTATCTGTTTAATATTGTCACTGGGTTGTTAAAATTTCCCACTATTACTGTATGAGATCCTCTCATAACTTGGTTTATGAATCTGAGTGTTCCTGTGTTTCAGTCCATATATATTTACAATAGTTAACTCTTCTTGTTGAATTCAACCTTTTATCACTATGCAATTTCCTTCTTTGTCCATTTTGATTTTTGTTGATGTAAAGTCTATTTTGTCAGAAACTAGGATTACAAATTCTGCATTTTTTCTGTTTTCCATTTGCCTCGTAGATTTTTCTTTATATATTTTTTTATTTTGAGCCTCTGTGTATCATTGCCTGCTAGATGGGTCTCCAGAAGATATCACACCAATGGGTCTTGATTCTTTATCCAACTTGCCACTCTGTGTCTTTAAATTGGAACATTTATTCCATCTACATTTAAAATTAGTATTTATATGTATTTCTTACACTGTTCTTTTTCATCTTTGTGGGTTTATTTACTTCTATCTTTGAGATTGCTGACCTAAATTTTTTTTTCTTTTATGCTATTTGATGACCTTGAGGGTTTGATTGTGTCATAAGTGGATTCAGCTAACTGATTTCATTTCTCGGAGATTTTGTGGGCCAGGGATCAGCTCTCAACTCCTGGACTGCATGCTCTAACCGGGGGATTTGTGTCAGTTGCAGACATTGTTATCTGTCTCCTTGAGTTTTGGAGTCCACTGTGCTGGAAGATGGGGAGAGTTGCAGCAGCTGCAGTAGAGTGCTAGTGAATGCAGGGTGCCTGCCTCCCTACAGGGATTCACCACAGTGGCAGAGGGGAGGCAAGAAATCTTTGGGGGAAGCAGGGGGCTCCTGCTGGAGACTGTGTTCACTGTTGCCCTGAAGGTGATGTTGGTTTGGGTTAGAGTACTGGCTGGCACTTGTCTGGGTGTCCTTTCTGTGACCTGCAAGCAGTGGTGATCACTCAGGTTGTAAGAGGATCCACTGTTCTCTGTGCAGTTTTAGCACAAGGATGTGCTCCATCTTGGGGCTGGGCTTGCTGGCTCTGTGCCCACCAAGGCTGCACCTGCCATGGTGGTTAGTGGTGGATCTCAATTTCAGATTATTTCATTCAAGTTCAAAGTTCTACAGATGTCAAGGGCAGGAGCAAAATGCCACCAATCTCTTTGCTAAAGCATAGCAAGAGTTACCTCTTCTCCATCCAAAACCACCTCAGCCTGGACTTCATTATTTATATCACTATCTGCATTTTGGTCAAAACCATTTAACAAGTCTCTAGGAAGCTACAAACCTTCTCACCCTTCCCAAATCTTTCTTCTTGTGAGCCCTCCAAACTGTTCCATCCTCTGCCTGTTACCCAGTTCCAAAGTTGTGTCCACATTTTTATGTATTTTTATAGCAACACCCTACTCTCTGTAGTTTCAATTTACTGTATTTGTCCATGTTCATACTGCTACATACAACTGCCTGAGATTGTAATTTATAAAGAAAATAGATTTAATTGACTCACAGTTCATCAAGTTCATCACAGCTGGGGAGGCCTCAGAAAACTTACAGTCATGGCAGAAGGCAAAGAGGAAGCAAGACACCTTCTTAACAAGGCAGCTGCCTAATGGGTCTGCCACACTCCAGGCCGGTCCTGGGAAACATCTTCAAGGGATTCAGAGATATGATTTGTCATCAAGTCTCCCAGTAGCAAGTACCAGCACTAGTTCTGATACAGGTGGCAGGGCAGTAATGTAGACTCACTGAGATTTCTTGGCTATAGATAGCTTTAGTGAGTTGGCTTTCTCAAATGCCACTTGTAGTATTAATAAACCGGTCAGATAGACAGAATCAGGGCCATCTGGCTAGTCAGGCTGCTGCAGGCAATGGTGATAGCTGACATCATGTATGAGTTTTCTCCTTCCTGGATGCAATGTTATCTACCTGAAGGTGCTTTCATGGACTGTGTTGATTGGCCTCCAGCTAGGAGGTTGTACTTGCAAAGGAGTGTCAGCTGCGGTAGTAGTGTTGAGATTTGCCTATGTTACCCAAAGGAGGTAATCTGTTTTCTCAGGTGACGGGGACAAAAAGCTCCCAAAATTTCTGTCCTTCGTGTTAGGCTATCAGTATGGGTAGAGGGGCAAAATTAAGAGGGGATTGGGTTAGACAGATTCATGCTCTGACTCTCCATATGAGGGGCAATCTGTAGCCACTGTGGGAGTTGGAGGACAGTTACCTCACCACTGATGTAATGTTCCAGAGTGGAGCAAAGCTACCTCTGCTACACAGAAGAGTTTGTGCAAGAAGTGTGGCATAGCAGGCATCAGTAAGCCCCACTCCAATCCCATGATCTTGGCAAGGTAGATCTCATACCTGTAGATTTCGACTAACAGCCGCAAGCTAAATTCCACGATATCTATACTCAGAACTAAGACTGCCCCAGACCAGAAGCCTCCCTGGGAAATAGCTATTTCACAAAATTCAGATGGGAAAGAATGCTGGGAAGATGGCCACCTAAGAACAGCTCAGGACTTCAGCTCCCAGTGAAGGTGCAGAGGGTGAGTGGACGCCGCATTTCCAGACGAACTCTTATTGCCCACAGACCAGGAGATACCCAGGCAGAGGGGTCGCCAGCGTCGCAGTCCCAGCCGGTGCGGCTGTTTTGGCCCCCGCGGGGCTGATTCCGCCCGCGCCGCTGCTATGACCACACCCTGTTGCTGCGGTTCTCCATACAAAAGCCACTGATCTGGGAGCCCTCTTAGCTGGCGAGCAGAGCCCTGAGACGGCAGAGTTGCCCATTCATCTGAAATAGCGAGTCAGGCCAGGAGATTCCTAGGCAAAAAATCCGCCAGGAGCCGGCGCCGCAGTTCGAGCCAACTCCGTGAGTCGCAGCACGGGAGATCCCGGCGCCTTTTCAACAGGCGACCCAAACGCGGGGTCGTTCAACTTAAAAGAAAAGACTCTGAGTCAGGGAGCCAGGTGATCAGGCTCGGTTGGTCCCACCCCTCCACCCCCAACAACAACGAAAACAAAAACAGTAATTGGAAACCCTCTGGGTTGAGCCCTTCAAACCAAGCACAGCTGAACCGGGACGGTCCGGCTCGGTGGGGGAGGGGCTTCCGCCATTACTGAGATTCTCCACCGCTACGGAGGCAGGCTGCCGTTGCCGAGGCAACCCGCCATTGCCGAGGCAACCTGCCAAGACAGAGAGAGTCCGCCATAACAGAGGCGGGGCCACCATTGCCGAGACATTTCTAACTACACCCTTATAAAAAGGACTACAGGGAAGAGCTCAGGGCAGCTGGGCGGAGCCCACAGCAGCTCAGCAAAGCCCCTGCGGGCAGGCAGTGGCTAGGCATGCTGCTAGCTGGGCGGGTCAGACCTGAAAGAAAAATCAAAAAAGGCAGTAGTGCAACGGAAACTCATAAAGCTCCAACTCCCTGGGACAGAGGCAGACAACAGGTGGATAAACCCACAAAAATGGGAAGAAACCAGCACAAAAAGGATGAAAACTCCCGAAACCAGAACACCTCTCCTCCTAAAAGGGATCACAACTCCTCACCAGCAAGGGAACCAGACTGGATGGAGAAGGAGGGTGATGAAATGACAGAATCAGACTTCAGAAGGTGGGTAGTAAGAAACTACAATGAGCTAAAAGAACATGTTCTAACCCAACGCAAAGAAAATAGGAACCTTGAAAAAAGATTGGACGAACTGCTGACGAGAATGGACAGCATAGAGAGGAGTATAAGTGAATTGATGGAACTGAAAAATGCAACACGAGAACTTCGTGAAGCATGCACAAGCTTCAACAGCCAAATTGACCAAGCAGAAGAAAGGATATCAGAGGTTGAAGATCAACTCAATGAAATAAAAAGAGAAGGCAAGAACAGAGAAAAAAGCGCAAAAAGGAATGAACAAAATCTTCAAGAAATGTGAGACTATGTGAAAAGACCTAATCTACGTCTGATAGGTGTACCTGAATGTGATGAACAGAATGAATCCAAGCTGGAAAATACTCTTCAGGATATTATCCAGGAAAACTTCCCCAACCTAGCAAGGCAGACCAATATTCAAATCCAGGAAATACAGAGAACACCACAAAGATATTCCTCAAGAAGAGCAACCCCAAGGCACATAATCGTCAGATTCACCAGGGTTGAAATGAAAGAGAAAATGCTAAGGGCAGCCAGAGAGAAAGGTCGGGTTACCCACAAAGGGAAGCCCATTAGACTCACAGCAGATCTCTCAGCAGAAACCCTACAAGCCAGAAGAGATTGGGGGCCAATATTCAACATCCTAAAAGAAAAGAACTTTCAACCCAGAATCTCCTATCCAGCCAAACTAAGCTTCATAAGTGAAGGAAAAATAAAATCCTTTGTGAACAAGCAAGCACTCAGAGATTTCATCACTACCAAACCTGCTCTACAAGAACTCCTGAAAGAGGCTCTACACATATAAAGGAACAACCAGTACCAGCCACTCCAAAAACACACCAAATGGTAAAAGAGCATCAACACAATCAAGAATCTGCATCAACTAACCAACAAAACAGCCAGGTAGCATCAAAATGACAGTATCAAATTCACACATAAAAATACTATCCCTAAATGTCAATGGACTAAATGCCCCAATCAAAAGACACAGACTGGCAAATTGGATAAAAAGCCAAAACCCATAAGTGTGCTGTATCCAGGAAACCCATCTTACCTGCAAGGATACACAAAGGCTCAAAATAAAGGGATGGAGGAAGATCTACCAAGCAAATGGAGAGCAAAAAAAAGGCAGGAGTTGCAATTCTCATCTCTGATAAAATAGACTTTAAAGCAACAAAGATCAAAAGAGACAAAGAAGAACATTACATAATGGTAAAAGGATCACTGCAACAAGAAGAGCTAACGATCCTAAATATATACACACCCAATACAGGAGCACCCAGATACATAAGGCAAGTTCTTAATGACTTACAAAGAGACTTAGACTCCCACACAATAATAGTGGGAGACTTTAACAACCCATTGTCAATATTAGACAGATCATCCAGACAGAAAATCAACAAGAATATCCAGGATCTGAACTCAGACCTGGAACAAGCAAACCTAATAGACATTTACAGAACTCTCCACCCCAAATCCACAGAATATACATTCTTCTCAGCACCACATCATACCTACTCTAAAATTGACCACATAATTGGCAATAAATCACTCCTCAGCAAATGCAAAAGAACAGAAATCATAACAAACAGTCTCTCAGACCACAGTGCAATCGAGTTAGAACTCAGAATGCAGAAACTAACTCAGAACCGCACAGCTTCATGGAAACTGAACAACTTGCTCTTGAATGTTGACTGGATAAACAATGAAATGAAGGCAGAAATAAAGATGTTCTTCGAAACCAATGAGAACGAAGACACAACATACCAGAAACTCTGGGACACATTTAAAGCAGTCTCTAGAGGAAAATATATAGCAATGAGTGCCCACATGAGAAGAAAGGAGAGATCTAAAATTGACACCCTATCATCAAAATTGAAAGAGCTAGAGGAGCAAGATCAAAAAAACTCAAAACCTAGCAGAAGACAGGAAATAACTAAGATCAGAGCAGAACTGAAGGAAATAGAGACACAAAAAACTCTTCAAAAAACCAATAAATCCAGGAGCTGGTTTTTTGAAAAGATCAACAAAATAGACAGACCACTAGCCAGATTAATAAAAAAGAAAAGAGAGAATAACCAAATTGATGCAATAAAAAACGATCAAGGGGATATCACCACAGATTCCACAGAAATCCAAACCATCATCAGAGATTATTACAAACAACTCTATGCACATAAACTAGTAAACCTGGAAGAAATGGATAAATTCCTGGACACCTGCACCCTCCCAAGCCTAAACCTGGAAGAAGCCGAAACCCTGAATATACATGGTCTGAAGTCGAGGCAGCAATAAAGAGCCTACCACCCAAAAAAAGCCCAGGTCCAGATGGGTTCACAGCTGAATTCTACCAGACATACAAAGAGGAGCTGATACCATTCCTTCTGAAACTATTCCAGACAATCCAAAAAGAGGGAATTCTTCCCAAATCATTTTACGAGACAAACATCATCCTGATACCAAAACCCGGCAGAGACTCAACAAGAAAAGAAAATTTCAGGCCAATATCCATGATGAACATAGATGCAAAAATCTTCAATAAAATACTGGCAAACCAATTGCAACAGCATATCAAAAAGCTCATCCACCATGATCAAGTAGGATTCATCCCGGGGAAGCAAGGCTGGTTCAACATACGCAAGTCCATAAACGTAATTCACCACATAAACAGAACCAAAGACAAAAACCACATGATTATCTCAATTGATGCAGAGAAGGCTTTTGACAAAATTCAACAACACTTTATGCTAAAAACCCTCAATAAACTAGGTATTGACAGAACGTATCTCAAAACAATAAAAGCTATTTACGACAAACCAACAGCCAATATCATACTGAATGGGCAAAAACTGGAAGCATTCCCTTTGAAATCTGGCACTAGACAAGGGTGCCCTCTCTCACCACTCCTATTCAATATAGTACTGGAAGTTCTAGCCAGAGCAATCAGGCAAGACAAAGAAATAAAGGGTATCCAAATTGGAAAGGAGGAAATCAAATTGTCTCTATTTGCAGATGACATGATTGTATATCTAGAAGACCCCATCATCTCAGCCCAAAATCTCCTGATACTGATAAACAACTTCAGCAAAGTCTCAGGATACAAAATCAATGTGCAAAAATCACAAGCATTCCTATACACCAGTAATAGACTTCAAGAGAGCCAAATCAAGAACGAACTGCCATTCACAATTGCTACAAAGAGAATAAAGTACCTAGGAATACAACTAACAAGGAATGTAAAGGACCTCTTCAAGGAGAACTACAAGCCATTACTCAACGAAATAAGAGAGGATACAAACAGATGGAGAAACATTCCATGTTCATGGTTAGGAAGAATCAACATCGTGAAAATGGCCATACTGCCCAAAGTAATTTACAGATTCAACACTATTCCCATCAAGCTACCAATGACCTTCTTCACAGAACTGGAAAAAAACACCTTAAACTTCATATGGAACCAAAAGAGAGCCCGCATAGCCAAGTCAATTCTAAGCAAAAAGAACAAAGCAGGAGGCATCACACTACTGGACTTCAAACTATACTACGAGGCTACAGTAATCAAAACAGCATGGTACTGGTACCAAAACAGAGATATAGACCAATGGAACAGAACAGAGGTCTCAGAGGAAATACAACATACCCACAACCATCTGATCTTCGACAAACCTGACAAAAACAAGCAATGGGGAAAGGACTCCCTGTTTAATAAATGGTGTTGGGAAAACTGGCTAGCCATGTGCAGAAAGCAGAAACAGGACCCCTTCCTGACACCTTACACCAAAATTAACTCCAGATGGATTAAAGACTTAAACATCAGACCTAATACCATAAAAACCTTAGAAGAAAATCTAGGCAAAACCATTCAAGACATAGGTGTAGGCAAGGACTTCATGACCAAAACGCCAAAAGCAATGGCAACAAAAGCCAAAATAGACAAATGGGACCTAATCAAACTCCACAGCTTCTGCACGGCAAAAGAAACAGTCAGTAGAGTGAATCGGCAACCAACAGAATGGGAAAAAATTTTTGCAGTCTACCCATCTGACAAGGGGCTGATATCCAGAATTTACAAAGAACTAAAGCAGATCTACAAGAAAAAAACAAACATGCCCATTCAAAAATGGGCGAAGGATATGAACAGATACTTTACAAAAGAAGACATACAGGAGGCCAACAAACATATGAAAAAATGCTCATCATCACTGGTCATCAGAGAAATGCAAATCAAAACCACATTGAGATACCATCTCACACCAATTAGAATGGCGATCATTAAAATATCGGGAAACAACAGATGCTGGAGAGGATGTGGAGAAATAGGAACACTTTTACACTGTTGGTGGGAATGTAAATTAATTCAACCATTGTGGAAGACAGTGTGGTGATTCCTCAAGGACCTAAAAATAGAAATCCCATTTGACCCAGCAATCCCATTACTGGGTATATATCCAAAGGATTATAAATCATTCTACTACAAGGACACGTGCACACGAATGTTCATTGCAGCACTGTTTACAATAGCAAAGACCTGGAACCAACCCAAATGCCCAACAGTGATAGACTGGATAGGGAAAATGTGGTACATATACACCATGGAATATTACGCAGCCATCAAAAACGATGAGTTCACGTCCTTTGTAGGGACATGGATGAACCTGGAAACCATCATTCTCAGCAAACTGACACAAGAGCAGAAAATCAAACACCATATATTCTCACTCATAGGTGGGTGTTGAACAATGAGAACACATGGACACAGGGAGGGGAGCACTACACACTGGGGTCCATTGGGGGGAAATGGGGGAGGGGCGAGGGGTGGGGATGTGGGAAGAGATAGCATGGGGAGAAATTTCAGATACAGGTGAGGGGACGGAAGGCAGCAAACCACACTGCCAAGTGTGTACCTATGCAACAATCTTGCATGTTCATCACATGTACCCCAAAACCTAAAATGCAATAAAAAAAAATTCAGATGGGATCTTCTTTCAATCTGAAAATGTTGCCCTGAGTTAATTGGAAGACTTCCAAGAGGTCTCACACAAGGCTCTTCCCATTCTTCACTGCTCCCTAAATCAGTACTAACTCTGTGTAGTGTGAAGGCTTTTCCTGTGGCCAGGATTTCCAGGTTCCCTGGTGGGAGTGTATATCCTGAAGGCAGTCGCTTACCCTCTCACATTCTGGGAACTTACACTTTTTTGCCTGCCTCATAGTGTAGGCTGCAGCATGCAGCTTCTTTCAGAGAATTGACGGATTTCACTTTTCCCGTTAAGTTTCTTCATTTCTTCTTGGAAAGAGAGTTCACAGTGTAGATATCTACACAGTATTTTGTCTTCCCAAATGGGAGAGTCTTGCTAACACTGCCTCCAATTTGTCATCTTGGAAAAATGAAATAAATAATAATTTAAAAATAATATGTAAACTTTCATTGTGATTAGGATGATCAATTTACGTGATAGCTGTACACACGATTGATTATACATAAAACTATTATATAAAATTGCTTGACAGCTTGTGGGAATGAGTGTCTTTTAGAATAAATTTTATCTGCTTAAAATGATGATATAAATGCTTCACGGTGATTTAAATTTTTACATGTATATATAATTGAATGGGGA
The DNA here is from genome assembly GCF_048565385.1 of Saimiri boliviensis. Lineage (NCBI taxonomy): Eukaryota > Metazoa > Chordata > Mammalia > Primates > Cebidae > Saimiri > Saimiri boliviensis. The sequence goes on along the minus strand of NC_133470.1, from coordinate 76,094,472 downwards.
CATTTTGCCATTTCTACTAGAATCCAGTATTTTTACTGATTCCCTAAAAAACTAACATCTCAGAAAAAGCACACAAAAATGCATTTCTGACATTAGTACTTTCTAAAGCAAGACAGAAAGTTTTTCAGAGTATATTTTATATCTTCATATGTGCAATCAGAATTTGAATTTGTTAAAAGTAATTAGGTAGGTAAAATTTCCTTTGAAAACCAAATAATTTTCTATTTGACAGAAACAAGTTTAAAAAGATGAAAAACCTTTTCCATAAAATCAAAGAAACAAGGAAACAAACACAAGGCCTTGCCTAAATGTCCAAATGCAACAAGGGTTGCATTCTCTGGAGTGAGACCTGCTTTACTGTTGCCATTCAGATTGTACTCAGAAGGATTTGGGTGCAGATGGAATGTACATCTGGAAATTGTCCCTTTGGATAATCTTGAATAATTTTAATTTTATTGGCTTGCATCTCTTGGGAAAAATAAATCCTCTAGTTGGCTACTTATGATACAGTTGAATCTGAACTTTTCCAGAGAATCTCTTTAATGAAGACATAAACTAATTACTGTGGAAATTAGGCTGAAGTAAAAATTCTAAATGTGTAATGAAGAAGGATTTCTTAATTATTTTTATCCTCATAGCCAGGCAGGTTATTATGAATCTCAGTGTTACAGTATGATGTATCATAGAAAATAACTTTTTAAAAATTTTGTTTTAAAAAAAATTCTATCAGTGATAGCTTCTTTTCCTGATCAGACACCATATTTTTTTAAAAAATCTATAACCCCCTCTAATTAAGATGAAAATATACTTTATACTTGTATCTCTTCAAATAGTGAAAAGCAAAGTATTGCTCTGCAAGGTGTCTTGGATTCAAAACTATATCACAAAACCGATGAACGGAACAATAAAAAATGCAATTGTTTTCAACATTAACATAAGGATTTTATTCTTAGAATCGTTAGCAAAATTTTGAAACAATTTAATTTAGTTGCATATAATAAACCAGGGTATGGATGTAAGTATATGTCTCAGTATTCTTAACCTTTCTACATATCCGATAATATACAGGTTTGTTGCAAAACATTCATTACTTTTTCATTGAAATTCAGACTGCTTCCATTTCTAATATAGTATATTAGTCAGTCTGGCCTAGGAAGGTAGTATATAAAGTAGGAAACATGATCTAACCAGATATTTTGAAATAATAAGACAAATGCATCAAAGTCAGCTTATTTAGTTAAGAAACAAGTTTGTGTGTTCAAATAGATCATGAAATTAATCTACATGACCTGATTTTGACACAAAAAAGGCAATTGAGGAAAATAAGCTCAAGTATAATTAGTTATAAGGTGATTGACTCTGTTTTATTAACTTGTATGAAGCCCAGGGCTCTGGAAATTATTGTATCTAGACTATTTTGTGATGACATCAACTATAATTCTTTTTTATTTTACTCGTTTCCTCAATAAAGTAAGCATATTAGAGCTGAAAAGCCTTCCAGAAGAGCAATAAAAAGGAGGAAATATTATCTGGGCATGGTGGCTCATGCCGGTAATACTAGAATTTTGAGAGGCCAAGGCAGGTGGATTTCATGAGCCCAGGAGTTTGAGACCAGCCTGGGTAACATAGTGAAACCCCATCTCTTTGAAAAAGTACAAAAAATTAGCCTGGTGTGGTGGCGCATGCCCATAGTCCCTGCTACCTGTGGGGCCAAGGTGGGAAAATCGTTGGATCCTGGGTGGCAGTGACTCCTACTCTGAAGTAACTAATTTTAACATAAACGAGAAGGATGAAATTGCTGGCAATAATTTGCCATGAATATACTAACTGATTTTCCCTAAAGAATGAAACAGGCTAAAAGTACCAATGAATTTCAACAGAAAATTCACAAATGGTAAATGTGAATTGTTAAGAAAACTTAAGTAGTTTATAAGATAAAAACCTTTATTTTATTCTTATTATAAAACAAATAAAATATCATTGTTAGTTTATTTTCAAAATTTAGAAAGGCAATTAAAATATCTAGATATCATTCTACCAGAAAAGCCTCATTATGAATGTTTTGTGCTGTATTTTCTAGTTTATTTATTTTGTACTTTGTTTCATTTATCAAGCAAATATTTATTGAGTGTTTGCCATGTGCCAGACACTAAGATACAATATTGAGCAAAAACAGTTTGTTTCCTGCTCTCAGGGAACTTGTAAGTTAAGGGTAGTGACTGTCATTAATCAAATAATTAATGCGACAAATTAAGGAGCTTCCACTAGATTGAACATAGGGAAACCAGCTACAAGGCTACTGCTGTAACCCTAGTAACCAAAAGGCTTAGCTTGTGTTGGTAGTAGAAGTGGAGAGAGGTGCAAGAATTTGTGAGCTTGGTGGTTAGTAGTATTTATTTGTATAGTCCATTAACTATGGATGTATAATGCATTAAGAATTGGGATTACTGTAATTATAATTATACATATACCATACAATGGTTTATGATTTTAATGGAATTTCCCCCTTCTTGAAGCCTTGTGTAACTACCCTAATGTAGCCAGGCTTACAGTAATAAAAATGTTTTAAAATGTATGTAGCATAAAAAAAAAAAAACATAATTCCTTCCAAATTTATGTACATAGTAATGACTTAATTTTTAGAAAGTGTTTTATAAAGTTACTCCCCCAAATGTGTCTTTGTGTGCCTCATTACAAAACACCATCAATTTGAAAAATTTGGCACTTAGAAATCAAGATTAATAATTAACAAACATATTATACAACATTTGCGCCCAATTCCCAATGCATTCTAAATGGTGAAATATTTCATAAAACAAATAATAATTTTGAGTAAAAAATCACAACACATTTCTTATGAAATATATCTTTCTTCTTTTTTCTTTGAAATGAAACATCAAATAATTATTTTAAGACACTTTTTTCACTAAAAATCATACTTTTCATGATATTTTATATGACCTTTATAAAAAATTATAACTCAGAAAGCATTGAAAAGTGAATATTTATATATTACAAAGATGTACAATTTTTATATATCACAATAAAAGGCCCTGCTATTTGAACGTTGAATTTTCTTTTTTTTTTATTATTATTATACTTTAAGTTCTGGGGCACATGTGCAGAACATGCCGGTTTGTTACATAGGCATACGTGGGCCATGGTGCTTTGCTGCATCCATCCCCCTGTTATCTAGATTGGGTATTTCTCCTAATGTTAGCCCTCCCCAATACCCCACCCCTTGCTATTCCTCCCCTAGCCCCACCACCCCCAGACAAGCCCCAGTGTATGAAGTTTCCCTCCCTGTGTCCATCTGTTTTCATTGCTCAATACCCACTTATGAGTGAGAACATGTGGTGTTTGGTTTTCTGTTCTTGTGTCAGTTTGCTTAGAATGATGGTTTCCAGCTTTATCCATGTCCCTGCAAAGGGCACGAACTCATCGTTTTTTATGGCTGCACAGTATGTTCTGCACAGCTATGCAGAATGTGCAGGTTTGTTACATAGGTATACATGTGCCATGGTTGCTTGCTACATCCATCCCCCATCATCTGTTGGTTGCCAGTTCACTTTAATGATAGTTTCTTTTGCTGTGCAGAATCTCTTTAGTTTAATTAGATCCCATTTGTCTATTTTGGCTTTTGCTGCCATTGCTTTTGGTGTTTACGTGTATATGTGCCACATTTTCTTTATTCAGTCTATCACTGGTGGACATTTGGGTTGGTTCCAAGTCTTTTCTATTGCAAACAGTGCCACAATAAACATACATGTGCATGTGTCTTTATAATAGAATGTTTTATAATCCTTTGGGTATATACCCAGTAATGGGATTGCTGGGTCAAATGGAATTTCTATTTCTAGATCCTTGAAGAATTGCCACACTGTCTTCCACAATGATTGAATTAATTTACACTCCCACCAACGGTGTAAAAGCATTCCTATTTCTCTATATCCTCTCCAGCATCTGCTGTCTCCTGATTTTTTAATGATCGACATTCTAACTGGCATGAGATGGTATCTCAGTGTGGTTTTGATTTGCATTTCTCTAATGACCAGTGATGATGAGCTTTTTTTCATATATGTGTTGGCTGTATAAATGTCTTCTTTTGAGAAGTGTCTTTTCATATCCTTCACCCTTTTTGATGGGATTATTTATTTTTTTCATTGTAAATTTGTTTAAGTTCTTTGTAGATTCTGGTTATTAGCCTTTTGTCGTATGGATAGATTACAAAAATTTTTTCCCATTCTGTTGGCTGCCGGTTCACTCTAATGATAGTTTCTTTTGCAGTGGAGAAGCTCTTAAGTTTAATCAGATCCCATTTGTCCATTTTGGCTTTTGTTTCTTTTGGTGTTTTAGTCATGAAGTCCTTGCCCATGCCTATGTCCTGAAAGGCATTGCCTAGGTTTTCTTCTAGTTTTTTTTTTTTTTTATGGTGTTAGTTCTTATGTTTAAATCTTTAAACATCTGCAGTTAATTTTTGTATAAGGTGTAAGAAAGGGATCCAGTTTCAACTTTCTGCATATGGTTAGCCTGTTTTGCCAACATCATTTATTAAATGGGGAATCCTTTCCCCATTGCTTGTTTTTGTCAGGTTTGTCAAAGATCAGATGGTTGTAGATGGGTGGTGTTACTTCCAGGGCCTCTGTTCTGTTCCATTGGTCTGTATCTTTGTTTTGATAACTGTAGCTTTGTAGTGTAGTTTGAAGTATGCTACATGTTGTTTTGATTACTGTAGCTTTGTAGTATAATTTGAAGTCAGGTGGTGTGATGCCTCCACCTTTGTTCTTTTTACTTAGAATTGTCTTGGCTCTGCAGGCTCTCTTTTGGTTCCACATGAAGTTTAAGGTGGATTTTCCAATTGTGTGAAGAAAGTCAATGGTAGCTTGATGGGGATAGCATTGAATCTATAAATTACTTTGTGCAGTATGACCATTTTCATGATATTGATTCTTCCTAACCATGGGCATGGAATGTTTTTCCATCTGTTTGTGTCCTCTCTTATTTCCTTGAGCAGTGGTTTGTAGTTCTCCTTGAAGAGGTCCTTCACATCCCTTGTTAGTTGTATTCCTAGGTATTTCATCCTTTGTGTAGCAATTGTGAATGGGAATTCACTCATGATTTGGCTCTCTGTTTGTCTGTTATTGGTATATAGGAATGCTTGTGATTTTTGCACATTTATTTTGTATCTTGAGAATTTGCTGAAGTTGCTTATTAGCTTGAGGAGATTTGGGGCTGAGATGATGGAGTCTTCTAAATATACAATCATGTCATCTGCAAATAGAGACAATTTGACTTCCTCTTTTCCTAATTGAATACCCTTTATTTCTTTTTCTTGCCTGATTGCCCAACCTTTTTTTTTCAATAAACTTGAAAAACAAATATACTCAAGATATTAAAATATTTGGAGTCCTTTACAAATATTACTTATCTACAGTGTTTTCATTTCAACATTGATCTAGTTAATTTCAGTATTCTCAAAGTGATTTTAGAAAATGACTACAATTTTTTCTTATTTTGATTTTATGTGAAAAATGTTTTTTTAAAATATATCATGGCAAAAATTAATTATGTCATTTATCTTATAGATAATTTGATGAGCAATGTCATTAGATTTTCCACTGCAAAAGAATTCATCCCAGGTATTAAAGTATCTTTTATTGTTATTTTATATATTTTGTGAAATACGGTTTCTCTCTTTGACCCATGCTGGAGTGCAGCAGTATAATAATGGCAATCAAATGATCCTCCCATTCAGTCTCCTGAGTTTTTGGGACTATAAGCATGCACCACACTCTGCCGAGCTAATAATAATTTTTTTTAAATTGTAGAGACTGTGTCTCACTATGTTGCCCATGCTGATAATGTATTTTTTGAAATATCATCTATACAAGGTCGATTGTTATGTGGTATTTGATTTTTCTTGTCCTTTTCTTCTCCAAAATACAAGCATATTTTTATTTCTGAATTGTATATAAGGTATCAGAGATAGTGTTATAATAAGTCTAGGTAGGAACCGACATTTGCATCCCTCAAGAGAAGTTTAAATTATCAATCAGTATTTTATCACTAGCATATAGTTTGATCACAGTCTAAAAGTAAACAACGAACGTGTTTTCTGGCCATTAAAAACGCATCACTAAGACATTTTTAGTGAGAAAAACTGTAATTCAATAAAATATTACTATGAAAATAAGAGTGCTAATTCAATCAAAGAACTGGTTACTGAATTGTTTCGAAGAATAACATCAAGGAATATTTTCAAACGAGTTAATGTAGTAGGAATAGACGTTTACACATTCCACTGGCAATAGCAATGATAGCTATTTGCATTTTTAATTGAGAATTTGGTAGCTATCAAGAGACTGGTTCATCTCTGAAATGATAAAAGAGTAAATTCTCATTGTTATGTGTCACCAGAAAAAACTAGTGGAATTAGAACATTACTTGTAAGAATATAAACTTCAAATAATTTTTAGGGTGGTTTCCAGCTCAGAGAATTTTTCATAATTTATTTATAATTGTTTATAAACTATTTACTTTTAAACTTTGATTTGACAATATCCATTCTTATTTTTAAAATTATCATATACCATTAAGTAACTTAATAGAACATGCTATTCAATACTTGCTGAGGCAGGAAAGTTACATGAAATAAAGGGTTAAAATTTTCCTGTAGTAATAGTAAACATTGTAAGAGTTAAATAAAGAGGAAAAAAACCCCACAAAAAGTGGCTCAACTGTCAAAGACAGGTTTCTATTGGAGAATAAACCTGAGAGGGGCTTCTGGCCAATTTCAGTCAGGAGCACTCTCTCTTACAGACTAAGAGTATTTAAGGGTTTTAGGATGAGAGAGCTTATCGCATGGAATGTTTCTGTGTGGAGGAGAAGTTTATTGCAGGCTTGGACTGTCTCTGGTTGGAGAGGAGGTTATCTTGGGGCTGACATGTCTCTGGTTGGGGAGGTGTTTATCTTAGGATTTCAATGTTTCTGGTCAGAGATATCATTTGTGGTTTATGGTCATGCTGACTTTAGCTATTAGGCTGATACCCTTTGGATTTACCAGTTTTTAATCAAGGGAAACTTAAAATGGCAGTGATTGTCCAAGATGGCAATGCTCGTGCTGTCAATCCAGACCCTATAGTTATAAAAAAGATGAGTGTTGCCGTGCTCTTTCTGACTACTTCCTGCTGATGGGGGGACAGAGAGTTTTCTGGTCTTGGATTGACTAGAGCAGTAATGCCCTCTGTAGATGTTTTTGGATAGTTGTCTATGAAATGGCAATGATCCTGTCAGTTAAAATCTGAAAAAGATTAATTAGACATGGTAAGAACATTAGTCCTTGGCATATTATTAGGAGAGGGTTCAGGAATGGGATGACCCATGCTATGATTTTGTTCCCAAACCAATAATTTATGTGGTTGTTCTGGTATTTCCTTAGCTTTTTAGTGCCCACCCCCACCCCCTGCCAACCTTTTTTTTTTTTTTTTTTTTTTTTTTTTTTTTTTTTTAAGTTTTTCAGCAGTGTCTCTTACTAGGCCTGATTGGTTGAGATAGAAACAACATTCCTCACCCAATGAGAGGCAGAGGACCCCTTTTTCAGCCATTATAAGATCTAGTCCCCATCTGCTTTGGAGGAATACATCAACCAAGGAGTCTAGATGGTCTTGTACTCTTATAAGGCTTTGGGCTATATCTTCTAAAGATCCATGTAGCTCTGTTGAAAGAATCTTAAAATATGTTAAGGAGGTGGCTAATCTGCCTGTTCCCAATCCAATTCTGGGGGTTATACCCAAGGTGGCCATGAAGGGATTGACATGGATGGTCCTTCTTTTCCTAACATATTGGACAGATGGATAGGCAAAGGTTGATTAGGAGGAACTAGTCCAATGGAGAAAGATAGATAAACTAGAGTACAGGTTCCAGTCAAGTTCGTGGGGAGACAAAGATATGTGTTGGTGCCACACAAAAAAATTGAAGCTTTGTCATAAATACAGGCAGAGATATGGAAAGAAAATATGTGAACTAAAGTTGGGGTGTTTTTTCTTTCCTGTGGTTCATTACTCCAGATGGACAAGGAGGAGGCCAGTGAGACACCTACTATAGTAGAGATATAGGAAGAATTATTTTTCACACATTTAATGTGATCAGATGTTGTACCATTGGCATTGAACCATGGAAAAAGGTGGACACCAGGAATAGCACAAGTTAGGCCAGAGGCATTGGTTGAGGGAGAAGCTGTAAAATGAGCTGAATGCAGAAACGTTCCATTTGCTTCAGGTGATACTTGGTAGTCAACTCGGTTAGTATGATGGTCAGAAGGGTGTTTAATAATGATAGTGCAATTGCATTGTTTAGGTGTTAAGGATCCTACAGGGAATTTTCCCTCAGAGGCTGAAAAGCAAAGTGAGGCTTGTTGTAAAAGTGGGGTGTGTTTATTTATAGGCCCTTCAATGGGAGGGCTTTGGGGCTTGAAGGATTGTAGGAAGTTGTAATAGGTTTTAAATAATTTATTAGCCTGGTTGGCCCTGGAAGCGGGATAATCACCGAGCAGAGTGTCAGCTCTTTCAACAAAGGAAGCTCCTTTCTGGAGTTCATAAATTAGGGTTATGCCTCCCATTAAAAGGTCATGAAGAGGTACAGGAAGGGCTGTGTAAGCTGAGGAAGACAGCGATAAGTGCATCCACCATTCCAGAGCAAAGGAAGAGTTAGCTTGCAGCAAAAGGGATTGTGTAAGGTTTATAGAGTATTCTAGTTTGAGAGCGGTGAGGAGTGGTTGAATTGGTGTGGTTGATGTACTTAGGTAATTTATATTCAAAGAAACAAGCAAAAAGAGAAAAAGTTTATTTAGGCAGGAATAAAGTCCTGGAAAGTTCCTTGAAGCCATTAGTCCCACAGAATAGTAAGGAAGTAATCAGTGTATATATAATGGGAGTTCTGTAAGGGTACCACTGAAAGTCTGTAACAAGATTGGTTAGGAAGTAATGGAAGTTTGGGAGAGAAAGAGATACAAGCAACTTATGTGGATTTCTCTTCCTTTTCCTCTGGAATTTGGGTGAGATGAAGGGAAGTGGGTCCTGTGTAGACACAAGAGAAGGCAGAAGGAGTTTTAGATTTTTTTTTTTTTATGTGGCAAAGAGAAGTCTGTTTTCTTGAGAAAATTATAATTAATCCGGTTGGTGAATCCCTGGAGTTTTGCTGCCATGGGTGTGGTAAGGATGATTTGGTAAGGTCCTTTCCAATTAGGTGTGAGGGGGAAACTAGGGGTAGGACTGGGATCTTTAACCAGGACCCAGTCTCCTGGCTGTAGGAAGGCATTAGAGGAGTTGGCGGCAGGTTGTGGCAGCTATTTGTCAATATATTCCAAAATGAAATAGCGGATGGTATGTAGTAGAGGGGAAACAAGAAGAGTTTGTAGAGGTGTGGCTTGACCCTGAAGAGGAAAAAAGTGGGCATGTGGTCTACCGTACATGAGTTCAAAGGGGCTGAGCATTAAGGGTTTACCTAGGAGTTCCTGAATTTTTAGAAGGGCCAAAAGTCAAAGTGTAACCCAGTCTTTATGTGTTTGGAGTGAGTACCCAGTAAGGGTGTTTTGAATGACATTTAGTTTTTCAACCTTTCATGAAGATTGAGGTTTATAGAGTATGTGTAGCTTCTGGGTGATTTGTACAGCTTGTGTAAGTGTTTGAGAAATCTGAGAGATGAATTTAGGACCACTGTTGGATTGAAGAGAAAGAGGCACCTCAAACATGGGTATAATTTCTGTTATTAATTTGGAGGTGACCCTAGAAGCCTGTTTGTTGGTTGTGGGAAAAGCCTCAACCTATCCCTAAAATGTATCGACCAGAAGTAGAAGAAATCAAATCTTTTTTACTTTTTATGGGTAAAATCAATTTGCCAATCCTCTCCTGGAAGGTGTCCCCTAGCTTGGTGGATTGGGAAAGAAGGGGGTCTAGTGTTGGATGGGGTGAAGCTTTTTGGCAAATAGAACATTTATTGGAATGGTTTTTAGCTGCTCCTTTATATCTGTGATTATGTATATATGGGAACTTACAAAACTTTTTGGAGAGGAATGGCTAGTGTGGAAGAGGTTGTGAATGTGCTATAAAAGAGTTGTTTCTTCAGGGTCAGGTAGGACTAATTGGTTTTGTATGAACTAGTATGGGGGTTTGAATTCTGTCCTTGCCATGACTAGTTGTTGTATTTGGTATTCTGCATAAAAGAGGGGATATGTTGTATGAGGAGAAATAGGTATTGGGGAATTGAATGATTGATTGAGGCATGGTTTGCCAAATAATCAGCCTTACAATTCCCTACAGAAATGTGGCTTTTACTGATTTATGTCCTTTGCAATGGATAACTGCAAACTTTTCTAGAAGTAGGGCTGCCTTTAGTAAATAATGGATTCACTTTTCATTAATGATAGGAGTTCTCTCAGCCACTAGATAGCCCTGCTCACTCCAAATTTGGACGTTGGAATGGATGATGTTATTGGCATACTTAGAATTGGTGTATATTTAATTTGTGTGCTCCTTTTGCTAGAGTTAGTGCTCTTATTGGGGCAACTAATTCTGCTGGTTGGGATGATGTGCCTAAGGGCAAGGGGGCAGCCTCTGTGACTCTTCTAGAGTGGGTATTATCATGACCTCCTTTGATGATGGCATATCCTGCTTGGAGGGGAGGGTTTGAGGATGCGCTGCCACCTATAAACCAATCCGGAGCTCCCTTTATGTGAGTGGAAGTAAGGTGGTGAGACATGGTGAGAGAACTTTCAATTAAATCAGAACGTGAGTGTTGTCCACGGTACAAAATTGATGTTTAAGACAAAAGAGTGGTGGAATTGGGGGGAAGCATCTATGAAGAGAGATAGAGGGTTGAAGGAAAGTTGAATGTAAGGCTTGCACGTGAGAGAATGAGATGGAGGTGAGTGCCTTGTGGCTGTGACTTACCTTTCAGACTGTGAGAAGAAAATACCTGAAGGGATCCATAGAACGTGAATTTTTGTGCCTCTGGGGTAATCAGAGTCACTGTGGCCAAAATTTTTAAGCAAAGGGACCAGCTTTTGTAAATGGGATCTAATTGTTTTGAAAAGTATGCCAATTGTTGGAGGGAATCTCCCATGGGTTGGGCTAATAGTCAAAGGGCCTGATTATGAGAAATGTGTAAATATAGATAAAAGAGTCTCAGGGGGTTTGGAAGGCCTAACGCAGGGGCCCATAATAGCGCACATTTTAGGTAAGAGAAAGCATGATAAAGGTCTGAAGTTGAAATGAGTGGTTAGTCAAGATTCCCTTTTGTGTGTTCATAAAGGGGTTTAGTGATAATAGCAAAATTCACTATCCATAATTAGAAATATCCCACTAACTCGAGGAAAGACAATAAGTCTCTTTTGGTTTCAGGAAACGAGATTTGTTGAATGTCTTGCTTTTGTCCGGGTGGAATTTCTCAAGTATTTGGAATTATGATTAATTGTAGGTATGATACTTTTGGAGAGGTTAATTGGGCCTTCCTTTTGGATACCCAGTACCCGGATTCAGCCAAAATATTTAAAAGCCCGGTGGTATGTTGAATATAATGTCTTAGAGAAGGGCTGCAAAGAAGTAAATCATCTATGAATTGAAGCAAAATGCTAGGTTGTAGAGGTAGTTGGGAAAGATCTAATTGAAGTGCCTGACTGAAATACTGAGGGCTGTCTCCAAACTCTTGGGGGGTGATAATCTAGGTGAGTTGTTGGGAGTAGCCTGTGTCAGGGTCAGTCCAAGTGAAAGCAAATAGATTTTCAGAGGAGGGATGTAAAGGAATAGTAAAAAAGGCATACTTGGGGTCCAATACACAGAAATGGCTACTGTTGGGAGGAATTCATGATAGGAGGGCAGAGGGGTTTGAGAGAACAGGAGAAACAGGAACAATGGAGGAGTTGATTTGTTGCAAATCCTGAACCGGTCTATAGGAACCATCCAGGTTTTTAAAGGGAGAATAGGAGTACTGTGTGGAGAATGGGTGGGGATTAAAATATTGACAGCCAAAAGTCAGGAGATGATGGGCTTGAGTCCCCATAATACATTAGGGTTGAGGGGATATGATGGGACCACTATGTAGCACTTAGAATCCTTCAGTGAAATTTGATTTGGAGAATGAAGAGTAGCTATTATGGGGATTCAGTGTTCCATACTCGGAGATTTACCTGGCTGAGGTATTTGGGATTTAAGTCTATTTATTGTGGAGTTTCTGAGGACGTGTTTTGTTCTTGACATAATAAGAAGTATGGGTGGCTTCGATGTAGGGCTAATAAATAAACGATTCCCCCTAGTTTGTGTAGGATGTCCCTTCCTAGTAAAGGAATGGACAGTGGGGAATGACCAAGAAACAGTGAGTGGGGATGACTCCCTCAAATGTGCAGTATAGTGGCAGTATTTTGTATGGGGTTACTTGTATGCCTTTCAAGCCAACAACAGAAACAGATGAATGTTCTCATGGGCCTCGATATTCAGTTAATACCGATAGGCTCACACCAGTATCCAACAGGAAGGAAATAATCTTACCAGACATGATCCCAATCACTGTAGGTTCCACGGACTCACTGGACGTGAGCGCAAAGGATCCCAGACATCCTCAGTCTTCCATTGTCAGCAGCAGCAGTGAAGAGATTTCCTCCTGTGATGGTGAGGGGCCCACATTATAAGCCTCACCCAACAGGGAGAGTGTCCCTCTGGTTGGGGAGGGAATTATCTTAGGGTTGGAATGTTTCTGGTTGGAGATGTCATTTGTGGTTTATGGCCATGCTGTCCTTAGCTATTAAACTGATGCCCTTTGGATTTAGGCAGTTTATGATCAAGGAGAACTTTGAAATGGCGGTGCTTGTCCAAGACAGCTATGCTCCTACTCTGTCAAACATAATTTTAAAAGATGAAATAAAAAGGAATTGAAGGCTGAGTGCAATGGCTCACACCTGTAATCCTAGCACTTTGGGAGGCCAAGGCAGGAGGACAGCTTGAGCCTGGGAGTTCGAGACCAGCCTGAGAAGCATAGTAAGACTTCATCTCTATAGCAGGGCATAGTGGTACATACCTGTGGTCCCAGATACTTGGGAGCCTGGGGTGGGAAGAGCACTTGAACCTGGAAGGTGAAGGCTGCAATGAGCTGTAATTATGCCACTGAGCTCCAGGCTGGGTGATGAAGTAAGACCCTGTCTCTGAAAAACAAACAAATTAAATACCAAAAAAAAAAGACCTTAATTATATAAATAATAAAATTATGCAAAGACAACTTTCCAATTTTTTAATGAGTCTATTTTTAAAAATACACCCATATAGAAAGAATCTTTTATAGCAGCTCATTTTAAGACATGATCAGTTGAACACTAAATGCATGAGCTTCATAAACAGGCTTGATTATGAGTCCTGATGCCATGTTTGTCATAAAAGCAATTAGAAACCTATGATAAAGTATTTTAATTCTTACATATGTGATAATACTCCCCTGAGGAAAAGGAAATATTGCAGATACCGCAGAGTTGAGAATGAGAAGCAAGGGTGCTCTAGTGAAGACATGGCTTCATTTTCTCTGCTTTAGATTTTTAACGCTATACCTTCCTTAGAGGGAATCTCTCATTGAAGACTGAAATGGATGATAGGTTCTTAGAATAAATGCATAGGTACACAGAACCCGGGTACAGTGGTAACACGAATGATTTTTTACTATGGACCATTCCTTGCCTTCAATTACCTCTCCTATTTAGTCTGATAAATTAAGATTATCATATTCTTTTTTGGATTAAATTTCTAAGTTACTTACAGGTACCTATTGACACATATTTGTCACGATGGGAGAGCACATTTATCCATTGGTAATCATCAACCTACAACCTAGACTGATGTATCAAATCACAATATTCAACAAGAACCATGTCCTGATGAAAAGAGGATCAAGACAGCTGGTGATAAAGAAAAAACCAAAGAAACGTCATTAGCTCAAGCCCTTATTGAATCCTTGGAAACTGAGGAAAGCTAGAGACGACTGTCCCGGGTGGAGCGAGATGAGATCATTAACAATTTATAAGGCAGATCAAAAAGGGCCGGAGGTGAGTTTTGATTTGAGAATTGTTCATTGACCAAATTCGTGGAAGTATGGGAAAACTCAGGTTGTGGCAGTAATAGCACAGGCAGGAGGAACAAGGAGACTGAGCTTTTAGTTTTAGAAGCCATGAGTTGGGCAGTTGGATTTGGTAAGAGGGATGGGGAAGACACTTGGAACTGCATGAAAAAATTTTAGTCCTGCATAATTTTCACAAAGTTTGGATAGCAAAGGAAAAAAATGCAAGTGAAACTTAAACTGCTGTGGGAAGGTAGGTCTGCGAAGAGTAAAATGCAGCCTCTGCAAACTTAAGAGGTCAGCGTGAGAATATGGAATTTCTGAGTTGAGGGCTCTGTAGGAATAGTGTTGAGAAAGACAGTAAAAGCAAACAGAAACAGAGGAAAACAAAAGACACACACAAAATACACATTTCGTTCTGAGTATCTTCCTCTGTTTAAACAGATTTCTCTTTCGTCTCTCTGCCTTTCTGTTATCTGTTTAAAGAAATCTCTGAATGACTCTAAAGGTACAACTCTAGATGAGGCTGACACTCAAACACCTGGATTAATTCCAGAGCTGGAAATCAGAGGTAGGCTTTGAGTGTATTCAAACTAGAGCCACAACTAGATTTTTAGAATTGCTTTTTGGCAAAGACAATGTGCATTTACGTTTGTGCTTTGCTCCAATCCCCTAAAACATGTTTCAATTCGTCAGTCAAAGATTTTGCCACAAATGTTACTACTAGACACTGTAGAGTTAACAAAGAATTGACACTGAAGGAAAGAAAAGACAGGACTTCTAATCTGGCCTTTCTATATCTCCAAAGACCTTAGGGATTTTTGGACTTCAGCCTTCTGCTATATGTATTGCTACCAAAGCTAAGTAGAAATATTTTTCTTCAGTACGTTAAGGTTAAAGCTTGCAGCAACTTTTATTCAGTTGTCACCTTTGCCCTGTTTCTTAGTGCCCTCCTTTTTTCATACATCACTGATTCCAGGAGTGTTTTCTGAATAAGAGGAAGTGTCCCAGGGATACACACTGTCAGGGCATTAGGCTATGTATAGCATCCTTTTCTATATTCCTCTTAAATGGTTAACGTATAATACAGAGGGCTAGATGAGTTCACTGAGACATTCCTGTGATTCACAGCAGAAGGCACTATTCACAGGCTCTGTCTGAAGTCTCTGGGCTTGGAAATGATCATCTGGACAGGTTTTCCTGAAGATAATTGAAAGTAAATACATTTATTACTAAACCTCCCTGATTTACTTAATTATGCACTAATGATGTGAAATGGCCTTTCAAAGAGGGTTGGGGATTCCTTTTGCAGTGTTAGTAGCTTATTGTGCAATTTACTTCTTCACTCAGGACTAGTACATTTCTCTTTGGGTTTGGTTATATTCACTAAAAAATTTGACTGTGTTAAACAAATTATTACACCTATTAAGAACTTTTCTGAATGTAGACTAGAAGAAAATGTAAATAATGAGTTTATTATAACAACATTAATGGAGTTATTTTAAGGTCAGCGAGTAGATACCCAAGCAAAGTTAACTGTTTTATAAATCTTCTGAATTTATGTAATGCATGCTTACCCAAATAAATGTCTTACCTTGACCTAGTAGTTACTTAAATCTATTATTGTTAATAAACTCTGTAATATACACGTTATCTCCCAATGTGCTTCATACTCCCATGGAATATAAGATATAATTAACCTTGTAGGTTCACTTTAAAAGTAACGTAGTATCAAGATAGATTTGATGACAGTTTTAGTACTATCATATTGTGGGCAAACAGAATATATTTTTATTGTAAGTTACAGAATATATAAGAATCAGAGTTATACTATGTAATAGGTCTAAGTATATATTTTCCACTAAATATAGCCATGTTTTAAAGCATTCATTATACTATAGTATACAAAACATGCCCACAACATTTATTTATTTATTTATTTTAAAAAGATCAGCAAAACAGACCACTAGCCAGATTAATACAAAAGAAAAGAGGGAAGAATCAAATAGATGTGATAAAAAAATGATAAGGGGGATATCACCACAGATTCCACAGAAATACAAACTACCATCAGAGATTACTGCAAATAACTCTATGCACATAAATCAGTAAACCTGGAAAAAATGGATAAATTCCTGGACACTTACCCCCTCCCAAGCCTAAACCAGGAAGAAGTTGAATCCCTGAATAGACAGATAACAAGGGCTGATGTTGAGGCAGCAATGGACAGCCCACCAACTGAAAGATTAATTTAAAGATAAAAAAACACAAGTCATAAAGTGCTGATATATTCTGAATGGCAGAATGTAGGATAAGCAGATATGAACCACAATCTGGAATAAATATTTGACATGTATACCAGAAAAAATATTAGCAAACATATTAAAAAACTTCAAGATGTCAAGAAAAATCAACCTCAAAATAATTGTCAAATATATGACCTAGTACTTCATAGAAGAGGAAATCAATATGGCCAAGAAACATGAGCATACTCAGAATTACTAATAATTTTGTAAATACGGATTAATACAAAATTATTTGCAATTTTACAACCATCAAACTGACAAAAGTATTGAAAAATAGATCATATAGTTAACGACAATATGGAGAATTAGAAATTTTCACTCACTGTTGCTGGAAGTGTAACTAGAATAACACTTTTGATATGAAATTGAGAACTATCGAGTGGAATTAAAATTGCATGTAATTTACAAATATTTCTATTCTCAGTAATATACAGTACAGAATTTCAGACATACACAAAAGGAGACACATAAAAAAATTTGCTATGTGGCAACAAATATTCCATATTACTAGTTTTTCAAAGAATGAAAAATTACAATTAAAACCTTCGGAAGCTCAGGTGAGCCAGGAAGTAGCTGAGCTATCGGGAGAGGAGTAGACAATTAAAGCAAGTCAATAATGAAACAATTTATGCTTGATCGCTTACTGCAATGTATAGATAAGAGAGGAAAAGAGGAAATGTTCTCTCATGGACGTTAGCACTGGTTGAGGCTCAGCAAATATAAAGGGTCCTCTCACTGCTGAGGGCCCTAAACAGAAAGCCCTGCAGTCTTATGAACCCAGGGCCAGAGGGAAGCAGAAGGAGAGGGGGTTAAGCGTGGACACATACTGGGACTAAGTCAGAGTGGAGAGAAGTCTCTTCAAAGTTTCCCCTTGTCAAAATTAAACACAGAAAAACATGGGTTAAAAGGGATAAAAACAGATTTTATTCAGTAACTACAGACAGCATCGGAAAGAACTGAGCTTCATTCCCATTTGTTGAAGCATGACTGAACATTTTCAAGGGAGTCTGAGGGAGGAGGGAATGTGTGGGCTCAGTAGAGTCAAAAGCAAAAATGTACAAAGTGTTGGTTAATGTAAACATGATTCAGCCAGCTGTGTCTGCTTGCTGGCAGTTATGGACGTTAGGATTATATGTTCTCACAGAGACTAGGAGAGAGGCCCTATCTTTCTTGGTGATTACATTTCAATGGAATGGCTCTTTTGTCCTTGAAAAAGATCATTCTGAGTTGCAAGCAACAGGGGTTTGCAATTGTAAGCCCTGTTTAGAAAATGATCTAAGAAAGGGAGGACCAGGGTCCATCATCAAGTGCTGACTAGAACAATAATAAATTTTCTCAGTAACCTTAAGTTTTCTCAGCAGGCGCATTAATGGTGGGCTGGGGTAATCAGGGACATAGCCTTAGCCTGCTAGAAGCCATAGCAGAATTTGGTCAAGTCTCTTAGTGCAGGGATTTGGATGGAGTTGTTATGTGACAGGGGCCCTGTAGTTCTTATCTCTCATTCCCCCATTAGTAGGCATTGGCAAAAAATGCTGAAAAACTATCTCAGATAACGAGACCTAGGAATGAAGATATTGAGGCTACAGTGTTTGTTAGTAGTGTCTGAAGTGGGAGGTATAGCGTTGTAATATTTATGAGGTTTTAGGGTTTGGTTTAAGATGATTTCTTCAGTGTGCAGGCTTGATTAGGATTCGATAATGATTCTGTAATAGTTCTGAATTAGGAGACACAGTCAGGTGAAGATTTTTATTTCAGAGAGTGAAAGAGGGTACTATTATTTGATGTTATCCATTAAAAAACTGAGCCGTTTCCAGTGAGTTTCGAGAAAGTTCTTGAAAGTAACAATAAAGTTATTTACAACTATTCTCTTCCTGGGAAGAAGTTGAAGTAGTAAAGTCATGCTAGTGAAATCGGCCTAAAAATATAGACATATTAATGTAGGTGGTAAGCTATATGTGTTTTGGTTCTCACGACAAATGTGTGGCATTACCTCAAGTTCCCTTTAATCATACATTATGATTAGACTGATTTTTATTAATAGTTTTGTGATTAATTGTAAGGTTTAGAAGTTATTATCTAAACCTTATATTTAAATCTTATATATCTGAACATTCCCTGCATTTTTCCCCAAATAGAAATTCTTCCATTAAGTATTTTGGTTACATGAGAGGTATTTATTTTTATTATTTTATGTTACAATTTTTCTCATAAGGTTTATTCTATTTTATTAAGGCTTTCATTATACGTGTTGTTAAAGGTGTTTGGCAACAGGACAGACAAAAGAGAAGTAAAGATTAATACTCTCTCAGAATTGAATTATTCTTATAATTCACACTTGGTGAAAAAACAAATAAAACTATAGGTGAAATAAGCAGGCACTCAACAATCATTTAGCAAATAAATAAATATGTACCTTAAAATGTGTATGATTTTTAAGAACAACCCAGTAAGTGGCAGGATACCACTTGCAGTTGATTTTATACTTGGGTTTCAGTGACCAAAGCAACTAAATGACCAAATAAGAAATAGCATTGTAAGTTTGGGGTAGGGGGAATGTGTCAGCCACAGTTCTATATTTTACAAATTTGAAGCAAAACATCTGCCCTATATGCATATGCCAGGCACACCTTGTTCTGAGCAACAAATTAATATGCTCAAGTCATCTTGCCCTGGCTCCCTGCCTTCCTTCTTGACTCTCCTCCTTAATAACAGTTTGTGTCTTTTTCAATACAAATCAACTAATACAGAGCCCACATCCCAACCATCTCTTTCATCAGGCTTTCATACCCTAGACCACTATTCATCTGCCCTAAACACCCCAGGACCAGGCACCAGGCCAATAGAGATAGCTTCTATGCCCCAGATCCTGCTGGAATTATTCAAACGGGCCAATCCTCAGCCTGCTTATCATGTGTCATCTGTTATTTCCCATACAAATCACAAAAAGGCTCTTCTCACAGTGGCCCCTTCTCCCTCTGACTATTGACCAACTTCAGTGCTTTCCTGTGCCCCTCACTTCCATGACTTGTCCCCTCCCTTTGGAACTGTGAGTAATAAACTATCTCTTCAATAACAATTACCTCCAGATCTGTTGGCCTTCCTGTACCTAAACTTTCCTGTTTCACTCTATACTTTAATTCAGGTTATTATAAACACACACACACACACACACACACACACACACACATATAATTTCAACTCAGCCAACAAACTATGTCTCATACCTAACCCCTTTCCAACAAAAGCCAGGCATACATTCAAAACCCCTCCAAAGTCTTCCCTTTATGGGAGGCGGCAGAGAGAAAGGCATAATCTGAATTCATGTTCCTTTCTCCCTGGCCAACCTTTCCCAGCTTGAAAAGAGACTAGGCTCCTTTTCCAAGGATCCCACTTCTTCCCTCAAGGAATTTCTGCATTTCACTCAATCTTATAACCTTAACTGTCATGACATATATGTCATCTTCTCCTCCACCTTCACTCTGAAAAACAGGAAACACATCTGGATGGCCTCCCAAGTCCATGCAAACACCTTCCACTAACACGATGCTGCCCATAACTCAATAAGGACCTTAGCTGTCCCCAGAACTGACCGCAATTGGGATTATCAAGAAACTTTCACAGACAGAAGGAAACAAGGCTATATATGACATCATTCCTTCTAGCTGGCATAAATAAAGCCATTCCTGCTCTTTTCCTCTCCGACCTTTCAGAAGCCATAACTAAATATACCACTTTAAGCCTTAATACCAATAAGGGCAGAATGTATCTCCATTTACACTTCATCTCTCAGTCAGCCCCAAACAGAAAAAAAAAAAAACTTAAAAAACTGGAGGATGATCCTTAAACCACCAAAAGAGACTTACTCAAAGTGGACTTTAAGGTCTTTAACAATACAGAGGAAAAACTGAAAACCCAAAAGCTTAAAAGACACCAGGCTAAATACCAAATGCTGACTGGCGAACAACAGGGTTCCCAATGCATACAGAAACCCTTTACCTTGCAACAAACTCTGCCAAAAAACATGTTTGAAGGACAGCCAACAGGGTCACTGGGCAAAGGCCTGCCCTAATTTCAGGCCATTCCCAAAACCTTACCTCATCTGTGGCATCAAGTAATAGTGAAAGTCAGACTGTGCTCAGCAAAAGTCTTCATCCTGCTTTGTTACCTCTAACTGAAGACTGCTGGAGCCTGGAATCCACTGTCCACAATACCATCACCACCTCGGAACCCAGGGTAACATTGTCAGTCAGTGGTAAACCCATGTATTTCCTATTGGATATGGGGGCTAGTTACTCAGTTTTACCAGAATATTCTGGGCTCATCCTCAGTTCTCTATCTCTATGGTAGGAGTCAATGGAATCCCCTCTAGGCACAAACAGACTGGTCCTCTATAATGCAACCTATTCAACATCTCCTTCACCCACTCCTTCCTTGTTATCCCTCAGTGCCCTACCCCTATATTGGGGCTGGGACATACTAAGTAAACTTCAGGCCCCCATACAACTTGCCTCCTGCAACTCTACTTTTTTTTTTTTTTTTTTTTGAGTTGGAGTCTCACTCTGTCTCCCAGGAGTACAGTGACGTGGTCTTGGCTCACTGCAACCTCTGCCTCCCAGGTTCAAGCAATTCTCCTGCCTCAGCCTCCCAAGTAGCTGGAACTACAGGCATGTGCCACCGGGCTCAGCTAATGTTTTGCACTTTTAGGTAGAGATGGCGTTTCAACATGTTAGCCAGACTGGTCTCCATCTCCTGACCTCGTGATCTGCCCACCTCGACCTCCCAAAGTGCTGGGATTACAGACATGAGCCACTTCGACCGCCCAATTCTATCTTTTTTTATTTTACTCTGCCATGCAGATGCTTCCCTCTCCTCTCCCTCATCCTCATTATCTGCCCTATTACCTTCTGTTAATCCTGAAGTGTAAAATGTTTCTAAACCAACAACAGCCACACATCACATCCCAGTCAAAATAACCCTCCAAAGTCTTTTCATTTTCCTTCATCAGTCTCAACATTCCCTTAATCCAGCTGGCTTCAGGGTCCTTAAACCTATTAACTGTAAACTTTTACAAGCTCAAATTCTCAAGCCTGTCAACTCCCCAGGACACCCCAATCATGACTGTGAAAAAGACAGATGGGTCCTACTGTTTGGTCCAGGATCTCTGAGTTGTTAACCTGGTGGTGGTGCCAATTTATCTGGTGGTCCCCAACCCATATATTTACTCTCACACATTCCTCCATCTATCACACACTTCTCAGTATTGGAACTAAAGGATGCCATTTTCATTATTCCCTTCAATATGACATCCCAAAATCTTTTTGCTTTCACTTGGTCAAATCCTTATACTCAAATATCTACCCAACTAACATGGTCTGTACTCCCACAGGGGTTCCAGGATAGCTCCCACATATTCAGACAGGTCCTCACCAAGGACCTAGCTAAACTTCCCCTTGCCCCTAGCACCCTCCTCCAGTACTTCGATAATCTCTTTCTCTGTAGCCCCTCCCATAACCTGTCCATCTATCACACCACTCAGCTTTTAAACTCCCTCCATAGTGGAGGATATCAGGTCTCACTCACGAAAGTTCAGGTAGCCCAAACCCAGGTGACTTACCTTGGACTTGTCATAACACCTAATTCTCAGGACATCCCAACCCAACAAAAGGAGCTAATTTGGGACATGCCCCTTCACCACACAAGAAGCACCTCTTCTCCTCCTGGGGCCTTATGTGATACTTCCCGCTATGGATTCCCAATTTTGACATGCTGGCCAAACTGCTCGACATGGCCTCACATAGGCCCATTACAAAAACCCTTGATTCAGCTTGTCCCATCAACTCTCACTTTAAAAAAAAATTAAAAATGCCCTTTTGTTATGGCCTCAACACTGGGACTGCCCAACCCACCAAGTTCTCACTCTGTATATCCATTCTAAGACCTTGCTCTTGGACTACTTTGCCAAACATACTGCCATGTCCCCACAAGTCACTGCATACTTCTCAAAACAACTGAACGATGTCATCCAAGGTTGGCCACCCCACTTAAAAATCTTGGGTGTGGCCACATTGCTTGCCTCAGAGGCACAGAAACTCACTTTCACCAACACATTACTATTACATCCTCCCATAACCTAATGGAACTCATGAGCCATCGATGCCTCCCACCCCTCCCACCATCTCGCTTACAGCAGGTACATGCCTTATTCATAGGAAACCCTCTAATCACCTTCCAGAGATGTATCACTCCCCACCCAGCCATCCTCCTCCCTGTAAACATCTCCAACTCTGAGCTCTCTCACTCATAAAATCCAGTGCTCCCCCCTCCTCCACACTACCTCTCAACAGGCAGAGCTAGTTGACCAAACCAAGACCCTGACCCCAGCAAGGGAAAAAGGCTTAACATTTACACCAATTCCAAATACGCATATCACATCCTACACTCTCATGCTTTAATCTGGCAGGAAAGCGGTTTTCTATCTACAAAAAGTACTTCCATAGGAAATAACAAACTCATATACAAGTTGCTGGAGGCAGCTAAACTACCACTACAGGCTGCCATTATCCATTGTAAGGAATACCAAAAGCCTACAGATGCCATAACCGAGGGAAACGTTTTAGCAAATTCCACAGCCCAGCAGGCAGCCTCTTAAACTCAATTTTTATTGCCCACTTTTCCCAGCATACACCCTATATATACCCAGGAGAAACAAAACTCATTTGCCTGGGTTGGTGTTATTCAGGTAAAAAAAATGATTGTACCTCAATGATAAATTGTCTTGCCCAATTCTCAGAAACATTCTGTACTTTCATATGTGCACTACCATTTCCGTGTGGTTTACTGCCCCCTACTCCACCTTTTAAAAGCTTACATATATTCTCCCACCATGGCTGTCAATCTCAAAAATATTACTAAGGCATGTTGCCTTTGCACTCAAACTTCTCTCCAGAAAGTTATCAGATCACCTCCTTTCCCACACACCAAGCCCAAGGACACTTGCCAGGGCAGGACTGGTAAATCAATTTCACACAGATTCTCCCCCCACCCCCTCCCCCTCCCCCCTGGTAAAATGAGTCTGATACTTTCTGACAATAGTAGATATATTCTCTGGATGGATAGAAACTTTTTATACCACCACCAAAAAGGCACACACTCTCGCTTCTATTCACCTATAAGATCCCCCAGTTTAAACTACTTCCTTCCATCCAGTAAACCAGTGGGCCAGCATTTGTATCACAAGTTAATCAACAGCTGATGAAGTCTCTAAATATTAAATAGTGTTTCATATTCCTTTTTGCCCCCAGTCTTCAGGAAAAATGAAATGGACCAATGCCTTTTTAAAACCACAACTGCCGGGCGCGGTGGCTCAAGCCTGTAATCCCAGCACTTTGGGAGGCCGAGGCGGGTGGATCACGAGGTCAAGAGATCGAGACCATCCTGGTCAACATGGTGAAACCCCGTCTCTACTAAAAATACTAAAAATTAGCTGGGCATGGTGGCGTGTACCTGTAATCCCAGCTACTCAGGAGGCTGAGGCAGGAGAATTGCCTGAACCCAGGAGGCGGAGGTTGCGGTGAGCCGAGATCGTGCCATTGCACTCCAGCCTGGGCAACAAGAGCGAAACTCCGTCTCAAAAAAAAAAAAAAAACCACACAACTATCCAGATTCTCTAGAGGTTAAAATGGCCTGGACTTCACTTCTCCTATTGACCCTCATGCGTTTGTAAGCCATTCCTCAAAAGCCTCTCAGCCTAAGGCCATTTAAACTCATGTAAGAACACTGCTTTATCCTCCAGAATCTCCCTGTCTCTTCTTCCCCTTCTATACCAGATACCTGGTTGACACTACACTTCACTCAACGTCTAATAAGACAGTATGCAAACGTTTACTTGTCACAGTCTGCAAGTCCATCACTCCCTTCTTTCTTCGAACTGTTAAATTTGTTGTCTACACAAATCCAGCTGTTCAAGTCCTTTCCTGTTAAACCTAACTGCGTAAATCCAGTCCAAAAATAAACCTGAAACTCACTCAGCCAATCCATTCCCCAACCTGTTTATAATCTTGCTCAGTTAAACACCTTTCTACCAAATCCACCTACCATCACACACAGGGCTGTCACCCTCCTTTGCCTCCTGGCCTTTAAATTAAACATGTTACAAGCCAGATTCCATAAAACACCCCTTACCAATCTCTCCCCTCTCTGCTGAAGCTGCTCTCCATGTATCCAACTCGCAGATGCTCCCTGGAAAAAAAATGCACAAACAATTCCATCAACTGCAGCCTACATCCTCTGCCCTATCAGGCCTTCAATGGCTATTAGTTAACAAAAAACCCTTTTATCTCTCTCTCTACAAGGCCAAACAGCCTTCACCTCCAAAAATTTTTTCCAGGATTCAACCCCCACCTTCTCATGGTTTGTTACTTTCACTTACAACTTTTGCTTGTCAACCTCCAGTCTTCTCTGTGTGGCGCAAACTCTTTTTTTTTTTTTTTTTTTTTTTTTTTGAGATGGAGTTTCGCTCTTGTTACCCAGGCTGGAGTGCAATGGCGCGATCTCGGCTCACCGCAACCTCCGCCTCCTGGGCTCAGGCAATTCTCCTGCCTCAGCCTCCTAAGTAGCTGGGATTACAGGCACGCGCCACCACGCCCAGCTAGCTTTTTGTATTTTTAGTAGAGACGGGGTTTCACCATGTTGACCAGAATGGTCTCGATCTCTCGACCTCGTGATCCACCCGCCTCGGCCTCCCAAAGTGCTGGGATTACAGGCTTGAGCCACCCTGCCTACTGGCTGGTGGGTCGGGAATGTGCACCATGGCTTGTCAATCTTCAAACATGAACTTTTTTGCCAAACAACCAGGCCATCCAGGTTCCTTTAGTAACTTCTGTCTCATCTTCCCCTACGTGCACTATGAGGGCTCTACATCTCATTCCTCTGGAAACAGGAATAAATCTCTCTGCTGCACTTGCTACCAGAATAGCAAATATATCAACCTCAACTGCCCTATATAAAAAATCTCTACAGTCCTCTCTAATACCCTAGAGGACATGCGTACTTCCATTACAAGCCTTCAAAGGCAGATAAATTCCCTTGCGGGAGTCGCCCTCCAAAACCAAAGGGCCCTAAACCTGCAATCTGCTGAGAAGTGGGCGGTACATGTGTATATCTCCAAGAAGAATGTTGTTTTTAGGTTAATGATTCTAGCATTATTAACCGCACCGCCCACAGATTCCATGACACGGCTGCAGAAATCCAACTTTATGCTACTGACGCTTGATGGCAGGTGTCATTCCCCCTAAAGTGAATGCTCCTTTCTTAGGGCCCCTGATTTTCATCCTCATACTAATAACAATCGTCCCATATATACTGGCCTTCATATTCCACTTTATCTCTCAAAAGATGAATTCCCTTGTCCAGGCAGCCATCCAAAAACAACCGATACTGTCTTTCTCCTCCGCCAAGTCTGGTGTCAGCCCCTCCAGGAAAACAACTCTGAAGTCAAACACCCACTGCTTCAAAACCCAACCTTAATTACAGTGCCCTTATTCAGCAGGCAACAGCCAGATAACCAACAATGCCCCACTTTCTTTTATAGTAAAGTAAAAGGCAAGAATGTTAGCCCAAACTGCATCATTCTGTAAGCTCCCCGTTACATTGCAGACCTTGGTCAAAGTGAAATATTTCACTGGGATTCGGGTCGTGAGAAACATCCTGCCTAACCAGCTGACCACAAGTTGGACAAAGCCACAAATAAAGAAACAGCCTGCTGCTTATCATGTTCTGCTGGGAGAAAGTACAAGGAGCATCACTTTCTGCTGGAACAAGGGCCAGAATCACCTCCTCATGGGAACATCTTATCAATATCCTGCCAGGCAGCAAGCCATACTGCCCATACCTAGAAATTACCCCAGCCTGTAAGCAGCACAAGCGCACTGTCATTAGGCTGGTCCCCAACTTCTGCAGGTTTTATGCTGAACGTAAAGACTGCATTTGCTGTCCATCCGCCCTCTTTCTGCATGTGTGTCTTTCTTTAACCCTCTCCTTCCCTTGAAAACCTAACACCCAGAAGCATGATTGCTGGATTATATGACAGTTCTATTTTTTAATTTTTGAAGAAACTTCTATGCCGTTTTCCATAATGGCTATACCAATGTACAATCCCACCAACAATACGTCAAGTTTCCCTTTTCTTCACATCCTCTTCAACACTTACTGTCTTTTGACTTTTTGATAGTAGTCATCCTAATAGAAATGTGGTACTGTCTCATTATAGTTTTGATTTACATTTTTTTCAAATGATGAATGGCTTTTGATCACCTTTTCATATACTGTTGACAATTTGTATGTCTTTCTTGGAGAAATGTCTATTTAGATTCTATGATCATTTTTAAAAATCGGAGTTTTTTTGTTTGTTTGTTTGCTATTCGGTCGTAAGAGCCTCTTACATATTTTGAATGCAAACCACTTATCAGACGTATAATTTGTAAATATTTCTTCTATTCTGTAGGTTGCCTTTTCATTTTGTTCATTGTTTCCTCTGCTGTGCAGATATAGTTACCTTTGATTATTTTTGCTTTTGTTGCCTTTGCTTTTGGTGTGATATTCAAAAGATCGTTGCCAGGATTAATGTCATGAAACATTTCTCCTGTGTTTTCTTTTAGGAGATTTAGCTTCAGATCTTATAGTTTAGTCTATAATCTATTTTGAGTTAATTTTTTTTGCACATGGTGTAAGATAAGAACTCAATTTCATTGTTTTACATGTGGATGTCATCTTCTCAGCACCATTTACTGAAACTTCTATCCTTTTTCTATTACGTATTTTTGGTACCTTCGTTGAGGATTAATTGACTATATGTGTGGGTTTGTTTCTTGTCTTTCTATTATGTTCTGTTGGTTGATGTATCTGTTTTATGCTGTTTGGTTCACTATAGCTTTGTAATATAATTTATAATTAAGAAGTATAATACCTCTAGCTTTGTTCTTCTTGTTCAAGATTGCTGGAGCTATTAGGGTGAAAGTAATTAATCTTATGTATTAAAATAAAAGTAATTAATCTTATGTATTAAAATAAAAGTAATTAATCTTATGTATTAAAATAAAAGTAATTAATCTTATGTATTAAAATATATTCATCTTTAGTATTTATGGTTTGGTTTGACCATGTGTTAATGGTTTCCCTAAGTATTTGTTCCTTTTGTTATTGTTGTTTTTTCCTGAACCACTGTAAATTTCTAGTATCTGAAGTACGGTTTGACTTTGAAATCTTAGTAATGCTGCTCTCTTCTCTTTCTATGTTCACCTATTTCTCAATTTTCTCTTACCTATTTCCATCCTAATCTGTGTCCTTAATATTTTTCATAATCCAAATCATGAAAATAAATATTTCTCTTTGGATGCTTTCAAGACTTTTTCTTTGGCTTTAGCTTTCAGGTGTTAAAGTGCGATGAGTCTTCACAGGAATTTGTGTTTGGGGTTTGCTCAGATTACCGAATATATAGGTATATCTCTCTCATCAAATTTTGGAATTTTTAGGCATTATTTTTTAGAATACAGATATACCTCATTTTATTGTGCTTTACTCTATTAAACTTTTCATATATTGTGTTTTTTAGAAAATAAAGGTTTGCTGCAACCCTGTGTTGAGTAAGTCTATTGGCACCATTTTTCCAACAGCATGATCTCACTTTTTATCTGTCACATTTTGTACAATATCTCAGTATTTCAAACTTCTAAATTATTACTCTATCTGTTATGGTGATCTATGATCAGTGGTCTTTGGTGTTACTATTGCAACTGTTTTGGGGCACCACAAGCCACACCCATATAGGATGGCAAACTTAATCTGTAAACGTATGCTTTGACTGCTCCACCTACTGGCTGTTCCCCTGTGTTTCTTCCTCTCCTAAGGCCTCCTTATTCCCCAAAACACCACAATATTGAAATTAGGCCAATTAATAACCTTACAATGATGACTCAATGTTCAAGTTAACAGAAGATTTGCACATCTCTTGCTTTAAATCAAAAGCTAAAAATAAGTAAGCTTAGTGAGGAAAGGATGCCAAAAGCTAGGTCTCTTATGCCAAACAGTCAACCAAGTTGAGAATGCAAAGGAAAAGTTCTTGCAGGAAATTAAAAGTGCTGCTCCAGTGACCATATAAATGATAAGGAAGCAAAACAGCTTTATTGCTTATATAGAGAAAGTTTGATTGGTCTGACAGAAGATCAAACTAGGTATAACATTCACTTAAGCCAAAGCCTAAACTGGAGCAAAACTCCAAATACTAATTTTTCTAATCTGTGTACGTTGTATATATTTCCATTTATTTGTGTCTTCTTTAATTTTTTTCATCAATGTTTTATAGTTTTCAGTGTACAGAGCTTTCACTTTGTTGGTTAAATTTATTTTTATGTATTTTATTTTATTCCTTTTTGCTATTGTAAATAGAATTGCTTTCTTGATTTTTTTTTTCATATAATTTGTTTCCAGAGAATAAAGGTGTTACTGATTTCTACATGGTGATTTTGTTTCCTGCAACCTTGCTTAATTTGTTTATTAATTCTAGAAGCTTTCTGGTGAGTGCCTAGGGTTTTATAGATATAAGATCATAACATCTGCATACAGAGGCAATATTACTTCTTTTCCAATTTGAATTTCATTTATTTCTTTTTCTTGGTTATTCTCTGTAAGACTACCAGCACAATGTTGAATACTTATCACAAGAGAGGGAGCCCTTTTCTTTTTCCTGATCTTGGAAAGCTTGCAATTTTTCACCATCGAGTCTGATGTGAGCTTGTGTGCTATTTACATATGCCCCTTATTGCCATATATTCCTTCTGTAGCTAAACCATTAAGAGTCTTTATCATGAAGGGAGGTTGAATTTTGTCTGATATTTTTCTGCATCTATTGAGATGATTATGTTTTTTGTCTTTCATTCTGTTAACATGGTACATCACATTTATTAATTTGTTTCTGTTGAACCATCCTTGTATTTCAGGAATAAATCTCACTTCATTGTGATGTATTATCCTTTCAATGTGCCGTTGAATTTAATTCCTCAATGTTTAGTTGAGAATTATTGCATCTGAGTTGCTGGTTTGCAATTTTCTTTTTTTTTTTTTTTTTAGTTTCTCTTCTTGTTAATTTCTTATTGTTCTCTTTTTGTCTGGCTTCACTTATAGAGTAAATCAAGCCTCATAAAATAAGTTTGGAAGTGTTTCCTACTTCTCAAGTTTTTTGGAAAAGTCTGAAAATGATTAAGTTTTATTTAAATGTTCTGTAGTATTTACCGGTAAATACATCAGATCCTGTGCTTTTGTTTGCTAGGAAAACTTTTATTACTAATTCATCTCCTTACTTATTCCAGATCTCTTCAGATTTTATATTTCTTCATGATTTAGCCTTCGTAGCTTTTATGTTTCTAGTTACTTATCTATTTCTTCTAGATTATCATATTTGTTGTCACAGTAGTGTCTTATGCTCCTTTGATTTCTGTGGTATATCAGTTGTAATGTCATCTATCTCATCCCTAATCTTATTTATATCCTTTTTCCTTTTTTTCCTAGTTAATCCATTTAAAGGTTTGTCAGGGTTTTTTTTTAATCTTTTCATAACCCTGCTCCATTTTATTGCTCTTTCCTATTAAGGCTCTAGTCTCTATGTTATTCATTTCTGCTCTGAGCTATATTGTTTTCTTCCTTTAACTAAATTTGCACTTGATTGGGTTTTCTTTTTCTAGTTTCTTAATGTCTAATGCAAGGTAGTTTATTTGGGATATTTTTACTGAAGTATGCATTTATTATTATAAACTTCCTGCTTAGAACTACTTTTTGCTGAGTCCTATATATTTCTGTCTGTTGTATTTCCATTTCCACTTGTCTGAATATATTATTAAGTGTGTCTTTTAATTTCTCTTTAGATCCATTGGTTACTTAGAAGAAGGTAGTTTAATTTCTGCATATTTGGGAATTTCTGATATTTCTCCTGTTATTAATTTCTAGTTTTACACCATTGCCATGGGAAGATGTACTTGATATAATTTCAATCTTCTTAAACCTATTAAGACTTGTTCTGAGGCCTCACATATGACCTATCCTGAAGAATGTTCCATGTGTGCTTTAGCAAAATGTGTATTCTGCTGCTATTGGATATAAGGTTTCATATGTCTTTTAGTCCATTTGACCTAAAGTATGGTTCAAGTCCATTGTTTACTTATTGATTTCTGTCTGTGATCTGTCCCTTGTTGAAAATGGAGTATTGATATATTCTGTTATGATTGTATTATAGTCTCTCTCTTTGTGTTTATTAATATTTGCTTTGTATATTAGGTGTTCCAAAGTTGGAGTGCATATGTATTTACAATTGCTGTGTTCTTTTGATGAGTTGATTCCTTTATCATAATATCATTGTTTTTTATTATACAACCAGCTTCATGGGTTTCTCATGGAGCATACTGAGTGGTGACATCCTTCACAGTATTAAGGGGAAATGCAGCAGGTTAGAAGTCCAAATCAATATCCGAAATTAATTTTTTTTCAAAGGCACAATCAATCTTGGTGGAATCAATGAAAACCGAAACACTTTTGCTGTGACTATTTTCATAATCAGGACAGGGAATGTAACAATATGGAAATCTGAGTGATGCCAAACCAAGCTACTGTCAGCTGATGAGTGAAATAAGTATACAGGACTCATCCCACATTCACACTCATATGACAGAGAATGAAGAATATAGGGGTAGTGATGGAGATGGAGGCAGTGAAGGAGATTTTTTTACCAACACCAAAGCTGTGAACAGAAAGACTACCTGGTCATCAAAGATTCATACATCAGCTCGGCCTAGCCCAAGATCATCCACAGTGGTCTGGAGAGTGATAATGCAATGAGATGATGTGCCAGATATCACTTAAGATGACTATGACTTCCCTCACTCTCATATTGCAGCTTTCCCCTTGACATCTAGAGCCCAAGGGTGCACTGGGCCCAGATGTCCATATGAACTTCTCTGCCCCAGCTGAGGGGCAGTCTGTCTTAAAGACAGAAGGTGTAGAAGCCAGACTATGAAATTGGATATACGTTCTGAGAAGCAAAATTGCTCTGACTACATCTTTTGGCATCTTTTTTTTTTTTTTGGTGAGGTGGGTGAAATATCATGTATTTTATTTTTATTTCAAAGATTCTCTGGTAATAGTTTTTCCTCGGAGAAATTCTGAGGTATTTGCAATTTCTTACTAGGTAAAATGTCAGAATTTTGCCTTGATTCCTTCTCCTTTCTCCCACTCCCATTTTTTTTTTAAGTTTTAAGTTGTTGGTTAAACTAATGGTAGCAATCTTTGAGGTATGTCAAAGAGTGTACATATGTATGTGTGCATATTGTGTATGTGGTAACATTACTGAAGGAAACATTTTAATAAAGATTTCCATCGTATTTTCAAAAACCTTCTGGCTTCAGATTCTGGAGCCAGAACCTATAAGAAGAAAATTACTTGGCAGCTGTGCACATTAATTGGAGCTCCAGTGGGGATTTCTTTTATTGCTACCATTGCTATTCTTGCAATGGTCATCGGCATTCCTGTTTATGTTGACAGGAAGATTCACTGCATGGATGAAGGGAAGCAGACCTCTAACATGAGAGAAATTTGGCTATCACAGGAGGAATGACTATGTCAGTGATTGCATCCTCAGTTATTACTGCAATTAGTATTGCTTTTGGCATCCCAATTAATGCTGGCATATGTCAACGTGACTGGCTAATTTCTTTCTCTCATAGAGACTGCCGTGGTGTTAGCACAGTTGACAAAAAGGGAAGGAAAATTGAATCAAATGAAGATTATTGTCCAATCACAATGACAGATGCCTGGCAAGCCCTCAAGAGTCCAAGCATCGGGGAAAGCAGCAATGAAGGCCTGACTAGTGTATTGAGCACCAGTAAAAGCCCTGCAGATGGACCCTGGGTTAGTCATGTCCCTTACAGCAAATCAGCTCATATTTTTGGGTCTATTTTTGCTGCTTAAGCTCATCAGATTAATCCACAACTTTCAACTTCTACACAAACATTGCTTCTTAAAAGTACTGTTCAGCTTATGTGATGTATGGTTATCTAACCAAGACAATACATTCAAACAATATCTGCCATAAAAAAATTTAATATATTTTTAATTATTTTAAAAGAAATGCAACATTGTGTCTTTAGGCTTTTTTAACTTGTGCTTCAGGACAGTGTGACATTATAAAATTTGTTGAAAAAGTAAGGAAATCATTCCTCTACCACCTTTGTTGCTGAAGAAAACATTTCTTTCAAAATTAGAAGCTTGGATGGAACAATGAAAATAGAAAATATTTATTTTCAGTGAAAAAAAAAATCAATGCAACAAAGACATTATTGTGCCTAAATATTGCTCTCAAGGGGATTCATCTACCCTAATCAGGCTTTTCCAGCTCTCACCTATCAGAACTATCCTGATTGCAGATCATATAAATGCCCAGATTTACTCACTTTGTTTTCTTGTCAATTTTCTCTCTCCTTTATTTTTGCCTCTTCATTTTATCTTCCTTTTTTTCATTTTATCTATTAATTAATATTTGTTCCTTTTGCTTTTTTGAAAGAGTTTTGTATAGCTTCAAATTCGCAGAAACTTAACTAATCCAAACCCTGACTTGATAGTAACTTTGTGAACTTAGACAAGTTGCTTACTTTAAAAGATCTAATTTTCCTCCTCTTTAGAAGTTCAGATAATAATATATACTTCACAAGCTTGCTGTAAAAGTATAAGAGATAACGGGTGAAAAACATTTGATACAATGCCCTGTAAAAAGTTGATGCTGAATAAATATTAATTTAGGTTCTGTGGTAAGCAAAATAATGCCTGCCCTCAAGATGTATTTGAATGTGTACTACACATACTTGTAGTCCTGGAATATGTGAATATATTACTTTACATGGCACCAAAAAATGACTTCACAAAGTGATTAAGTTAAGAAGTTTGAGATGGGGTTTTACCTTAGAATATTTCAGTAAGCCTAATGTAATCACAAGCATCCTTAAAAATGGAGAACTCTTCTGGTTAAAGAGTGAGAGTTAATACAGGAAGTCAGGAGAGATGAAGTAAAAGAACTCTATACACCACTGCTGACTTTGAAGATGAAGGGGTCCATAATCCAAGGAATGTGACTGGCCTGTGGAAGTTGAGAACAACCCCTGGCTGGCAGCTGGCAAGGTAACAGGCACCTCAGACTTACACTGAATAAAACTAAATTATGCAAACAACCTACATGGTCTTGTAAGTGGGTTCTTCCCTGGAGAACACAGTCTCACTAATATGTTGATGTGAGGCTGGTGAGACTATGTGGTTTTAAGCTGCTAAGTTTGTGGCAATTTACCTGAGCAGTCAAAATAAATTAGTAATTTTTTTTCTCTTTTTCTACCTCTTTCTTTTTTTTCTTTCTTATTTGATTTTGGTGGTAATTTTATATATATTTTATTTTGTAGAGGCTCACCAAGATATAGTTAAGGTTAAAAAATATAAGCTTAATTATTTGTGTTAGTATTAAAGGTTTTATTAACATTCATGGCTTTGAGTAATCAAAAATAAGAAGTAAATTTTAGAGAAATTCTTAAGCCTGTATAATATTTAGATATTTTATCAGTTAAACATAATTGCATAACAACTACTTCTTCACTCAATAGCTAAAATTAAGAATTTATTCAACTCACTAGTCTGTAGCTCATTATTTTAAAATGGACTTAGCAGGTGATTCTTTTGGCTTATTCATGACTGTTGTCGGCTGTGGTTCAGCTAGGCATTTGCTTCCATAGAAGCTTGCAGGATGTTGGCTCTGCTATATGGAGTTTCCTTTATATAATCAATAATCCTCCAGCCGGCTAGCCTAGGCTTGTTCTCAGGGTGTCAGAATTTCAAGACAGAGGAAACAGGGAAAGACTGTTCAGTCCTAGGTTTAGAATTTACCCAAGTTACTTCTATTGCATTCCTTTCCTCAAATAAGTCACAAACCCAGTTGATATACAAGGCTTGGGGAAATAGACTGTATCCCTTGACAGGGAAAACTGTAAAGTCAAATTTCAAAAGACATGGATAGAGGAATGTGTAGGAAATTTCTGCTATCAGTCTACCATATGTAAATATCATGAATTTTGTTATTACATTATTAATGAGAACATATTAATTCCTTAATGTGACAGAACAAATAGATGTATGTGCCTTATATGCCATTGGTGAAAAGTACATTTTACCTATATGTGGCCGATATTTGGAACAGTGATCCAAGCAAATATTTGAAATATATGATAATCTACTGCATATAAGATAGGATTATATGCTCAAATTCTTTATGACAAGTCTTTTATTCAAACTCATATTTTTTTCTAGTTAAAGTTTCTATGCAATTGTTATCAAGTATCTGTGAGGATTTTAAACAATTGTATTTTGTAAAATGATAGAAATTAATAGTTATTTTTGTTATCAAAAGGAAATCTTAAATGTAGAAAACTAATTTTAAGAGAATCAATAATTTAAAAAATCTTAATAGGTAACCTATTTAACTATTAAACCAGAATTTCAATATCATTACCTTTTTAACATTTTCATATTGAAATGACAAACAAACATATATGAAAATGGGATACTATTATAGACATCAACATATTTATTCTTCATCCTCAACAATTATCAGTTTCTGGTCAATTATATTTCTCATATCATGGACATCCTTTTATTTTGACGCATATCCCAGACATTATTATCAAATAACCAGCATCAGAAGTTATGGGCAAACATTTGAAAAAAACAAAAAAGTGAAACTGACCAGATTTAACATGCAAAACAGTGGAAAACCAAACTACAATGTGGGATTCCATCAATATTTTCCGTGGACTTTGAGTAGATCCAAATATCACCTCAAGGGCTCTGAAAAAGAAAGTGCCATTGGAATAACAGCTCACAAATGTGAGCAAAGACCTTTAGTCTAAACTTGAACAGGATAATTGCCTCCTAAAATAGGACATTTAAATAAAATCCAGAGTCCCATAATGTAACATCTCAAATGTCCATACTACAATTAAAAGGAAACATTTATTTTACTTAGAACCAGAGCATTCATAATTTGAATGAGAAACAAATCAACAAATACAATAATGGTTGATTTGAGATATTAAATGGAGTGAATTAAAGGATATGAACAGACACCTTTCAAAAAAAGACATATATGAGGCCAAAAAACATATGAAAAATTGCTCATCATCACTGGTCATTAGAGAAATGCAAATAGAAACTACATTGACATACCATCTCACACCAGTTAGAATGACGATCATTAAAAAATCTGGAGACAACAGATGCTGGAGAGGATGTGGAGAAATAGGAACACTCTTAAACAGTTGGTGGGAGTGAAAATTAGTTCAACCATTGTAGAAGACAGTGTGGTGATTCCTCAAGGACATAAAAATAGAAATTCCATTTGACCCAGCAATCCCATTACTGGGTATATATCCAAAGGATTATAAATTGTTCTATTATAAGGACACATACACGCATATGTTCATTGCAGCACTGTTTACAATAGCAAAGATGTGGAGCCAACCCAAATGCCCATCGATGATAGACTGGACAAGGAAAATGTGGCACATAAACACCATGGAATACTATGCAGCCATAAAAAATGATGAGTTTGTGTCCTTTGTAGGGACATGGATGAACCTGGAAACCATCATTCTCAGCAAACTGACACAAGAACAGAACATCAAACACTGCATGTTCTTACTCATAGGTGGTTGTTGAACAATGAGAACACATGGACACAGGGAGGGGAGCATCATGCACTGAGATCTGTGAGGGGAAAACTAGGGGAGGGTCAGGGGAGGGTGGGGAGTTGGGGAGGGATAGCATGGGGAGAAATGCCAGATATAGGTGATGGGCAGGAAGGCAGCAAACCATAGTGCCATGTACTTACTTATGCAACAATCCTGCATGCTCTTCACATGTACCCCCAAACCTAAAATGCAATAAAATATATATTAAAAATAAATAAAGGTTTCCCAAATATATGGCTAAACATTAATTATTCTAAATGCTTCAAGAGGCAGTTAGCACATCAGTCTGCTGAAAGGGTAACGGGTAGTCTGGTTGAATGATCAGGGACTTAGAAGAAATAAGAATGGAAAATTGGTGACAAAGAAATGTTGGAAAAGGTAGGCCTTTCTGAGTGGGCAAAGAACATAAAGGTGATTTTGTCCCTTGTAAATGCTCACCAAAATGTGACCTCAGCAGAGGAAGAATTGAATCATCATGTTGATAGAATGACCTTTTCTGTGAAATCCAATCAGCTTCTTTCTCCAACCGGCTGCCATTGTCCAATCAGTTTATGAACAAAGTGGCCATGTTAGCTGAGATTTAGGTTATGCCTGGGCCCGGCAATATAGACTCACAATCTTCAGGGCTGATGTGGGCATGGGCATCACCTAGTGTCCAATCTATCTGCCGCAGAAACCTATACTGAGCTCCCAATGTGGCACCATTGCCCAGAATAATAAGCCAGCCACCTTGTGGCAGGTTGATGACATTGGACAGCTTTCATCATGGAAGAGACAATGTTTTGTCCTTACTGGAAAAGACACTTAATTTGGATATAAATTTATCTTCCCTCACACAATACTTTGACAAAACTACTACTTGTGGACTTAAGGAATGCCTTATCCATCATTACAGTATTCCATACAGCATTGCTTCTTAAACGTAATTCACTTCACAAAGAAGTGCAGCAGTTGACTTATATTCATGAAATGCACTGGATTTACCATGTTCCCCATCATTTGGATGCAGTTGATAAGACTATAAAATGGCCCTTTGAAGGCACAGTTACAGTACTAGCTAGGGGGCAATACTTTGCAGATCTGATCAAGGTCTTCTAGAAGGCTTTACATGTTCTGAATAAAAGTTCACTGTATGGTACTATTTTCCCCAATTGCCAGCATTCACAGGTCCAGGAATCAGAGTGGAAATATAATGGCACCACCATCATTAATCCTAGTGACTCACTAGAAAAATAATTGCTTACTATTTCTGTGACTTTATGCTCTTCTAGCATAGAGGTCTCTGTTCTACAGGAAAGAACGCCTCTGCCAGGAGATACAACCATCATTCTATAAAACTGGAAGTTAAAATTGCCACCTGGCCAGTTTGTGCTCCTCCTGCCTCTGAATCAACAGGCTTGCAGGGGAGGAGTGGTATTGGCTGGAGTGATTAACCCAAACTACCAAGAATAAGATTGGACTACTACTCCAAAGAGAAGTAAGAAAATATGTTTGGAAAACCAGTAGATCCCTCACGGAACCTCTTAGTATTATCATGTCTGGTGCTTAAGGTCAATGGGAAATTAGAACTATCCAATTCAAGCAATACTACAAATTGCTCAGACCCTTCAGAAATAAAGATTTGAGCTGAGCTTAGTGGCTCATGCCTGTAATGCCAGCACATTGGAAAGCCAAGGCACAACGATCATTTGAGGTCAGGAATTTAAGACTAGCCTGGGTAACCAAGCAATACCTCATTTCTACAAATAAAAAAATGAAAAAAAAAATTAACCAGGCATGGTTCTGTGTGTCTGCAGTCTCAGCTACTCAAGAGGCTGATGCAGGAGGATTGCTTGAGCCCAGAAGTTCAATGCTGCAGTGAGCTATGATTGCACCACTGCACTCGAGCCTGGGTGACAGACCCTTTGAAAGAAAGAAAGGGAAAGAAAGAGAGAGAGAAGGAAGGAAGGAGGGAGGGAAGGAAGGAAGGAAGGAAGGAAGGAAGGAAGGAGGGAGGGAGGGAGAGAGGGAAGGAAGGAAGGAAGGAAGGAA
Source organism: Saimiri boliviensis (assembly GCF_048565385.1). Taxonomy (NCBI): domain Eukaryota; kingdom Metazoa; phylum Chordata; class Mammalia; order Primates; family Cebidae; genus Saimiri; species Saimiri boliviensis. The sequence continues at coordinate 76,056,227 of NC_133470.1, read as the reverse complement.
GGAAGGAAGGAAGGAAGGAAGTGAAGGAAGGAAAGGTTTGGGTCAGTTAATCAGGAGGTAATAAATCATGACTAGCTAAGGGGTTTGCTGCAAACAAACAGAATACATAAGGGATAATAGAAGGTAGTTATAAATACCAGCAAAGACCATGTGACCATTTATAGAAAGACAGACTGTATTTTATTCCTATTTTGTTAGGAATATGTATGTTTGTATATATACATATATTATGCAGATATCTTTTATTTTTTCCTTTGTTATTCCTTTTATTGATGCTAAAGATATGTTGAGTTCTATCAATATTTAAATATTTCTGATTTACCATCATGATATTTAAGTTATAGTATATCTGGAGAAGAATAGTCATCACTCAAGAACTTTATCTCCTCTTCTGGGGAATAAATTAGTGCATTTTTGTTGTATTCAATATAGTTTCATCATGCTAGGTGAAAGTATAACCTAGTTATTGCCTTTATTTCAAGATTAAGCCTGGTTTAAGGAGATGCATAGGGTGCCAAGTTGAGAAGCAGTGAACTTGTGATTATTTATTTTGGGTGTCAACTTGACTGAATTAAGGAATATTCACATAGCTAACAACGTATCACTTGTTCTCAATGTTCCAGTAGGCACTGAGTCCATCCCATTTCTGTTGAAAGAGAATCCAGGTGGTTTGGCATTTAGTTAGAGGGATTGTGCCGTCCTAGGTGTATTCATGAGGGTATTTCTGATGGAGATTTGCCTTTGATTGGGTGGACTGAGTGGGAAGAATTGCCCACAATGTGGTTGGGCATCATCCAATAAGCTGAGTCCCAGAAGTAACTAAGAGGTAAACTGGAACTCTTTCTTCCTGAACTTGGGTGATTTTCTTCCCATGTTCTTGGACATCAGAACTTCAGGTTCTCCAGCCTTTGGACTCTGGGATTTGTACCAGCCACCTAGCAAACTATCAGCCTCAGAGAGCTACAACATTAGCTTCCTTGGTTGTAAGGCCTTTGGACTTGAACTGAACCACACTAAAGATTCTTTGGTTCTCGAGCTTGCAGATGACCTATTGTGGAAATTCTCAGCCTTCATCATCATGTGAGCCAATTCATCTAATAAATTCCTTCTCATGTATATCTTTACAACAGGCCCTGCATATCCTTAGGTTCTACACCTGCAGATACAGAGGGCTTACTGTTCTATGCCATTTAATATAAGGGATTTGCACATCTGTGGATTTAGGAACCTGTAATAACCTGCCCTGGGCTAGCATCACTGACTGCATCTTAGCTGTAAACTCCAACTTAGCTTCCCCCTCCCTACCACAGCCCCTTTGGGTGCATAACTGGGCCACATTGACATTGTGCTTATGTTACACTGACTCTGTCCTTATCCTACCATATAACCAATGTAACTACATCCTACTTGGAAAGCAAACCTGCTATTGTATATAACTGTCTTTGAACCCCCCTTGGTGATTGTTTGGAAATACTCTTAGCAACCAACAATCCTGGGAACCTCCTCTCCCCCTGGTTACTAGCTAACTTGCCTGTTCTGCTTCTGTAAAATTCTGCTTCAGCTAGGATCCCCCTCCTCTAACTAAATCAAGGTGTAAAGGGAAATCAAGCCGCTTCCACGGGGCCGAGAGATTTTGAGAGTGAGCTGACTCACAGTCCCTGGCTAATTAATAAAGAACTCTTAATTTTGGAACTCAGAGCTTGGCATGTTTCTTTCTAACTCACTTAGTTATTACAAACCAATGCCCTGGAGATAGTGAGGGACAACTGTATACATGTTCAGTGGGGTCTTTCTGGAAAATCCTGACTAAAACACTTATCAACCTCGTTATGACTCAGATGGTGAAATCATCTAACAAGTTTATTAATGCAGCCATCAAAAACATGCTTCAACAAGCAATATCAAATTCACATAAAGCAAATGAAAATATTTTAACAATTCAAAAAAATGAAGTTATAATTATGAAAACAACCAAGTGGAAATTATAGAACAGAAACATGCAATAATATCAAAAGCAACAACTTGCTGGATTGGTTCAATAGTAGAGTAGAGATAATAGAAGATAGAATCAGTGAATTTGGACCAGGCGTGTTTGCTCACACCTGTAACCTCAATACTTGGGAGGCCAAGGCAGATGGATTATTTGAGCCCCAGAGTTTGAGAGCAGCCTGGGCAAGATGGCAAAATTCCATCTCCACAAACAATGCAAAAAATTAGCCGGGTATGGTGGCAGGTACCTATAGTCCCAGCTTCTAGATGGCTGAGATGGGAGAATCACCTGAGCCTGGGAAGTCGAGGCTACAGTAGGTGGTCATTGTAGCACTGTGCTCCAGCTTGGGCAACAAAGTAAGACAGAGTCTTAATAAACAGGCTAAGAAAAAGTAAAATTCTGTCTAAAAAAAATCAGTGAATTTTCACACAATATAATTGACACAATCAATATAATTTACCTTATCTGGACAACAGAGAAGAATGAGACTAGGGGGAAATTAGAGCCTTGGGGATCTATGTGACAGCAGTAAAAGGTCTGAATCCTAGAAGTTTTTACTGGAAAATTCCACTAAAATTTAAATAAGAATTAACATGAATTCTGTTCTAGGACATAAAAAATAAGGAAACATTCCTACCTCATTTTATGAGGCCAGTATGCCCTCATAGAAAAATCAAACATATTTTTAAAGAGAAAAGCTATGTGCCACTATCTCTCATAAACTTTGAAAAAAATCTTCAACATAATATGAGCATGTGGGATTCATCATTATAGAAAAACAAATATACATCACAACAAAGTGGAGACAGAGAGTTGCAAGGTTGGTTTGATATTCAGTAATCAATCAGTATAATTAATGATAACAACAGGCTAAAAACCCGACACTTATGAGCATAGGTAATGGTGAAAAACTCTCTTTTTTTACACTGAAAACAAGCAAGGATGTCTTCTATTGCTACTCATATTAAACATAGTACTGAAGGTTTAGCCTGCACAAAAAGGCAAGAAAGAAAAGAAAAATCGTGACGATTATATAGGAAGAAATAAATGTGGCTCTACTTAAAGATGATATGGCTATTTATTTAGAATATTCTAAAGAGTTATTTAAACATGTACCCTACTAACAATAAGTGTGTCCAGAAATATTGCAGGACACCAAACTAATACACACAAATCACTCACATTTTTAAATACTACCAATTGAAAACATGGAAAGTCTAATTAAATACATGACAGTTATAATTATTCCCATGAAATTAAATCCTTAGGAATAAATCTAATAAAATATCTACAGTAGCTGCATGCTGAACATTGAAAAGTGCAAATAAAGTAAATAAAAGAAAATCTAAACAAATGGAAAGGATATAACATGTTCATAGATTGGATGACTTAACATATTAAAGGTGTTAATTCTCCACAAACAAATCAATAGATTTAACACAATTGTGAACAAAATTTAGGCAAGACTTTATTTTTACATAAATACACAATTATAGACAAGCTGATTTTAAAATTTAAGTGAAAATATCAAGCAAGAAAATAAATAGAATAATTTTTTTTAATGTAGAAAAAAGTGGAAGCCATCACTCTACCTATTATTAAGATGTATATATAGTGACAGTAATCCGGACAATGTGATATCAGTGGAGTCATAGACAGTTAGATAAATACAATAAAAGAGTGAATCTAATAACAGACTCACCAACTGTGTCAACTGATATCTGAGAAAGGCACAAAGGTTATTCAGTGGATCAAGGATGGTCTTTTCAGTAATAATGTTGAAAGACATTCATATGCAAAAAAGATAAATGTTCATTGACTAGGGCCTCCCATCCTATACAAAGATTATCTCAATATGGGTCATAAACTTACATAAATGTACATGTAAAGCTATAATTTTTTTCAAAAAACTATCACAGGTAAAAAGCTTTGAAACTCATTATTAGGCGAAGTTCTTAGCCATAACACCATTAGGGAAGGAAAGATATCTTTATTTTGGCTAATGATGGGTTCATGGCTGAGGCCTCTATAGCAAAAGACAGATTAACCAGAGAACACATAATGATGATTCAAAGAAACAGGTAATTTTTGAATTTATATGCTTAGGTTTGATGAAGTGAACCATTCTTGTAAAATATGATTGAAGGAAAAAAGGGTGTGATCTACTGCTTATAAACTTGTGGTGGAGTGTGGGTACTTAAAAAGGCTTCTTTGTTATTCTTCTCAGGGTCTTTAGAAATAAAAATATTCCTTCCCTCCACATATAGGGAAGACAGTTTTCTAATGAGGTTCTTATTATCTGCTTCAAGGAAGAGGGATGGGAGAAGGTCAGATTTGCTTTCCTAGGTTTTATGACCTAATTCAGAGGAGAAGGGTAAAGAGGAGGTAATAGCGGTCTTCTTGCTTTTGCTGTTTTCTCAAATGACAAAGGTGCCATATTTTGAGGTAGTATGTCCTGAGTTCTATTAAGACAAATTAATAAAACACAAAGAAAAATAAATTGAACTTCTGAAAAAGATCCTGAAAACTGAACAACAGAATAAAAAGTTAAACTTATAGACCGGGAGAAAATATTTGTACAACATATATCTGACAGAGTTGTAATTAGAATATATGGAGAATTCTGAAAACCTATTAATAGTGATGTTATGGCGCCAAGTTTAGATCTTTCCTGCTTTCTCCTACGGGCATTTAGTGCTATAAATTTCCCTCTGAACACTACTTTGGCTGTGTCCCAGAGATTCTGGTACATTGTTTCTTTGTTAATATTCATTTCACAGACTTATTTATTGCTGCCTTAATTTTGTTATTTACCCAGTAGTCATTCCTAGCAGGTTGTTCAGTTTCTATGCAGTTGTGTGATTTTGAGTGAATTTCTTAATTCTGAGTTCTAATTTGATTGCACTGTGGTCTGAGAGATTTGTTTGTTATGATTTCCATTCTTTTACATTTGCTAAGGAGTGTTTTACTTCCATTTACGTGGTCAATTTTAGAATAAATGTGATGAAGTGCTGAGAAGAATGTATACTCTGCTGATCTGGGGTGGAGAGTTCTTTAGATGTCTATTATGTCTCCTGGGTCCAGAGCTGAGTTCAAGTCCTGAATATTCTTGCTAATTTTCTGTCTGGTAGATCTGTCTAATATTGATAGTGGGGTGTTAAAAATCTCCCACTATTATTGTGTGAGAGTGGAAGTCTCTTTGTAAGTATCTCAGAACTTGCTTTATAAATCTGAGTGCTCCTGTATTGGGTACATACATATTTAGGATAGATAACTCTTCCTGTTGCATTGATCCCTTTACCATTATGTAATGACCTTTGTCTTTTTTGATCTTTGTGGGTCTAAAGTCTGTTTTATCTGACAATAGGCTTGCAACCCTTGCTTTTTTTTTTTTTTTTTTTTTTTCTGCTTTCCATTTGCTTGGTAAATATTCCTCCATCCCTTTATTTTGAGCCTATGTGTGTCTTTGCATGTGAGATGGGTCTAAATTCAACACACCAATGGGTCTTGATTTTTTATCTAATTTGCCAGTCTGTGTCTTTTAATTGGGGCATTTAGCTTGTTTGCATTTAAGGTTAATATTGCTATGTGTGAATTTGATTCTGTCATTATGATTCTAGCTGGTTATTTGCCCATTAGTTAATTCAGTTTCTTCATAGAGAGGATGAGCTTTACAATTTAGGATGTTTTTGCAGTGTCTGGTACTAGTTTTTTCTTTCCATATTCAAAGCTTCCTCAGGAGCTCTTGTAAGGCAGGCCTCGTGGTGACAAAAATCTCTCAGCATTTGCTTGTCTATAAAGCATTTTATTTTTTCCATCACTTACGAAGCTTAGTTTGGCTGGATATGAAATTCCAGTTAGAATGGCAGTTATTAAAAAGTCTGGAAACAACAGATACTGGAGAGGATGTGGAGAAATAGGAACACTTTTACACTGTTGCTGGAAGTGTAACTTAGTCCAACCATTGTGGAAGACAATGTGGAAATTCCTCAAGGATCTAGAAACAGATATACCATTTGACCCAGCAATCTCATTACTGGTTATACACCCAAAGAATTATAAATCATTCTACTATAAAGTCACGTGAACAAGTATGCTTATTGCAGCACTGTTCACAATAGCAAAGACTTGGAACCAACCCAAATGCCCATCAATGATAGATTGGATAAAGAGAATGTGGCACATATACACCATGGAATACTATGCAGCCATAAAAAAGGATGAGTTCATGTCCTTTGCAGGGACATGGATGAAGCTGGAAACCATCAATCTCAGCAAACTAACACAGGAACAGAAAACTGCATGTTCTCACTCATAAGTGGGAGTTGAACAAGGGAACACATGGACACAGGGAGGGGAACATCACACAATGGGGTCTGTCTGGGGGTGGTGGGCTAGGAGAGGGATAGCATTAGGAGTAATACCTTATGTAGATGATGGGTTGATGGGTGCAGCAAATCACCATGGCATGTGTATACCTGTGCAACAAACCTATACATTCTGAACATGTATCCCAGAACTTACAGTATAATAATAATAATAATAATAATAAACTAAAACAAAACAATTAAATTAGAAAATTAGCAAAAGATATAAACATGTTTCATCCAAGAGAATATACATATGTCACATTAATCACTTGTAAAGATGTCCAAAACCATTAGCCATCAGGGAAATTCAAATTAAAACCACATCGAGCTATCACTATGCGCCTATTAGAATACCAAAAATAAAACACAATGACCATGTCAAATATGGGTGAGAGTGCAGAGAAACTGTATCATTTATACATTGCTGATGCGAATGCATAATGTTACTCACAGTCTGTTTGAAAACGTTTTGAGAGTTACCTTTAAAACTAAATGTGCAACCACCATATGACCCAACAACTACACTCTTGGCAATTTTTCATAAATAAATTAAAATTTATATTTACACAAAAGCCTACATGGGAATATTTACAGCAGCTTAATTCATAAACATCAAAAGCTGCAAAAGAACACAGATTTCTTTCAATAGGCAAATAATGAAATAAATTGTGGTACATACATACAATGGAATACTACCCAGCAATACAAAGAAATGAACCCTTTGTATACACAACTTGAATGAATCTTTGGGGAATTATGCTGAGTGAGTACCTTAATCCAAAGGTTTACATACTGTATTAATTAATATGTATAGATAGTTTAAATTACAAAATTATAAAGATAAATAGTAGATTTTTCATTGCCTAATATTAAAAAGTGGGGAAGAAGGGAGGTGGCTACTATTATAAAAGTGTGGGCTGGGTATAGTGTCTCACACCTATAATCCTAGCACTTTTGGAGGCTGAGGTAGAAGGATTGCTTGACCCCAGAGGTTGAGGCTGCAGTGAGCCGTGATAACGCCACTGCACTCCAGCCTAAGAGACAGAGTGAGATCCTGACTCTAAATAAGTAGATAATTAAAATGCTATGAATACAATAAAAGGACAGTAGCAGGGATCCTTGAGGTGTTGAAACTCTTCCTTATCTGGATTGTGGTTGTGACCACACAAATCCACACATATGCTAAAATTACGGGAACTAAATACACACCCATACACACAAATGGATGTAAAACCAGTGACATCTGGATAAGGCTGGTGATTGTACCAATTTCAGCTTCCTGGCTTTGATAATGTACTACAGCTGTTTAAAATGCTACCATTGAGTGAAATTTAAGGGTACATGGAACTGTTATCTACTGTTTTAGTAACTTCCTATGTATCTATAATTATTTAGAAACAGTAAGGTTATAAAAAGAAGGAATCTTTAAAAATTATAACACAATGCCATTATCACACCTAAAAACTAACAATATTTCTTTATTATTAAATATCTAGTCAGTGTTCAAACTTTCATTGTCCCCAAAATTTCTCTCTTTGTCACCACACACAGATGTGCACACACACACACGTGCATACACACACGTGCATACACACACACACATACACACACACTTCAGCGTATATATTTTGAGTAATGGTCAAAATAATGTAATTGCAGTGCATATGCCTCTTAAGCCTATTTTATTCTACAGGTTCTCCATTAATATTTTTTCATGACATTTTGTTAAAAAATATAGATTACCAGTCCGGGCAACGTAGTGAGACATTGTCTCTACAAAAAATTCAAAAATTAGCTGTGTGTGGTGGTGCACACCTGTCATCCCAGCTACTCGGGAAGCTGAAGTGGGAAGATTGCTTGAGTACAGGAGTTCAAGTTTGCAGGGAGCCAAGCATCTGCCACGGCATCCCAGTCTGGTTGACAGAGAAAGACCCCATCTCAAAAAATATATCTATATCTGTAGATATAGATATAGATATAGATATAGATTCTATTAGTGATGTAGTTTCCCATGGACTGATTACATCTCTGTGGTGGTGTTTATTATGTTCTTCTATCCTCTAGTTCTTTTAAATGGGTAGTTGGACCCAGAGGCTTGATCAGATTTTAAAATTTTGATTTGGGGTGGGCAGGGGAGCAGAGGGGAGGGATAAAATTACCCCATAGACTTTATTGTCCTATAAAGGCACTGATGTTGTTTTAGCTGTTAGTTGGGTTTCTTTCTTTCTTTCTTTCTTTCTTTCTTTCTTTCTTTCTTTCTTTCTTTCTTTCTTTCTTTCTTTCTTTCTCTTTCCTTCCTTCCTTCTTTCTTTCTTTCTTTTCTTTCCCATTCTCCCTTTCTTCTTTTTTCACTTTCTTTCTTTTCTTTCCTTTTCTTCTTTCTTTTTCTTTCTTCTTCTGAGACAAAGTTTTGTTCTGTCACACAAGCTAGAAGGTAGTGGTGTGATCACAGCTCACTGCAGCCTCAACCTCCTGGACTCAAGCAATCCTCCTGCCTCAGCCTCCCCAGTAGCTCGGATGACATGCATGTGCCACTATTCCTGACTAATTTATTTTTGTTATAGACAAGATCTTACTGTGCTGCCCAGGCTAGTCCTTAACCCCTGGGCTCAAGCAATCCTCCTACCTTGGCCTCCCAAAGTGTTGAAATGACAAGTGTGAGCCATCGTGACCAGCTGATTATTTGCCTTTCTTTCTATGCTATTAGCACACATTGGCCCATGACTAAATCTGTTAATTCACCAGCAGACACAAACTCAATTTGATCTTAAGATTTGTGATTAACAACAGTCCCTGCATTCTATAAAGATGTTTGCTTATACAAACTGAATGTGCCAAAATATGCCCATTGCATGCCTAATTGTCTTTTAGATAATTACATGAATACTATAACTGTGTGCCTAATTGCCAATTGCCTAATTATTTACAATAGGCTTTTTTAATGTGGAGAATTATGAATGAAAAATTAGAGGTCAATACCTAAAAAGTTTGGCAATAATTTTAATCATCATAATTAGCAATCAACAACACAAATTGAAAACATCCAGAATTTTTCTCTGTCCCTTCATCAGGACTCTACTTTGTTACTGCGATATTTTTCATGTAATATAAAAGGGAGTAATGGAAATATGATATAGTGGTATGTTGATTAAACTATCACATCAAGGTTTCAGGGCCTACTGTTAGAATCGGAAAAGGCTTTCTTCTGTTTGTTCCTTAGGATGGCAGTCACAGTGGAGAAGAATGCAATAGAAAGTTTTATTAAGAGCCACTTTTATTTTTATTTCCTGCAGTTACTTTTTCAGTATTATCAATAAATAAAAAGGCATTTTATTTGTGTTTTCAAAATTTGAAATTTGGTGAATAAATATGACATTACCAGTACTTTGACTGACAAAAGGCAGAAACTGTGTTTAACTGCAGTTTTTTATTAATGACCTGTAGAAGGATAATAAAGGGAAATAGATTCCATATATATGTGTGCATATATATATATATATATATATATATATATATAAAATACCTAAATTCAAGAGCAAGACAATGATAAAGAAGGAATTCATAGGGAAAATAATAACACCATTCTTAAATATTTCAAGTTCCTAAGGATATCAGGAAAAAGCTTTCAAAGTCTGATGAATTCTTCAAGATTGTCTCCTGCTGTTTTTGTTTTCATATTTTCCATTTAAGTGAATGCAAGGTCATTGTTTTACCTTGAAGCTCTCCTGTTATTCCTACCCTCACAGCCTTTTCACTTGGATGTCTCTAGGATTCAAATGCCCCTTATCTTTCCTCTGCTTAAAAAAGAAAGACCCAGTCTGTCTTATAAATTCAAATAAGGTTTCAAATCCTATATGAAATATTCTGTGCCACCCTTTTCTCATTACAATTAATTACCTTTCTCTCTTTTCTGTACCTTGAAAATTAGTAAATTATCATATGAATCACAGTGCACTTTATTTATTTTTTGCTTGCCTGGCTTCCCTTCAAGAATGTGAGTCTCTGGAGGGCAGCAACTCTTTTTTTTTTTTTTTTTTTTTGTTAGCTCTATTTGTATCCACAGTCTGTAGTGTAGTGTTAGTGAGGGATTGTGTTAAGGAAAATCGAGTCCACACTGGCCAGGCTGTGGTTTCAAAGGCAGAAATTGCCCAGCGACATGCCCTACAGGCCTTCATCCACATCCCCATCGCGGAACTTAAGAGTTCTTTGTGTAACTTTCCCCTTGTGGGCTGGGTAGAAAACCCAGGTGAGCTTCCTGTGTTTAGAAAGCCTGCCAAAAGCCCCGAGGGAGGATGATTTGATTGCAGACCAGGCAACCAATCCAATATCAGAGTTGAAGATCAATCACTCCAGAAGAAGTTTCGAAGAGCTCCTCTCAGTGGACAAGAACTTGAATGGGGCAGGGGTAACTCTGGGGTTAAAATCCACCCCCTACTCCCTTACTTACAGGGACTCCATCTCTGGATCCCCTCCCACAGTAATGTGGGAGCTGTCTCTCCCTCTCGCCCTATAGGAATTTCCCTTACTGGGATACCCTCCCGCAACAGCATGGGACCTCTCTCTACTTCTCTCCCTCTCTCTCTGCTTAGTAAATCATTCTCTGCAAATCTCTTTGGGTCTGATATTTACTTGTGCGAGCTCACCACATGCTACCAGGGCCCTCTCCCCATTCTTGGGCGAGTGAGAGCCCAGGAACCTCGTGCACATCCCATCAGGGGAAGGAGTTGAGCCCCGTCCCATCCGGTATTAGCACAGGAAGACATTTGCTGAAATCTTGCTTAGCTGATCCAAAGCTGAAGGTAAACTAAAGAAGGTAAACAAGTACATGATATTGATGATATTATGGGTAGGAGTGATACGCAATTGAGGAAAATATGTGTCATACGTAACGTTGAAATTAAATAGAACAGCAAAACTGAGAGAGGTAAATGGTCGTAACAGATTTTAATGTGATGGCAAAAAATCTTTAAAAGGCATGTACTTATTTTGTAAAGATTTTTGCTCTTTGGGAAATAGAGTGTTTCATTTTTATAACTTAATAATCGAAGTCGTATGCCTGATTTTCATACATTACTCTCTTTCACTTATTCAGCATGAAATAAAATTTAAGGATTCTAGCAACCTGTCAAAAAAGAATTAACATAAAATTGACAGTTCTGTGAGATCTGTGTGTACTGTCTGTCAGTAAAGACAGGAAGATCTTTAAGAAAAATCTTAAGCTTAAACATGTAGATTACAAAAATTCCTATTAAGATGTAAGCTAGAAAAACTGCTGTTAGAAATGATTGAAAATTGGTAAAGAGGCAATCTCAAGGCATATTACCTTTGATATCTCAGACCATTCCTGTCTCCTTCAGTCTTCTTACAATTATAAAACCAATGCATCTTCATGGAGTTTTGCACTCTGTTGTGTGGATACTCTTGCAACTTAAATCTAATTAACAGTTCATCACACCTCATGAGTTGTGCCATCACAGATATAGCTCCTAACTAATGAGGGGTGTAAAAAGAAATAGCAATTTCATGTAGTAATGTAGAAATAATAATGATAGAAAAAAGTACATAATGAATAGAATGATACAGTTAGACATGGAACTAATCACTGATAATCCTACTTTCTGTTTTTATAACTCCATGGAAAGAACCAGAAGGCATTTCATTGATGGCATTTAGTAACATTTAATATCTTATGAAGGTCACAGAGCCCAGGAAAAGAAAGAAAATGAATGGTCTTATACAAGAGGTTCTGAAAGGCCATATTGAGATCTGGTCAACATTGTAGTCAATAAAATGATCAGCATTATAACTTAGTACAGTACTTTATTTTGTTATTTGATCTAAGACTAGAATTAGAATACTGTTTAGAAAGCTTAGCTTTTTCATCTATGAAAGAAGAGTTTTAATTTTTCCTTTTCTATTGCATTTTCCTCTTTTCCTTTTAACTTCTGGAGCAGCTAACTAATCTTACAATAATATTTTGAAAAGAATTCTTAGGCAAGTGATTAACACCAACAAATTTCAGTGATAAAACAATTTCTAAATCCTTAAAAAATAGTGACAAAATTGCTTCCTAGTCACAAGAGTAACATGAAACTCAAGTGGCTAATTTGTGACTATTATCAAATGCAAAATTAATTGGATTATATTTGCAAATATATTTTTGGATACCTAATATGACAATTGTATGGGTAAATACAAAATAAAAGAGAGCTTTACATAAATTAGTCAATAAATATTTTTTGAGTGCCTAATGATTTCCATGCCTTAGTTTACATGCTGAGGACTTAACTGTTAATGAAACAGAGAGAGAGAGAGAGAGAGAGAGAGAGAGAGAGAGAGAGAGAGAGAGAGAAAATCATGCTGTATATACACATGAACAAATAAATAAAACAATTTCAGTCAATGATTAATTCAATGAAAAATGTCATGTAATAGAATAACAGCACGACACTGTTTTAAAGAGAGTAGCCATGAAGAGTGATGGCCACTGATTAAATATAGTAGCCATGGAAAGTGATGGCTATTTAACTGATGGTACCCATGGAACATGTACCTGAGAAGGAAATATTTGAGACTTGAATCATGAAAAGAAAGTAGCTAAGCAGAGATCTAGGATAAGGCTGCTCCAAGAAGGTGTAGTAATAAATTAATTACTTGGTATGAGATTAGACTTGGAGTATACCGGTGCCAGAAAAAGCCCAGTGAGGCTGAACATGAATATAGGTGGCAAGAATGGAAGGAGGTGAAGCAGGGGCAATAGTCAGTAGGTTTTAAAGTCCATGATAAGTTGTTTTGGTTAATATTATTTCTACTATGGAGAGCCACTAAAGTTTAAGCAAGGGTATGATGTGATTTTATATACCCTTTAAACCCCTTATTTTTCTTATTGTCTTGAACATATTGACTAGAATAATGGCAAAGAGAAAAGTTAGGAATTTTGTTTCCCAGCATAATCCAGACAAGATAAGATTTTTTTTAAACAAAGTCGTAATAGAATTGATTTCTTTACTTTTTTAATTTTAATATTTGTGGGTACACAGTAGCTGTATATATTTATGGGGTACATGAAAGGTACAGGCATGCAATGTGAAATAAGCACATCATGGAGAATGGGGTATCCATCTCCTCAAGCATTTATCTTTTGAGTTGCAAACAATCCAATTACACTCTTTTAGTTATTTTTAAATGCACAATTAAGTTGTTATTACTATAGTCACACTGTGGTGCTATCGAATAGTAGGTCTTATTCATTATTCTCACTAGTATTTGTACCCATTAACCATCCCTACCTCCCTCTAAACTCCCCACTCAAGTAGTAATAGTAAATTTTTAAGAAATGTTTAAATTTTATAGTTTCCTAGAGGTGCAGTCTACAGAACGTGTAAATAGAATGGGCTTGAATATCAGGAAGGAGAGGAATCAAAGACGTATTTTTGTTCTGGGCCTGAACAAATAGGTACAGGTATTGATCGACTTATGAACTATGCAACTTATGACCATTCGACTTTACGACCACAATCGCTAGCCGCGACTGCTCCGCATCTGGCAGCGCAAACGTTGCCCAGCTGGGCGTACGACAGTGCGGACCAGCTTCCGGCAGCACTACCATCTCTGCGTGCACCATTTCAACTGTACATATAGCCTACTCAACTTACGACCAAATCGTGTTACGACCGTTCCGCTGTCCCAACCGTGGGCATATCTTGAGCACTAGCTGTACTATTTATTGAAATGTGGAACCCTAGGAAGAAGTAGAATGGGTCAGAATAGTACATATATGTACATACACCCACAGATACGCACAAGACAAACAGGTATATGAGTTAAAAATCACTACTTGAGAACCCATTTGAAATAGTTAGTCAGTGGTTGAATATTGATGTTAAAACTGTGGCACTAGATAAAACTACTTAGGGAAAACTATACATTGAAAACCAAAGAAAACTGAAGAAAACTCATTTGAATTCAACATTTAAGTGGCAGGAGATACAGGAGAAGAATAAAACATTATAGGAGTCTGGAGAACAAACAAGGTTTTATAATGAGAGAAAGTTCAGTTGTATCTAAAGAGGATAAATAAGAAGACAATGGATTCACTACTTAATCTTGCAAAGATAAGTCTCTTTGGAGTGGTGTGGGTGAAAGCCTATGTGAGATGAGAATAAGCAGTGATTTAAAGAAAAAAATACGAAATAATTATTCTAGGATTTTTGCCAAGAAGGGTAGCAGTATAGTTAGAGTATATTTGAAATATGGACTATGTTCATAATATTTTCTAGCAGGAAAAAAGTATATGACATAAAGAGAAAGGAGTAAAGGTGATTATAAGTGAATAACACTTTATTCACTTATTTTATTTTATTTTATTTATTTTTATTGTACTTTAGGTTCTGGGATACATGTGCAGATCATGCAGGATTGTTGCATAGGTACACACATGGCAATGAGGTTTGCTGCCTCCATCCCTCCATCACCTATATCTGGCATTTCTGCCCATATTATCCCTCCCTAACCTCCCCACCCCCCACTTTCCCTACCCTGGCCCCCTCAATAGACCTCAGTTTGTGATGCTCCCCTCCCTGTGTCCATGTGTTCTCATTGTTCAACACCCGCCTATGAGTGAGAACATGTGGTGTTTGATTTTCTGTCCTTGTGTCAGTTTTCTGAGAATGATGGTTTCCAGATTCATCCATGTCCCTATAAAGGACATGAGCTCATCGTTTTTTATGGCTGCATAGTATTCCATGGTGTATATGTGCCACATTTTCCTTGTCCAGTCTATCATCGATGGGCATTTGGGTTGGTTCCAGGTCTTTGCTATTATAAACAACACTTTATTCTTTACAGTAACTTGGAAGATTCTTTAAAAATTTCCTTTGTGTATATAAATGTGCTTTGAGTTTTAGATTTGTCACTACCAGAAATACAAGATTTCTTAAGAGGCTGGCAATTCAAATTATCATTTGTAGATCAATGTCCTCTAGATTGATAGCCATATGAATTTTTCTTTGACATTTTTAATAGTAACATCACAGAAACTACAATAACCAAAAATAAGAATTCTTAAATAAAAAGGCATAATGTCAATTCTAGTATTGTAAGAAATGAACACTAACTTTGATAGTTTGAGAACTCTATAAATTACTAGAAATAAAAATACCAATCACCTTGTTAAAAATCTTAAAAATGTGTTCATAAAAATTACTGCTCAAATTTTAAAATATCTTCAGGGTTAAAATACATAAATATGCTGACATATACATATATGTACACTTGGTTTTGAATTCTTTTATTTCAAATAATATGCTTACTAATAAACTGCCAGGTTAATCTTGATATAAAAATTTACATTTAAATATAGTAGCCACTTAGGGCGAATGTGACAGATGAATAAGCTAGAAATGTTTTCATCTGCTGGAAACTTGAGGTTGCAGCGAAAATTAAGAGATAAATATTCTTAAGCATCAAATTTTTTATTCAGATTTAAATCCCTTTCTCTTTAGGGTAAAACCCAGGCTTAGTGAAATTCTGACATTAGGGATCTATGTTCAAAGTACTGTGTATACATGTAAATATCTTGAATAATGTGAAGATTATTAGAAATCCTTATGTAGTAGTAATGCTTTTGAAACTTATAATATCTTCTAAAAATCTATATGAAAGGTTCTGTGCCTTTGACCAAACATACACACATATTAGAATACTTTTCTGCAGGTTCACTCTAAAGTAACGGATCTGGTTTTATCAAGCAGCTAACGCTTTGTTGGCTGAAATTGAAAATTCTCTTGCTGTTTTAAACTAAATGACAGCATTTTTTTTTTTTTTTTTTGTCAAATTGAGCACTGGTTTTAACTTAATTTTCATTAATTCAATAACTCACCTGATACAAGATTTTCATGAAACCTTATTGTATTACTGCTTTATTATTCTTTACAATATGCCATTCTGTACCTATATTTCATTTTATGGAGATATATGTTGCTTAATAATATATATAGTAGGGAAATATTCCTTCCTCTTTTTCATTTTTTCTTTTTTTCCCCCTGAGATGGAGTCTTGCTCTGTCCCCAGCCTGGAGTGCAGTGGTGCAATCTTGGCTCACTGCAACCTCCGACTCCCTGGTTCAAGGGATTCCCCTGGTTCAGCCTCCCAAGTAGCTACGATTACAGGCACATGCCACGGCACCCAGCTAATTTTTGTATTTTTAGTAGAGACAGGGTTTCACTATGTTGGCCAGGATGGTCTTGATCTGCTGACCTTGTGATCTACCTGCCTCAGTCTCCCAAAGTGCTGGGATTACAGGTGTGAGCCACCACACCCGGCCTCCATTACTTATTCACAGAAATCCTCTTCTGGCAACATATACTCTTATAATTTCTATGATTCAGTGATTCCTGCTTTTTGTGTTTATTATCATAAAGAAATGGCACTTTCTAAATCATAGCAATGACAAAGTATATATATATATATATATATATATATATATATATATATATATATAAAAGGTGAATTGAAACAGACAGTTTTTGACATGAATGGGCAGAGTACAAAGTCAGAGCAAAAATCCAATGTAAGCAGACCAAAGGGTTAATGCAAGTAGGATGAACTAATTAAGAGAAAGTAAAGAATGGCATTTTGAATTGTAGCATGTTTAAATAATAAAACTATTAGAAGAAGTGAACAGCATTGAAGAGACTTTTAATAACAGCTGAAGGAAGCCCTATCAATTAAACATAAAATAAAATTAAAAGAAAAACGACAAAAATAGTTCAAAGGGAAATAGAATTTATAAAACAGAGATGGGAGAGTAAATTATTAAGAATGACTTTGACAAGTAGCATATTATGCACCCTTGTCATACTGCGAAATATTTACCTCATTAATCCAATTTTATGACATAGCAGAAATGCTTTTAATTACACCTCACCTTCCTAATGATAATAATAAAAGGAAAAGTACTAAGAGCAATTAGGGAAGACTTGGTGTTAGTAAAATTCTAATTAACGAAATGCTGATATCTCAATAATCACTGTGGTTTTAGTAAATTCCCTTATCACAAAGGGGAAAATGACTCATTTTTTCAACTTTCTTGAATTCAAATGTCCAGTTTATATTAACTGGAAGGCTTTTGCTCCTGAGGTGCCATGGGATTGCTTTGCAAATACAAACTAATTGAAAATATATTAGAGAAGTATACAAAAAATGAGTAAACTATTATTTAATAAAACAGAAAACAACACTGGAATTCTGAAATGAAAAATAGGTTCCAAAATGAAAAATAGGTTTCAGTAATCTGAAAATGCTAATGCCTGTGTATTGTGTTTGTCACAGGTGACCATTTTTGTTTGCTTGATGTTCTGTTCTATTATCCTTATTCTAAAAACTGCCAGTGGATTTTGTAAGCAACCAAGGTATATGTTTACTATGAATCCGTATTCTAAACTCACTGTATTTGTGAAATATTATTTTTTTTCATCTGTCACCTTTTAACTTTCCCTCTGTCCCAGAAAAAGAAAAGAAAATATTAGAAATACATAGTATTTACTATCTGGGACATACAGGAAGTACCACTATCTATGATGTATTTTGCCTCCTGTAATTTTTGCATTCTGAGCAGATTGGAAAGGGAGCATTCTTTACTTTTTCTCTGACTGACAGATAGTTTGAAAAGTAAGTTTTATTTTGTTTCTTCCTCCTTAAATGCTTTCTTCAGACAATAATCCCACATCTTTGGAACAGCATAAACTGCTGCTCATATTTACCAGGCTAAAACTATAAGCATAACACTTGCATTATTATTTTTCAACTCTGATTGGTTTCGATTTTTTGTCTATTTCCTTTAAATACCCAATTAAACTAATTTTACTTAATTTTCAGCATTGGTTAGACTCCATATGGGCAGCCATTAGTGTATTTGTTGATGGAAACAGTCAAACTGTGTAAAATATTTGAAGAGATTTTTTTTCTGAGCCAAATAGGGGTGACCATGGCCCACACAGCCCTCAGGAAGTCCTGAAAACTTGTGTCCAAGGTGGTCGTGGTAGAGCTTGGTTTCATATATTTTAGGGAGGCATGAGACATTAATCAAATATACTTTAGAAATACATTAGTTTGGTTCAGAAAGGCAAGACAACTCAAAGTGGGGGCTTCTAGGCTATAGGTAAATTTAAACATTTTCTGGTTAACAATTGGTTGAGTTTATTGAAGAACTTGAATCAATAGAAAGGAAACATTTAGGATAAGATAAAGGATTGTGGAGACCAAATTTTTTGTGCAGAGGAAGCTCTCAGATAGCAGACTTCAGAGAGAGCAGGTGGTAAAATGTTTCTTATAGGACCTAAAAAGGTGACTGGCTCTTAGTTGATCACCTCCTGGATCTGGAAAGAAAGGAAGGAAAACAAAGAGAAAAGGGAATTCTCCATAGAATGTGGATTTTTTTTCCACAAGAGACTTTGCAGGGCAATTTCAAGGTATGGCAAGGAAATCTATTTTGGCGTGAAATATGTTGATTTTCTTTCCTTGTCTCATAATGCTATGTTCGAGTCAGAAAGGAAAGTATGTTGCAATATATAGGGTCAAATAAAACCCATCTGATGATAATTCATGGCTTGTAGGGCATCACTCCCTAGACCCCTTAAATAGGAATTTGGGCAAGATTTAAAAAAAAAAAAAAAAAAAAAAAAGCAGGAAACAAACCATTACACCACCACCCAGGCTGTGCTCTCTGGCTGCTGCCGCCACGCCCACCCTCACCTTCACCTCCGCGCCAGGTGCTCATTAAAGATCCAAAGTCATGACTGACCCCAAGTATTTCACAACCAAGAAAAAAGGAGAAATATTTGAACTAAAAGCTGAACTCAAAAATGAAAAGAAAGAAAAGGAAAAGGAGGCTGTGAAGAAATTGATTGCTGCTATGACTGTGGGGAAGGATGTTAGCTGTCTCTTTCCAGACGTAGTAAACTGTATGCAGACTGATAATCTGGAACTAAAGAAGCTTGTGTATCACTACTTGATGAACTACGCCGAATCAGCCAGACATGGCCATCATGGCTGTGAACAGCTTTATGAAGGACTGTGAAGATCCTAATCTTTTGATTCGAGCCTTGACAGTCAGAACCATGGGGTGCATCGGGGTAGACAAAATTACAGAATATCTCTGTGAGCCCCTCCACAAGTGCTTGAAGGATGAGGATCCATATGTTCGGAAAACAGCAGCAGTCTGTGTGGCAAAACTCCATGATATCAATGCCCAAATGGTAGAAGATCAGGGATTTCTGGATTCTCTATGGGATCTCATAGCAGATTCAAATCCAATGGTGGTAGCTAATGCTGTAGCAGCATTATCTGAAATCAGTGAGTCTCACCAAAACAGCAACTTACTAGATCTGAACTCACAGAACATCAGTAAGCTGCCAAGGGCCCTGAATAAGTGCACTGAATGGGGCCACATTTTTATCCTGGACTGCCTGTCTAATTACAACCCTAAAGATGATTGGGAGGCTCAGGGTATCTGTGAGCAGGTAACTCCCCGGCTATCACATACCAACTCAGCAGTGGTACTTTCAACGGTCAAAGTCCTAATGAAGTTTCCAGAATTGTTACCTAAGGATTCTGACTACTGCAATATGCTGCTGAAGAAGTTAGCCCCTCTACTTGTCACTTGGCTTTCTGGGACTCCAGAAGTGCAGTAAGTCACCCTGAGGAACATCAACTTAATTGTCCAGATAAGGCCTGAAACCTTGAAGCAGGAAATCAAAGCCTTCTTTGTAAAGTACAATGATCCCATCTATGTTAAACTAGAGAAGTTGAACATCATGATCCGTTTGGCATCTCAAGCCAACATTGCTCAGGTTCTGGCAGAACTGAAGGAATATGCCACAGAGGCAGATGTTGACTTTGTTTGAAAACCTGTGCGGGCCATTGGACGGTGTGCCATCAAGGTGGAGTAATCTGCAGAGTGCTGTGTAAGCACATTGCTTGATCTAATCTAGACCAACGTGAATTACGTGGTCCAGGAAGCGATTGTTGTCATCGGGGACATCTTCTACAAATACCTCAACAAGTATGAAAGTATCATTGCCACTCGGAGTGCTAATCCCGATCCGACTTTCAAGATGGCCGCCTAAGAACAGCTCAGGACTTCAGCTCCCAGTGAAAGTGCAGAGGGTGAGTGGACGCCGCATTTCCAGACGAACTCTTATTGCCCACAGACCAGGAGATACCCAGGCAGAGGGGTCGCCAGCGTCGCAGTCCCAGCCGGTGCGGCTGTTTTGGCCCCCGCGGGGCTGATTCCGCCCGCGCGGCTGCTGTGACCACTCCCTGTTGCTGCCGTTCTCCGTAAAAAAGCCACTGGTCTGGGAGCCCTCTTAGCTGGCGAGCAGAGCCTTGAGACGGCAGAATAGCCCATTCATCTGAAATAGCGAGTCAGGCCAGGAGATTCCTAGGCAAAAAATCCGCCAGGAGCCGGCGCCGCGGTTCGAGCCGACTCCGTGAGTCGCAGCACGGGAGATCCCGGCGCCTTTTCAACAAGCGACCAGAACGCGGGGTCGTTCAACTTAAAAGAAAAGACTCTGAGTCAGGGAGCCAGGTGATCAGGCTCAGTTGGTCCCACCCCTCCACCCCCAACAACAACCAAAACAAAAACAGTAATTGGAAACCCTCTGGGTTGAACCCTTCAAACCCAGCACAGCTGAACCGGGACGGTCCGGCTCCGTGGGGGAGGGGCTTCCGCCATTACTGAGACTCTCCACCGCTACGGAGGCAGGCTGCCGTTGCCGAGGCAACCCGCCGTTGCCGAGGCAACCTGCCACAACAGAGAGAGTCCGCCATAACAGAGGCGGGGCCACCATTGCCCAGACAGTTCTAACTACGCCCATATAAAAAGGACTACAGGGAAGAGCTCAGGGCAGCTGGGCGGAGCCCACAGCAGCTCAGCAAAGCCCCTGCGGGCAGGCAGAGGCTAGGCGTGCTGCTAGCTGGGCGGGTCCGACCTGAAAAAAAAAATCAAAAAAAGGCAGTAGTGCAACGGAAACTCATAAAGCTCCAACTCCCTGGGACAGAGACAGACAACAGGTGGATAAACCCACAAAAATGGGTAGAAACCAGCGTAAAAAGGATGAAAACTCCCGAAACCAGAACACCTCTCCTCCTAAAAGTGATCACAACTCCTCACCAGCAAGGGAACCAGACCGGATGGAGAAGGAGGGTGATGAAATGACAGAATCAGACTTCAGAAGATGGGTAGTAAGAAACTACAATGAGCTAAAAGAACATGTTCTAACCCATCGCAAAGAAAATAGGAACCTTGAAAAAAGATTGGACGAACTGCTGACGAGAATGGACAGCATAGAGAGGAGAATAAGTGAATTGATGGAGCTGAAAAACGCAACACGAGAACTTCGTGAAGCATGCACAAGCTTCAACAGCCAAATTGACCAAGCAGAAGAAAGGATATCAGAGGTCGAAGACCAACTCAATGAAATAAATAGAGAAGGCAAGAACAGAGAAAAAAGCGCAAAAAGGAATGAACAAAATCTTCAAGAAATGTGGGACTATGTGAAAAGACCTAATCTACGTCTGATAGGTGTACCTGAATGTGATGAAGAGAATGAATCCAAGCTGGAAAATACTCTTCAGGATATTATCCAGGAAAACTTCCCCAACCTAGCAAGGCAGACCAATATTCAAATCCAGGAAATACAGAGAACACCACAGAGATATTCCTCAAGAAGAGCAACCCCAAGGCACATAATCGTCAGATTCACCAGGGTTGAAATGAAAGAGAAAATTCTAAGGGCAGCCAGAGAGAAAGGTCGGGTTACCCACAAAGGGAAGCCCATTAGACTCACAGCAGATCTCTCAGCAGAAACCCTACAAGCCAGAAGAGACTGGGGGCCAATATTCAACATCCTTAAAGAAAAGAACTTTCAACCCAGAATCTCCTATCCAGCCAAACTCAGCTTCATAAGTGAAGGAAAAATAAAACCCTTTGTGAACAAGCAAGCACTCAGAGATTTCATCACCACCAAACCTGCTCTACAAGAACTCCTGAAAGAGGCTCTACACATATAAAGGAACAACCAGTACCAGCCACTCCAAAAACACACCAAATGGTAAAAAAGCAGCAACACAATCAAGAATCTGCATCAACTAACCAACAAAACAGCCAGGTAGCATCAAAATGACAGCATCAAATTCACACATAACAATACTATCCCTAAATGTCAATGGACTAAATGCCCCAATCAAAAGACACAGACTGGCAAATTGGATAAAAAGCCAAAACCCATCAGTGTGCTGTATCCAGGAAACCCATCTTACATGCAAGGATACACAAAGGCTCAAAATAAAGGGATGGAGGAAGATCTACCAAGCAAATGGAGAGCAAAAAAAGGCAGGAGTTGCAATTCTCATCTCTGATAAAATAGACTTTAAAGCAACAAAGATCAAAAGAGACAAAGAAGGACATTACATAATGGTAAAAGGATCACTGCAACAAGAAGAGCTAACGATCCTAAATATATATGCACCCAATACAGGAGCACCCAGATACATAAGGCAAGTTCTTAATGACTTACAAAGAGACTTAGACTCCCACACAATAATAGTGGGAGACTTTAACACCCCATTGTCAATATTAGACAGATCAACCAGACAGAAAATCAACAAGGATATCCAGGACCTGAACACAGACCTGGAACGAGCAAACCTAATAGACATTTACAGAACTCTCCACCCCAAATCCACAGAATATACATTCTTCTCAGCACCACATCACACCTACTCTAAAATTGACCACATAATTGGCAATAAATCACTCCTCAGCAAATGCAAAAGAACAGAAATCATAACAAACAGTCTCTCAGACCACAGTGCAATCGAGTTAGAACTCAGAATGCAGAAACTAACTCAGAACCGCACAGCTTCATGGAAACTGAACAACTTGCTCTTGAATGTTGACTGGATAAACAATGAAATGAAGGCGGAAATAAAGATGTTCTTCGAAACCAATGAGAACAAAGACACAACATACCAGAATCTCTGGGACACATTTAAAGCAGTCTCTAGAGGAAAATATATAGCAATGAGTGCCCACATGAGAAGAAAGGAGAGATCTAAAATTGACACCCTATCATCAAAATTGAAAGAGCTAGAGGAGCAAGATCAAAAAAACTCAAAACCTAGCAGAAGACAGGAAATAACTAAGATCAGAGCAGAACTGAAGGAAATAGAGACACAAAAAACTCTTCAAAAAATCAATAAATCCAGGAGCTGGTTTTTTGAAAAGATCAACAAAATAGACAGACCACTAGCCAGATTAATAAAAAAGAAAAGAGAGAATAACCAAATTGATGCAATAAAAAACGATAAAGGGGATATCACCACAGATTCCACAGAAATCCAAACCATCATCAGAGATTATTACAAACAACTCTATGCACATAAACTAGTAAACCTGGAAGAAATGGATAAATTCCTGGACACCTGCAACCTCCCAAGCCTAAACCTGGAAGAAGCCGAAACCCTGAATAGACCAATAACATGGTCTGAAGTCGAGGCAGCAATAAAGAGCCTACCACCCAAAAAAAGCCCAGGTCCAGATGGGTTCACAGCTGAATTCTACCAGACATACAAGGAGGAGCTGATACCATTCCTTCTGAAACTATTCCAGACAATCCAAAAAGAGGGAATCCTTCCCAAATCATTTTACGAGACAAACATCATCCTGATACCAAAACCCGGCAGAGACTCAACAAGAAAAGAAAATTTCAGGCCAATATCCATGATGAACATAGATGCAAAAATCTTCAATAAAATACTGGCAAACTGATTGCAACAGCATATCAAAAAGCTCATCCACCATGATCAAGTAGGATTCATCCCGGGGATGCAAGGCTGGTTCAACATACGCAAGTCCATAAACGTAATTCACCACATAAACAGAACCAAAGACAAAAACCACATGATTATCTCGATTGATGCAGAGAAGGCTTTTGACAAGATTCAACAACGCTTTATGCTAAAAACCCTCAATAAACTAGGTATTGACGGAACGTATCTCAAAACAATAAAAGCTATTTACGACAAACCAACAGCCAATATCATACTGAATGGGCAAAAACTGGAAGCATTCCCTTTGAAATCTGGCACTAGACAAGGATGCCCTCTCTCACCACTCCTATTCAATATAGTACTGGAAGTTCTAGCCAGAGCAATCAGGCAAGAAAAAGAAATAAAGGGTATCCAAATTGGAAAGGAGGAAATCAAATTGTCTCTATTTGCAGATGACATGATTGTATATCTGGAAGACCCCATCATCTCAGCCCAAAATCTCCTGAAACTGATAAACAACTTCAGCAAAGTCTCAGGATACAAAATCAACGTGCAAAAATCACAAGCATTCCTATACACCAGTAATAGACTTCAAGAGAGCCAAATCAAGAACGAACTGCCATTCACAATTGCTACAAAGAGAATAAAGTACCTAGGAATACAACTAACAAGGAACGTAAAGGACCTCTTCAAGGAGAACTACAAGCCATTGCTCAACGAAATAAGAGAGGATACAAACAGATGGAGAAACATTCCATGTTCATGGTTAGGAAGAATCAACATCGTGAAAATGGCCATACTGCCCAAAGTAATTTACAGATTCAACGCTATTCCCATCAAGCTACCAATGACCTTCTTCACAGAACTGGAAAAAACCACCTTAAACTTCATATGGAACCAAAAGAGAGCCCGCATAGCCAAGTCAATTCTAAGCAAAAAGAACAAAGCGGGAGGCATCACACTACCGGACTTCAAACTATACTACAAGGCTACAGTAATCAAAACAGCATGGTACTGGTACCAAAACAGAGATATAGACCAATGGAACAGAACAGAGGCCTCACAGGAAATACAACATACCCACAACCATCTGATCTTCGACAAACCTGACAAAAACAAGCAATGGGGAAAGGACTCCCTGTTTAATAAATGGTGTTGGGAAAACTGGCTAGCCATGTGCAGAAAGCAGAAACAGGACCCCTTCCTGACACCTTACACCAAAATTAACTCCAGATGGATTAAAGACTTAAACATCAGACCTAATACCATAAAAACCTTAGAAGAAAATCTAGGCAAAACCATTCAGGACATAGGTGTAGGCAAGGACTTCATGACCAAAACGCCAAAAGCAATGGCAACAAAAGCCAAAATAGACAAATGGGACCTAATCAAACTCCACAGCTTCTGCACGGCAAAAGAAACAGTCAGTAGAGTGAATCGGCAACCAACAGAATGGGAAAAAATTTTTGCAGTCTACCCATCTGACAAGGGGCTGATATCCAGAATTTACAAAGAACTAAAGCAGATCTACAAGAAAAAAACAAACAAGCCCATTCAAAAATGGGCAAAGGATATGAACAGATACTTTACAAAAGAAGACATACAGGAGGCCAACAAACATATGAAAAAATGCTCATCATCACTGGTCATCAGAGAAATGCAAATCAAAACCACATTGAGATACCATCTCACACCAGTTAGAATGGCGATCATTAAAAAATCGGGAAACAACAGATGCTGGAGAGGATGTGGAGAAATAGGAACACTTTTACACTGTTGGTGGGAATGTAAATTAATTCAACCATTGTGGAAGACAGTGTGGCGATTCCTCAAGGACCTAAAAATAGAAATCCCATTTGACCCAGCAATCCCATTACTGGGTATATATCCAAAGGATTATAAATCATTCTACTACAAGGACACGTGCACACGAATGTTCATTGCAGCACTGTTTACAATAGCAAAGACCTGGAACCAACCCAAATGCCCAACGATGATAGACTGGATAGGGAAAATGTGGTACATATACACCATGGAATATTATGCAGCCATCAAAAACGATGAGCTCACGTCCTTTATAGGGACATGGATGAACCTGGAAACCATCATTCTCAGCAAACTGACACAAGAGCAGAAAATCAAACACCGTATATTCTCGCTCATAGGCGGGTGTTGAACAATGAGAACACATGGACACAGGGAGGGGAGCACTACACACTGGGGTCTGTTGGGGGGAAATGGGGGAGGGGCGGGGGGTGGGGAGGTGGGAAGAGATAGCATGGGGAGAAATGACAGATACAGGTGAGGGGACGGAAGGCAGCAAAGCACACTGCCATGTGTGTACCTATGCAACAATCTTGCATGTTCATCACATGTACCCCAAAACCTAAAATGCAATAAAAAAAGAAAAAAAAGAAAAAAAAAAAAAAAGAAAAAAAAAAAAAAAAAGAAAGTATCATTGCCACTCTATGTGAGAACTTAGACTTGCTAGATGAGCCAGATGCTCGAGCAGCTACGATTTGGATTGTGGGAGAATATACTGAAAGAACTGAGAATGCAGATGAGTTACTAGACAGCTTCCTGGAGGGTTTTCACGATGAAAGCACCCAGGTGCAGCTCACTCTGCTTACTGCCATAGTCAAGAAACCATCAGAAACACAGGAGCTAGTCCAGCAGGTCTTGAGTTTAACAACACAGTATTCTGATAATCCTGACCTTCGAGACCAGGGCGATATTTATTGGCCTCTTCTCTCAACTGACCCGGTCACAGCTAAAGAAGTAGTCTTGTCTGAGAAGCCACTGATCTCTGAGGAGACAGACCTTATTGAGCCAACTCTGCTGGATGAGCTAATCTGCCACCTTGGTTCTTTGGCCTCTGTGTATCATAAGCCTCCCAATGCTTTTGTGGAAGGAAATCATGGAATCCATCATAAACACTTGCCAATTCATCATGGGAGCACTGATGCAGGTGACAGCCCTGTTGGCACCACCACCGCAATCAACTTGGAACAGCCTCAGGTTATCCCTTCTCAAGGTGATCTTCTGGGGGATCTTTGAAACCTTGACCTCAGTCCCCCAGTCAATGTGCCACAGGTATCTTCCATGCAGATGGGAGCAGTGGATCTCCTAGGAGGACTAGATAGTCTGCTTGGCAGTGACCTTGGCAGGAGCATTGGAGGAAGGCCGGCAGTGGGACAGTCCTTTATCCCATCATCAGTGCCTGCTCCTTCACCTACACCTGCTGTCGTCAGCAGTGGACCAAATGACCTGTTTGAATTCTCTACGGGGATAGGCATGGCATCTGGTGGATATGGGGCTCCTAAGGCTGTCTGGCTACCTGCAGTAAAGGCTAAAGGCTTGGAGATTTCAGGAACGTTTACCCACCGCCAAGGACACATCTGTATGGAAGTGAACTCACCAGTAAAGCTCTGCAGCATATGATAGATTTTGCAATCCAGTTTAACAAGAATAGCTTTGGTGTCATCCCCAGCATGCCTCTTGACCATCCATACACCACTGATGCCAAACCAGAGCATTGATGTCTCCCTGCCTCTCAACACCGTGGGCCCCGTCACGAAGATGGAACCTGAATAACCTGCAGGTGGCTGTGAAAAACAATCTCCAAGTCTTCTACTTCAGCTGGCTCATTCCACTCAAGGTGCTTTTTGTAGAAGATGGCAAAATGGAGTGCCAGGTCTTTCTTGCAACATGGAAGGATATTCCCAATAAAAATGAACTTCAGTTTCAGATTAAGGAATGTCGTTTAAATGCTGACATTGTTTCCAGCAAGTTGCAAAACAACAATGTTTATACTATTGCCAAGAGGAATGTGGAAGGGCAGGATATGTTATACCAATCCCCGAAGCTCACTAATGGCATTTGGATTTTGGCCGAGCTACATATCCAGCCTGGAAACTCCAATTATACACTGTCACTGAAGTGTAGAGCTCCTGAAGTCTCTCAATACATCTATCAGGTCTACAACAGCATTTGGAAAAACTAACAAGACTGGTCCAGTACCCTCCAATCATGCTGTGATCGGTGCAAGCCAAGAACTCTTAAATGGAAGAAACCGTATTGCTGTGTTGAATCTGAACCCAAACACACTGAGGCCACCAGGCCAGGTGGTAACTAGTCTAACGTGTGCTAACATTAGGGCACAACCTGTTGGATAGTTTTAGCTTCCTGCGGACATTTGTAACCACTGCTTTCATCACCTCCCACCTGTCGCCACCTGCCGCTGCTATCTGTCCTTACTTGTGGGCTTCTGCATGCTACACCAATGGCTGGCTTTTTCTATGCCCTCTTTTGAGTGTAGTTTGGTATTTTGTAATTGAGAGCCCATTTCAAAAGCAGAAAAAGACAACAAATATTAAAGCAAGGAAAAGTGTCATTAAAAAAAAAAACAGAGCTTAGTCAGGAACAGTGACTAAGTGACACTTACTCATGAGCAGTGAGATACAGAAATGCTGTATGCAATACAAAGAGAAGGTCAGAATTTGTCCAAATTTTATCTACCCATGAAAGTGAAGCAAGAATTGAGAACGATAAGTGGTTACTTTGTAAATAATAATAATAATAATATTGACTACCAGTCAACTCAATGTCAGCTATTTACTTGCTGGTGAATAACAACTACAAAAACGGAGAGGAAATTATTCGTGAGCAATTAGAGTTGAATTAAATGATTAATAGAATGCCTTTATTCAAATATTTGATTTGGCACTGAAGACATTCAGCAATATAACATCAGGGTTTCACCAACCCTTTATAAAAATGGACAGGCATGGTGGCTCATGCCTGTAATCCCAGCACTTTGAGAGGCTGAGGTGGGTAGATCACGAGGTCTGGCGTTCGAGACCAGCCTGGCAATATGGTGAAACCCTGTCTCTACTAAAAAATTTAAAAATTAGCCAGGCATGTTGGCACATGCCTGTAGTCACAGCTACTTGGGATGCTGAGGCAGGAAAATCACTGGAACCCAGAAGGTGTAGGTTGCAGTGAACCGAGATCACACCACTGCACTTCAGCCTGGGCGACAGAGAGACTCTGTCTCAAAAAAAAAAAAAAAAAAAAAGAAAAAAGAAAAAGAAAAAATAGCAAAATCTCGCTGCTTCATGCAACTCCTTCATCTATTCACTGCTTCTTTAAAAGATTATGTATTTTATTAGCCCCCTGTTCCCAAGCTATTTTCCTCTTTATTGTTGTTTTTAATGATTGAAGATTATATATTATACATTCCCATCACAGAGAAAGCAATTGTATCGGATAATGCCATTAATTATCTCCTTTCTTGTCCACATCTCATTTTTTAATATTTGTATAGATTTATGAAGTACAGGTGCAATTTTGTTACATGGGTATACTGAATAGTGGTGATGCCTGAGTTTTTGATGCCTCCATCACTGGAATGATGGACATTGCCTCCATGAAGTGATTTTTCACCCCTAAACCACCTCTCACCCTCCCACCATTCTAAGGATCAAGTTTCTATCATTCCACACTCTATGTTTACGTGCACGCATTGTGTAGCTCCCATCACTTCTTTTTATGGAAATCCCACAGTCTCAAGCCCTTGTTGCTTATGTTAAAGGAAAGAGGTCCCAAACCAGTATCCAAGAGAGGGTTTTTGGATTTCTCGCAAAAAAGAATTCAAGGAGAGTCCATATAGTAAAGTAAAAACAAGTTTATTAGGAAAGTAAAAGAATAATGAATGGCTACTCTATAGAAAGGGTGGCCCTGAGCACTAATGGGTGCCCATTTTTATGTTTTTTTTTTATTATATGTTTAAAAAGTGGTGAATTATTTCTACCTCCCCTTTTAGATTGTATAGGGTAACTTCCTGACATTGTCATGGTATTTGTAAACTGTCATGGCGCTGCTGGGAGTATAACAGAGGATGACCAGAAGTCACTCTCCTGGCCATCTTGGTTTTTGTGGGTTTTAGCCGGCTTCTTTATTGCAATGTTTTATCAGCATGCTCTTTATGACCTTCTATCTCATCCTGTGACTTAGAATGCCATAACTATCCAGGAATGCAGCCCAGTAGGTCTTAGCCTGATTTCACCCAGTCCTTATTTAAAATGGAGTGGCTCTGGTTCACATGCCTCTGATATTTAGGCAGCCGAATTTGTACCACGTGATTCCGGTCTCTTAACTGCAACTAACTAACTGCACCCAAGGGTGAGTCATTGATAGGCTACAGCAGACAATGCCATATCTTAATATAAAGAGCTGCTCCTAATAGCTATGAAAAATGTAAATTAAAATTGTTAATTAAAACGGGAAGTATAAAAAGATTTTGGCATTCTGTAGTGGTGCTGCAAGAGATAAACATACATAATTTTAGTAATGACAGTTAGCATTTACCAGATACTAAATCTACCATGATCATTATTTAGTAATAGGCTCTCATTGAATTTTCACAAAAATCTCTACAAGGTTATTAGTATTATCACCATTTTGAAAATAAAAAAAAAGGTACTGAGGCTTTAGATAATTTGCCTAAAATCACACTCCTAATGAATTACAAAGGCTAAAATGAGCTCTAAGCAATTTTGATCCTGAATTTTTATTTATAATCATATTCCTGCTTTAGAGGTCTCCTACAAAGCCTTAAAATCAGACCCTCTTTCTGTAATTCTTAGAATAAATGAGAGTCTGTAAGTAATGTTGTTCTCCCTGCCTATCACAACAAGCTTTTCTTTATCTGAAACAGCTTGAGTGGGCCTTTACTTT
This sequence comes from Saimiri boliviensis, assembly GCF_048565385.1. Lineage (NCBI taxonomy): Eukaryota > Metazoa > Chordata > Mammalia > Primates > Cebidae > Saimiri > Saimiri boliviensis. The sequence goes on along the minus strand of NC_133470.1, from coordinate 76,025,297 downwards.
GCAACTAAATGAGCTTCTTTTAAAAACTCGCTTGTTTCTGTGTTGTGGTATATTGAACAGAACTAGAAGCAAATTTTCCTGGCTTTAAAATCTTCAACCATTTGATTGTTATCCTTCCTTTCACCTCCTCGGTAAACAAACCTCATGATAAGCAAACTCTTAAAAAAATTTTTTTTCAGCATACATCGCATGTGTCTTTATGGTAGAACTATTTGTAATCCTTTGGGTATATACTCAGTAATGGGACTGCTGGGTCAAATGGTATTTCTATTTCTAAATCCTTGAGAAATCACCACACTGTCTTCCACAATGGCTGAACTAATTTACACTCCCACCAACAGTGTAAAAGTATTTATATTTCTCCACATCCTCTCCAGCATCTGTTGTTTCTTGATTTTTTAATGATTGCCATTCTAACTAGCGTGAGATGGTACCTCATTGTGGTTCTGATTTGCATTACTCTAACGACCAATGATGATGAGCTTTCATCATATGTTTGTTGGCTGCGTAAATGTCTTCTTTTGAGAAGTGTCTGTTCATATTCTTCACCCACTTTTTTTCTTGTAAATTTGTTTAAATTCTCCATAGATTCTGGATATTAGCCCTTTGTCAGATGGGTAGATTGCAAAAGTTTTTCCCATTCTGTTGGTTGCCAGTTCACTCTAATAATAATTTCTTTCACTGTGAAGAAGTTCTTTAGTTTAATTAAGTCCCATTTGTCTTATTTTGGCTTTTGTTGCCATTGCTTTTGGTGTTTTAGTCATGAAGTCCTTGCCTATGCCTATGCCCTGAATGGCATTGCCTAGGTTTTCTTCTAGGTTTTTTTTTTTTTTTTTTTTTTTTGTTTGTTTGTTTGTTTGTTTTTGTATTAGGTCTTATATTTAAATCTTTAATCCATCTTGAGTTAATTTTTGTATAAGGTGTAAGGAAGAGACCCAGTTTCAGTTTTCTGCATATGGCTAGCCAGTGTTCCCAACACCATTTATTAAATAGGGAATCCTTTCCCCATTGCATTTTTGTCAAGTTTGTCAAAGATCAGATGGTTGTAGATGTGTGGCATTCTTTCTGAGGCCTCTGTTCTGCTCCATTGGTCTATGTCTCTGTTTTGGTACCAATACCATGCTGTTTTGATTACTGTGGGCTTGTAGTATAGTTTAAAGCCAGGTAACATGATGTTTCCAGCTTTGTTTTTTTGTTTTTGTTTTTGTTTTTTTTTGTTTTTTTCTTAGGATTATCTTTGCTATACAGGCTCTTTTTTGGTTCCATATGAAATTTAAGGTGATTTTTTTCCAATTCTGTGAAGAAAGTCAATGGTAGCTTGATGGGAATAGCATTGAATCTATAAATTTGGGCAGTATGGCCATGTTCACAATATTGATTCTTCCTAACCGTGGGCATGGAATGTTTTTCCATCTGTTTGTGTCCTCTCTTCTTTCCGTGAGCAGTCATTTGTAGTTCTCCTTGAAGAGGTCCTTTGCATCCCTTGTTACTTGTATTCCTAGGTATTTTATTCTCTTTGTAGTAATTGTGAATAGTAATTCACTCATGATTTGGCTCTCTGTTTGTCTGTTATTGGTATATAGGAATGCTCATGATTTTTGCACATTGATTTTGTATCCTGAGACTTTGCTGAAGTTGCTTTATCAGCTTAAGGAGATGATTGGGCTGAGACAAAGGAGTCATCCAAATATACAACCATATCATCCTCCAATATTCAAAATCATTTATTTTATTATGTGCACATATAAATATAAATCATGAACTTTGATTTTTATTATTTTGATTTCTTGATTGAGATATGTTAAATAAATTTTAGCCTAAAGCTGACTCCTTACATATTTTTACTTCAGCCTAAAGGTTTTTCTGTACATCGTGAACTATAACAAGTAGAGGTGTTTAACCCATAGGATAGCCTACATTTGTGTCAATCACCTAGTTTTGGTCAATCAAATGTAGACAACTGTTCAATCCATGTTCAAATAAGTTAAATTCCAAGATGGAATCAATTCAGCTATTTCTGTACCTTACTTTCGTTTACTGTAGGTCATTTTCCTTTGTCTGTCCATAAGTCACCTTCCACTATGTGGTTGTGCTGGCGTCCCAGTACCTGCCCTAGCTCAGGAGGCTGCCTAATTTGTGAATCATTCATTGCTCAACTAAACTCCTTTAAATTTAAGTTGGCTGAAGTATTTCTTTTAACAGATAGCAGCACAGGTAAAATCCAAAGTAGAGCTTCTAACAACCCCCGGGAGTGTTGAGTGACCAAGCAATGTACTCAACTGCCTGTTTTGCTCATTGCTCTCTCAGAGCAGCCAGGGATCTTGAAGTTCTCTCTTGGATGCTAAAACTCCATGGGTTTTTGTTTCAGGCTCTCCAAGTGTCTTTGAGCAAATTTCTGATCCAAACTGTGTCTGGCACTCATGACAGAAATTGAACTGGGTCCTCGATTAGATTACGTTAGATCCCATAACTGTCTTGGATCCAGTTAGATGCCTCTTACATCTGACTGGGTAAGAAAGAAACTGGAAGTAAATGGTAATATTGCAGCGGGTGTAAACTTCTGCTTTTGGAAACTCGCAGGGATTTTTGTGTTCTACCTTTTTGTTTCATTTTTCTTGCATGCTTAGGTAGGAAAAAATTGCTGGCTAAGTTGATCGACGGAACATGAGAGGAAAGCCAATATTTTAGGTTAAAAATGGGATCCTTAGTTTGTGAAGAATTCAGCTTCCTTTGGCTTATACATGGATAAGTGTTAGGCCCCAGGAGGAGCAAAATCTTACAGAAATGGCAAAATCTTACTAAAGATCATTTACAGTGGAACGTTCCAAATTAACAACACAGCACTGAAGTGCATTTGAAAATAAGCACTCCCAAATTAGTCTCATCTAGGGATGCCTATTAATATGCAGAAGCTTCTAAAAAGTTTTTAGTATTTTTATTTTAGAACTTTATGAAAGGAAAATAAAAAGTTTAAGCGACTGATTTAAAAAAAAAATTAAATCTGCCTTGCACTCCTTGCTGATGGCCATGGGTGACAGGATTAGTCATGTACAGGACCATGGAACATGGGGAACTTTTGCTCCCCAAAGGGGGAATCTTGAGAGCAAATCAGACTGCTGTAAATGATCCCTTTGTGAACAAGAAGCAGCTACCTCAATTTTTGATTAAGTATTGCTGCAATGGGTGGGTCTTTCTCTGACCTTCCTGAGCTCCTCACCTTCCCCACCCTGCTGCAGGCAATGCTTCTCTCTCCCCCCACCCCCTCTGCAAACCAGTTGTGGGAATGGTAAAAATCCCTATCTCTTCAAAGTTTTAATTAATAAGAAAATGGATGGACTCATTAGGCTAGACTTAAGCTGTAGCAAATCTGGTGTACTTTGTGCTATGAGTTTGTCTTTCTATGTTGTTCTGTCATGAAGAGGGGTATAGAACATGGGCTTAGGACCAGATAAGCTTGCTATTTAAGATGGCCCAGCAAGCTAGTCAGCAAAAAATTTTGCTGCAGTTCCCTGAAACTAACAAACAAAGAAACTGGATGAAGCTTCCATCTTGTCTTGTTTTAAGTTGGGAGCCTGACTTTGAAATCATGTGGTGGTACTTTCTCTTGGTCTCTGCCATCCAAGGAATAGAAAGTTTAAGGTTCATGTCATAGTTAGCTCCAAAAATTATTTCAAGAAATTAAAAGTCTTTGCAAGGTCAAAATTGGCTACTCTAAACGGCTTCTGGGAAGAGCAATGGAAAGTGTCAATGATGCAGCTTAGTGGCTAAGGCTTTGTCTTTTCACAGTGACAGCCCAGGTCCAGGATTTAATTCCTGGCTTAGAAAATGAGTCCTCTCTGGTTAGCCATCTGTGGAACTTTGACCTTTTGTTGATTCTCAGCCCCTCCATGAACAACTTATCTCTTCCCTTCTTGAATCTTCCTTTCTCTGAGCTCTCTTTGGATATTTTAGGTCTTATAAAATCTGCTAACCGCCTCTTTGAAAATACCTCATATACTCATGGTTAAGTCATAACCTTAGTTGAGGTTTGTTGGTTTCACCTGTGAGATTAGTTTCGGTAACATTTAAAAGCTAGAAATAGCAGCCATTTGGCCTGGCTAAAGTAGGGTATTAAGAAATTTAAAAGGACTTTTTAAAAAGAGGGCTATGGCTAAAAGTCACCTTAATTAAAAGTGGATAGCCAAGCTACATGTACATTTAAAGGGCCTTTATGATTTTATTCTCTTCTTAGATCCTGTTTTTGTTTTTGTTTTTGTTCCTTTCAGTTAACTGAATTGCTTTTCTCCATTTTGTCTTCTTGCCACTCCTGATACACAGATGAGAGGAAATAAAATAAATTCTAACAGCTTGGGACTCCATGGGAAAAACAGAGGAGGCACTACACACTCAATTTCGGCGAAAATATTTTATTCCTCATGAAACCCCAGGAATTGAAATAGGATTGATCCCGTTCCAAATCTAAGACTCTGTTCTGTTTTGCAGCGTGCTATCTGATAACTTTCAGTTTTTAGGGGTATCAGAAATTACTTCACATTATTAGAAAGCTTTGGTGTATAATGACTAGGTAGGAAATACAATTTTAGGAATGGCTAATGGCAGTTATGGGGAGATGCATTGCTCTTTGCATGTTTGGATCAGAGAAGCATGCTCTCGGTCACCTAGAAAGCAGAAAATGTCCCAACTCTCAAATGAAAGATGAGACTCCCATTGGGGATGGGTTACTCACAAAATGGGCTGATCAGCTCTGGGTTGCTTTAAAATGAAATGCATGGTAAAATATTTGCACTGTCTTGTTCCATACCATATCTCTTCTGGGGATCCAGGATTCACTATAAACGTGGGATCCTTAATTTTAGAAAATCTGTTTTGTCTTCCAGCTGTGCTTGCTGATTGTAAGGCCGGTTGTCTCGCAGGGAGTTAAATGGACACACCCATCCCTGCTCCCGCCTGATAACTGTGTCATCATTCTGAGCACATTACTCAGCATCTGGCTTTTCCAAGTGAATTCCCTACACCCACCTCTGCTACTGCACCCAGATCTACGTTCAGCACCAAACTAAGCACTCAACCCCAGCCCGCCGTTGAAAAACCCTGCAAAAAATTTTAAAGAAGCCCCACCAAACCCTGCCCAATAGCCCCTGGCTGGCCCACTTACCCAGAGTCCCACCCGCCTACCAATGACAGCTCATGCCATGCACATCCTGTTTCCCAACAGCCAATAAAGCTGCCTTCGCTTTGTTTCCCCAACAGCCAATCAAGGCCCACTTACCCAGAGTTCTGCCCACCTACCAATGACAGCTCACTCCATGCACATCCTGTTTCCCAACAGCCAATAACACTGCCTTGGCTTTGTTTCCCAAAAACCAATCGATTGCCTCCCCTCCCCATAAAACCCCACACCCTAAACAGCCGGGTGAGACTTCTTTGGCCCCTTTTTGGACCACAGAACCTCACCCGGGAGCTAAATAAATTAGCTTCTCGTTTTCTTATACTTGCCTCAGTTTCCTCACTTTACCCCAGCAATAAACCTTACACTGGTTAGGTCCCAGAAACTGCATACTTTGAAGAGAAACAACTACTGGCAAATAAAAAATCTTACAACTATTGGATCTTCTTTTGTTTGCCTCTGTGTCTATTTATATGTGGTATGTAGTAATGTTTATATATGAAAGAGATCTGATTAATTGGCTTAAAGAAAAATAGGTGCTTAAATATTTTGTCAGAAAAATACAAACTGTAATGCCTTTTATTTCGTGTGACTTTTTAAGTTTTAGAAAATAAAGAGTTTTAAGGATTATTGGTAAAATAATGACATTTGATATTAATTAGACAGGTCAGATATTAGATTTGCTAAATGCTTTAAGGTCATAAACTGCTTCTTTGACTTTTGAAAACCGTTCGGTTTACCTACTTTGGAGCCTTTAGATTCTAGATACGACTTGGGGATATGTGAATTTACCCATGCCCCCTAAATGTGTTGGAAAGAGTCAGACTTTATCTGTACTTCTGTCTGATATCCTACGCTCCACATCTAGCACATAATTAAAATAACTTACCAGGTTTTTTCCACAAATAAAAATTGCTAAGAGTTTACATCGTAACATGCAATCGAGACTACTGAAAAAACAGTTTTACATGCCAGGTATGTGAAGAAAGTGAAATGCGTTTTTAGTGAAAGATTATAAGAAGGCCCTGGAATGTAAATTTTTGTCTAGTTTAGAGGATTAAAGAATTATTTAAGTAAGATAGGCTAAAACGAGATGTTTGAGCCAGTTGTTGAAGGTTTGAAAAAAATTAATCTTGTAAAAAGAAAATCTGTGAATGACAATATTGGCTATTTAAAGGAGTAACATTTGATTTTTCCATAAATGGAACATTGGAATAAAAGCACAGCAGGGGCACAAGTTACGGTGACTCATACCTGAAATCCCAACACTTTAGGAGGCCCAGGTGTATGGATTACTTGAGGTCAGAAGTTTGAGACTAGTTTGGCCAACATGATAAAACCCCATCACTACTACAAGATGATTTGACATGTTAAGTTACATGGAAATCATTGTCAAAATAAGAAATGATGTTTAACCTTATTGTGATTATGTTTTAGTGAATGTCATTAATATATGTTCCAAAATTGTATGAGATTTCTACAATTCTATTATGTCTAACTATATGCTATCAATCATATAATAATTATGGTTATTAGGTTAAGTTACTGTAGGCCACAGAAATAACCAAATTTCCTTCTCAATTGTGTTTTTAACTGTGACTATTTATAGTCATCTCCACAGTAAATTGCTTAACACTGATGTAGTTTCTGAAAATTTCACAAGCACACAACATCCTACAATATGATGTCTTTTAGGAGGTTCATGAGAGGATGCAAAGGACCCTGAAAAGCACTCTTGAATACAGATTTCTGGAAACTTTAGAATCATATCATTTGGATATGACTCTAAATTTAAAATGCAGAGTCCATATGCCTCTAAACTTAAAAATTCCCAGAACTTTAATTAAAAGACTGACTGGTTTATAAAATTGATAATCCAAGTAGAACCAAATTTAATGGAATATCAAGAAAATATTCTGCCAGATTTTCAAGTTAAATCAGCCAACACTGGAATTGTTGAGATATACAATTTGTATGAACTTTATGGTCTCAGTCAAATTACCTGTGATAACCCATTAGTTATGAGTACTATGCACCTAAATTGGAGAAACAACTGGTATTCAAGAAGATATAATTCCAATGTTAAGCATGGACTCATGGAGAACCGTGACATCCACCTCGTCTTTCCTGAGTCCTTAAAGCTTTTGTTATTAAAGGTCCTGCATTCCATGAATCATTATAGAAAAGATGAAATGATCCATATGAAATATATATTGGTGTGGTCACTTCTAAATTGTAAAACAGTTTATGACCAATGTTTGATTTGTCAAACCCATATTCCTGGGAAGACAATTAAAGCTTCAGGTACGTTCGGCTACCTGGTGATTCACTTAAACATTTATAAAGGGATTTCATTCAATTGTCCTTTTCAGTGCCTGTTTTCCAGTTGTATAAAAGCTGTCCTATGCAAGAGGGCTGATCATTATAACAGTAATTATTATGTCACTGTATATTTTTACCAGATAAATAAAGCGTTCTATGGTTCACTGACTGAAAACAATTAACCCCTTAACAATCAAGAGCCCAAAGACTGGATCTTCTAAGAACATTAGAGAAAGACTATACTTGCCATCCATAATGCAGCAAAACTTCAGAACCTTGAATCTTAGGTTCATAATCTCACTACTGAGAAGAGTCCCTCTACACTTTTGGAACTGTGCACCCATTGGAACCACTAAGGTAGTGCTAAACAGGGAAATTTCTCCACAGAAGAAGATGGAATCTTTGTTTTATTTTTAATTTTCTATTTCAATAGGTTTTTGGGGAACAGGTGGTGTTCAGTTACATAAACAAGTTTTTTAGTGGTAACTTCTGAAATTTTGGTGCACCCATCACCCGAGCAGTGTACATTGTATCCAACATGTAGCCTTGTACCCCTTGCCACCCTCCACCCTTTTCCACAAGTCCCCAAAATCCAATGTATCATTCTTATGCATTTACATCCTCATAGCTTAGCTCCCACATATAAGTGAGAACATAGGATGTTTGGTTTTCCATTCCTGAGTTACTTCACTTAGAATAATAGTCTCAGATTCCATCTAGGTTGCTGCAAATGCCGTTATTTTCTTCCTTTTTGTTGAAATAGTATATGGTATATACAGGGAATACTACTGTAGATTGCTACTAAAAATATATATGTATACTATATTTTCTTTATTCACTCATTGATTGATGGGTATTTGGGCTGGTTCTATATTTTCACAGTTGCAAATTGTGCTGCTGTAAACATGCCTGTGCAAGTATCTTTTTCTTATAATGACTTTTTTTTTCCTCTAGGTAGATACCTAGTAGTGGGATTACTTGATCAAAAGGTAAGTCTGTTTTCTGTAGTTGTTTTAATAGTTTACATTGTCACCAACAATGTAAATGTGCTCCTTTTTCATTCCATCCATACCAACATCTATTATTTTTTGCTTTTTTTATTATGGACCTTCTTGCAAGTGTAAGGTAGCATCACGTTGTGGTTTTGATTTGCATCTTCCTGATAATTAGTGATGTTCTAGGTTTTAATTTTTCCATAATTTGAAGTAAAAGGCAATGATTAGAAATGTATCCCTCATGATAAGCTCTGTAGCAGATTCTGTTGTAAAGGTTATGGTTACACAACAGACTATATTCTCTTGACAATGTTATGTGAAATCATAGAATTTCTCTAGATTAGTTACTGGCTCAACAGACGAGTATCAATGCAGCTGCTGGTACCTGTGGCTTATAGAGAACTACATCACACCAAGTATTATCGATTCAGTTGTAGGGATTGGGAAGAGACTGCTTGGTTTAGTGAACACACTCTTTAGCTCATTCCCCTTTGATCTACTGATTTCAGTTGGTTTGGTTTACAGGGGCCCCTGAATAAAGGATATGCTCCAAACTCGTGATATTATACTCCCAATAGTCATAATGGTAGTCTCCCTGGTGTGCTGTATTCTCTGAAAAACTTAAAACATTTACATGCAGCCATCTGTAGAATGTCAAATGGTCTCTCTTCTACTGCAATGACAAGAGCTGAAAGAAATGCATGACCACCAGGGTAACATAACCTACGAATAAAATTCTGAGACCAGAAAGCCAAAATGATTGTAACTGATAGTGGCACAAGTGCCTTAAGTTTTGTTCAGACTCTCACCTAAGTGAGAACCTGACCAAAACGGGAAAATTTTTAAACAAAATTATAGGAGGCCATTATTTTTTACTGAGCTCATGCACTAAGCTCCAACAAACCAGAACAATACAAAATGGAGTTGCTCATGCTAAATGTGACGTAATCAAACTAAGACTTTAAGGAAATGCAGAGATCCTAGAACCGATCAGGTTTTAATTTTTTTCCTGTAAACAGGGCATTCCAACATAAGGAAGTAACCTGTACTCTAAGCCAAAAACAAAAACAAAAACAAACCAAACCAAAACAAAAAACACCTGATGTCCTTGTTTGCATCCTACAAAACCTTCTGTTCTGCTATTTTCCAGTGGAATTCAAAATTAAATAAATACATTTACAGTAGTGATAGTAATATAAACGATTAAAATTTTGTCAACCTCTCAAAATTGAGAAGATGACCAAAATGGGGGCATTGTAAAACAAAGTTTAGCCTAGAGCTACCTCTTTACATATTTTAAGTTTCACCTAAAGTTTTTTCTGTACCTCGTGAACTGTAACCAGTGGAAGTGTAACTCAGACCATAGCCATTACATATTTCTCAAAACTAAGAAGCCAACATTAGTAAATCATTATTAACCAAACTCCAGATGTTGCATTTTATCAAACGTACTTTTTCTGTTACAAAATCCCTTCCAAGATAATATATTATATTTAGCTGGCACGTCTCCTTAGACATCTCTAGACTTTGACAGACTCTCTGATATACATTGCTGCTGATTATCTTGATACATTTTAGGAGTAGAGTACTGATTAGATATTTTGTAGAATCCAATTGAAAATGGCGATTGTTCTTTTAGATGATTATATTTGTTTTATGGGTATTTAGCAGGAAGACCACTAAAATTTCATATTCATTACATCCTGGAAAGGTTGCATGCAATCAACATGCCAAACCACTGTTAATGTTAACCTTGATTGTCTGGATGAGGTACTTTTGTCAAGTTTCTCCACTGTATAGTTACTCTTTTTTCTCTCTTTTCCATCATGAAGTGTTTGCAAGACAATTTCTAAGTATTGTCTGCTCTCAAGAAGTGTACAGGTAATTGCTGCCTCTCTAAATAGAGGGAAGTATCTACATAAATTATTTAGACTTCCTCTATATAGGAAAACTTATCTTTTTCCTCATTTATTTTTATCCAAATATTTATATCAGTGTGGACTCATATTTATTTTATACTTTGCATTATCATCCAGTACTACTTTACTTATTTTGTTTCTCAAATTTCTTCAACTTTTAGCCATCAAAAGCTTTTTGAGTTTGGTTACTGTACTATTTTGACGTGACCCTTTCTTTTGATTTTGATCTTAGTTTCTGGCACTACAAGATCTTCCAGGCTCATTTTGTATTTTCCCAATGCTAGCTCTATGTTCTAAATTAATTTTTTTTTCAAATGCATAGATTGAAGTCGTAACTTCAGTACCTCAGAAATCATCCTAATTTGGGAAAAAAAAGGCATTTCAAATGCGTCTGTTAAGGTGAGGACATAAGCATGGGCCCCTAGTCCGATATGACTGATACCTTAATAAGAGACAGAGACACAGACAGGGAAAGATGGCCATGTAAAGACAAAGGCAGAGATTACTGTGATGCATCTACAAGCCAATAAACACCAAGGATTGCTGGCAAACATTAGCAGATAGGAAAACCAAGGAAGGATTCTCAGAGAGAATCTCACAGAGAGAATATCACACTATTGACAGGTTGACTTGGGACTTATCTTCTAGAACTGTGAGACAGTAAACTTCTGTTGTTCCAAGCCACCCAGTGTATGGTACTTTGTTAGAGCAGCCTTAAGACCCAATATGCCCTAGAATCAGGCATTTCTTCACCCAGTCTCCATGTATTTAGTGGAGAATGGTATGTATTAACCAAGATCAGGCAATAGAAATGTTTGTTACTACTTAGCTGTCACTGCTTCTAGTGTGTCTCAGTGACAAATCCTAGAAATATATATAATACGTATATTTGTCCATATATATATTATATTAAGAAAATGATACAATGTCTAGCCTTTTGTATCTGGCTTCTTTTACTTAAAACAAAGCAATTCTATTGCAGAACGAAGCAATGCTATTGCTTGAATTAGTAGCCCATTTTTTATATGATTGAATAGCATTTTTTAACACAGTACTCCACTGTTTATCCATTTACATTTTGGTTATTTCCACCTTTTGGAAATTATAAATAAAGTTTTTGTGTCAAGATTAGTTTTCAATTCACTTGCTAAACAGTTTAAGTGGGATGGCTAGATATTATGACAACACTATTTATAACTTCATAAGAAATTTCCAAAAAGTGTCTGAACTATTTTGCCATTTCCATGAGCAACAAATGAACTGTTTTTGCTTCACTTTCTCATCAGGCTTTAGTGTTGACAAGTTTTGGATTTTTCTCCTTTTTAATAAATGTGTAGTGGAATCTCATTTTAATTTGCATTGCCCTGATAAAAATGATGTTGAGTATTTTTCATGTGTCTACCCAATTTTACGCACCCACCAACGATGTATGAGGGTTTTTATTTCTCTACATTCTCGCTAACGGTTATTATTGTCTGGCTTCTTTATTATAGCTATTCTAGTGGTTGTAAAGTGCTATCTTGTGCTGTTGATTTGCGTTGTCCTAATGACCAATAATGTTGAGCATCTTTTCATGTCCTTATTGGCCATTTGTGCCTCTTTACAGTAATAATGTTTGTTTAAGTACTTTGACTATTTTGAAATTTAGTTATTAGACTTTTTATCATTGTCATGTTTTTCTTTCTTTCTTTTTAACATGTTATGAACACAAGTCCCTTATGAAATACATAATTTGTTGATATTTTCTTCCATTCTATGAATTGTCTTTCACTTTCATGATGTCATAATTTGCTGCACAAAAGGTTTTAATGTTAATCAGGTCCATTATTTATATGTTTTTTTCATGTACTTTTGATGTCATATTCAAGAAACCAGCACTTAACCTAAGTTCATAAAGATTTTCTCCTATGTTCTCTTCCAAGAATGTCATACTTTCAGCTATTGTATTTGGCTTTCAGACCTATTTTCATTGAATTGCTATTTATGGTGTAAGGTAGGGTCCCTCTATTCTTTTGCATGTGGATATTTAACTTTCCCAGTAATAATTGTTGAAATGATATTGAACCTTTCTGGATTCTTCTCAATTTTTCCTTTGAGAGACTGGTTGAGCTCTTGGAGAAATCTATGAACTCTCCATAACCACAGATTCTAGGAGCATTATACTTTCACAGTATCCCACACTGAGTCACTAGCTATTTATTAAAATGTATTATTCCATCTTTCTACCAACTTTTGTTACACCCAGTGACATACACCCCAGGCAAGCAAATGCTGGTGTTTTATTTTTCAACGATGATGCCTGTCTTTCTCCAGAATTTGGGAGTGATTATTCACCCTGAAATTGTAGTTCCTTAATAGGTTCAAAAAAGTCATGAATGTACTGCTTGGGCAGCATTTATATTGCGTAAATGAGGGCAGCACCTTTCTAGCTATGTATATCTGCCAACTGAAACTATTCATAGTTTTTACACCTTTGAAGCATATCACATTTATTTATCTCCATTTTTTTACAGCCACTCACTTTCTTTACTTTATCCCATATTGATAAGTTTTATATCTTACTATAATGTATTCATGAAGTTTTACTATCAGAGAACATGAGAAGATATCTAAACTGTAATGAACTCTTTTTAATATTGTTTAACTGTACAGATACTTTAATCTATAATTTGACATCATGAATTTAAAAGAGGAGCCAAAAGTATTTGACCTACTGGGCTTCTTTTTGTTCCACATTACTAAAACATTTTTAAAATTATCGAAGCATATCTATGGTTACTGCAGATCAACTATGTAGAAGTCAGTGGCAGGGAGCAGAATGCAAAATTGCTCTGTTATGGATTATGCTTTCAAATAAATTAATATTGTTTACAAGAACAAGTCATTAAATACATAAATACTACGTGAAAAATCTTTGAAAGGGTCAAACAATCTCAAAAAAAGTCACAAGGTGATTTGTAAGCAATTGAGATGTTAATGGGATAAACATTGGATGCTATGGATTTACAAGACTGAGCAATTGCTGTGGACTGGAGGAAATGATACTTTGAAGCTTTATGAAGGAGAAGGATCTGAGCCTATTTTAAATGGTTAAAATAGGAACTCAGGAAGAACTCAGGAAGAACAAAGTGAAAGTGACTGAGAGAACAGAAAGAAAATAGAGGTGGAAAAATGCATTGGATACTAAGAGGATTATTTAAAGCAATGAATTTATTTTAAATTCAAGAATATTAGACTTTTATTAAAAATGTCCACAAATAATCATTTAGTTTGTCTATGCAAAATTGAGGGAATGTGTTCTCTTTCCAGGTCCATGAGGCGGCATAGTTTTAAGGGCAAGAATTTCTCAGCACCGTGCCCGCCTCCCCATCTCTCCCCATCGGGAGATTTAACGGCTTATGTTTGAATTTCGTGGTCCTGGGAAGAAACTAAAAGTCAATCACTCCAGCAGAAATTCTAAAGAACTCCTTTCATTGGCCAGAGGAACGTGGGAAGGTGGGAATTTCTCCCAGGATAAGTTGCCCTGCTCCTTCATCCACGCTGGATTTCCAGCTTTCTGGAATCCCCTCCCAAATGGGGGGAGCTCCCTTTCCCCTTTAGGATTTTCCCCTCTGGAATCCCCTGCCACACTCTTTCTGCAATTATTTCTCTTCTTCTTCCCTTCTCTTTTCTCTACCTAAATAAAATTACCTTTCTACAACACTTCTTGGGTCTGATATTTTACTTTTACAGCATATGGTGCACCTGTGTATGCATATGGTGGTCCCATCCCTTATTCTTTAAGAGGTTGGTGTAATGTGTCAGGAAGGGGTCCTGTGTCTGCTTTCTGCACATGGCTAGCCAGTTTTCCCAACACCATTTATTAAACAGGGAATCCTTTCCCCATTGCTTGTTTTTGTCAGATTTGTCGAAGATCAGATGGTTGTGGGTATGTTGTATTTCCTCTGAGGCCTCTGTTCTGTTCCATTGGTCTATATTTCTGTTTTGGTACCAGTACCATGCTGTTTTGATTACTGTAGCCTTGTAGTATAGTTTGAAGTCTGGTAGTGTGATGCCTCCTGCTTTGTTCTTTTTGCTTAGAATTGATTTGGCTATGCGGGCTCTCTTTTGGTTCCATATGAAGTTTAAGGTGTTTTTTCCAGTTCTGTGAGGAAGGTCATTGGTAGCTTGATGGGAATAGCATTGAATCTGTAAATTACTTTGGGCAGTATGGCCATTCTCATGATGTTGATTCTTCCTAACCATGAACATGGAATGTTTCTCCATCCGTTTGTGTCCTCTCTTATTTGGTTGAGCAATGGCTTGTAGTTCTCCTTGAAGAGGTCCTTTACGTTCCTTGTTAGTTGTATTCCTAGGTATTTTATTCTCTTTGTAGCAATTGCGAATGACATTTCATTCTTGATTTGGCTCTCTTTAAGTCTTTTACTGGTGTATAGGAATGCCTGTGATTTTTGCACGTTGATTTTGTATCCTGAGACTTTGCTGAATTTGCTTATCAGTTTCAGGAGATTTTGGGCTGAGATGATGGGGTCTTCTAGATATACAATCATGGCATCTGCAAATAGAGACAATTTGTTTTTCTCTTTTCCAATTTGAATACCCTTTATTTCTTTTTCTTGCCTGATTGCTCTGGCTAGAACTTCCAGTACTATATTGAATAGGAGTGGTGAGAGAGGGCATCCTTGTCTAGTGCCAGATTTCAAAGGGAATGCTTCCAGTTTTTGCCCATTCAGTATAATATTGGCTATTGGTTTGTCGTAAATAGCTTTTATTGTTTTGAAATACGTTCCATCAATACCTAGTTTATTGAGGGTTTTTAGCATAAAGGTCTGTTGAATTTTGTCAAAGGCCTTCTCTGCATCAATTGAGATAATCATGTGGTTTTTGTCTTTGGTTCTGTTTATGTGGTGAATTACGTTTATGGACTTGCGTATGTTAAATCAGCCTTGCATCCCCGGGATGAATCCTACTTGATCATGGTGGATGAGCTTTTTGATATGCTATTGCAATCGGTTTGCCAGTATTTTATTGAAGATTTTTGCATCTATGTTCATCATGGATATTGGCCTGAAATTTTCTTTTCTTGTTGAGTCTCTTCCTGACACCTTATGCCAAAATTAACTCCAGATGGATTAAAGACTTAAACATCAGACCTAACACCATAAAATCCCTAGAAGAAAATCTAGACAAAACCATTCAGGACATAGGTGTAGGCAAGGACTTCATGACCAAAACACCAAAAGCAATGGCAACAAAAGCCAAAATAGACAAATGGGACCTAATCAAACTCCACAGCTTCTGCACAGCAAAAGAAACAGTCAGTAGAGTGAATCGGCAACCAACATAATGGGAAAAAATTTTTGCAGTCTACCCATCTGACAAGGGGCTGATATCCAGAATCTACAAAGAACTAAAACAGATCTACAAGAAAAAAACAAACAATCCCATTCAAAAATGGGCAAAGGATATGAACAGATACTTTACAAAAGAAGACATACAGGAGGCCAACAAACATATGAAAAAATGCTCATCATCACTGGTCATTAGAGAAATGCAAATCAAAACCACATTGAGATACCATCTCACACCAGTTAGAATGGCGATCATTAAAAAATCTGGAAAGAACAGATGCTGGAGAGGATGTGGAGAAATAGGAACACTTTTACGCTGTTGGTGGGAATGTAAATTAATTCAACCATTGTGGAAGACAGTGTGGCGATTCCTCAAGGACCTAAAAATAGAAATCCCATTTGACCCAGCAATCCCATTACTGGGTATATATCCAAAGGATTATAAATCATTCTACTATAAGGACACATGCACACGAATGTTCATAGCAGCACTGTTTACAATAACAAAGACCTGGAACCAACCCAAATGCCCAACGATGATAGACTGGATAGGGAAAATGTGGTACATATACACCATGGAATATTACGCCGCCATCAAAAACGATGAGTTCACATCTTTTGTAGGGACATGGATGAACCTGGAAACCATCATTCTCAGCAAACTGACACAAGAGCAGAAAATCAAACACCACATATTCTCACTCATAGGCAGGTGTTGAACAATGAGAACACATGGACACAGGGAGGGGAGCACTACACACTGGGGTCCATTGGGGGGAAATGGGGGAGGGACAGGGGGGTGGGTAGGTGGGAAGAGATAGCATGGGGAGATATGACAGATACAGGCAAGGGGACGGAAGGCAGAAAACCACACTGCCATGTGTGTACCTATGCAACAATCTTGCATGTTCTTCCCGTGTACCCCAAAACCTAAAATGCAATAAAATTTAAAAAAAAAAAAAAAGAGGTTGGAGAGCAAGAATCCACAGTCTTCTCTCGGGGGAGATGTGCCTCACCAGCACCCAAGAAAAAACCCGGTTACAAAACTATTCACATTCGGAAGATTTGTTGGGTATACTTTACTGATTTTCAAACTTTTATTTAGAACTTGATTTTTTTTTCTTCTCTTAACAAATGTAACTTGGAACCCTGAAATATGAGACATAATGCAATAACAGCATTCGTTAGACAGCTTGGTGGCAAGTATTTTATTTTTTAATGAATCCATGCAGTGAAAGCATAGAGGCCTGTGGTTCCACTAAGCAAAATCTGAAATTTATTGTTTGATAGAAATAATTAGGGAGGATATTTATAATTTATTTTACCACAGAAAATCCTAAGGGGTGATGTAGCTCTACACGGTGAGAGATATGTATAAATGGGCAAATTAAGGCTTGATAGGGGAGAATGGTAAATTTATCCTTACAGAAAATAGAAAACATTGAAAGGTTATGAAGGACCTGTAATTGAATCAATATTGTAGCAATATTAAGCATATTGCAAACTTTACAGTGTGGTGACAAAATTGTCTGAACAATAGTTTGACAGAACAAGTACTGGTTCTCTTTCTTCATATATTATTTTTTATTATATTAATATAACATTTGTCACAATGAATACTTGGTTTCAATGTATATCCTTTTAGTACAAAAATATCTAACGGGCTGTAGATTTGCAGAGGTAAACCCAATATAATAGATATTGTATTTTCACATAATGATTTAAAAGTGCAAATAGAGACCAATATTGCCTAATATTTAAAACAACGTTTAAGGCCATGCTTCAAGGCATTTAATGGCATTAGATGTAGTTTGTAATTTCAAATTCAAAGTTTCTATAAAAGTGCAGCACTAGAAAATTATTATTGATAGGTTCAGACGTTATCAGAACAACCAAACCTTGTTATAAACAACATGAATTTACTTACATAGATGAGATCCATGGCTACAGAAAAAGCACTAATAAGGAACAGTAATCTTCTTATTAAAAATTATTTATACCCTTAGTGTATTTTATATCCTTACTACAGTCATCTTTGAGGAGGTCATATTTTATATCTTGCAAGTAGAGTCCTAGGACATGCAATAATAAGAAAAGTAAAAACACATATTAGCTTAATTTTCATCTACATTTCTTAAATCGTTTACTGTTAAATATGATTCACTAAATTGAAAATCTAACAAATTAAAGAGGATTATTTATAATTTATTTTACCACAGAAAATCCTAAGGGGTGATGGAGCTCTACACAGTGAGAGATATATGTATAAATGGGCAAATTAAGGCTTGATATGCTTATTAAATAAAATAACATAGCAGTTTTTATGTATTATGTTATGCAAAATAAAAGGAAGAATAGGATTTATATTTTTACCACCATATAGCTTTTGAAAAATATGTTTGTTCTCTGTATTTAAATAAATGCAGAGCTTTTGCATAAGATGCTATTTAAAGTATATTTATTTATTTAACTTTTATTTTAGGTTTGGGAGTACACGTGAAGGTTTGTTACATAGATAATCACGTGTCCAGAAGGTTTTTTGTTGATGTTATTTCACCACCCAGGTATTAAGCCCACTACCCAATAGTTATCTTTTCTGATGCTCTCCCTCCTTTAACCCTCCCAACTCAGGTAGACTCCAGTGTCCGTTGTTTCCTTATTTGTGCTCATCAGTTCTTATCATTTAACTCCAACTTATAAATGAAAACATACAGTGTTTAGTTTTCTCTTTCTGTGTTAGTTTGCTAAGGATGATAGCCTCCAGCTCCATCATGTGCCCACAGAAGACATAACGTTATTCTTTCTGTTTTTAGCTGCATAATATTCCATTGTGTATATGTACCACATTTTCTTTATTTAATGTGTCATTGATGAGCATTTATGATTATTCCATGGCTTTGCTATTGTGAATTGTGCTGCAGTGAACATATGGATGCACGTGTATTTATGGTAGAATGCTTTCTATTCCACTGGATATATACCCAGTAATAGGATTGCTGGGTTGAACAGTAGTTCTGCTTCTAGCTATTTGAGGAATAGCCATACTGCTTTCCACAGTGATTAAACTAATTTACACTCTTACCAACAGTGTATAAGTGTTCCCTTTTCTCTACAACGTTGCCAGCATCTGTTATTTTTTTTTTTTTAACTTTGGAATAGTAGCTATTCTGACTTGTGTGCGATGGTATCCCATTGTGGGTTTGATTGCATTTCTCTAATGATCATTGATATTAATCTTTCTTTCATATACTTGTTGGCTGCATGTATATCTTCTTTTGAGAAGTGTTTGTTCGTATCATTTGCCCACTTTTTAATGGGATTTGTCTTTCTCTTGTAATTTTGTTTAAATTCCTCATAGATGCTGGACCTTAGATATTTGTCAAATGTACACTTTGCAAATATTTTCTCCCATTCTGTAGGTTGTCTGTTTACTCTGTCAATAATTTCCTTTGCTGTCCAGAAGTTCTTATTTTAATTAGAGCCTACTTGTCAATTTTTGCTTTTGTTGCTGTTGATTTGGTATCTTTGTCGTAAATCCTTTGTCCGTATGTCCAGGATGATTGTCTTCTAGTGATTTTATAGTTTGAAATTTTACATTTATGTCTTTAATCCATCTTGAATTGATTATGCATAAGGGGTCTAGCATTAATCTTCTGCATATAGCTAGCCAATTATCCCAGTACCTTTTACTCTACAGGGAGTCTTTTCCCCATTGGTTGTTTCTATCAGCTTTGTTGAAGATCAGATAGTCAGAGAAAGGTGATCTTATTTTGAGGCTGTTTATTCTGTTCCTTTGGTCTATGTGCCAGTTTTGGAATCAAAGCCGTTGTGTTCTGGTCACTGTAGCCTTGCAGTATAATCTGAAGTTCGGTAACATGAAGCTTCCAGCTTTGATAGTTTTGCTTAGGATTGCTTTGGCTATTTGGGTTCTTTATTCTTTCCACATGAATATTAAAAGTTTTTCTAATTCTGTGAAGAATATCTTTGGTGTTTCATAGGAACAGCACTGAATGTGTAAATTGCTTTGGGCAGCATATCCATTTTAATGATATTGATTCTTTTTATCCATGAGTGTGAGATGTTTTTCCATTTGTTTGTGTCTTCTCTGATTACTTTGAGCAGGGTTTTGTAATTCTCATTGTAGAAGTCATTGATTTTCCTCGTTAGATGTATTCCTAGGTATTTTATTCATTTTATGGCAATTGTGAATGATATTGCCTTACTAATTTGGCTCTCAGTTTTGCTATTGTTGGTGAATAGAAATACTAGTGATTTTTGTACATTGAATTTGTATCCAGCAACTTTGCGGAAGTTGTTTATCAGCTGGAGGAGCTTTGGGGCCAAGACTATGGGGTTTTCTAGATTTAGAATTATGTCTGCAAACAGATATCATTCAGCTTCCTCTCTTCCTATTTGGATGCACTTTGTTTCTTTTCCTTATCTGCTTGTTTTAGCCAGGACTTCCAATACTATGTCGAATAGAAGTGCAGAGAGAGAAGACATCTTTGCCTTGTGCTAGATTGCAAGGGGAATGCTACCGGCTTTTGCCCGATCACTATAATATTGGCTGTGGGTTTGTCATAGATGGCTCTAATTATTCTAAGGTATTGTATTAGTCAGGGTTCTCTAGAGGACAAGACTAATAGTATACATGTATATATGAAACTGCATTTAAGGAGTTAACCTTGTGATTGTGTATGTCAATTAATTAATTAACCTTGTGATTTTGTAATCCCCAGGGCAGGGGCCTCTTGGAATGTGATTCGATCATGGGGGTGGGCTCTCCATGCTGTTTTCACAATAATGAGTGAGTTCCCATGAGATCCAATAGTTTTATAAGGATTTTCTCCAATTGCCACTCTCAGAATAAAGAGGTATTAAAGATCTGAAGTATTTTTTTTTTCCATCTCCAACAAGCTGCAGTCAACCAAAGTAGAAGAGGCTAATCCGTTTCCTACAGGTCCCACACATACCCCATTGTTAATCACAAGACAGGAAACCCCTGGCTTGGGCCCAGAACACAGACCCTCCATCCTGGACTAATTGCACTGAGCAATTGCTTACTTCCACCTCTCTGGGGTGGAGCCCCTGGGAGACAGGCAAACAACCTTCCACCACAACCCATACTAAAATTTCTTCCTCTGGGGCCTCTAAGTTGCGGAAGAAACATAAACACAGACATCACTTCAGAGCTGCAATGGGCAGCTCAGGAGTTCTACATCATGATCTATACCCAGCAATCAAGGGAAAGAAAAACCCACACTTGCAGAGCATTGAGAGGGAACATGGCTGCAACTGTGATAATAGAGGGTAGCCACACAACTGAGAAACACTCCAGCAAATGACCAAAAAACCCTACGTACTACCTGCTAGATTACACTGCAAAGCTTCAACACCTAAAATACATCACTAACATCCCCCACTCTGAAACCAAAGACAAGAAGGCAGCTTCAAATAAAGACCCTGCACAAAGCCCCAGACCAGTGAAAACATTTGGAAAATAAGCCTAATGATTATAGTCATTAGACACTGCAGATAAAGGAGCACCCACACACAGAGATGAGAAAGAACCAGTGCCAGAACTCTAGTAACTCCAATGGTCAGAATGTTGTTTGTCCTTCATTTAACTGTCCAGTTCTTTAACAAGAGTTCTTAACCAGTCTGAACTGGCTGGAATGACAAATATAATTCAGAATACGGATAGAAACAAAGATCATCGAGACGTAGGACAGCAAAATCCAACCCAAGGAAAATAATAATTATAATAAAGCAACCCAGGTGTATTTTACAACACATTCTAATGAACTCTTTCAGGTTATACTATCTTCTTTAAAAAATTAAGACAAGTTAATATTCCTTTCTTTGTTCTTTCTCTGCAACTAGAAATTAATCAAAATTTTTTAAATTTTTAATTATTTACTTTAAGACAACAGTCTAGCTCATTAATTAATGAGGATTTTTATAAACAAATCTTGAAGCAATACAAATCTTAACAGGAGTTCACATTTTAAAAACAATAACAGATTAAATCAGTTTTCGGAATTGTTTTCCTCAGTCCATTTCTGTGCTTCTGCTTCTTTTTGAACATATGCTGCTTCATCCTGACTGAAAACCTTAAATGAAGCATCTTAAAGAAGAGGCATAAAGACTATAAAGAAAATTGTGTATGAAGACCAAATTTTTTTGAGGGGTGCTGCTTTTTCAAATAATTTTATTTAAAATCACTCTATCAATGACATTATTTTCAGGTATTTAAAAGATACAGAATTATTTTCAGTATTAAAAGATACCATCTGTATTTTTAACTATGATAAAAGGGTCATCTCTTGTGATTAATAACACCAATTACCCTTTAAATACATTATAGAAAATTAACAATATGTCATCACCAATTTGCCTATAAATGCTTTTCTTGATTCAATAGCGTTGTTTCTTAATTGGCACAAATCTCTTTCTTTTCAGAGCAATAAAAGCATGAAAAACACTTTATTTTTAAAAGAATCTTTCATAATAATAAACCTCAGCTACACCATGACTAATAACTTTGACAAATATACTTTATTCTAAACCGGTAAGTGCCTAATACTGTGGAATTAAAATAATTTTATATCATTACTCTTGGTATCAAAATAGCTTTTCATTCTTTGTTCAACATGAGAAAAAAATGAGGTGTTTTGAACTGAAGAACTCATTACACTTTACTAGGAAGACAATATTGCATTTGTTATAACCTTGATGGAACTAATGAAAAGAAGTACCTTAGACCCCAAGTGTCTGCATGGTGCTATACTCCCTTGTGGCCATGTGGACACTTTAGGTGCAAGACTTTTTCTCTCTGCTTTTCTCAAGTTTATGGAGTCTCTCTCCATAGCTATCCCATCTGGGAATGGGCTGATTCTCACCTGAAGCCAGCAAGTGTTATTCATCCAAAGTCCTTGACGTAGTACTTGGGAATTTCTCTTGATTATGTAGGACCTAAGGGCTCTTTGGTTAACAGGTGATAATCCTTCTAGGACTGGATCCTTCCCTTCAAGAAAGTAGGTTCCCACCAGGCGCGGTGGCTCAAGCCTGTAATCCCAGCACTTTGGGAGGCCGAGGCGGGTGGATCATGAGGTCAAGAGATCGAGACCATCCTGGTCAACATGGTGAAACCCCGTCTCTACTAAAAATACAAAACATTAGCTGGGCATGGTGGTGCGTGCCTGTAATCCCAGCTACTCAGGAGGCTGAGACAGGAGAATTGCCTGAACCCAGGAGGTGGAGGTTGCATTGAGCCGAGATCATGCCATTGCACTCCAGCCTGGGTAACAAGAGCGAAACCCCATCTCAAAAAGAAAGAAAGAAAGAAAAGAAAGAAAGAAAGAAAGAAAGAAAGAAAGAAAGAAAGAGAAATAAAAAGAAAGAAAGAAAGAAAGAAGGAAGGCTCCCTTCTGGCCCAGGGTGTGTCTAGAAATGTCGGGAAGTAGGGTCTGGAAATGTTTTCCAGGAAGCAGGGTCTAAAATGACTGGTACCCTAATCTGCTGTGGTTGAGCTGATGTCCAAGGTGCAAGATGAAAGAGTCCTTCCTATTTCTACTCCTTTCCTTAAGTGGAGAGAAGGGGTCTCAGTTAGAGCCATAAGCTGTGCAGCCTGGGCTTGGGAGAAGGCTGGTGCCAGCACTCCCTTAGCTGCTCTGGCTGGAGTATCAGTAGATTTTGGCCACCTAACCAAGTCTACTGTCTCTGGGCCCAGTTCAGTGATAGGACCTGTAGTCCTTGTGGCAGTCTATATTTATGATCTCAGAGCACTTTAGCTCTGAGTATGTTCAGTCGATATTTATGATCCCAGGGCTCTTTAGCCCACAGTGGCAAGGCTTGTAGAAACTCAAGTTTGGACCACTGGGATTGGTGATCCCCCTCCTAAAAAAAAAAGCTGATTTAAACACACCCTTCCTGGGTGAGTGGCAGCTGAATTGGTATGGTTTTGTTTCCTGATGTAACAGGGCAGCACTAAGTCAGTCCCTTCTCCCCTGTGCACAGAAACACTCTACAGCATGGAGCCACTGCTGGGTGTGTGTGGAAGGGGTGGAATCAGCAATTCAAGGCTGTTTTTTCTATCTCTTCAGTGCTTCTTTCAGTAATATGAAATAAAAAGGAGATACTATGAGTGCTCACCTGACTTTTGGTTATTATGAAGGTGCTTTTCTTGTGTAGATAGTTATTAAATTGGTATCCTTGCCAGGAGGATGATCAACAAAGACTTCATTTTGTCATCTTTTTCCACCTCTCTGCCTCCTTCATGTTTTTTGACCTGTAAACGTTATGTCATATGAAAACAGGGCAATTTAGTTTTTTCTGTTTCAATTTGGGAACCTTGTATTCCTTTTTCTCAACTAAATCTTCTGGCTAGGATTTTGAGTTCTGTGTTCAATTGAATGGAGAGCTAGACATCTTTGTCTTATTCTTAATTTGGAGAAAATGCTTTCAGCTTTTTATTATTGAATATAAGTCCAAAAGCACAGACAACAAAAGCAAACATAAACAAGTGGTATTACATCGAACTAAAAATTTTCTGTGCATCAGAGAAAATACCCAACAACATGAAAGGTCAGCCAACTAAATGGGAGAAAGTAGTTTTAAATCGTATATATGACAAAGGATTCATATTCAAAACAAGAGAAACATCTGTAATTCAATAGCAAAAACATCAGCTGATTAAAAGCTAGGTAAAGAATCTGAGTAGACAATGAGCTAAAGAAAACCTACAAATGGCCAACAGGCCATTGTATATTGCATGCGTATGAAAAGGTACTCAATCAAGCCTCATCATTAACCATTAGAAAAATCTAAATCACACTGGAATATAACCTCACATCTAGTATCAAAAAACCAAATAGTGACAAGTGCTGACAGGGATGCGGAGAAAAGGGAACGCTTGTGTTCTGCTGATGAGATCGTACACTGGTACAGTTATTTTGGAAAACAGTATAGAGGATCCTGAAAAACTTAAAATTAGAGCTACCATATGATCCATCAATCCTACTGTTGAATAAATAAAGAAACTGCAATGTGTATGTGAAAAAGGTATCTGCACTGCTATGTTTACTGTAGCATTGTTCACAATAGTTAAAATAGGGAAGCAACGTAAGCGTTTGGCGATGGGTGAATGGATAAAGAAAATGAGATGTATATATACAGTGAAATATTTTTCACCTTTTCAAAGAAAGGAATCTTGTCATTTGCAAAACCATGGTTGAAACTAGAGGATGTTATGTTAAGTGAGATGACCCAAATGCAAAAAGACAAATACTGCATCATCTCACTTTTATATGGGACCTGAAGTTGAACTCATAGAAACATAGTAGAAAAGTGGTTGCCAGGGGCTGAGGAGTGAGAAAAAATGAGAACATTTTCGTCAAAATGTTTGAAATTTTATTTGTAAGTCAAGTAATTCTGAATATCGAATATACAACATAGTAACTATTAGTTAATCAAAATATATCGTATATTTGAAATTCATTAAAAAGTAGATGTTAAATATTCTCACAAGAAAAAACACTAGCTGTGTAATAGGATGTATATGTTATTTTTGGTAATCCCTTTATATTTTACATGTTAAATATATATAATTTGTATTTGTCAGTTACATGTCAAGAAAGCTGGGGAAAAGATTAAAAAGAAAAAAATAAGTGTTGGTGACCTGGCGTGGTGAGTCATGCCTGTAATCCCAGCACTTTGGGAGGCTGAGGCAGGTGGAGCACCTGAGGTCAGGAGTTCCAGGTCAGCCTGGCCAACATGACAAAACCCCATCTCTACTAAAAATACAAAAATTAGCTGGGCATGGTGGCACATGCCTGTAATCTCAGCTACTCATGAGATTGAGGAGGGGGAATCACTTGAACCTTGGAGGTGGAGGTTGCAGTGAGCCAAGATCGATTGTGCCACTGCATTCTAGCCTGGGTGACAGAGTGAGACTCTGTCTCAAAAAAAAAAAAAAAAAAAAGTGTTGGTGAGAATGCGGAGAAAAGAAAGTTTTGTAAATTATTTGTAGAGATGTACTTGGTACAGACATTATGGAAAACAGTATGGAGCCCTCCATAAAATTAAAATTAAAGATACTATGTGATACAGCAATTCCACTACTGGGTATATATCCAAAATAATGTAAATCAGAATCTTGAATAGATATTTGCACTCCCATGTATATTATATCATTATTTACAATAGCTAAGTTATGTAAACAACGTAAATATTCATTGGTGGATGAATGCATAAATAAAATGTGGTATATACACTAATGGAATTATTACTCAGCCTAAAAAAAAATACTGCAATATGTGGCAAAGAAGATGAACCTTGAAAACATGCTAAGTGAAATGGGCCAGATGCAGAAAGGCAAATACTGCATGATCTCCAATGTGGGATCGAAATAGTCAGAATAATAAAGTCACAGAGTAGAACAGTCTTTGCCAGGTGCTGGAGTAAGGAGGAAATGGGGAAATGTTTGTTAAACATTTCGATTATGCAAGATAGATGTTTTTGGGAGATCTATGGTTTAGTACCTATAGTTAATAACAATACTGTGTTGAATACTTAAAATTTGCTAAGAGTTTGAAATTATGCTAAGTGTTATTAGTATGAAATAAATAACACAAAGGGTGCAGGAGAAAACTTTAGGAGGTTGTTCTGGCTAGGACTTTTTGTACTAGGAGTAATGCCAGGTATGTCTATGGCCTTCACTGTGGTAATAATTTTATGGGATTATACATATCCTCAACTTCATTAAATTATATCCATTAAGTATGTAGAGCTTTTTATATATCAATGATCCCTCAATAAAGTAGTTTAAAATTTGAGGGGTTTTGAATTTCAAGCTAAAAAAGATACTCAGATTGTTGACATATTATCTACCTCTTTAAAAATATATATTTTGTATACAAATTAAAATCACAGAGATGAAGCACTTCTAGCAGTTCATAAAAAAAAGCAGCTCAAATGATTAAAAAGTAGTCCCATTATTGCAGCCCCCTAGTTGATAAAAACATGTTGTTTTTCTGCTATAAGAGCAAATCTCAGCTCTCATACTTTCAGTAATTAAAACATTTTTGAAAATGAATCTGAAAATTTTCCTTATGTTTAAACAGTTTTAAATATCAGTTTTCAAATTGTCAGAGCAGAGTCTTTCCAGCTTCTATTAATACTTGTATTTCCTGGTTTTGGCATGAATATTGCAGTCAGTTTTCTGAATGTTCTGTAACTGGGAATGGTCTATATCAAGCTTGTCCAACACGCCCCCTGCAGGCCGCCTGTGGACCAGGACGGCTTTGAATGCAGTCCAACACAAACTAGTAAACTTTCTTAAAACATTATGAGATTCCTTTGTGATTTTTAAAAACGCATCAGCTATTGTTAATATTTGTGTATTTTAAGTGTGGTCGAAGACAATTATTCTTCTTCCAATGTCATCCAGGGAAGACAAAAGATTGAACACCCTTGGCATATTCCTTGAACACTAAACTATTAGGTGGTTTGTTAATGCCGAGAAGGGAAATGCTTTGAGCTGTAATGGTGTGAGTTTCCAAGTCTAAATGGTGTCTTGAAGATAGGTGAATTTAAATCAGAAGTCTTTTACAAGTAATGAAAATAAGATTGAATCATTTATTGAATCATTTGCATTTCATATCGTTTCCAATGCATTTCAGTTGCTCATTATTTTAATGATTCCTACTTCATGAATATTTAGCCTGAAATTTTGAGTAATGCATGTTTTTCCTTTTTCAAAACACAATAGATATTTTGGCTCCAAATTTGAATTGGTATTATATTGTGCTGTTAATCTGCACATTAAAGCATCATTAATATAATAGTACAAAGTAACTTTTTTAGGGTACTATTCTTAACTATCGAGATGCACAGAAAGACTGATTGTATAAGCAGCTCGAATTGCTTATTACGATCTCAAGGGAAATGTTACAACAATCTTATTAACATTGATCACATTCAAAGCTTCTTGAAAGGATACAATATTAACATGTGCCCATTTTCTTTCTAATTTTTAAAATTTGTTGTGGGTACATAGTAGGTGCATATATTTATAAGGTACATGAGATGTTTTGATACAAGCATGAAATGTGAAATAATTACATTGACAATAGGGAATCCAACTCTTCAAGCATGTATTCTCTGAGTTACAAACAACGCAATTATCCTCTTATTTAAATGTACAATTGGCCCGGCACGGTGGCTCATGCCTGTAATGTCAGAAATTTGGGAGGCCGAGGCCTGCAGATCAACTGAGGTCAGGAGTTCAACCAAGTTTGGCCAACATGACAAAACCCTGTCTTTAATAAAAATACAAAAATTAGCCGTGCCTTGTGGTGGGCACCTGTAATCCCAGCTACTCAGCAGGCTGAGGCAAGGACAACTGCTTGAACCCATGAGGCAGAGGTTGCAGTGAGCCAAAATCATGACACTGTACTCTAGCCTGGGTGATAAAGCAAGACTCCATTTCAAAAGAAAAAAAAAGAAAAGAAAAAGAAAATGTACAATTAAGCTATTCTTCATTATAGTCATGCTATTGTGCTATCAAATAGTAGGTCGTATTCTATTTTTTAATGACACTATTGTTAAGGTAATAAGAGTGATTTTTAAAACTCATGAAAAGGATAATCAGTCTATTGTACATTTACAGAACAGAACAGTTCCATTTATGTTTAAGATGTCAAAAGTAACTGATAATGTATGACAAAATAATCATAGGTACAAATTCATAAAAGATGACTGACTAGGAAAGAAAATAATTTTGTTTGCTGTTGACATTGTAACTGGTTTATTATCATTAAAACACTTTTAGTATGAATAATAAATCTATTGAATTCTGGCATACAATATTATTTTAGAAGGTCACATTCTGTTCCATTCACATTTTTAAAACTCCACGTACAAATACATAAACTTACAAAGCTTTTAAGCAGGTCAGTTTTTGTGGATTCTTCCTTCCATGAAAAAAAAATGCATTTTATTTTAGCTAAAATCACTCCTTTCTGTACCACCCCCAGTGACAGTAATTGCCTTTAAAAGCTCACATTCTGTTTCATTTCACATTGTAAAAATTCCATGTACAAACATACAAACTTATAAAGCTTTTAAGCAGGTCAATTTTTGCGGATTCTTACTTCCATGGAAAAAATGCATTTTATTTCAGCTAAAATCATTCCTTTCTGTACCACCCCTAGTGAATTGAATATAATTATCTTTTGAAATTTGCCGTAAAATATTTCCAAACTATTTCTATAGTATAGTATGAATTGTACCTCTAGCCAGAAAATGATTTGACTACTACAGACTGGAGGTATTATGGAAATTAAACCATTTAGCCTGCTAAAAATGACTATAGACATAGCAAGCACATTTGATGTAGATGAAGAACATGCTTAAATTTGAAATTTGCATATTACCATTTACCAGCACTATGAAATTGGGCACATGAACTTACCTTTCTCTCAGCTTCAATTGAATCATATATAAAATATTTTGCCTAACTTAGAAAATGATTAATAGTTATAGAGGTGTTGATATTTATCAAAGTGCCTAATGCAGATGTTGGTGAATAGTTAAGAGCTCAGTCACTTTAAAAATCTGAATGTAAGTAAATTATAATATTCAATATACCATTTAATAATATCAAATCCATAGATTTTGATTAAAGTATAGGACAGTTTCAAAAATGCTAATATAAAGGAATTTCTTACTAAAGATTAGGTGATTAAGTTTCATAAAACATACTTCAGCTGTGTAATAATTTGTGACCCATATGATGTTATTTTGTGTTTTCATTATCATTGAGTAATTTAAATCTATAAATTCAAGATGTTTTAGAATTCTAGATCAAATATAAAGTACTGTAAATTCTCCTTCAGATAGGATGATATTAGTTACTACATAAGATATAGAAGTTGAGGAGTTTTTTAGTAAACTACTCAAAACATCAGTTGAAGTTTTGCACTTAAAAATGTGTGAATTCCTGGAAGAGTCACTGATCATTTTGGGATATTTGTGCGCATTCACGTTCTACATTACAGACACAAGTAAGTGAGCTGACTATTAATATCTCTGGAAAAACTTCTCAAGTCATGAGTTATCTGAAGGCAGGAATCATTTCTTATTTATATTTGCCTCTTCAACGCATAGCACAGTTCCTGACACAAAATAGGACTCACTAAATGCCTACTGATGGACTAAAAAAATAGAACATCTCACCATTAATTACTAAAAAAGGTGATGCTAACTTAGCTTTCCCAGACATTGATATTAGAAACAAAACTTTGCTGGAGTTTTGATGAATTTGTCAGAAGAATGACCACAAGAGATAGTGCAGATGGTGGTGGTGGGGTGTGAGTGTGTGTGTATGTTTAATAAAAGGAGGGCTGGAAAATGAAAGGAAGTTTGTATAGACAGATTTGTACATTAGGAGATGTTGTGGAAGATATTATCTGCTTTCATGTGTATGTTGGGAGGCTGATTTTGAACTGTTAAATGTAGCATCCTTTTTTGTTTCTGTGAACTTGCATGCAGAAGTATTTGTAGTATTCTTAATGTGTTAGCTAGTGGGATAAAAATTCACTTTCCCTAAGTAGCATTGCATGAGTTGGAGTTACTGAAAAAAATATAAGTTCAATGAATTGAATCCAGTTAGAGTATATAAATGAAATTATATTCCAGATCCATAAGAGTTTCCTCAGGGAACTGTGTCATATTTTAATAGAGATTTCAAAGGGAACAATTTCAGTTTGAAAGCATGCATAATAAAATTTTGGAAATTATAAAACAATCTTTAAAATTATTTTTGAACACAGTGATGAGAATGAGAAAAATATTTCAGCCATACATAAAATTTTAGAGTGTGATTAAGCGCCTTCCACCTTATACCGCAAATTAAATGATCTCAGTGTTTACCAAAAAAATAACTAAATGATAACTATGGAATTTCAGTATCTTTTGAATTTTGCCTTTTCTCTCCACTAGGCTATACTGTTAATTTCCTAAGTAGATCTCTTTATGCTAATCTTTTTTTTATTTGATTTGACTGTGGTTAGAATATGTAGCATTAGATCTAGTGTCTTAGCAATTTTGAAGTGTATAACACCTTATTATCAACTCTAGGTACAATCTTGTATAGCAGATTCCTAGAGCTTATAGATCTTGCTTAATTAAAACTTTTTGCCTGTTAATGATTACATACCTTCCCCTTTCCTTCTTCTCCCACTCCTTGGCAACCATTTCACCCTTTGCTTTGACTATTTTATTAACCTCATACAGATTGAATCATTCCGTATTTTTATTTCTGTGACTGGCTTATTAAACTTAGCTTATTATCGTCAAGGTTTATCCATGTTTTTTCACATTGCAATA
Source organism: Saimiri boliviensis (assembly GCF_048565385.1). Taxonomy (NCBI): domain Eukaryota; kingdom Metazoa; phylum Chordata; class Mammalia; order Primates; family Cebidae; genus Saimiri; species Saimiri boliviensis. Next base: position 75,994,153 of record NC_133470.1, on the reverse strand, counting down.
TTTTCCTTTTAAAAAAGCCTGATTTGTATCAAATTGTGTATATACCACATCTCTCTATCCATTCTACTTAATATCATTTTGGAGTCAATATTAGCTCTTTGTTTCATTAATATCAGCTTTGCCAACATGATAGATTTAAAAGTGCCTGAATATATTCTCCATGAATGTACCAAACTATCTTCAAAAAGTATCAGCATAAGAAACAAAGCTATTATGAATCAAGTTCATTGAAGAGGCTGACAGTATAGCGTAGGGTTTATGAATAAGAACTTTGCAGTCTAACTGCTTGGGCTTAAATTCCATCTGTGTTACAAATTAACTCAGCTAGGCAAGAAAATTTTAAGTGTCAATTTCTTCATCTATAAAATCAGAGATAATAATAGGACCTAACTCCTAGTGTTGCTGTGGGGAATAAACGAATAAACTCCCTGAAAATTTATAGACACTCTGTGTGTTAGTTATGATGATGCTAATTACATTCCTGATAAGGTCCGTACTGATAGCCTAAATTTTTATAAACTGGTATCTGCTATTACCATGTAAAACAAATGAATGAATTAAATGCTGCCTATTAGTTATCTTTTTAGGATAAAAGACATTATTATTTTAGATATTTGGAGTTCAAACTTATAGAACTCTGTTCTCTTAGAGGTTCACTCAAACTTAAAGAAAGTCTTTTGCATTAATTTGATAATTAGAAGTTATTCTACCATTTTAGAAAGGAATGGCTCATGTGTTCATATGTCTACACCTCAAAAATAGTCACTCTAATTAATCTTGACCTTTAAGCAAACAAAATACCAATCTGCTTGGAAGACTTTCTTTCTTGTGCCATTTGGAAAATTTATTCCATTAAATTCTTCTCCTACACGTTCAAGACATATTGTACTCCCAAAAATTATATCAACAAACAAGGTGTCCTAAGAGAACATGACTAATTCACAACCTTTTTCCAAAAGTGAAGAGGAGTAATTGAGTCACTACTTCCTTCCAATTTATTAGGAAAATGTAAACCAAAGAAAATATTTGGCAATACCAGATGTAGGCAAGGGTATGGGGAGGCAGAGACTTTTATGTTCTTTTGATAGGCCTATAAATGTTTCACAACCACTTTGGATTATAACTTGGCATTAGCATTTCTGATTGTATATTGTACAAATAATTATTTATTAAAGAGAGATGACAAGGAATATTCACTGTAGCATCATTTGTAATGACAAAAATTGGGAAATAATCTCAGTTAATATCATTATGAATGAAAAATGTAAGTACATTTATAAAATATAGTAAAATTAAGAAGTAAACATAAATCTGTATGTATCTATGTGGATAGCCTAAATCCAATAATTTCTTGATAATTTATATAAGATGTACAATCAACAAAAAATAGTCCATATTGATTTATGGTTTACTCAATTTCTAGAAGTTAAATACAAAGTGCTATTTTTGACTTGTTTCTGTTCAGTCTTACAGAAATTCATGTGGGTCTTACACCTATATAGTTAAAATATAAAAAGGTAGATATAAAAAAAATTATAGCAATTGTGTGGTGATGGTTTTCTTTGGTAGTCTGAGAAGGATGGGAGTGGCTTGAAGAAAGATAATGAAGTGACTTCAACTGCATCATTAATTTTTATTCCCTTAAATAAATTCATGGTGCTAATATTTTCATGTGTCACTTTTATTTGGTGAGTTATGGGTTGTGCTATAACTTTCTTTATCTATAAGAGAAAATTTTCTTTAATAGAAAATCAATTTAACATAGAGAAACCAAGGAAAGAATATAATGTAGTTCTGTAAAATTGGTGCTGATATCCCCTTTACATTTTTTATTGCATCTATTAAACTCTTTTCTCTTTTGTTTTATATTTGTCTTACTAGGGATCTATTTATTTTGTTAATCTTTTCAAAAAAACACGTCCTGGATTTATTGATTTTTTTGAACGGGTTTTTCGTGTGTCTCTGTCTTCTTCAGTTCTGCTCTGATCTTAGTTATTTCTTGTCTTCTGCTGGCTTTCAAATTTGTCTGATTTTCCTCCTCTAGTTATTTTAATTGTGACAATAGAGTATCGATTTTAGATCTTTCCTCATTTCTTATGTGGGCATTTAGTGCTATAAATTTGCCTCTAGACACTGCTATTCCACAGAAATACATACTACGATCAGAGATTACTACACACAACTCCAAGCATATAAACCGGTAAACCTATAAGAAATGGATAAATACCTGGACACTTACAGCTTCCCAAGGCTAAACCAGGAAGAAATTGAATCCTTGAATAGACCAATAACAACGTCTGAGGTTGAGGCAGCAATTAATAGCCTACCAACTAAAAAAAGTCCAGGTCCAGATAGGTTCACAGCCAAATTCTACCAGATATACGAAGAGGAGATGGTACTATTTCTTTTAAAACTATTCCAAAAATACAAAAAGAGGGAATCTTCCTTAACTCATTTTATGAGACCAACATCATCCTGATACAAAACCTGGCAGAGACACAACTAAAAAAGAAAATGTTAGGCCAATATCCATGACGAACATTGATGCAAAATCTTTAGTAAAATATTGGCCAATTGAATGCAACAGCAAATCAAAAAGCTTATGCATCATGATCAAGTACACTTTATTCCAGGGATGCAAGGTTGGTTCGACATCTGCAAATCTATAAACATAATCCATCACATAAACAGAACCAAAAAGAAAAATCACATGATTATCTCAATAGATGCAGAGAAGGCCTTTGTCAAAATTCAACAGCCCTATATGCTAAAAACTCTCAGTAAACTAGGTATCAATGGAACATATCTCAAAATAATAAAAGCTATTTACAACAAACCCACAGCCAATATCATACTGAATGGGCAAAAACCAGAAGCATTCCCTTGGAAAACTGGCACTAGACAAGGGTGCCCTCTCTCACCACTCCTGTTCAACATAGTATTGGATGTTCTAGCCAGAGCAATCAGGCAAGAAAAAGAAATAAAGGCTATTCTATTAGAAAAAGAAGAAGTCAAGTTGTCTCTATTTGCAGACAACATGATTGTTTATTTAGAAGACCCCATCATCTCAGCCCAAAATCTCCTTAATAAGAAACCTCAGCAAAGTCTCAGGATATAAAATCAATATGCAAAAATCACAAGCATTCCTATATACCAATAACAGACAGAGAGCCAAATCATGAGTGAACTCCCATTTGTAATTGCTACAAAGAGAATAAAATACCTAGGAATACAATAACAAATGACATAAAGGACTTCTTCAAGGTGAACTACAAACCACTGCTCAAGGGAAATAAGAGAGGACACAAACAGATGGAAAAACAGTCCATGCTCATAGTTAGGAAGAATCAATATGGTGAAAATGGCCATACTGCCCAAAGTAATTTATAGATTCAACACCATCCCCGTAAAGCTACCATTGGCTTTCTTCACAGAACTAAAAAAATTAAACACCTTAAACTTCATATGGAACCAAAAGGGAGCCCACATAACCAAGACAATCCTAAACCAGAAACACAAGCCTGGAGGCATCACGCTACCTGACTTCAAACTATACTACAAAGTTACAGTAATCAAAACAGCATGGTACGGGTACCAAAACAGAGATATAGACGAATGTAACCAAACAGAGGCCTCAGAAGTAATGACATACATCTGCAACCATCAGAACATTGACAAACCTGACAAAAACAAGCAATGGGGAAAGGATTTCCTATTTAATAAATGGTGTTGGGAAAACTGGCTAGCCATGTGCAGAAAGCTGAAACTGGACCACTTCCTTACACCTTATACAAAAATTAACTCGAGATGGGTTAAAGATTTTAACACAAGACCTAACACCAAAAAAACCCTAGAAGAAAACCTGGACAACACCATTCAGGACATAGGCATGGGCAAGGATTTCATGACTAAAACACCAAAAGCAATGGCAACAAAAGCCAAAATAGACAAATGGGATCTAATTAAACCTAAGAAGAGCTACTGCCCAGCAAAAGAAACAATCATTATAGCGAACCAGCAACCAACGGAATGGGAAAAAAGTTTTGGGATTTACCCATCTAACAAAGAGCTAATATCCAGAATCTACAATGAACTTCAACAAATTGTGAAGTAAAAAAAAAAAAAAACAACCCCATCAAAAAGTGAGTGAAGGAAATGAACAGACACTTTTCAAAAGAAAACATTTATGTGGCCAACAAACATATGAAAAAAATGCTCATCATCACTAGTCATTAGAGTAATGCAAATCAGAACCACATTGAGATAACTTCTCATGCAAGTTAGAATGGTGATCATTAAAAAATCTGGAGACAACAAATGCTGGAGAGGATGTGGAGAAATAGGAATGCTTTTACACTGTTGGTGGGAGTATAAATTAGTTCAACTATTGTGGAGGAAAGTGGGGGATTCCTCAAGGATCTACAAGCAGAAATACCATTTGACCCAGTAATCCCATTATTGGGTATATACCCAAAGGATTATAAATCATTCTATCATAAAACACATGCACACATACGTTTACTCTAGTGCTGTTTATTATAGCAAAGACTTGGAACCAACCCAAATGCCCATCAATTATAGACTGGATAAAGAAAATGTGGCACAGATACACCATCGGATAGTATGCAGCCATAAAAAAGGATGAGTTCATGTCCTTTGCAGGGACATAGATGAATCTGAAAACCATCATTCTCAGCAAACTAACACAAGAACGGAAAACCAAACAATACGTTCTCACTCTTAAGTGGGTGTTGAACAATGAGAACACGTGGACACAGGGAGGGGAACGTCACACGCTGGGGTCTGTTGTGGGGTGAGGGACTAGGGGAGGGATAGCAGGGGGTCGGGAGACTGGGGAGGGATAGCATTAGGAAAAACACCTAATGTAGGTGACTGGGGGGTAGAGGCAGCAAACCAACATGGCATGTGTATACATATGTAACAGTCCCGCATGATCTGCCCATGTACCCCAGACCTTGAAGTATAATTTATAAAAAGAATACAATGTCAAACACATAATGTACAGATGACATATTAAGACCTTAAATGTACCCAACACTCTGATTTTTAAATCTCTAAAATGATCATAATGTCTATTTACTTGCTAATGCATTTCCAATTTCCTTTATAAGCTGCTCAGTATCACCAAATACATAGATATAATAATTAACCTCAGTTATTTTCGAAGTGCTACTTGCTCAAATTTGATTTAATGAAACTTGCTTTTCTATTTTATATCTTCTGGAAAACAGTTGATGGCTAATAATATTATTGTGGTTTACTAAGTTCAGATATCACTACATAAAGCCTATTAATGTTTCCTCCTAGCAGCTTTTAAGATATGACATCATCATTATACAGCACACAAGGAAAGATAAGAGAGAAGGTCTAACATGGCTGGGGTTATTAAGAAGCTTCAGCAAAATAATAAGGGGAGTGGGTCAGAAGGAGGAGATAATAAAACAGCATACATAAGGGTCAAATTAATATGCTTAGCTTCTTATGTTCAGGTTTATGATGAATGGGAATGACAGTTGTAACCCTGGACACTTAAGAGAATCCACCTGACACTAATGGAAAGAAGAAATTACATATGATAAGAAAGATATGAGAAGCTGGTACCAACCAGCTTATCAGGTTTATTTGGCACCTACACTCAAATTGATGGTGGGGGTACCAAGGAAACTCTGCTCATCTGAGAAAACTATGTAGAAGGATGCCAACTAGTTTACCTGGCCTTTTTATGGAACATGTAACGGGATATTCAATATCATCAGAGAAGTGCTTATTATCGACATCCTCATGGACCTATGAAAAGACATCTTCACCACTGATATTTAGAAGAAGGACTATTGATTCTCATAACATCTTTCCTCAAATACTAAAATTAGAATTAATAATAAATAACCTATGAAATGGATTTTCAAGTTTACTAAATTATAGTTGCCTGCATACCTGTTAATAAATACCTGTGAAATGTATATATTACACATATAGGCTCAAATAATACATAGATTACCGTTTTGAGATTCTGATATTAGGTGTAAAGCTCCCCTCATGTGATATTAGTGAAAATTTTAGGTAGCTTTGATTAGTGACTGTCCTCTATTCTATGCAATCTTGCTCAGTAAACTATGTTCCTTCTCATTTGCTTCTGCATAACTATTTTTTTAAATCTGTTTTTCACACTGGTCCACATAGTTACAGGTTCTTGCATCAGATATGATACAAAAGTTGTAAGAGTTTTTATTATCTAGGTAGGCAGCAATATATTTTATCAATTGTATTCATATTTCTATAGACATTTATTTTCTTATTTGCGTTTGTATAAATCTGTGCTGTCCCAGATTCTGCTTCTTTATTTTCTATGAATAAGTTTTGCTATTGTGTAACAAAATTAAACATTTCTGGGATTCTGTGGGGAGATACATTTCCTAAATATTTTTTGAAATGTAACACAAGTGGAATGGCCTTCATTTTAAAGATAGTTTTGGTATTTGTTACAAACCCTGTAAGGTTAAAAAATATGTTGGTATGTAAAGTGTAATATTTTGTGTATATATTGTTTTGATAAAGCCAACATTAAGAAAGTACAATTGAAGAGTGCTCAGCTAATATGTTAATCAAGTATGTCCAATTGAGGAGCACTCCACAAACATTACATGAAAAAGAAACATACACTGGAAATGACTATGAGCATGCCTTCTGATATTGATGACTCCATACATGTCAATCAATAATGATACTTTGCTTGTTAGCATGATGAATGTCAGATATACAAATTTTTAAGGTACCATAATAAATTGTAGTGTGTGATAGTAGCATAATAAATATCCTTTTATTTGTGAAATTAGTTATTCATGGCCAGGTGCGGTGGCTCATGCCTGCAATCCCAGCACTTTGGGAGGCTGAGGTGAGTGGATCATGAGGTCAAGAGATCAAGACCATCCTGGCCAACATGGTGAAACCCTGTCTCTACTAAAAATACAAAAATTGGCTGGGAGTGGTGGCATGCACCTGTAGTCCCAGCTACTTGGGAGGCTGAGGCAAGAGAATCACTTGAACCCGGGAGGCAGAGGTTGCAGTGAACCGAGATCGCACCACTGCATTCCAGCCTGGTGACAGGGCAAGAAAAAAAAGTTATTCAGACACAATGCTCAGCTAAAATATCTTAAGAAATTCCTTACCCTTCCATAGAACAAAACATGAAAATCTCTAAGAATCATATCCTTAGATTCCTAAGGACATTTTCTGAACAAAAGGAAACAATGGGGATTCCATATCCTTAGGAATGGCACTCTACCCTAAGCTGCTAAGTGTTTCTATGGCCAGCTGTGAACTCTGCATATTGTTTGCCTGCTGCCATAGTTGGTTGATATTGATAGGGTTGATAGAATCCATTCTAAAAATTCTTGGCATTTGTCTCAAAATAACTTCCTACAACAAATGATAATAAGAGTACTTAAAATCTGGTGTAATTGAAAATTTTCCAAGTGAAAAACGAATTGTTGGAATTGTTTCTTTTATATAACTAAAAATAGTTCATTAATAAATGTCCCTGTTTGTAATCGTCCTGTTTGTAAAAATCTGATCTGAGATTTGTTAATGTAATAATCCTCTCCAATTGAAATATGTAATGGCTAATCTTAACTACCAGAAAGAATCTATGCATCACCAAGTAGATTAAGTCAGGTCACAATTACCTCCTCTACTCTTGCCACCAAAATCCATTATTTTGAAATCAATAATGCAGTGTCAGATGGTGTGTGAGCACTGCATGCGAAAATAATTTTCAGATGTAGCTTCCAATTTTCGTTAATAAATGTAAAGGAGAAGGCATTCTATTATTTAGATGCCAGTAGAACATTGAGCTGAATGATCGAGTGGGTCTCATTATGACACATAGGTAGACTTCCTTTCAAAAAAGAAAAAAAAAAGCTAAGAGGTATGATTTAACATAAATCCTCTAACAAAAATGACTGGAAAAATGCAACATATGTGAGAATCTTGGCTCTTGAGTATATAGTAAAATATAGTCAGTGCAGTTAACAGTTATACATGTATTACCGCACAGCTATATCAAGTTGCAATTTACTGATGATTCAATCACATTTACATAATTTACCATTGATTCCAAGTTGTTATTTAAGTATGCTCTCAGAATAATATAAATTTTGAAAACATTCCAAAATCTTATAAATGCAGAGTACAATGAAATGTACTATATTGTAATTTTTTTTTCCACTCCCACTCAGGAATTCTAAAATTGCTTCATAGTTTTTGTAATGTTATGTTTTTGTGGAAATTTATTCTCCTCCTTATGTATATGTTTAGACTAGAAGGACATTTTCTGAACAAAAGGAAACAATGGGGATGAAATAACTTTGATTAAGTCCTTGTTCTGTCACTAACTAGCTGTCAGAGCTTAAGTAGGTCATTTTTGCGAAAAAAGAAAACTATTGTTTCTGTCTCTAACAAAACGGTTATGCATCACTTAATAAAAAAATCCTTCTAAAGTGCTTCAAAATGTAAAATGCCAGGCAAATGTAAATTTTTAAGATTAAATTATATGTCTTAAATCCCCACCAAATATCCTTAAACTTGAGAGGCTTTTTGCCATTATTCCAGAATGCAGCCGGTATTCACTGTATGGAGATTGCCAAATATGGCATGATGCATGGGTCAGTCATGTACAATAGAAACTTGTTCTATTCAAAATACCAATGGTTTTGTTACTGGAGGAGGGTAACTGCTGCTGGATTCCTTGGTTCTCACACCGGGAGTTGAACCCTGGCCACCTGAGTGAAAAACCAGGAGTCCTAACCACTAGGCCACTATGAAAGGGGGAACCATGGCTGGCACTTATGTTCTTGTCATTCCTCACTCTGAAGAATGGGGAAAGGGGCCCCGGAGGCACAGTGAGTTTACAGCTGGACTAAAAGGTGTGCACCCAAAGGGTAGGCAAAGTGGATTTTATGAAGCAGAGTGAAAAGACAGCCCCCATGCTTTTGTGGGAGGGGATCCGGAAAGTGGATACCATCCAGGCAGGAGCAGCTGGAGTTTTTACCTTTGAGTTGTTTCCTCCCTACTCATGTTCTTGTTCAATGAGACGAGTTCTTTCAAACATCCTCTGGATTGATTGATCTTTGACTCCCATGCCGGATTGGTTACTTGTTTTATAACCCCGAGTCACAGAGCCCCCTCCTCCAAGAGCCAACACCGGAAATTCAGAGAAAAATGGCCTTACCTGGTTTGTCAGCCCAGGAAGATGGATCAAAGAGCTCTACCTCGCCCATCGGAGGGAAACTGAACAAAGAGCCCTAGTTGTCTGAGGCAGGAAAACTGGAGACCCCAGGAAGTCTCTCTAAAACAGTTACACAGTTTTCTGGTTGAGAAAAACTTTACTAGAGGGTGAAAGAGCAGGAGCATCACCATCTTGGACAAGCCCCTCATTCTAAAGTTCACCTTAATAAAAAACAAAACAAAATAAATATGCCTAAATCCAAAGGACATCAGCCTAATGGCTAAGGTCAGCACGATCATAAACCACAAATAACATCTCCGACCAGAAACCTCCCTGACCAGAGACATGCTAACCCCAAGATAAACCCCTTCTGCCTGGGTAGATGCCAGCCCTCAGATTAAGCCCCTCCTGCCAGAAAGATGTCAGCCCCAAGACAACCAACCCTCTGCCCAGAAATATTCCAACCCTGCCATAAACTTCTGCCCCACACAGAATCACTCCAGGCTTGTAATAAGCCCCCCTCACCCTAATCCCAATATATACTCTTACTCTGTAAGAGAAAGAGCTCCTGACAGAAATTGGCCAAAAGCCTCTCTTAGGTTTTATCTCAAGTAAACTTGTCTTTAACTGTCAAGGTTGTTTCATGTTTCTTTAGACTTTAACTCTTGCAGAGGGTATCAATTTTATCTCTAGCCCTCTAAGACATATAAGCTCACATGTAACAAAGTTCAGATTTGGGGGGAAAATACAAATGACTATGTCTGTTCTGATCCTGTTAGCTATGCTACCGTTTAACTCCTCCACCACCACCAACACCATGAGCTATTATTTCCCTTGTTCTTATGCTTAACTCACTGAACACAAACTCCCTTTCTAGAAGCCAAGTTTTGATGTCCATTTATTGTTACCTTGATTCTGTAATAGCTGGATTCTTATAGGACACCATTACCAGTGGAGGGTATTCAGATTCCTGATGTCTTGAACACAAAATTGTACAAAAACACACAAACAAAACAAGGAAAGAATGAAGCAACAAAATCAGAGATTTGTTTAAAATGAAAGCATGCTCTACAGGATAGGAATAGGCCTGAGCATTGTTACAGAATTTTCTGGGGTTTAAATACCCTCTAGAGGTTTCCACTGGTTACTTGGTTATACCCCATGTTAATAAAGAGGATGAAGTTGAGTTACAAATTAATTTACTCATTGTATGCCCCATGTAAAGAGAGAGGATATTTCCTGTCATAGCTGAAGTGTTTTCATTTGATTTAGTTCAAGGAAGCCCTTAGGTTTCGTGCCTCCAGGACTTAGTCTCCTGCCTCAACAGCATCCCTGGGAATTTTTAAGTTTTGTTCACTTATTTGTTATCAGAATCATCCATCTTGTTTGGGTAATTTCTTCCCCATTTCAAGACTTAGCCCCAGGGGACACCATTCACTCTCCAGCTGCATCTATTCCCATCTCCAGATATTCTAACTCCTAGTCTATCAGAAAGACAGAATAAAATTTCAATAAAATATAAAGGAATTTTAACTTTTAGCGAGTTAGTCTAGAATGTTAGTCTAGGATTACTAATTTTCTGTAAAATTTCAGATTTGAAAGTCTTTTAAGGTATTTTCAGCCCAATTTTTTTACCTAATACTCATCTCTGCTGTAGTCTTAAATAAAAGCAAAGGCTTGGTTTGGACAATTTAATAATGGAAATTTAACTAAGATGTTCAGTGTTACTTTTGATTTTTACTGTTAGGAAATTTTCCTTGTACTGAAATGAAAACTTTCTCCTCATAACATATGTCAATTTGTCCTTATTTTGCCCTCATAATGTAGGCGGGTTTGGGGGTACAGGGGAGCACTCAGCTTGCTCCTCAGTGGGCTCCAGGCTCTTGGTCTCTCGCTCTCTCAAGAATGAGAGATAACACCACGGCAGGTGTGCTCGTAAAGTAAATACCGGATCCTAGTGTTTGAAGAAAGTGATCTATTTAGGTAGAAAGAGAAAAAGGAGAGGAAGAGAGAAAGCTTCCATGAGAGAGTGTGTGGAAGGGGACCCCAGAGAAGAAATCCTCCTGGATGAGGGAGACAGGGACATGTAACCTGGGAGGAATTCCCACCTTCTTCAAGCAGCCCCCTCCACTGGCCAATGAAGAGTTCCTTTAGACTTCTGCTGGAGTGATTGACTTGTGACCTTTTCCTGTGCCTGCAAAAGTTAAACAGAAACCATTAAATCTCCAGGATGGAGAGAGATAGGAGGGGGCATGGGGCTAGGAAGTTCTTGCCCTTAAAACTACACCCTCTTGTGGACCCAGAAAGAGAATACATTCCCTCATTAATTTACTGATAATATCAGATATTTCTTCCACAGATCTTTCAGATGTTTTATGATATATATCATGTTTACAGTCTAGTTCCTAATATGTCATTGCATAAATTGAATGTAATATTTTAGTAACTTTGGGTCTTAAAAAATTGTCCATTGGCTTGCGTTTTTATTAAATGTGTCTTTTATATATTAATCTAAGTTACTGATACAATTCTAGGCAGGAAGTAAAAAAATTGATAAAGCCTGCAGTTTACCTTTAAAGTTCCTCTCTGTAGTTTGACAGTGCTGCACTATTCATTTATCTAAACAATCACTTATCTGTCCTGGTATCCAATGCACATTTTCTCACATCGTACATAAAAATTTTCGGCATCACTACAGACTTTCCTTTATCTACTTATTTAATAATCTGTAAGAAAATAAATTTAGATTGGTTTGATGAACACGGTAGCAACTTACATTTATTTTGAACAGAAATGGGGCTTGGCCTCAGAAAATTCAGAGTCTTAAATAAGATCAAGCTCTTTTTTTCTGTTTTTTCTACACTTCTTTCTGTGTGGTTTCATTATGTTCTCTCTAAAGTCAATTGTTTTGTGAACTTTGGGAAACATTGCTGCTCTCATCCATAGAGCTTCACATCATACAGTTTTACCTACCTGAGAAAAGACTATTTTGCTTTTGAGCCCCTAATTCCCAGTTAAAAGGAGGTTCATTTTGTAAGATTGGTTCATTTGTTTATTGTTGAATAAGACAATGATAAAAAAAACAATCTAACATTTGTATAGCATGGTTACATGGCAGCTTCTGTGATAAACATGTAAAAGATGGAAGGGTCACTACATGCAGAAAAGTACTACAGCATTGGATATGCTATTACAAACATGTCAATTTTTTTGATGTTCATTAAAAAAAAATGAAATGAGCAAGTCATTTCATTATTTAGGTTTTTTGTTTTGTTTTGTTTTGTTTTATTTTGTTTTTTTTTTTAGGTTTTTAAAGTGATATGTTGAATACACAATTTCAGATATTTCCCAGGCATTACTGTTAAGCTAAGTGGACTGTAGTTTCTACAAACCAATATTTTATTCTCTTTAAAAATCAGGACAACTCTCCCATTTAATCTCTTTGTAACTCTGTAATTTGTAGAATTCCTCAAAGATAAATGGTGAAATCTTCCAAGGAATTTTGACGAAGAGATATAAAGGAAGAGGAAATTTGGGGTTTTCTTTTTTTTTGATCGTTAATGATTTGGGGGGCCCAAGATATTTTCCTTTCACACCTCCTAGCAACAATCTGAGATACTTACTCTACTTATTCAAGTTTTACAAATGAAAAGTATGGCAAACGTAAGTTAAATAACTGCACAAGATATTTAAGATAATAAGTGGTTGAGCCATCAATTGTATCAAGCAGGTTGGATCTTAAGTACGATGTATGTTACCTCCTAAAAATGCTCACTTTTCTCCTTAACATTTTTCACACAAATATCAACATATTAACCTTTCTGTTATTGTATATGCTAGTACCAGAATACCTGACTGCATTACAAGAAACAGTTTGAGATGCATTTCTATAATACCCATGTATTATTACTACACAGCTGATAACCCCTTAACAATATTCTCTTTTATGACTTGAATAACTGTAACAGTCAATCTGATTTCTATCCTAACAAAATATAAAGATTTGCCACTTAGGGCTAATATTTATAAGCTCTCACTTATTTAGTGAATTTAAAAAATATAATTAATTATTACTGATTTTCTCCCCATGGGGTGAGATGCCTTGTCTTTAGTTCAATTTTTTAAGGTATTTTGAGCAAACTTTAGATGCACCATACTCATAAGCCTAGTCATCAGTCATTGAAATTTGTACATATGACATTCACTATTAAAAATATAGTTTGAATTGAATTAACTGATAGGTATGACCAAATATTTTCAGGCTAAGTGACATGTCAGAGATATTCACCTAATTTACCAATTATCACCCAATTACCCTCAATTTCTAAATTACATTTAAAAGGAAAAATAATTCAATTTTCTAACCTGCATATTGCTCAATTCCTAGCTTGTGTCAAAATATGACCCACAGCCTTCCATTACTTGCAGCAGAGAAGACAAATTTTGGGTAACTAACAGTATGTGATAGAGCTGTGCTCCATTACCATTTGTACTAAGGTAACTGAACATTTTCAAGGGAGAATGAGGGACGAGAGAGTGTGGGGGTTCAGCAGAGTAAAAGAAGTAAAACGGTATGAAGGGTTGATTCATGTAAATGTGAGTAGGCCAACTGTGTCAGCTGCATCAGCTTACTGGCAGTTATTGAAGTGAAGACGCTATTCTCCCACAGAGAGTGGTGGACAAAGGACTTATTTCTCTTGATAATTACAATTTAAAGGAATGGGCTCTCAGTTTCCTGAGAAAGATGTTTCTGAGTTGCAAGAGATACATATTAGCAATTTTAAACCCTTTATCATAAATGCTCTTGACAGAGCAGGAACATGGCCATCTTGGACAAGCCCCTCATTGTAAAGTTCACCTTAATAAAAAAAAAATACCACCTAAATCCAAAGGTCATCAGCCTAATGGCTAAGGTCAGCATGACCATAAACCACAAATAAAATCTTCAACCAGAAACATTCTAAACTCCTCTCTGACCAGAGACATGTCAGCCCTGAGACAAACCCCCTCTGGCTGGAAAGATCTCAGCCGTCAGCCCCAAGATAACCTCTCCTCCACCCAGAGACTTTCCAATACCACAATAAAACTTCTCCCTCACACAGAAACATTCCAAGCTTGTGATAAGACCCTTCACCCTAAAACCAATATGTACTCTTAGCCTGTAAGAGAAAGTGTTCCTGACCGAAATCAGCCAGAAGCCCCTCTCAAGTTTTTTTCTAAAATAAACCTGTTGTTAACTGTTAAGTCACATTTTGTGTTTTTTTTTTTTTTTTTTTACTTCTTTCTTTAACTCTTACAGATCTAAGGTAAGGAAGTCAGGGTCTATAATCAGGTTGGCTTGAACAAACAGAAAATTTTTGTAGCAGCCTTGTGCTTTCCTAGGTAAGCATTTTAATTCATGCCTGGGTTCATGCTAGGCACACACTATGCTACTAGAAGCCATGCTACGGTTCGATTAAGTCTCTTACTGCAGGAGCTTGGATGCAATTGTTGTGTGACAGGAGACCTACAGTTGTCACTTGTATAGTGGTTTGTTTATTTATTTTCAAAAAAAAAAAACAGTAAACATCTAAATAGAAGTTTAAGAAATACAAAATCAAATAATGGCTGCTACATTGTTGCTTTTCAGAATAATTAGAAAGTTAAAATAAAAAAATAAAACAAAACTGAGATTTTGTTCCAATTATAATATGGTTAAAATATTTTCTATTCTTTCTTAGCATCCCAAAGAATCAATTACCTTATTTATAAAATACCTGGGATATTGATGCTGATGTCAATATTTCCACATATATAAACGACTCTGTCTATGTACTTACTTTGTATTTATGGTTGTCATCTGACTGTTGGAAAAAAAATAAACTAGGAGATCACAAGGCTCCATTGAAGTACTTAAATAATATAGCTAGAAAAATTTTCATCCACATTGTCACTCTTGCCTCTTGTCTCTCTTGCAGTTAGGATTGCACGAAAAACTGAAAAATTCTGTTCTAAATATCCTTCGAAGTCTGCAGACTTGGCTCAATGGCAAAAATAAACATTGGTTTCTTAGATTTTGCAAAAGCCCTCCCTTGTTATGGCCTAATTATTTTTACTGCACTGAAAAATGTCACAGTTGTTTTACACACTAATAATATCCAATTATATTTGAAAAGCATATATTAAAACCCCACTGTCCACAAGTTATTTCACTAAAGTTTCAGAATGTAAATAATTGGATTAACTGTATTCCTCATCTTCTGTTACTGAAATAACTGTAATACAACATTATATGAAGAAAAATATTTATGTAATTTATAACACATTGCAGTATTTTGTACTTATACAGAATGTGTACCCTGTATTCAGACATGACAAGTTACTTACAGTCCAAATCTCCAAATTTTTGTCCAGAATTGTAGAGGGTCAGATATTTTACTCTTCCTGCAAGCTAACAGTTTCGCCTACCACAGTTTCATAGTGGTTGACAGATGTCACAAAACTCCAGGCTCAGATACAAAGGACCTTATTATTCATAGCACAGCAAGCAGCATAAATATGATTGTCAGTTTCCTTTGCCTGCAAGGTCCGTTGGTTTAATGTGATATGGATCAGATGGATGCTATACATGAAATGGTTTGGAATTACAGCTGAGACACACTGAGCTCCCCAAATCTTTTATGACAGTAAGTAAACATGCCTGATTTTGAAATAGAGGAAAACATATTTTTAATTAAACTGGACAAAAATAATTTTTTGACTTTTTTTTTCTGTAGGAATGTATTATATCTACATTTAAAAGTTTTTTCTATACAAAAATCCCTGACAAAATATTTTGGAGCAAAGGACAGATGGTGCTTTTCTCAAAGGATGTGTAGTTGTATTAGTCTGCTTTCACACTGCTGTAAATAACTACCTGATACTGGGTAGTTTATAAAGAAAAGAGGTTTAATTGACTCACAGTTCTGCATGGCTGAAGAGACCTCATGAAACTCACAATCATGGCAGAAGGTGAAGGGGAGGCAAGGCACATTTTACATTGCAGCAGGAGAGAGAGAAAATGAGGTGAGGGGGACTGCCACATACTTTAAAGCCAGCAGATCTTGTGAGAACTCATTCACTGTCACAAGAACAGCATGAGGGAAACCTCACCCATAATCCAATCACCACCTACATGATCCCTTCCTCAACATATGGAAATTACAATTTGAGATGAGATTTTAGTGAGGATACAGAACCAAACCATATCATTCCACTCCAGCCCCTTCCAAATGACATGTCCTCCTCACATTTCAAAACACAATTATGGCTTCACAACAATACTTCAAAGTCTTAACTCATTCCAACATTAACTCAAAAGTCCAAGTCCAAAGTCTCACCTGAAGCAAGACAAGTTTCTTCTGCCTATGAATCTGTAAAATAAAAGCAATCGGTTACTTCCAAGATACAATGGGAGATTCAGGCATTGTGTAAATGCTCCAATTCCAAAAGGGAGAAATTGGTTAAAACAAAGGGGCTACAGGCTCCATGCAAGTCTGAAATCCTGCAGGACAGTCATTAAATCTTAAAGCTCCAAAATAATCTCTTTGACTTCGTGTTTTCCATCAAAGGCACAAGGATGAAAAGGGTGTGCTCCCATAGCTGTGGACAACTTCACCTCTGTGGCTCTCAAGGGTGCAGCCCCTGTGGCTCCTTTCACAGGCTGATGTTGAGTACCTGCGGCTTTTCCAGGTGCATGGTGCAAGCTATTGGTAGATTTACCATTCTGGGGTCTGGAGGATGGTGGCCTTCTTTTCACAGCTGTACTAGGCAGTAACCCAGTGGGAACACAGTTTGGGGGCTCCTACTTCACATTTGCCCTCTTTAGTGCCCTAATAGAGGTTCTCCATGAGGGCTCTGTCCTATAGCAGACTTCTGCCTGTACATCCATGCCTTTCCATACATTCTCTGAAAGCTACGTGGAGGTTCCCAAAACTCAATTCTTGCCTTCTGTGCACCCACAGGTTTAATGGCCCAAGTTGTACCTTGGCCCCTTTTAGCCACAGCTGAAGCTGAAGCTGCTGGGATGCAGGGCACCATTTCCCAAGACTGTACAGAGCAACAGGGCCCTGAATGCAGCCCAAGAAACTGTTTTTTCTCTCCTAGGTTTCTGAGCCTGCGATTGGAGGAGCTGCTATGAAAACCTCTAAAATGCCCTGGAGACATCTTTCCCATTGTCTTGGCTATTAACATTCTACTTCTCTTTACTTATGCTAATTTCTGCATCATGGTGGCTTGATTTTCTCCCCAGAAAATGGGCATTCCTTTCCTACCACATGGATAGGCTGCAAATTTTCCAAACTTTTATGTTCTGCTTCCTTTTTAAACGGAAGTTCCAATTTCAGACTGTCTCATTGTGAGTGCATATGACTGTACACTTTTATAAAAAACCAGATCACATCCTGAGTGCCTTGCTGCTTAGAAGTTTCTTTTCCAGATACCCTAAATCATCTCTTAAGTTAAAAGTTCCACAGATCTCTAGGTCAGAGACAAAATGCCACCAGTCTCTTTGCTAAAGCATAGCATTAGTGACCTTTTCTCCAGTTTCCAATAAATTCCTCATCTCCATATGAGACCATCTCAGCCTGGACTAAATTGTCCATGTCATAATTGTATGTTGGTCAAAACCATTAAACCAGACTCTAGGAAGTTCCCAACTTTCCCAAATCTTCCTGTTTTCTTCTGAGCCATCCAAATTGGTATATCAATGCCCGACTTCCCTCAGTACCAACTTTGTGTATTAGTCTGTTTTCACACTGCTATAAAGAACTATCTGAGACTTAGTAGTTTATAAAGGAAAGAGGTTTAATTGACTCACAGTTTCACATAGCTGTGGAGGCCTCAGGAAGCTCATAATCATAGTGGAAAGCAAAGGAGAAACAAGGCATGCCTTACATGGCAGCAGGAGAGAGAGAAAGAGAGAGAGCGAGAGCAAGAGGGGGAACTGCTAAACACTTTTAGATGATCAGATCACATGAGAACTCACTATGACAAAAACAGCATGGGGGAAACTGCCCTGATGATTCAATCACCTCCCACCAGGTTCCTCCCTCAGCAAGTGGGGATTTCAACTTGAGATGAGATTTGAGTGGGGACATAGATCCAAACCATATCAGCAGTACCATGACATACCCATGGAGAATAGTCTCCTGACAATTTTCTACCTCTAAAACTGGTAAATAATTTCTATTCTGAGGGCATTTTTTAAAATCCTGAAAATTCTGTTAAATTCTGTTCTGAGGACGTTTTGTAAGATTTAATCATTTTAAACAGCATAGCCCAGTAATTTGCACAGTGAATGGTCTCAATAAAAAATTTATGTCCTCTTATTCACTCTCTCTTTACTTTAAAATAATGCAATCAATATAAAAATTAAAATATTTCATTAATGGAGTTATTTTTATGTTTATTATTTTCAATATTATTATTCTGAATAAACCTACAGACCCCTGTTTATTGTGTGTTAGGTCATCAAAACATAAGTCACATATTAAATATACAAATTTGGGCTGCTGATGGTAGGATTGTCCTGGAAGATAAAGTAACTTATTGTAAAGAAGGTAAATTTTGAATTGCTTTTATAAGTCATTCCAGTTACTGCCAAAACTGATAATTCTCTGTATCGTAACACAATATACAAGTGCTTACATATACTGGTGGCCAACAAATATTTATTCAATGCATAGACTGATGAATAACAGGGAAGCAATCGCTGGTCAATAGAATATAAACTGTTCATTCAACATCTTATTTGGATCTTCAGAAGTGTTAGCTATAAAAATAATCCATTAAAATAGTTGTGCTGTTAAAGTCATTTACAAGTAGATTACAAATATATTTAAAATTTTAAATACATAAATATCATGAACAGTATTTAACAAAACTTTTAAAAAGTTAATGGATAGCAAATGTGTATACATATCTTAAGAAAAGTTATCTCAATATTCCCTCAAAAATAAAATGATGATTTTTAGATAAGGAAAAAACCTTTTATATTGTATCATATTTAGACACAAAATCAACCATAGACGTTTTTCTATGAGTTACTATACGAATAACTTATTCAATGCCAAAATTAATAAAATAATATTTGTGGACACCACTCTTGTCAAAACTATGATCATAGTTAAATGAGGAAGAAAAGAAGTTGAATTAACTGGAAAAAATAATGGCATGTCCTTTTAGAAAACTATAGAGTGATATTTTGTCATCATTGGTAACTTAGTCTGTTAGGATCTATCAAAATATTGTCTGTCTGTTATTTTGAAGAATCTTAATTGACTCTTCAATACAGAAAAATAGCTTCTTTTTAAAACCCTAAATATGTTAACAGTGATCTCTGCTCAAATACAACAAAAAGAAAGTTAGCTAGTAGCCAACACCCAGCATATAAAGAATTTATAAAACTTATGAAAATTTGAGAATGAATCATTCATTTGCATTTATGTCCTTGAATAATGTTATTAACTTGTGTAAATCTAGTCCCTATCTTTCATAAAATTATTTCTTGGTAGAGTGAAAGAAAAATAATAGAGGCTAACTGATAAAAAAAAATGTAGTACTAAGTTTTTGAAGCCCATTTGTCAACATATGAAAAAATGTGGACGTGCATAGAGTTTTTCTGGAGTTGGTTTCTGAAGTTTTATTACTGTGTCAAAGTAGTGTTTAAGAAAAGGGGCCAAGGTGTGAAAAAGGAGTACTTTTGGGTTTCAGTATCACTATTGCAGTATAAGTCTACCACAGCAGATTTCTTCTGCTGAGTACACTAAAGATTCTTAACAAAATACGAAAAGAACCTATATGAGGACTCTTAAAATACATAAAGGTAGTAATGCTTTAGATCAGAGTCAAATCTTAAAGATGTGTCCTGCATGGAGGATGATATTATCATTTTGTTCTTTTCTCTTTCACCTTTACCCCAGGTGTGACCCAATTACATAACTATAAAACAGAGAAAAAATGTAAGTGGCCAAATCTCTAATAGAATTCTTACCTTTCTGTCCTGAAGAACTTGGAAAATGGTTCCATATCAACTGAAGAATGTGGGGGGAAATGTAGAAAGTAAAAATATGAAAAATGGAAACCACTAATTCAATAAGTCTAGAGGTCACCCTTGAGTTGTGCTTGCACAGGAAAGACAACATTCAGCATAGTAGAGACTTCAAAAATTAAACTGAGATTAGTACCAATACCCTTGGAAGATGAGATATAATTTGTACTGTGAGCCTAAATGTTTGATTTGCATGCTAAAAATTAAAGCAGCTTTCTCCCTCCAGAGGAGTACAACAGGACCCAGAATCTACACATCATGATATTTAAATGTCCAGGGTATAATCTAAAATTAATTTCACATAGAAAGAAATGTGACACATTTTCACAGGAAAAAACTATCAAGGAATCATATCTACTAGGTACCCAAATAACATACAAGTGGCCAAAAAACATAACAAAAAACATAAAAATGTTCAACATCACTAATCGCCAGAAAAATGCAAATTTAAACCACAATGGGGTACCATCTTACGTTGCTTAAAATTGCTATTATTAAAAAGTCAAAAAACTTTCTCCTGTTCTGTAGGTTGCCTGTTCACTCTTAATGATAGTTTCTTTGGCTGTGCAGAAGCTCCTTAGTCTAATTAGATCCCATTTTTCAATATTGGTTTTTGTTGTCATTGCTTTTGATGCTTTAGTCATGAAACCTGTGCCCATGCCTATGTCCTGAATGGTATTGCCTAGGTTTTCTTCTGGGATTGTTATGATTTTAGGACTTACCTTTAAGTCTTTAGTCCACCTTGAGTTAGTTTTTATATAAGGTGTAAGAAAGGGGTCCAGTTTGAGTTTTCTGAATGTGGCTAGCATTTTTCGCAACACCATTTATTAAATAGGGAATCCTTAACAAACAAAAGAAATTATCATCAGAGTGAATAGGCAACCTATAGAATGGGAGAAAATTTTTGCAATCTATCCATCTGACAAAGGGCTAATATCCAGAATCTACAACGAACTTAAACAAATTTACAAGAAAAAGCAACTCCATCAAAAATTGGGCAGTGGTGTCGGGGACCGTCCGGGACTGGTAGGCACGTCTGCCGGGGGTCTCTCAACCTGCAAGAGGGTCCCAATACCTGGAAGAAGGAGTGTGCTTGGAAAAATAATAAAGACAGAGAGAGAAAAAGCGAGGCATCTGGAGGGCTGATAGGCTGTGCCTAAACAGCAAATTTTATTTTTCAAAGGCCAGGAATAAATACACTTTCTTCTGCTCTGGTTTACGTCCTAGCAAGAGGAAATGCAAATGTATACCTTACATGGCCTATACAAGAGAGAAATCAGATACACAATGGTTGCAAGAGGAAATGCAAATGTATACTTTACATGGCCTATACAATTGAAAAGTCAGATACACAATCAGTGGTTGTAAAAAGTAACAGAATTTCCTGTGATCACAAAGCTTGTTTACATCCAGACATTATTCTTCCTGGCTGCAGGTATCTCTGGTTTGATCTTGTTTTAGAACTGAGATGTGAAAAGGTTTTCAGGTTTTCCTCATCAGAATATCTTTTAACCGGATTCTCCTTTGTCTGCTCCTGACTCAACTTATCTCAACTTTCCCATTCAGGAGTCTCTGAGTCAGAAATCAAAGCCATCCCTTATGGTGGCATTTGCTTTGCAAATATCCCGACAGTTAAACCATTATCTAGGGTACAAGGCAGTCAGGTAAGTAAAGAAAAGGTTTAAGGCTTATTCTTAAAGAGTCATAAAAAAGTTAAAAGCAGGAACCAGTTGCTGGCAGGGGGTCACTCGGTCTAGCAGCAAAGCATAGTTTTAGGCCCAAACGATATTGTGGTTGATATTAGAAACTGATCATTCATCTTTAAGTTCCTATTTCTGGATAGCTTGACTGCCTCCAGTAGGAAACTGTGTTTGGGATCAAACTCACCATATAGTGAGACTCACACCTTTTGGGGGTCTCACACGGGAATGTTCCCCACACAGTGGATATGAACGAATGCTTCTCAAAAGAAGACATTTATGTAAACAACAAAAATATGAGAAAAAGCTCATCATCACTGGTCATTAGGGAAATGCAAATCAAAACCATGATGAGATACCATCTCACACCAGTTAAAATGGCAGTCATTACAAAGTCAGGAAATAACAGATGCCGGAGAGTATGTGGAGAAATAGAAATGCTTTTACACTGTTGGTGGGAATGTAAATTAGTTCAGCCATTGTGGAAGACAGTGTGGCAATTCCTCAAGGATCTAGAACTAGAAATACCATTTGACCCAGCAATCCCATCACTGGGTATATACCCAAAGGATTATAAATCATTCTACTATAAAGATGCATGCACACATATGTTTGTTGCCGCACTGTTCACAATAACAAAGACTTGGAACCAACCCAAATGCCCATCAGTGATAGACTGGATAAAGAAAATGTGGCACATATGCATTGTGGAATACTATGCAGCCATAAAAAGAATGAGTTCATGTCCTTTGCAGGGATATGGATGAAGCTGGAAACCATCATTCTCAGCAAACAAACACAGGAACAGAAAACCAAACACCACATCTTCTCACTCATAAGTGGTAGTTGAACAATGAGAATGCATGGATACAGGGAGAGGGACATTACACACTGGGGCTTGTCGAGGTGTGAGGACCTAGGGAAGGGATAGCATTAGGAGCAATATCTAACATAGATGATGGGTGGTTGGGTGCAGCAAACCACCATGGCACGTGTATATCTATGTAACAAACCTGCACATTCTGCACAGGTATCCCAGAACTTAAAGTATAATAATAATAATAATAATGATAATGATAAAATAAATCCAAAACTACAGACGTTGGAGATGCTGTAGAAAAAAGGAAACCCTTACACACTGTGGGTATGTAAATTAGTTTAGTTACTGTGGAAAGCAGTTTGGAGATTTCTTAAAAAATTAAAATAAAGCTACCATTCAACCCAGTAATCCCACTAATGGATATATACCCAAAGGTAAATAAATTATTCTACCTAAAAGAAACCTGTATTTACATGTTCACTGCAGCACTATTCACAATAACAAAGACATGGAATCAACTTAGGCACCTATCAATGGTGGACTAGATAAAAAAAAAAATGTGGTACATAATCACCATGGATTACCATGGGGTCATAAAAAAGAATGAAATCGTGTTCTTTGCAGAAACATGGATGCAGCTGGAGGCCATTATCCTAAGCAAATCATCCAGAAACTGAAAATCAAGTATCGCATGTTCTCACTTAAAAGTGGGAGCTAAACTTTGGGTATAGACAGGCAAAGAGACGGAAACAATAGATACTTATGAATACCAGAGAGGGAAGGAAGAGAGAAGGGCAAAGGGGCAAAAGCTATCTATTGGGTACTATGTGCACTACTTGGGTAACAGGATAATTCACACCCCTAACCTCGACATCATGCAATATACCCATGTAACCAACCTGCACATATCCCCCTTGAATCTAAAAGTTGAAATTAAAAAATACCCCCTCTCCATACCCATTTCTTTCAGATATATTTGGCTTAAATTCTGCATCATTTTAGATCCTATGCCCTTTTAGAAAGCGCCAAAAGAAAAATGCAAGGAGTAACAAGGAATGTGCATTTTTTTCTTTAAAGAAAGGAATTTTTAAATAATGGAATTTTAAATTTTTTAAACTTTATGTTGATAAATAAAATTTACAAACACACAATGCATGTGTGTGTGTGTGTCTGTGTGTGTGTGTGTGTGTGTGTGTGTGTAACCATACATTTTAAGACAGAAATTGAATCTGTTGTGAAATTATTGTGAGAAAGAATACTTGAAGTATAAACTTACTATTTGTTATTATAAATAAATAGAATTATCAGAAAAATACTTTAAATCAGCTAATTTATAACCATTCTCCATAAGGTAAAAAGTAAACACACTTGAAAGGGATGAAATCGGAGTCTTACAAATGTATATATGTATATGTTTATATGCACATACCCACACACACACATATATATGCTATACAAAAATTAAAAATTTAGAAATGAAAATATTTTCTGAAATTTCTGCTCAGTAACTGTAGAGTTGATAGAGAGAGTGAATGAATTTGAAGATAAATCATTAGTGATTAATCAATCTGGAAGATAGAGAGAAAACAAAAACGAAAAGGAAAAGACCATCAGGGACTAATAAATATCAAAAAGTCAAATACATGAATCACTGTAGTTCAAGAAGTAAAACATTTCTGGGTTGTATGACTGGGAGAATTAATTCAGGATAAGCCCTGTAGTTTCCTCGTATTCAGGAGAAGATGACACTCTAGGGATGAAACAGCAGCTAGCATTTATATTGCAGAGCATTTATGCAAACAACTTCAGAAATCTGTAATATTCAATTGAGTACTGATCGCCACGAGTAGGTGAGGAAATTACCAGTTTCAGGAAAGACTCATCCAAAGGAGTTAGAAGGAACAATACCAAGAACTCACACCAAGCTAAGAAGAGTGCCTGTTTCCAACAATCAAAGCAGTAAACTCTATAATTCACCAGGCACCAGTAAGGTACTAAGTGGCATTTTGTGTAAGTAGTGGAAAAATGTTGTCCTAGAATAAACTATGTTTCAGTATCTTCTAACAAAGTTTAATAACAATACCAAAAATATCAAACTATTTCTAAGTAACTAAACCATGACCAATAACAAATATTCAAAAAATATATAGGTTAAAAAAATATTTAGCATTCACAATTGAAAATTCACAATGAGATAACCAATTCAAATTTACCAAGCAAACAAAATAACAGAAACATATATAAACTAATACTGAGGGAAAATCAATTAGTCAAAACAGATACAGAAGTAAATTGATTAATAAACATAATAATTATTATAACAGTATTTGTTATGTTTAAGAAGCTAGACAAAACATTAAAACATATTAGGTAGAGAATTGGGAGTTTTAAAAAATGATTCAGATCTCACTTCCAAAGATGAAGATAAGAATGCCTGAGACGAAATTCACTGGATGGGGTAATTGGCAGACTAGATTTTCCACAAAAAAGAATTAGTATCCTTGAAGAAAGCAATAAGAAAGCTGTGCAAAATAAATCACAGAAAAATGAAAGATTAATAAAATAGCAGAGTGCCAATGAACAGCAAGACAACTTCAAATTGCCTATTATAATGTGTAGCTCAAGTCACTGGAATAGATGAGATGGAACAAACAGAAATATATTTAGAGATGTAATGGCTAGAAAATTTCCAAACTTGAAAATTATAAACCCACAGTTCAATGAATCTTAACTAGCACAAAAAGCATGAAACACATCTCACCAGGGTATATCAAAATAAAATTGTTTAAATCCAGATGACAAGAGAAATGTTAGGACAGGTAAGGGATAAACAGACTCTTTAAGTATACACTATTATTTAAAGGTTTACAAATCAGTTACATGTCCACAGTGAAGTAATAAAATTTGCAAATAGAGTAGTAGAAATACATAAAGTTGAATATTATAGAGAAGCATTTTTTTACGATTTTAATGTGTATTAGAGTTGCCTAATATGCCAGTTAATATTGCACATTCTAGGGCTTCAAACCTGAAATTCCAGTTTCAATAGATCTGTTGTAGAATCTATAAATCAGCGCTGGAACTAGAAAATATGATTAAAATTCTTGTAGCATTTTTATTAAGATAAAATTAACATACAAGCAAATGAAAAATCTCGAGTGCTGTTTGATGGGCTTTGACAATTATATGCACATATCTAACTACCAACTGAAACCAGACATAGAACATTTACAACATGCCTAAAAGTTTCCTCATCTAGGGAGACGCTAAAACTCATAGTTAATGACTGTTGGTTGCTATTAACATAGTGTAGTTTTTTCTATTTATATAAATGGACTTGTACAGTAGGTACTTACTTGTATTTGGCTTCTTTTATTCAATTTAATGGTTTTAGATTCTCTAGTTTTTGCATACGAGAATTTGTGTTTATTGTTGAGTAATATTTCATTGTATAAATGCACCACAAAGTTTAATTCATTCGTGTATTGATGAGTATTTGTATTATTTCCAATTTTTAGCTATTATAAATAGAATGTTATGTGCATTTTTATACTTGTCTTCAAGTAGACATAAGCTTGGTTAAGGATCTTATGTCACATATATATATTGCAAATACTTTTCTCAGATAGAGGCTTACATATTGATCCTTGTGATGCTGTCTTTTGATTAGCATAAAAGTTTAATTGTCTCATTTATAATTTTTTGTCCTTACATTTAGTACTTGTGACCTGACTAGAAAGTCTTTGAATAACCCAATGTGCATATTTCTTTCTCTATTTTCTCCCGGAAGTTTTATGGATCTAGATTTAATATTTTGTTCTGTAATTTGTCTTGAATTAATTTTTGTTTATGGAGTGAAGTAGGGTGGTTATGTCTCTGGAGACTCTATCTCTCAGTTCTTTTCTTCTGTTGACAACTTTTAGCATATTAACCCTTAAGATTCTTTGAGAGCCCATGGGAAAGTGTTGAAAGGACTTTACATATTTTTTAAATTGCTGATGTGTTTGAAGATACCAGTTCAACAAACCAGCTTATACATCCTATCAAAGATCTGTTCAATATTTAAGTGGTTTCTATTAATCTTTATCTATAGTAGATTCCTCTCCTCACAACACTCTATGAAGAAAAAAAGTAAACATAAACTTCTTCTCTTTTATAAAGGGCTTCTCATCTTCTGCATTTTAGTTGATTTAAATTTCTTTTTATCCTCAGACTGAATATTTTTTTTAAAAAAAGAAATAAACTATGCCTTTGTAATTTATCTGGCTTATTATTAATTTTAGATAGACAACAATAATCTTTTGTGACTTTCTACACCCTAAGTGATATAAGAAATGCTTAAAGCATACTCTGATGAATGTGCACACAGGCTCTTACTTTGAGAAACACTTCAGTAGAGTAATGAAAAGATTTTAGTACCACTTAATTTCGAATTGCCCTGATTCCTACAATATGTAAAAAAAAATTGTCTATGAAAGAGTGGGGATAATATTCTAATAGAACTATCATTTGAGCTGTTTGTAAAAGATTATTCTGTCCACAAAACACTTTATTTTTCCTCTATTTTTACTATAATAGAGGACAGTTAATTCATTCACCTAAATTTATGAAACTGGTAGCATGGTCGGCCTGTCAATCTTTTGCCTGTGTGAAAACAAAAGTTACAAGGGAGAAGTAATATGCCCTAATTTTCATATCATATAATTTGATGTAATATGAAAATTTATTTATTTTAATTTATTTTTTTCAAATAACATTAAAAGTAATATCTATATTATCAAATGAAGAGATTTATACCTGCATGTACAGATAGTTGGGCTAGAATAAATCAAGACACTATCTGTTTCCTTCTATTTTCCTTCTTCTTTGTTAGTAAAATTTATGTTTGGTGTCAGAATCCCTAGAAACGTTTGAGAATTGCCTCCAGTTAGTCTCTGTTTCTGCATACATTTGTGTGCACGTGTGTGTATGTGGGTGTGTCTGTGTGTGTGTGTGTGTGTAACCCTTTGTAAGTGAAGCATTTCTTTACCATAAGAAAGGTATATTACTCCATTCTTGCACTGCTATAAATGCCTGAGACTGGGTCATTTATAAGGAAAGAGATTTATTTGGTTCAGGGTTCATAGGCTGTACAGGAACCATGGCAGCATCTGCTTCTAGGGAGGCCTCAGGGAAGTTTTACTCATGGCAGAAAGCAAAGTGGGAACAGGCATCTTACAATGCAGGAGTAGGACCAAGAGGAGGGGGAAAGTACTACATAGTTTTAAATAACCATATTTTCTGAGAACTCAAAGCTCCAAGTGAGACGGTGTTAAAACATGAGAAACAACCCCAATGACCCAATCACCTCCCACCAGGCCCTACCTCCTACCTTACAATTCAACATGACATTTGGACAGGAACAGAGATCCAAAACATATCAGAAGGTAAATTTGTGTAATATATTTGTGCCTCTGAATGTTTTAAACATTTTTAATGAAAATTTACTGTGAGAGAAAAATAGTAATTTCAGTAATTCAGATAAAGCAGCTTGAGATTGCATGCATAATTTATTTTAAAATATTCATTTACTTTCTACTTTTTGAGTACCTATCGTGCTGTTTTTACTCACTTGATACAAAAAAGGTTCAAATAAAATTATAGTGAAGAGTTAATAACTAAGTTAAACATTCTAGTTCATGTGGTGTTGCCAGAACAGAGAACAAGAGACTTGGTAATTAATTTTACAAATTGAAGTTTATGTGCCTCAGAGTTTTGAAGGCTGAGAAGTCTAAGTGCTGGCATCTAGTGAAGGCCTTTGTGATGCAGTAACCCATGGCAGAAGACAGAAGGGCAAGCAAGTACATTAAACAGAGAGAAAGAGGATATAATTCATCCTTTTGATCAGGAATCCAATCCCAGAATAAGCAACTAATTCCTATGGCATACGGCAGTAACCCATTCTTAATATTCTCACCTCTTAATATAATCACAATGGCAATTAAAATTCAACATGGATTTTGGAGGCAAGGTTCAGACTATAGCATGAAATGAATAATGAATACTGCTCTTACCATGGTGGATAGAATCAAATCTTTTTGTGCATTCTCTTTCTGCTTGTGTGATCAAGTACAGAAGTCCTCAAAGGGATGTTGGTGTTTTGGAGGTGGTGAGTTAGTAGTGAGTAATCTATGAACCAGTTAGTCAATTCAAGTTGCCAAGCGTAAATAACAAATATAAAAAATTCACTGGAAGGCAGCAATTGATGTTTTAAACCATCAATTTCAGTTGCAATTTTCAGTTATATGTTTGATATCATGTGAGTTTTTGTTTTCAGTTATATATTTGATATCATGTGTGTGGATTCTATACTACCGTTTCAATGTATTTATTCAAATAATAGATTACTACTGTCATATATGACTGGCTACTGAAATAACCAAACATGACAATGCTTTGACCTTCTACATTATTTTACGTAATGCTTGAGCTATTAGAGGTACCACAAAAGATATATTTTAAGTGTTGAAGATAGTAGGTATTATAACTTTTTTTTTTTTTGAGACAAAGTCTCACTCTGTTGCCCAGGATGGAGGGTAGTGGTGTGATCTCAGCTCACTGCAGCCTCTGAATCCTGGGTTCAAGGAATTCTCCTGCCTCGCCTCCTGAGAAGCTAGGATTACAGGCACATGGCCTCAGGCCAGTTAATTGTTGTATTTTTAGTGGAGACGGGGTTTTACCATGTTGGCCAGGCTGCTCTCAAACTCTTGACCTCAGGTGATCCATTGCCTCGACCTCCTAAAGTGCTGGGATTACAGGCGTGAGCCACCTTGCACAGATTTTTTTTTTTAAGATGGAGTTTCACTCTGTTACCCAGGCTGGAGTCCTGTGGTATGAGCTCTGCTCCCTGCAACCTCTGCCTCCTGGGTTCAAGTTATTCTCCTACCTCAGCCTCCTGAGTAGCTGGAATTACAGGCATGCACCACCATGCCTGGCTTTTTTGTATTTTTAGTAGAGATAGGATTTCACCATGTTGACCAGGCTGGTCTCGAATTCCTGACCTCAAGTGACCTGCCCACCTTGGTGTCCCAAAGTGCTGGGATTACAGGTGTGAACCACCATGCCAAGCCCAATGTTATAACTTTTTATAATATCTTAGCGTATGGCCCATCATTATGGGATATTTCTTAGTAGTATTGTACGTTATGCTTGATAACAGATATTTTAATTCGTTTTTAACTGAGTTTTACAATATGTTGTTTGAATTATGAATTAATTCATTTTTATGCATGCTTTTTAACCTTCAAAAATACGACAAATTGCCCTTCATATTCTCACCAACAAATCATATGTGTTTTAATATGTCTTGATTTCCACCTTGGGTGCTTTCTTCCAGAAATTTTCTTCAGAATTTAGGGGGTTAAGTAAACTCTCATGTCAGACATTTTGGGTTCAAATTATAGCTCTGTCCCATGCTAAAAATGTAACCTTGAATAAAGCACATAATTGCTGTGTGACTCAGTTGTTTTGTTTGTAAAGTAGACATATTGAAAGTGCCTCCTTCATAGCACTGTTGTGAGGATCACTTCAGTAATAAAACAATACACCATGCTTGCTACATTGAATGGGAAACATAAATTGATAACTACATTTTGTATTATTGCTTGACTTGCAAGTTTAATAGTAACTTGTGACTCAACTAAACACACACACACACACACACACACACACACACACTGTAAGACAGAAGTTGAATCTGTTCTTAAATTATCATTGTAAGGAAGGATACGTGTGGTATAACCTTATTATTTGTTCCTATTATTTTTTGTTTATTTTTTATTCCAAAAGATAGCTAACTAGACCACTAAGAAACTTGATAAAAAGTTACAGAAGCTGCTAACTGGAATAACCAGTTTAAGGAGAAACGTAAGGACCTGATGGAGCTGAAAAACACAGCACAACTTTGTGAAGCATACACAAATATTAAGAGCTGAATCAATCAAGTAGAAAAAAGAATATCAGAAATGGAAGACTATTTCTGAAATAAGGCAGGCAAATAAATAAAATAAATAAATAAATAAATAAATAAATAAATAAATAAATAAAAGGGAACAAACAAAACCTCCAAGATATATGGGACTATGTAAAAAGACCAGTACCTGAAAGAGATGAAAAGAATGAAACCAAGTTGGAAAACACACTTCAGGATATTATTTAGGAGACTTTCCTGAATGTAGTAAGACAGGCCAACATTCAAGTTCAGGAAATACAGAGAATTCCACTAAAATACTTCATGTAAAGATCAATCCAAAGACAGATAATTATCTGGTTCTCTGAGGTCGAAATGAAGAAAACAATGTTAAGGGCAGCCAGAGAGTAAGGCCAGGTCACTCACTACCACCAGAGGATAGTATAAACACCACTATGCAAATTGCAAATAAACTAGAAAATCTAGAAAAGTGGATAAATTCTCAGACACATACAACCTCCCAAGACTAAAACAGGAAGAAGTCAAATCCCTGAATAGAGCAATAACTGGTTCTGAAATTGAGGGAGTAATTAATATCCTACAAATTTAGAAAAGCCCAGGACCAGATGGAGTCACAGCTGAATTTTAGCAGAGGTACAAAGAGGAGCTGCTGTCATTCCTTCTGAAAATATTCCAAACAATTGAAAAGGAGGGACTCTTCCCTAACTCATTTTATGTGGCCAGCATCATCCTCATACCAAAACTTGGCAGAGACACAATAACAACAAAAAAACTTCAGGGCAATATTTCCCTGATGAACATGAATGCAAAAATCTTCAATGAAATACTGGTAAACTGAATCCAGCAGCACATCAAAAAGCTTATCCACCTCAATAAAGTTGGCTTCGTCCCTGAGATGCAAGCCTGGTTTAATATACACAAATCAATAAACATAATCCACCACATAAACAGAACCAATGAGAAAAACCACATGATTTTCTCAATAGATGCAGAAAAGGCCTTCGATAAAATTCAACACCCCTTCATGCTAAAAACACTCAATAAACTAGGTATTAATGGAATGTATCTCAAAATAATAAGATACAGTTACGACAAACCCACAACCAATATTGTACTGAATGGGCAAAATCTGGAAGCATTCCCTTTGAAAACCAGCACAAGGCAAGGATGCACTCTCTCACCACTCCTATTCAGCATAGTATTGGAAGTTCTGGCCAGAGCAATCAGGCAAGAGACAGAAATAAAGGGTACTCAAATAGGAAGAGAGGAAGTCAAATTGTCTCTGTTTTCAGATGATATGATTTGTATATTTGGAAAACTCCATAGTCTCAGCCCCAAAACTCCATAGCTGATAAACAGTTTCAGCAAAGACTCAGGATACAATATCAATGTGCAAAAATCACAAGCATTTCTTTATACAAACAATAGACAAGCAAAAGGCCAAATCATGAATGAACTCCCATTTGCAATTGCTACAGGGAGAATAAAATATCTAGGAATACAGCTAACAAGGGATGTGAAGGATCTCTTTAAGAACTACAAACCACTGCTCATGGAAACAAGAAAGGACCAAAACAAATGGAAAAACATTCCCTCCTTATGGATAGGAAGAATCAATATAGCAAAAATGATGATAATACCCAAAGTAATTCATAGATTCAATGCTATTCCCATCAAACTACCATTGACATTCTTCACAGAATTAGAAGAAAAAAAAACTTCTTTAAAATTCATATGGAACCAAAAAAAGGACCTGTATAGCCAAGGCAATCCTAGGCAAAAAGAATAAAGATGGAGGCATCATGTTACATGACTTCAAACAACACTACAAGGCTACAGTAACCAAAACAGCATGGTACTGCTACCAAAACAGACATATAGAACAGTGGAACAAACTAGAGACCTCAGAAATAAAACCACACATCTTCAACCATCTGATCTTCAACAAACCTGACAAAAACAAGCAATGGGAAAAGGGGATTCCCTGTTTAATAAATGGTGCTATGAAAACAGTCTAGCCATATGTAGAAAATTAAAACTGGACCCCTTCCTTACACCTTATACAAAAGTTAACTCAATATGAATTAAAGAATTAAATGTAAAATCCAAAATGATAAAAAAAAAAAAAACCTAGAAGGAAACCTAGGCAACACTGTTCATGACATAGGCATGGGCAAAGATTCTATGATGGCACTGCCAAAAGCAATTACAACAAAAGCTAAAGTTGACAAATGGGACCTAGTTATACTAAAGACCTTCTGCACAGCAAAAGAAACTATCATCAGAGTGAACAGGCACCCATAGAATAGGAGAACATTTTTGCAATATGCCCATCTGACAAAGGTCTAACATTTGAGAATTTACAAGGAACTTAAATTTACAAGAGAAAAATAACCCATGAAAATGTGGGCAAAGAATATGAACAAAAACTTCTAAAAAGAAGGCATTTTGCAGCCAACCATCATATGAAAAACAGCTCAATATCACTGATCGTTTAGAGAAATGCAAATCAAAACCACAGTGAGATACCATCTCCTATCAGTCAGAAAGGTGATTATTAAAAGGTCAAGAAACAACAGATACTGTTGAGCCTGTGGAAAAATAGAAACACTTTTATGCTGTTGGTGGAAATGTTAATTGGTTCAATCACTGTGGAAGACAGTGTGACAATTCCTCAAGGATTGAGAACCAGTGCATACACATGTATGTTTTTGGCAGCACTACTCACAATAGCAAAGACATAGAACAAACTCGAAAGCCCATTGATGATAGGCTGTATAAAGAAAACATGGTACATATACACTATGGAATACTATGCAGCTATAAAAATCAATGAGATCATATCTTCTGCAGAAACATGGATGAGGCTGGAAGCCATTATCCTGAACAAACTAACCCAGGAACAGAAAACCAAACACCACGTTCTCACTCATAAGTAGGAGTTGAACAGTAAGAACACATGGAAGCAGGGAAGGAAATAACACACATCAGGGCCTGTCAGTGGGTGGGGATGGTTTGGGGAGGAGATCATCAGGACAAACAGCTAATTCATCTGGAGTTTAAAACCTAGGTGATGGGTTGATCAGTGCAGTAAACCACCACAGCATACATATACGTATGTAATGAACATGCACATTCTGCACATGTATCCCAGAATTTAAAGAAAAAAAAGTAGTTATTTTTAATTTTTATAAAGTCCAATACATGAACTTTTTATTATAAATTGTGCTTTTATTGTTGCATTTAAGAGATATTTGCCAAACCCAAAGTCAGATTTTCTCTTATGTTTATTTCTAGAAATTTTGTAACATTATATTTTATATTTAGGTCTGTAATTTATCTGAGTTAGTTTTTGTAATATTAGAATAGTATGGATATTGTTATTATTAATGTCTTTGCATAAAGACATGCAACACATGTTGAAAAATTAATTTTTTCCCCAATAAAATACCCTTGTACTATTGTAAAACTCCATTGTCCATATTTTAGCAGATCTACTCTGATCTTCCTCTTCTGTTCTACTGAAGATATGTCTCCTTCTCTAAAATACACTATCATAATTTTATAAAGCTTTTGGAATTAAGTAACAAAAGCCTTCTAAGCTATTGGCAAAATGATAGATTGGGAAGCTCCAGGTCTTTTTCGCCCCCCATAGAAACATCAAGTTATCAACTGTAAACTGAAAAATGATATTTGTGCAAACAGTAACAGAAAAAGCAAAGGAATGGTGATATCAATGTCAAAGTAGAATTTAAACGGAAACCTGTTTTATATATATATATATATATATATATATATATATATATACACATATATGTATATATATATATGTATATACATATATATACACATATATACATATATATATATATATATATATATATATGCACCAAATATCAGGGCTCCTAAATATATGAAGATAGAATTGAAGAGAGAAATTGAAAGCTCTGCTGTAATGATGTGGAATAGTTGCAAACTTCAGTACTCCACCTTCCAATGATAAATAAGAAAACCAGAAATTTCAAACAGAAAGTAAAGGACTTCATACTAACAATCAATTACACCTAAAAGATGAAAACAGATCACTCCAGGCAAAAATACTATAGCAACATACCCATTTTTATTTTTTTGTTATTTCTAATTTCTGAGGGAACATAGTAGATGTATATGTTTTGGGGGTACATGAAATGTTTCGATACAGGCTTGCAATGGTAATAATTATATCATAGAAAGTATGGTATTCATCCCCTCAAGTATTTATCCTTTCTGTTACAAATCACGTATGTTATTTAAAAATGTGCAAGTAAGTTATTATTGACTATAGCCACCCTGTTGTGCTATCAAATAATATTTATTCATTTTAATTATTATTTTGTACCAGTTAACCATCCCAATTTTTACCCAACATCTCAGCCAGGACTTCATTGCTCATACCACTATCAGTATTTTAGTCAAAGCCATTCAACAAGTTGCTAGGAAGTTTCAAAACTTTTCCACATTTTTCTATGTTTTCCTGAGGCCTCCAAACTTTTCCAACCTCTGCCTATTACTCAGTTCCAAAGTTGGTTCCACATTTTCAGGTACACAGCAGTACCCCACTCTCTGTGGAACCAATGTACTGTATTAGTTCATTTTTATACTGCTATAAAGAACTTCCAGAGGCTAATTTATAAAGGAAAGAGGTTTAATTGACTTACAGTTTAGCATGGCTGGGAAGGCCTCAGGAAACTGACAATAATGGCAGATGTTAAAGGGAAGCAAAGCACCTTCTTTGCAAGGCAATAGGAGAAGTGCTAAGCAAAAAAAAGAAGAGCCTCTTATAAAACAATCAAATATCATGTGAATTCACTCACTATCATGAGAACAGAATAGGGCAAACCCCCCACCCCTGTAATTTGTTTACCTCCACCTAGTCCCTCCTTCAACATGTGAGAATTGTGGGAATTACAATTCAAGATAAGATTTGGGTGGGGATACAAAGCCTAACCATATCACCCTCCCTGCACATTAATAAATTTGCATGAAATTAATCTAACTTTCATCAGCTTATTTTCAGCAAATTTTCAGAGGTAAAAGCGAAACAATTTCTTTGTCTCTACAATTTTTAGTAATATTTATTTATAATGTTTTTTCTGATTATTTTTTATGTTGTACCTGAGCCTTTGTTTCTTCATTGATTCCAACAAAAATTGTGTTCTCTTGCTTTCTTTAAAGTCTTACAAATTTTGTTAAAATCTGTGTATCTTATTTAGGACAATAGCAGCTGCAGTAAACAATATTTACGTGATATAGACACTTTTTGTCTTCAACTAAGCCTTCCTGGGTTTGAGTCCATCTATTAAGAATTGAGTTCTGGGTTTTTGCTTTTGTTATTTCTATGTTTACTACCACTGCATCACAAGCTTTAAATTCCTCTAGTGTTTATTTGTTTTAGGTTAGGAATATGTTTTCCAGAGGATTTTATTCAATGTCTCTTCTACCCTTAGTTTAAATATTCCCTTTGCAACTACACCTCAGAGAATGTCTCTCTTCCCTAAGCAGCAGCAGATTCCCAAAACCTTCTCAAGCAGCAACTTTTTGGATTTTTTTTTTTTTTTATTGAGATGGAGTTTCACTCTTGTTACCCAGGCTGAAGTGCAATGGCGTGATCTCGGCTCACCACAACCTCCGCCTCCTGGGTTCAAGCAATTCTCCTGCCTCAGCCTCCCGAGTAGCTGGGACTACAGGCTGCACCACCATGCCTAACTAATTTTTGTATTTTTAGTAGAGACAGGGTTTCACCATGTTGACCAGGATGGCCTCCATCTCTTGACCTCGTGATCCGCCCGCCTCGGCCTCACAAAGTGCTGGGATTACAGGCTTGAGCCACTGCACCCGGCCTCTTGGATTTTTTTTTACTCAATACTGTTAGCCTTGATATGCGAACCAAAATGGCATCAAGTGTTTGACTGAAGGACAGGGAACAAGTGGAAAACTCTGAGAAAGCTTCCTTTATGTTGCAAATCTGCTTGAAAGGATGAGTAATTGTTGCATAAAAGGCATGAAATTAGTACTGTTGTCATTCTGACTCAGTATTAGGCAGACTTGTGTCCTTGAATCTCATGGTTTGAGTCTCCTTAGTAATTCTACAGAAGACCTCTAAGGGTCAGGGTCTGTGTATAATTCTGCTTCTCCTTCACAAGTAGAAAAGTTTTGTAGTTATTGCTTTTCACAAGCTACAATGAGTCTTCAGCTGTGTTCTAACACAAAAATTATGTGGTCTTTTTAGCACAGTAGTTTAAGGCTTTAGTTTCATAATGGATATAGTGGGGAAGGATCTAGGTGGAACTAAGTACCTTTTATGCAACTGTTGACAAAGATTCAAACTCTGTAAAATATTTGAAGGGATTTATTCTGAGCCAACTATGAGTGACCACAGCCCATGGCATAGCCCTCAGGTGAGTCTGAGAACATGTGCCCGTGGTGGTCAGGGCACAGGTTGGTTTTATACATTTTAGGGAGACCTGAGATTTCAGTCAAATACATTTAAGATATACATCATCCTGGTTCAGAAAAGTGGAGCAACTTGAAACAGGGGCTTCCAGTTTACAGGAAGATTTAAAAATGTTCTGATTGGCAATTGGCTGAAAAAGTTATTACCAATAGAAAGGGATGTTGTGTTATG
This sequence comes from Saimiri boliviensis, assembly GCF_048565385.1. Taxonomy (NCBI): domain Eukaryota; kingdom Metazoa; phylum Chordata; class Mammalia; order Primates; family Cebidae; genus Saimiri; species Saimiri boliviensis. The sequence continues at coordinate 75,956,688 of NC_133470.1, read as the reverse complement.
AGAAAATGTTGTAAAGACTGAAGTTTTCTCCTGCAGATGTAGCCTCCAGGTAGCAGATTTCAGAGAAAATAGATTGTAAATGTTCCTTATTAAACTTAAAGTCTGTGTTGATGTTAATGCTTAAAGGGATATAATGAGGAATGCGCAACACCTACTTCCCATCATGACCTGAACAAGTCTTTCAGGTTAAATTTTAGAGTGGTCTGGCCAATGAGGAAGTCCATTCAGATGGTTGGGGGACCTTATAATTTTTTTTTTTACATCCCACCTTTCTGGCCATGATTTGCCAGAGGCAACATCAATGGCCACCAAATCTTTATTTTGCCTCATAGCATTGCTGAGATGGCATGAATGCTGGCCCTGGGTCCATCCTATTCCTTGGTGGGACTCCCTACGGCCAAGGGACTTAGTGAACAAGACTTACAGCCAATTACTTGCTCCAGGCCAAATAAGGATATAAGTAGATGAGCATTCATTACCACTTGAAATTATTATTAATAAGTAGAAAACTAACAACAAAAAGCACATTTATAAAATTAGCTTATCTTTGACTTCCATGTGTTGAGATACTGTAAGTTTAATTTCAGTTACAGACTTAGAGCAACTAGCTATACAAAACATATACATTGTTCTGAAGAAAAAAAAAGATCATCTTTGTAACTCATAACTTAGAGGCCTTTTCACAAGGTTATCTTTATTCTGTCAGGAAATAATTCTATAGAAAGCAGAAAATTCTTTATGATTCGGGTGGATGTAATCATGACGCATAATAGTGTAGAAGGCAAAGTGTTTTGTTTCATTAACTGTTTAGACATCACTGTATCCATCCTTCATTTGAAGTGTCTGACCTTGACGTAATTCTATGCCTGAAAACCAGCCCTTACAATCTCATATACCCACCTTTTCTGCAAAAGTCCTTGGGCAAAGAGAAATAGAGTACAGTTTTAGCAGCAGGAAATTTGCAGGTTGGGCCCAGTGAGATGCCAAATGAGGAAGATTCTCATTTAGGCTTTTCAGAATACCATGATTTTGGCTTCCTTGAAAGTAATTCAAGAAGAGATAAAGAGCATTATTATTTTCACAATTGAGAGTCTTTGTTAGAACAGCAAAAGGAATCTATTTCATTGGGTACCAATTTTAAAATATGAAGAAAAATTGTAATCTGGTACTCTGTAGAGGTATTCACATAAAGTACATCATGAATCAGTTAGCTATGTAGGTTTCTTTTAAGTCAGCTTTGTTGAAACTTTACCTAAAAATATGTTATTTTAGTCAAAGTCTTGGTAAAATAACCAGTGTCCCAAAGTATTCTTTTTTTTTTTAATAATTATACTTTAAGTTCTAGGGTACATGTGCAGATCTTGCAGGATTGTAACTTAGGTATACACATGTCATGGTGGTTTGCTGCCTTGATCCCCCTGTCATCTACATTAGGCATTTCTCCTAATGTTATCCCTCCCTAGCCTCCCTACCCCCTGGTATCACGTCCTTTGTCCCCCACCTCCCAACAGACCCCATTGTGTGATGCTCCCCTCCCTGTATCCATGTGTTCTCATTGTTCAACACCCACCTATGAGTGAGAACATGTGGTGTTTGGTTTTCTGTCCTTGTGTCAGTTTGCTGAGAATGATAGTTTCCGGATTCATCCATGTCCCTGCAAAGGACATGAACTCATCCTTTTCTATGGCTGCATACTATTCCATGGTGTATATGTGCCACATTTTCTTTGTCCAATCTATCATTGATGGGCATTTGGTTGGTTCCAAGTCTTGCTATTTTAAACAGTGCCACAATGAACATACATGTGCATGTGTTTTTTATAATAGATCAATTTATAATCCTTTGGGTATATACCCAGTAGTAGCATTGGTGGGTCACTCCCACCAACAGTGTAAAAGTGTTCCTATTTCTCTACATCCTCTCCAGCATCTGTTATCTCCAGATTTTTTAATGATCGCCATTCTAACTGGCGTGAATGGTATCTCAATGAGGTTTTGATTTGCATTTCTCTAATGACCAGTGATGACGAGCATTTTTTCATATGTTCACTGGCCACATATTGTCTTCTTTTGAAATGTGTCTTCATATCCTTTGCTCCCTTTTTGATGGGGTGGTTTTTTTCTTGTAAATTCGTTTCAGTTCTTTGTAGATTCTGGATATTAGCCCTTTGTCAGATGGGTAGCTTGCAAAAATTTTTCCCATTCTGTTGGTTGCTGGTTCACTCTAATGATTGTTAAATTGTTCTGTTTTAAAGGACTGTCACTAATCTCATGCCAATAACTATATGGTCACAAAATCACAATCTGAATTTGAGGACTCAGAAAGAAAGGCAAATTTGCTTACAAAAACATACTTCTCCATAAATAACTGAAAAGAAAAATATTTTCTTGACCCTTTTAAATCAAAACAGCAGCCTTCCACATAAGACATGTTTTAACCTTAGAACTGCCATTGACATGCTAAAGAGTTCCCGTTAGATGAGGGCCACTTATTAGGTGCCATAGAACTTAGCAGCTCCTTACATTGTTAGAGTCTATGTTAGGGGAAAAAGGAGGCTCCCTACTCATGAGTGTCTCCTCTTTTTATCTCCAGGTAGCAAGATCCTATGTAAACCATTTTATTTTATCATGGAACTCTTTGGGGCCTTATTATTTCTATTAGCGTAAGGGTAACTTCTGGTAATATCCCATAGCAAAACAGTAAATGAACCTCAAGTAAAAATTTCCTAGTTCAGTCGTTGCCATTGGGAAGTATTCACAGTCTTTTGCCATTAGCCCCAATAAATGCTCCAAAAAGGGCTATGAAGTGAAGGATTTGTCCTGACTAGCACTCCAACTTCTACCCTATGCTCTGTGGGCTCAGGGAATCTTACTATTTATAATTTCAATTCTAATGTATCCAATTAAGATTTTTCAAAGGCCAAATTTACATGACTTCTGTTTTATGGTACCAGAGGGAAAATATCCCCTAGTCAGAAACAATACCCATTTACATAAGATATTTAGGTAAAGAAGTCACAATTACCTTACATAAAGTCTGTTTAAACGTCTCAAATTTCATAATGCTTTTAACTTGTATGTTGTTTTTTTTTTTAAGTTTTTTGGGTTCCAGGACTTTTTCTTTTCCACCCTCACCCAGACTATTTTACCTTTTCTGATGAAAAAGGAGCAGGAAGTTGAACCAAAGGTCTTAGACCCTTTTGTCAGTTTTTATTTTAATTTGACTCAGCATTACCCCAGGGAATGTGAGCTCTCTGATGACAGCCTCTGCCTTGTGATTTTTTAATTTTCCAATCCTGGGCAAGTAGTGAATAACAATCCAAACATATCCAACACCCTTCTGGAGCAAGTTCTTTGACTCCCATTTTCCTTTTACAATGTTTGATTAAGCATATGTGAGACCCACGAGGGACAGCAAACCTGATAAAGCTACTCAGATAATTATACGATTCTGCCTGAGGGGCACACATGTAAAAGGGACCCCCATGTCCCCAAATTCCTCATGACCTGGGCAATAGGCATATTTGGTGGGGAAATATCCTGGTCCTTATAAAACCAATCCCATGTGGCTTACGTGTGACACATATTAACTGCTTCATCTGGGGTGCTCCACTTAGTTCTTTATAGGAAGAGTCAGGCAGTCCCATTTTCAGGTCATACAGACCTCACAGTGTTGTTTTTCTGGTCTATTAGTCTGGTTGTTCTCTCAGGAATTAACTCCTGTGCTTTTGAATCACATATATTCGGTAATTGTTCACTAGTGAGCTGTGAGCCCTGCATCAACCCAAACAAGCTCTTTTATGCTGTAGCGCTTAAAATTAAGGATTTGGTCTCTAACGTATTAAAGGTAATGGCAAAAAACTGCAATTACTTTTGTACCAACCTGTTATTTTTATAATCCACTGTAGTATACATTTCTAAGCAACCTGACAATACAAATCTACAAATGGAACAATTGCTTTACATTATACTCTCTGGTTTTAATAGTTACTTGGTTTTGCCTTTCCACTAACATTGAGTATCTTCTTCGTAACCACAAGCCTCAGAAGTAACTTTTGTTGCCCTGGCTTAATTACTCTTTTTATCCATTTCGTTCTATCTGATAACTTTTGCTTCATTTTAAAGCCATTCTTAAATAGTTTCTTACTAGAAAAAGATACTTTTTAAAACAATTTATATCTTTGTGTTTTATAAACTTCACCAAAAACACCTTTTATACTCCTACTAATTTAACTCTTAATATCCCAGAGTCCCAGTGGCGGGGGTGGGGGGGGGGTGGGGGGGAGAGTTTACTTCATTTAACATAACATGACTTCAAAATCTGAAATTATTGGAGAGATCTTTAAGATTAAATTTACTGAATCAACCTTGCCAAAGATTATCAAAGTCAGGTGAATCAAAAGTCGTCTAAGCTAGCTTGTACCAGTCTGATAAGCACTTATTTTTTTTCAAGTCAGTTGATTAGTTCATTTATATAGTTTAGTAGTAAAAAATCCCTTCCGCATGACATTTATAAACATATAGATATTACAGGCATGCAGAATAAAAAAGCAGATCCCAAAAATATTTCATTTGCTTATTTTCAGAAAGAATTTATCTCCCTTACTTAATATTATTCATTTTAAAAAGCTAAAAAGTTACAGGAGCCAACAAAGGTAAAGGAGAGAGTTACTATCCAAGTGAGACAGCCAAGTATAAAGGGGTCACCTCTGACTGGCCTGTGCTCTGGGAGAATTGGGTGGACCCACAGAAGTTTGTTCCATTTACAAGAGGGAAGAGGACGGCCTTTCCTGATCTGGGGTGGTAAGCTGGGATTCAATTTGTGAGGTGGGAAGTCAACGGGACTCTTGTTTTGCTGAGAGTCACTGTTTCCCATTTTTTTCCTTTACACCCAATAAACTCGCCCTTCTCATCCTTCACAGTGTCTGTGATCCTAATGTTTCATGGTCATGTGGAAAGCACCCACATTTAGCTGAACTAACAAGAAAGTTCCACAACATTTTGCGCAATTTGAGGCTTGAGAAAGGGTGAATGAGATGCAAAGCAAAAACCTTTTTTCCTTTTTGCTTGTATGCCTGTATTCCCTTTGATTTCTGAGAGTGGAGAAAACTGTACTCACCTTTCCATGGCTTTTTCCTTCCATTTTCTGGATGGGCAGGTGACGGGCAGCTCACCGCTGCCCTCCTGATACGGTTCGGCTGTGTACCCATCCAAATCTCATCTTGAATTCCCATGTGCTGTGGGAGGGACCTGGTGGGAAGTAATTGAATCATGGGGATGGGTATTTCCTGTGCTCTTCTCATGATAGTCAAGAAGTCGCATGGTTTTATAAATGGGAGTTTGCCAGCATAAGCCCTATTCTCTTGTCTGCCATCATGTGAGATGCGCTTTTCACCTTCTGTCATAATTTTGAGGCCTGCCCAGCCATGTGGAATTGTGAGTGCATTAAATCTCTTTGTTTTGTAAATTGCCCAGTCCCAGGTATATCTTTATCATTAGTGTGAGAACAGACTAATGCACCTCCCCTCCCTACCCGGGCTGGGACACATGGCCCCAGAGCTTCATGTGGTTGCCTGGCCAGATTCTCACTCAGTCCAAGCCAGGGGAAAGGAACCCAGTTGCATAAGAATAAGAGGTTTTTCCCTAGGCATTTTTTAAACTGTTTTCTTTCTTTCTTTTTCTCCACCAGGTCAGTAGTTAACTTTTAAGAGAGGAATTTTTTCCTTTCGGAGGACATTTTGCTGGGCTGTAAAATGGATATTACTATTTATATTTCCTGTAGAGTTTTAATTGTGATAAAGAATTTTTGAGGTTAGTCTTAAGCTGTAGTTAATCTGGTGTGCTTTGTGTGTCTTTCTGTATGATCCACAGCAAATTTGCTGCAGGCCTCCCTCTTGTTTTATATCACTGGGGACATGGCCTGTAACTCCGTGACAGGGCATTGTTTAGCCATGTGGCCCAGATTCATCCTGTCATAGGGAATGAGTTCTTTCTGGTTTGATGTTTGCATGACCTTTCACTGTTTGTTGATTCCCCTCCCCTCCATGTACCGCCCTGGCTTTTCCTTTCTCTGAACCTTTAGTAAAATTTGATAGCCAGAAATATTGGCTTTTTGGCCTGGCTAAAGTGAGGTTATAGGACATTTTAAAAGAAACTTATTAAAGAGTGCTATGGTTAAAAGTTACCTTAACTAAAAGCAGATATAGAAGCTCTAACAGCCTGGGACTCCATGGGAAATACAGGTGGCACCAAAGACCCCATTTTGGAAAAAAAATGTATTTCTCATGAAACAACAGTAATTAGAAATGAATAAATACCTCTAAAAATTAAGGTTCTGTTCTGTTTTACATTGTGCTATCTTACATTTTTTACCTCTGGGGGTATCAGAAATTACTTTATATTATGAGAAAATTAACAACTGGCCACTGAAAAATCTTACAGCTACTGAATCTCCCTCTGTCTTTGTAGGTATATATGTGTAGCATGTGGTCTAGTTTAAAAGTGCTAGTTAATTGAGCTAAAAAAAGATAAGCACTTGGGTAAAATGTTTTTTTTTAAAGGGAAGATTAAAGTTGTGGTACATTTCATTTCATGTGACTTTAACCTTTGAGAAATAAAAACAGCATTAAAAATTATTGCTAAAATGCAGAGGTCATCAAAATGTTAATAGGTGGACTAAATTATGCCGGTCAGATAAAAGATCTGCTAAGTGCTTTGAGGTTATAAACTGCTTTTTGGTTTTGGAGAACTGTTCAACCTGGTGTGGCCTGGGGACATATGAAACTAACCACACTCTTAATTATGCTGAAAGGAGTCAAACCTTGGTTGCACCTAGCACACAAATGAAACAACTTAGCAGGTTTTCCATTAAAGTTAAAATTGCCAGCATTTACCATTGTAACGTCTAATTGAAACAACGGAAAACAGATTTAATTGCAAGGTGTGTAAGAACAGTAAAATGTGTTTTTAATGAAAGATTATAAGAAAGCATGGAAATGTAAATTCTTGCCTAAGGTTAAAGGATGGTTTTGAATTAGATAAGATAAAGCTAAAAATTCAAATAAGTGGTAAAAATATTGCAAAAATTAATCTTGCAAAATTTCTTGTGTGAACATATTGACTAAATTCAAAAGGGTATTATATGGTTTTTTTTCTGTAAATTGAGCATTGAAATAAAACCACAGGGTACTCTTAAGGCAATAATTTGCTTTTGAGCAAAATTTGTAAAGAGTTATAAAAGATTTTTTGCTTTTTAAATCTCTGAGTCATCGTTTTTGCAAAATAAATTGCTTACGGTGATCTGGAGTTCTATATCATAATATCAAGTGTTTTAAACCTTTAATGTACTCAACAGTCTTTCCAAAATAAAGCTTCAGTTTCTAAATTGTGTTTCCTGATACCTGGCTTTTTGGATGGTTCTGTGGTCCCCTGGAACATCCAGAAGAGATGTAAACAGGATTATTTAACATGTTTAGGTACATGGGATTGCCAAAATGATGTTCAATCTTCTTCAGGTTATATTTTGGTGAATAACACTAATATGTGTTCCAAAATTGTATGGGATTTCTAAAATTCTGATATCTAAGCATAGGCTTAGACATTATCATAATTGAGGTTGATATATTAAGTTATTGTAAACCATGGAGATAACCATTTTTTTTTTGTCAGTTGTGTTTATAACTGTAACTATGCTGGACATTTTGTTATTAAGAGACAATTGTATTATTTTAATCATTTTCAAATGATGATTTATAATAAGCTGTAAAACTTACAGATGCTCTCAAATACTAGCTTCAAATAATTTTGAAGATCGTGACATTAGAATAAAGAAAAATGTACAGGACTCTGGAAGAGCTAAAATGTTCATGAATCTCAAGCTAAACAAGTGTTAACTAAATGGACTGAACTCAGAAAGCTAAAGCAACCTTTTTAAATTTTACTTGGAATATTGCAGATCCTTGTTTTGTTTTTCAGAGTCAAGGAAACTTATTTTGAACTATCTATGACCTTTAGTAATTGAGTAAGGTACACCCCTGTGAACAAAATCTGGAGATGTTGTTTCTCTCTTCCTGGTTCCTCTAGAATTTAGAAACTGTGAGTATTCTTAGATTACGGCAATATAGTTGTTTGGGTCAGTGAAATAAGAATCCATTTTCTTTTTCAACAAAACGCAATTGGAGAAACTGGTTATTTTACCAAGGCTTTGTGCAGAAGAGTATGTTTCTCTTTAAGGAGTCAAGCCCAACTTGCAGAGAGAATAAAATCCCCATGGGAAAACCTGGCCTCATAACCTTGTCTATGAAGTCCTTGTACAGGGTTCCAGATCTGTGGCCAATAAAGAATGTCACTTTCTAACAGGCTCAGGACCTGCAAATTTATTTTGAGACCTTCAGAAGAGAGGATCACCCAACTCACAGGTATATGAGGATACAAACATATCGCTGGGTTGGGCTTTTAAGTCTTTTCTGAGATTTATTGTGTAACAGAGTTCCATCAAAGCCAATCCAAAAGGCCTATGTAGAAATAATTATCCCTGCTGCAGTTTATGCAAATAATCAAGCCAAGTGTAAGACTAAAGTCTATTTTGCAAACTACCCAGTCTTATGATAATTTGTTTTTTTAACAAAAAAGAAGAATGAAGAGAAATTATGTTTCAAAACTGATCATGCATTTACCAATAAATTATAAACTTATTAGTTGTTTTAAAGTTTCTGCCTACATTTTAGACTAACCCTACTTGTTCCAGTGAACCAACCAGCAATCTCCAGCTGCACCTCAGAAAGAACCACAGGGAATGTGCAATGTAGAAATTCGGATCAATATTTTAATTCTGAGCAGTTATCCTGTAAATCCTGCCAGGTGATGGAAATAAATAGGGCGCCCAACACCCAGAGGTTTCTTCTTTGGGAAAGTAAGACCAAGGGGGCTAACCAAAGCTGAAATTCCATCTGTGAGCCAGGAAGCCTATTAGCAGAACTCTCGCTTTGCTGAGAGTCACTGTTTTCTTTTTTTTTTTTTTTTTCCTTTTCACTCAATAAATCCTGCCTTTCCTGCCCTTCAAAGTGTTTGCGAGCCTAATCTTTCATGGTTGGGTGACAAGGAACATGTTTTTAGCTGAACAAAGAAGAAAGCCCTACGACACAAAAACTTTTCAAAAGAGAGATTAACTTCTGAGATATAAATCTGAAAAGTTTTTAAGAGACAGACTATAGAATTTAAAAATTAAAAAACTTATTGTATTAATGTCTCTATTTTTAATAAAAACTTGTTTTAATCATGTCTGTATTTTTGTATTAGTGTAGAAAAATGATCATAGTTTCCTTTAATTAAAGCCTATTAATCTCAAAACATTTTTATGAATTCCTTTTTTACTAACCTTATTACAACTTAGACCATTCACAATGTGCTTGGACTTTCTTATTTGTCCTAAATGTTTTCCTTGAACAAGTCAGCCATTTCATTTTATTTTATGGATTCTTTCTTATATAAAATTACATTTCTTCTTACCTTTCTTACTGAAACTATCTCTTCATAACTCTGTACATTTCTGATTTTCTGGTTCATTTTTCCTTGTTTTGTAAATAACCTTTAAAAATGCTTTGATTTAGACAAAGATATTTACCTTTTAATAAGAATATATATTAAAAATGTGTTTCTTTAATTTTTAAATGGGAAATTACCCATTGAATTAACATCTATTATTTACTATAACCTTAGATTATAAATTATATGAGAAGTTTGTTTGCAAGCATTTATTACATTTACCAGGTTAATTTACTTAATAGTTTACCTAGATTATTCATGAAAACTGTGGGAGTCATTATTAAAATATTTTTATTTATGAAAAATTACACAAACAAAGGTTATTCTGTTTTGGGCTGGGTATATAGTTTTATAAAATTTACGGCAAATTTTGAAATCTTACAGTATCGTGCAGGAATAAGTCTGAAACTGCTTGGTCAGTAAATGCACACAAAAATGCTAACAATTCTTAAAAATTTTTGAACATTTTACCAATAATTTAAAGCCAGTTAATTTATTAAAGATTTTACTTACATCACATGAACTTAGAACAGCATTTGACTTAGCCTTTTTTTCCTGATAATGTATTCGATTTAAATTCTTTTATTTTTGTTTAAGCCAATTAATTAGAGCTTTTAAAATATATTACTAGTAGTGAAACAGTGTGTACACAGCACATAAGCACATAAACACAACACATAAATACACAGACATATTAGGTATACATCTAATAGGTATGTCTCATAGATCCATGTAGATATGTCTAATATATGTAGAAGTAAATCTTATAAATTAATAAGATCTATGTTTTCTATTTTAGATTTCCAAATTCTTGATAATCTGTTTCATTAGCCTAGGCAGTTGTCAGCTAAACGGCCCTAAATCTGCATGTTAGGGGTAACAATTCTGTGATAAAAAATCGGATAGCAAAATTTACATCTCTAACTACAGAGACAAAAAAATCCAGTGTCCTTGAGAAAAATTAAAATGAATTGAATTGCCAATTTAAACATAAAATTATAAAACTCTAACATAGAATTGTGTAAGAAAACCAATTTTATTTAAATAGGTAGTTCTAATTTTAGTCTGCATCTTTGAGCTCTGGGAAGAATCTACGCTGTATCCTGGGTTTCCAATAAGAGAATTATTTTGAGGCTAGACGATGTTTTACAGTGCACCTTTTTTTTTCTTTTTTACAAAGATATTTCTCTAAGTGTCTAAATTACACTCTTTTTTCTTTTAAACATATAAGAGTAGTCTGTGTTGTAATAACTATTTTAATTGTAAAAAATTAGGTAACACAATACAAGCAAGAGCTTAAGACCTTAAGGGAAATTTTTTTTTTTTTCTGTTTACACTCTTGGGGTTCCATAAGGAAGAAACAGAGGTTTTGGTACAGGTATTCAGACAGGCATGAGTATGACAGGAGAGGGCTCTCCCCCGCCTATTAGGAATATCAGACGATGGTTTGGTAATTATCACATAGCCTCTCTAAAAGTGGTAAATTGGCAGCTAGCAGCAGGGAGGGGCCATTTTTTTTTGACGGTACACACTTGTTGCACTACAGTGTTAATTGAATGCAGGCACCAGGGAGAAACAACTTCCTGGGCCTGTGTATTAAGAGACAAAATAGTGGAGTATTACTTTCTAGGGGCACTTCACCAGAAAAGGGAAGAAGGCCTCCTATGGGCATGCGTACAACTTCCTAAACCGACTGCACATGCTCTCTTCCCAAGGGTAAGGAAGACACGGTGCATGTGGGCAGGCCAGGCTGAGGGAAGTATCGTGGGAAAGGGGTGGGAACGGGTGCAAGAGGCCAGAGGTGGGCTAGGACTATAAAGTCATGGGATTAAGGTTAAACACTGCACTTGTTCTTCAAGTCACCTGCTTGGGTCTCTTTCAAGCGCACTTTTCTTTTCTTCCTATACTAAAATCTTTTTAAAGAAACTTCCATTCCTGCTCCAAAACTTGCCTCAGTCTCTTTTTCTGCTTTATACCCTTCAGTCATAATCTTTCTTCTGAGGAGACAAGAATCGAGGTTGCTGCAGACCTGTACAGATTTACAGCCAGTAACTTGGATGCTTTTTACCGGTAACCTATTTGGTCCTAGGAGACTTGGATATTTACCGCCGATAACAGTTTCTCCCCAAAAAGGAATCTGACACCTTCTCTGTTTTCTATAAGGTATCCCAGGATCTTAGAAACAATTTAAGAAACACTTCCTCCAGATGAACAAGGTTATAGGAAAGAAAACAGCAAAACCGAATAGAAACAAAGGTCATTCAAATAGACAAACATACACAAACACGTCTTTTACTTCAGAACTTGAGATATCAGATGTTAATACAAAGTCATTGGCTTGGAAGAAAATACAAAATCAAACAAACAAACAAAAAGAAACCCAACAACACTTGGATCCAAACAGTGGTTTGCATCTCAGTAGAAAAGTAAGAGCAGATGTGAAGCAGGCAGAAAAGAAAATAGAAGAAAGAGGCACTCGGGAACTCAATAATTTGCAGGTCAACCTTAATGCTCTTTATTCTTGATGTAAAAGTGAGCAAAAAGACAATAATATGCCAATTTTACACAAAAATTTGCAAGTAAAGGCACCATCAAACCAATGGAGTGCCTGAAAGAGGGTAATTCTCTTTTCTTCCCCCCTCATTCTTAGCTTGTTTCCTGCGGATTTTTTCCTTAAAAGGAGAAACTGACCTGTGGCCTAGGGTTTTAGTGGAGTGGGTCAACGTGTGCTGCTTGTGAGCAGGATGCCACAGCATGTCACCACTGCGTCATCTTTGTCTTCTTGGGGGTGTCAGTTTCTTTCTCTGAAGGTCTAGCACCTCTAGGAGGGCTAAAAGTGTGGCGTGCCTAGCTTTATATGCACTTCCTGGACAAGCCTCTTTAATTATGTTGGGGTTCTCTGTAGAGCCACTGCACATCACTGGGGGTTGCCTTTTGGCTGGGAGAAGTAAAATGCCCTTTCTTTTCCGAGCTGTGAAAACCGTCGCTGATTTATCTAAGAAAACAACAGTTCAGTTTCTCACACAAATGCAGACCAGCCAAATGGAGATTAATTCTGGGAGAAAAAGCAACGGAGAAGATCATTTAAAATGCATCTCCAAACTAGAATTAAGTTCCTAAACAATAATTTATTAGGAAGATAAAAAAAAAAAAAAAAAAAAAAAAAAAAAAAAAAAAAAAAAAAAAAAACTCAGTTCAGAATAAATCAAGGACCATCAACCAAAGGAAGGTCCAAGACTCAGTACGACTTACCAATTCCACTAAAAGAGAAGCTCAAAGCCAGAGAGGCTTTCAATGGCACCTTGGTGGTATCTTAGCTATGAGTTTGGGCAACTCTTTCTGGATCCTGATTCTTCTCTGAGATCCCACGTGTTTGGTTGCCAGGTTATTGTTGATGAAAAGAGTAAAACTCAGTAAAATATTTGAAGATATTTATTCTGAGTCAAAATGAGTGATGATGACCCGTGACACAACCCTCAGGAGAGCCTGAGAATATGTGCCCAAGGTGGTCGGGGCACAGCCTGGTTTATATATTTTAGGGAGATACAAGACATCAGTCAAATACATTTAAGATATACATTGGTCTGGTCCAGAAATGTGGAACAACTTGAAGAAGGGACTTTCAGTTTATACATAGCTTGAAATTTTTTTCTGATTGGCAATGTGTTGAAACAGTTATGACTAGAAAGGAATGTGTCATTTATAATAAAAGGTTGTGGAGACTCAAGTTTTATTATGCAGACGAAACCTCCAGGTAGCAGACTTCAGAGAAAATTAATTGTAAATGTTGCTTATCAGACTTAAAATCTGCCTTGATATTAGTGCTGGAGAGGTATAATGAGGTGTGTCCAACCCTCACTTCCCATCATGGCCTGAACCAGTCTTTCAGGTTAAATTTTAGAATGCCCCGGCTGAGGAATTACATTCAGATGCTTGCGGAACCTTTGAATTTTATTTTTCTTGTACACGACAATGATTCTTGCATCCAAGCAGCTCTGCAGCAAGAAGGAGGCTTCCCTAGAGCTTCTCACCTTGTCCCAAGTCCTGCAACCAAACACCTGGTGAAGACCAAAATGAACAGTTTGTAAATCAGTGCAAATCATTATTTTACTTACAATTCTCCCAGATTATATTGGACAGGTGAATATAATTATCTTCTCCCCCAAAAGTCCAGTAACTTGAGTCTATAAATCCGAGTTACAATGGGCAAATTAACAGAAAAAAATGGCATACATATTTATTGATGTTCAAAAGGGAATAGGAGTCATGTATAAAGTATTAGGTTCAAAGCAGTGGTCAGAAGGTTAAAGTTTTTACAGCATCCTGATGGTCCAGAAAGAATAGAGGCTTGGAGCATGGCAAGATAGCTTATGAGAGAGAGAGAGGGAAGAAAGGCATGGTGAGCAAAGACATTCTTGTTAAGCTGATGAAACTTCAAAAGTAACATAAAGTACAGCTAGTAGCCTGTGGTAACAGTCTCTGTGTCACACAATCAAAGGTTTCAGACTCTGTTTCTCTGTCCTGTGAGTTAATATTTTTTAGACCTTGACAAAGGAGGAAGGCTTACAGAAAACTGGACTGTGTATTTTGCTAATGCATATTTTTCTCTACTGATAAAAATCTCTTCCAAAGAAACTTTGCAGAGATATTTCTCTCTGCAGTCCCTCTGAATAACCATCTCAAAATATGTCAATAAACCATATTTTGGGGTGAAATAGTTTGTCTACTCTAATTCATCTAAATGCTAATCCATGTTCTACCTTTAACAACTTAATAAAAAATAACATTTTTTAGCTGTCCTGCATAATACCCGTTTTTCAGCATCTGCTCCGTCTATGTAATCGAGTGCTTTCATTCTATTTTCTCCTGGGTTGTGCCTGCCTTTTCTAGATCGTAGAATAGTTTATTGTCCCAAAACCTTATCTCTCTTATAATTTTTTTAAATGCTGTATTCTTCCAGATTTTCTACAATTTTTGATTTTTCTTTTTCTCTTTTTCAGCTTTCTACATCCTAGGTAGAAGTGAGAATCCTATAGCTGTATTTTAAATTATTGTTTTGACTTGTGAACATTTATTTTGAGAATACAGTGAACTATATCTTGACTTCTACAGGAACTTAAACTAACAGGAAGGAAAAAAACTTCAAGATAAATATTTAATTAATGCAGTTAAAAAACCAGTAAGTATTTAAATATTATTAAAAGTTAAGTATAGACTGAGCGTGGATATAGACATTTAAAAAATCCTACCAACTCTGTTTTGGGATTTTTACATAAATATTGAAGTATCTAATATGATATAGAAATGATGTGAAATTTTTTAAATATATATTTTATTGCATGTTAGGTTTTGAGGTACATGTGAAGAACATGCAAGATTGTTGCATAGGTACACACATGGCAGTGTGATTTGCTGCCTTCCTCCCCATCACCTATATCTGACATTTCTCCCCATGTTATCCCTCCCCAACCACCCACTGCCTGCTGTCCCTCCCCTAGTTCCCCCACGTAGATCCCAGCGTGTAGTGCTCCCCTCCCTGTGTTCATGTGTTCTCATTCTTCAACACCCACCTATGAGTGAGAACATGCGGTGTTTGATTTTCTGTTCTTGTGTCAGTTTGCTGAGAACGATGGTTTCCAGGTTCATCCAATGATGTTAAATTTAAATATAGAACCATTATATTTCCATTATAGTAGAAAAACAATGTACACTAGTGTTTAGAATGTTTTTGTGAACAGAAGAAAAATAAAGCATAAGAACTGACCGGTAGTCAGAGAAGTACAATTATAAGTTCTGTGGATGACATATATTTTCATTTTAATATAAAAATGAATTTGTGTGACCCAAAGCAGAACTTTTATTGGCATAAACATTTTCTGTACATAGCTATTACTCCATCTCTTACTGATTGTGAACTCACTTAATGAAGAACTCCATATCTCCATAATGGCATTAAGAATGACTGGCTTTTCCATGTTTTTACAAAAGATTGATTTCCTGCTGACATTTTCTAAATTCCCAAAAGAACACGCAAAAATTAAAACTTTGCTTTTACCACTTCCCTTCTCTCTCTTCTATTTGTCTATAGATTTGTCTGTCACCACTTTTCAATCTCTAGTCCTTGTATACAATATTGGTGCAATGAATATATACTATTGTCACTCAGACTTTTTTTCTGTCTGAATTTTCTTAACTGTACGTTTCTGGCTTATTCTAATTCATTACTAGGTTTTTAATTCAAATAGTATTTCTAATAGAAACTCTTTCTTGCCTGACTGGTCTATGGCAGACACTCTATCAAGTTTTCCTTAAATAAATAAATTAGGAATACACTTTTAGGTCACTTATATAAAAGAATCCCAGCACGTGCATCAGAGAAAATGGCACTATCTTAAAAGGGTTTAAGCAAAATTGATGCGTCTTTTCCCCTTTTATGTGGGTTGCTTGTTGAAAGCTTTTTTGAACTTCTAAATGGAAAGACATATTTGTACCAACACACATACCCAAGGCCTATTCACTTGCAACAACAGGATCTCATCAATTTAGTGCCAAAAGCTCATGACTCAATAAATGTAAAGCTCCTGAGTACTGGTGACTATGGGGCAATGGAAAGAAAAGGTGCTGATTTTTAACTCTTGTGTAGCCAGATCCTCTGTTAACCCATTAAACAAATGGAAAGCACTCTATTTGAATACCTATATCAATTCAGTAATAGAATACAGGGAAACCTCCACTTTTTGAACTTTCTTCTGAATCACTCTCCTTTCTCACCTTGGTGACTGCATTTCCCTACTTAGCAGCATAAATGGTCACTTGTTATTCATGTACCAAAGTGCAAATGACAAAATGCAGCTCTATGTGAATACTCATGAATGCACTTTTTGTGCCTACCACCACTTAATTCATTTTTTCCACATGCAAGGCACACAAAAAGCCGAGTTGAATAGTATTCGGAAATACACGTGGAATTGACCAAGTGTAATTTTGTCATTCATTCACAAATGCAAAATATAAAAAAATGTTTAGAAATTAAAACATTTTCCTAAATAAATCATTTTGCTTGACTTTATACTCATGTATGAAGAACATAATTTGCATGGTAAAACATAAATTTTACAAATTTGTTTTGAATTTCGAAGTACTTCTATTTTCATAACTGTCCCAGAGCTGCAGGTGCACAGGATTTTTATACCAAAGACAGGAATAATGTATGAATTATTCTCCCTTCCAATTGCTTCCCCTCTTTAATACCCAGCCTGATTGTCTGATAGTAAATAGGACTATGTTCCAGAAAGAAGGAGAAGAAAGAAACTATAATTTCTGCCAAATGACTTTAATTCATCAATGAACAGCATACATTTACCTTTTTTCCCATATCCCCTCCAAGCATGAAGACAAATAGCATTTTGCCTTCAATCTTTTGGAGCTCTTATTTTTTGCTGATTTGAATAAATTTCACTGCTTTTAACCACTAATTCGTTCAATTCATTAATAGAATATTTTTATGGCTCTCTTTCCTTTTCTATGTAGACAAAAATACCTCTGTTTTTGTGTTACTTTCTCACAAAAGAAGAAATTTTGTTCAAATTCTATATGCATCAGACAAAAGAAAACTAATAAATAAGACCTAACCTTTTCTTTAAAAGCCCATGACTACTTAATACCACAAATTTCTGTTGAGTTACTGACAAAACAGTGAAAGCTCTTTCTATCAATTTTTTTTTATAATGATGTGATTTCACTATAAAATAGTGAGTTTGATTGCCAGGCAATAACTTCTAATTGGAATGAGTGAGCTTGTAGAAAGAGGTATTCAAGTATCTATTGTGAATAAGTTCTTGGTAGATTTAACTATGTGAGGAGGAGGAGAAACTTAAACACATTTTTGTCCTTGTATTGTGCTAAATACTTTATGGTTTTTGAATAGGATTGTATTCAAATATTGAGAGAAAAAATATATTGCTCCATTTCTTCTATTCTGTTTTCAAAGAATGAATTATAAATTCTTTTGTAAAGATTCATTCATTTTCAATTATAATGAAGAATCCTCAGATACACATAAGCCAGTATGCTTCAGAAAAAATACAGCATTTTGTGTAGTTATGTAATTATCTAATACATAAACAAGTACATAAATGAATATATACTATATGTGGGTTTTTCAACTGAGTGGTAAAGAAGAAGCAAGCTGGAAGAAGTCACGTCTTGGTAATTGTATACCCTACATTTGCTTTTGATGTGCGTCACTGTCATATGCCCCATAAATCTTTTATATGTTCCTTTTGTCACACAATAATGCTTGGACATAGCAGAGAGTAGAATTATTTCTCTTTACTACTATGCATATTACATTTACACAAGGGTCAATTATTATCGAATAATGTCTGTGTGATAGACATCATGTTATATGCGGAGGATGTAATATTGAATAAGACACCGTGCAGATCTTCAGAGAGAAGTCACTGAGAGTGGATGGAGGGAAGACACAGATGCTGGGCTGAAAGGGGAGGAAGCTGAGGACACTGCACAGGACTACCATGCACGTAGACTCATTCTTAGCTTCCAATGACTCCTGGGGAAGGGATAAATTTATCACGTAAAGAGCAATCCACTCTTGCCACAGGCTTTGGAAATCTTGCCAGTAGGAGGAGACCCTACAACCCTCACGGAGTGGTCACAGAGAGGTAGCTAGAGAAGTGGTAGGGGCAGAACTCTAGCTGAGGCAGAGCCTGAGGATTTATTGTGGGGGCTGGTGATGCCCATTCTCCAAAGCTCATTTTGCTCCCCTAGGAGACTTTAGTTCTAAGGAGACTATTGGGCCTAAACTATGTAGGGTGGTCTTGCCCATGAGATGGGATAGATCTGGCTTGAGTATACCATGGTTTGCTGGCTTCTCTTGGGTCCCCAGCCTGGTAAGTGCCTACCTGTAGTGCAGCTACAAATGTCTAGATGGAGGGCCTCCTGGGGGCCTGCAACAAAGCTTCTGCATTGGCAGATCATGATTGACAAGTGGAGAGCTCTAGTAGAGCACCCACATGGACATACACCAGCCCACCCATGCCTTCCCCCAACTGCAGCCTTCCTTGAATCATTTTCCACACACATTCATCCATGGCCACCCCCATATAACTGCCAGTGCGTGTGCATGTAGGTGGAATCTTGCTACAGCTTCCTTGCCAGTGCACATGCCCTGCCATGCCACAACTCCCAGCACGAGTACATCACATTCTCCCAACACCCTGACATGCCACCAATGCTGCAAGAGCATTTGTAGGCACAGAGACTGCCAGCCCTATGCCCACCAGCTCCCTGAACCCATGTTCACACTGCCACCCATGTGAAACTATGCAGGGAGACCAACGGATCTGCCCCCCTCCCCCAGGGGCAGCTGCCGCTCACATGAACCTGCTCACAGGGGGCACACACAGTCTGCCGAACACGCACATGGACACAAGCAGGCCTGCTGCCACTGCCCTACAAACCCCTGTGACTGGCACCACCTATTGAAGTGTTCAGACCAGCAGCATGATTCTAACCTCCAAAAGCCAGAGAATAAAGCCAGGGGCCTGATACCAGCACCCCCCAGAGTTACAGCATGCAGTTCAGGCATAATGAGCGAGCCTTAACCCACTAAAATCCTCCAGAAATGAAGCCAGTCTACTGAACCCACCGTATACCACAATCAACCCCCAAGGATATAAAACACAATAAAAGAAAAAATTCAAAGATCAGGAACTTCAAAAATTGATAGACCATCTGCTCATAAAGATAAGAAAACTAGCACAAGAACTCTGGCAACTAAAAAGGCAGAGTTTCTTTTTACCTTCAAATGATCACACCAGTTCCCCAGCAATGGTTCTTACATAGAATGAGATGGCAGAAATTGAATTCAGAATACAGATGGCAACGAAGATCATCCACATCCAGTCTAAGGAATATAAAGATTACAATAAAACAATTCAGAAGCTGACAAACAAAACAGTGACCATTATAAGAAAGAACCAGCTGGGCGCGGTGGCTCAAGCCTGTAATCCCAGCACTTTGGGAGGCCGAGGCGGGTGGATCACGAGGTCAAGAGATCGAGACCATCCTGGTCAACATGGTGAAACCCCGTCTCTACTAAAAATACAAAACATTAGCTGGACATGGTGGCGTGTGCCTGTAATCCCAGCTACTCAGGAGGCTGAGACAGGAGAATTGCCTGAACCCAGGAGGCGGAGGTTGTGGTGAGCTGAGATTGCGCCATTGCACTCCAGCCTGGGTAACAAGAGCAAAACTCCATCTCAAAAAAAAAAAAAAAAAAAAAGAAAGAAAGAACCAGACTGATCTGATAGAGCTAAAAGCCCTCTACAGAAATTTTATAATGAAATCACATGTATTAATGGTATAATTGACCAAGCTAATAAATGAATGTAAGAGTTTGAAGACTGAATCTCTAAAGTACCTCAGTAAGAGAAAAATTAAAGAAAAATTATAAAAAAAATAATGAACAATAGATTCAATGCTATCCCCATTGAGCTACCAATGACCTTCACAGAACTGGAAAAAACCACCTTAAACTTCATATGGAATCAAAAGAGAACCCACATAGCCAAGTCAATTTTAAACAAAAAGAACAAAGCTGGAGGCATCACGCTACCTGACTTCAAACTATACTACAAGGCTACAGTAATCAAAACATCATGGTACTGGTACCAAAACAGAGATATAGACCAATGGAACAGAACAGAGGCCTTGGAGGCAACACCACACATCTACAACCATCTGATCTTTGACAAACCTGACAAAAACAAGCAATGGGGAAAGGATTCCCTGTTTAATAAATGGTGTTGGGAAAACTGGCTAGCCATGTGCAGAAAGAAGAAACTGGACCCCTTCCTGTTGGGAACCCTACCATGTGGATATTTGCAAAGCAAATGCCATGATATGGATGGGTTTGATCCCAGACACAGAGACGTCTGAATAGGGGGAGTTGAGATAAGTTGAGTCAGGAGCAGACAAAGGAGAATCTGGTAAAAAGATATTCTGATGAGTAAAACCAGAAAACCTTTTCACATGTGAGTTCTAAAATAAGATCAAACCAGAAACACCTGCACTCATGAGGAACAATGTCTGGATGTAAATAAGCTTTATGATCACAGGAAATTCTATTACATTTTACAACCACTGATTGTGTATCTGACTTCTCTATTGTATAGGCCATGTAAGGTATAGATTTGCATTTCCTCTTGCAATGATGTAAACGAGAGCAGAGAAAATGTATTTATTCCAGGCCTTTGAAAAATAAATTTGCTGTTTTGGGCACTGCCTATTCAGCCCTCCAGACCCCGTTTTTTGTCTCTATTTCTGCACACTCTCTCTTCCAGGTATTGGGACCCTCTTGCAGGTTGAGAGATCCCCTGCAGACGTGCCATCCCGACCACTCCCGACATCTTCCTGACACCTTACACTAAAATTAACTCCAGATGGACTAAAGACTTAAACATAAGACCTAACACCATAAAAAACCTAGAAGAAAATCTAGGCGAAACCACTCAAGGGCATAGGCATGGGCTAGGATTTTGTAACTAAAACACCAAAAGCATTGGCAACAACAGCCAAAATAGACAAATGGGACCTAATTAAACTCCACAGCTTCTATACAGCAAAAGAAACAGTCATTAGAGTGAATTGGCAACGAACAGAATGGGAAAAAATTTTTGCAACCTACCCATCTGACAAAAGGCTAAAATCCAGAATCTACAAAGAACTAAAGCAGATTTACAAGAAAAAAAAACAAACAAGCCCATTCAAAAGTGGGCGAAGGATATGAACGTGCACTTTACAAAAGAAGACATATATGAGGCCAGCAAACATGAAAATATGCTCATCATCACTGGTCATTAGAGAAATGCAAATGAAAACCACATTGAGATACCATCTAAGGCCAGTTAGAATGGCGATCATTAAAAAAAAATCTGGAAATAACAGATGCTGGAGCGGATGTGGAGAAATAGGAACACTTTTACACTGTTGGTGGGAGTGTAAATTAGTTCAACCATTGTGGGACACAGTGTGGCGATTCCTCAAGGACCTAGAAATAGGAATTCCATTTGACCCAGCAATCCCATTACTGGGTATATATCCAAAGGATTATAAATCATTCTATTATAAGGACACGTGCACACGAATGTCCATTCAGCACTGTTCACAATAGTAAAGACATGGAACCAACCCAAATGTCCATCGATGATAGACTGGACAGGGAAAATGTGGCACAGATACACCATGGAATATTATGCAGCCATAAAAGATGATGAGTTCGTGTCCTTTGTAGGAACATGGATGAACCTGGAAACCATCATTCTCAGCAAACTGACACAAGAGCAGAAAATTAAACACCACGTTCTCACTCATAGGCGGGTATTGAACCATGAGAACATATCGACACAGGCAGGGGAGCATCATACACTGAGGTCTGTTAGGGGGAACTAGTGTAGGGACAGCAGGCGGTGGGGAGGTGGGGAGGGATAGCATGGGGAGAAATGCCAGATATAGGTGATGGGGAAGAAGGCAGCAAATCACACTGCCACGTGTGTACCTATGCAACAATCTTGCATGTTCTTCACGTGTACCCCAAAACCTAAAATGCAATTAAAAAAAAGAAAACGGAAAAAAAAGAAAACAGGACTCAAATTACCATGATTAAAAACACAGTAAGAAAATTTGGTTTTCTGTGGACCAAAACAATCTAAAATAGTAGCTCAAAATGTGACCGATGACACGTATCATGACATATCAGAAACACAAAATAACATATCTATACAAATATAACTCAAAGAAGGCTAAACATCATTTCTTATTTGACAATGCTTCCCATATAGTTTATTGTATCCAATAAGTCTACTTATTATCTCTCTCTCTCTTTCTTTTTTTAGACATTATAAGGGGTCCTCTGAAGCATCCCAAAGTTAGTTTGAGGTCAAAATGACTTAGAATTGTGGAACTTACAATTTGACTTTGGGAAACCTGTCAAATATGTCAAAGATTTTAAAACTCAATTATAATAAGATTACAGGTAACCATAAAATGATTCATTTAGCCAAGATAATAATGAAAAAAATTCAAAAAGCATATCCTGTACTCTTTAATAGGAGACTCAGTTTAAAAAAAAAAATCAAAAGACCTAAAAAAGATAGCATGAGGCACACAGAACTTGCTTCTCTTTCCCTCTTTTTAAATTTTTTGCTGTTTACTCAAGAAGAGGAGAAAAATCTTTTACTATCTCATCAATATTACACAAAAATCTTGTTTAAATTTTAGTAGTGCTAGTGATATTCAGGCTCATTTTTAAAAACTCTTAGAGTAAATTTATTTAATCTCAATCCATTTAATCATGCATAAATTTTAATAAGATTTACCTTTTATAACCACTTTATAAATTTTTATACATTCGATTTTACATGTAACATTTTTAAATTATTTTATTATGAAACTAGTTTTAAGTAACATCCAAAGTAGATAAAATTACTTCTCTTTCAACAAAAGCCACATCCTCATATCTTGTAATCGTATTTTTCTTATAGATTATGCATAAAGAATCATTTTGTTACAGATAGTGTGACAGTTAATATTGAGTACCAACTTGATTGGATTGAAGGAATCAAAGTATCTTTCCAGGGTGTGTCCATGAAGGTGTTGCCAAAGGAAATTAAAATTTCAGTCAGTGGACTGGGAGAGGTAGACCCACCCTTAATCTGGGTGGGCACCATCTAATCAGCTATCAGCGTGGCTAGAATAAAGCAGGCAGAAGACGGAAAAACAGGCTTGCTGAGTCTTCCGGCCTTTATCTTTCTCCTGTGTTGGATGCTTCCTGCCCTAGAACATCAGACGCCAAGTTCTTCACTTTTTGACTCTTTGACCAGTGGTTTGTCAGAAGCTCTCAGGCCTTTGCCACTGATTGAAGGCTGCACTATCAGCTTCCCTGCTTTTGAGATTTGGGGACTTGGACTGATCCACCACTGGCTTCCTTGCTCGTTGGCTTACAGACGAGCTATCATGGGACTTTACCTTGTGATCTTGTGTGTCAAACCTTAATAAATGCCCTTTCACACATACATATATCCTATTAGTTCCGTCTCTCTAGAGAATGAAAACCCCTCGAGTATCAGTTAGTAGTTTTAATTATATATGTTGATGATAATTTTAAACCTTAGTAGCCCTAATTTTCAGTGAAAAACCTAAGAAGTAAGCAATTATTTTATGCACCATTTCATGAATATATATCTCATAATTTATAAAAATATAGGCAATTTATAGAAGAATTTTTAACGTGGAACA
This sequence comes from Saimiri boliviensis, assembly GCF_048565385.1. Classification (NCBI taxonomy): domain Eukaryota; kingdom Metazoa; phylum Chordata; class Mammalia; order Primates; family Cebidae; genus Saimiri; species Saimiri boliviensis. Next base: position 75,932,827 of record NC_133470.1, on the reverse strand, counting down.
GGCCACATCTGCTAACAAACTCAAATATCTTTTTTTTTTTTTTTTCTGAAATAAGAAACTAAATGCATACAAACTTTCTTTTCTTCAACTTTTATTTTAATTTCTGGGTACATGTGCAGATGTGCACGTTTGTTACGTAGATAAACTAGTGCCATTGTGGTTTGTTTCACAAATCAACCAATCACCTAGGTATTAAGCCCAGAATTTATTAGCTCTTCTCCCTGATGCTCTCCCTTTTCCTACACCCTCCAAACCCCCAGTGTGTTGTTGCTTTCCATGTATCCATGTGTTCTCATCATTCAGCTCCCAGGTATAAGTGAAAATATGCGGTGTTTTGCTTTCTGTTTGCTGAGGATAATGGCTTCTGTCTCCATCCATGACACTGTAAAGGACATGGTCTCATTTCTTTTTATAGCGACACTGTATTTCATGGTGTATTATTTATCAGCTTTTCTTTATCCAGTCTATTGCTGATAGGCATTTGCTTGATTCCATGTCTTTGCTATTGTAAATGGGGCTGCAATTAGCATACACAAACACATATAAACTTAAACTCATATTTAGTACTTAATGTTTTAGCACTATTTCTTATTTGGAATATCTAGACAACTAGACATTCAATGAATACTTATCATTTAATTCAGCTTAGAAAAACTCTAAGGTTGTAGTTAACCAAAAATATTTGAAAAATCTATTTAAAGTAAGTATATTATAAAACATAATTATTATTAAAAAGTTTACATGTAATCGTTAATCCCATTTACATCTATTTAATTTATTACTTATAATTAGGTTTTAAAAGTTGCATGAGATGTTAGAGAAATCTAGTCATCTGAAGTTAAATTTTTTATTAAAGTTATATACATGTATATTTTGCTGGTAACTCAGAAAACATAACTGTCTTTATCAAACCAACAAAATTATACTAGTCTTATTTACCAAATGATTTACCCAAGTCCCATGAACCTGAAAAATATTTGGGATTATTTATTTAAACTATGAAATATAATGTATCTTCCCCCCCACCATGACTTTCTTTTAACAGCAGTGTATTTTTAACTTAATTTGTACCATGTAAAAACATACAAACACATGCATAGACATACACATGCAGGTAAACACAACATATAAGGCAGATATGGAAAAGCCAAAAAGATCAAGGATATTTTTTAATGTTAAAGAAAATAGAACTTAAGACTTGGAAGGAATTTCCTTAATCACAACCTGTGGGACTCCATAAAGAAAATAGGGGTACCAAAACAGAGATATAGACCAATGGAACAGAACAGAGGCCTCAGAGGAAATACAACATACCCACAACCATCTGATCTTCGACAAACCTGACAAAAACAAGCAATGGGGAAAGGACTCCCTGTTTAATAAATGGTGTTGGGAAAACTGGCTAGCCATGTGCAGAAAGCAGAAACAGGACCCCTTCCTGACACCTTACACCAAAATTAACTCCAGATGGATTAAAGACTTAAACATCAGACCTAATACCATAAAAACCTTAGAAGAAAATCTAGGCAAAACCATTCAGGACATAGGTGTAGGCAAGGACTTCATGACCAAAACTCCAAAAGCAATGGCAACAAAAGCCAAAATAGACAAATGGGACCTAATCAAACTCCACAGCTTCTGCACGGCAAAAGAAACAGTCAGCAGAGTGAATCGGCAACCAACAGAATGGGAAAAAATTTTTGCAGTCTACCCATCTGACAAGGGGCTGATATCCAGAATTTACAAAGAACTAAAGCGGATCTACAAGAAAAAAACAAACAAGCCCATTCAAAAATGGGCAAAGGATATGAACAGATACTTTACAAAAGAAGACATACGGGAGGCCAACAAACATATGAAAAAATGCTCATCATCACTGGTCATCAGAGAAATGCAAATCAAAACCACATTGAGATGCCATCTCACACCAGTTAGAATGGCGATCATTAAAAAATTGGGAAACAACAGATGCTGGAGAGGATGTGGAGAAATAGGAACACTTTTACACTGTTGGTGGGAATGTAAATTAATTCAACCATTGTGGAAGACAGTGTGGCGATTCCTCAAGGACCTAAAAATAGAAATCCCATTTGACCCAGCAATCCTATTACTGGGTATATATCCAAAGGATTATAAATCATTCTACTACAAGGACACGTGCACAGGAATGTTCATTGCAGCACTGTTTACAATAGCAAAGACCTGGAACCAACCCAAATGCCCAACGATGATAGACTGGATAGGGAAAATGTGGTACATATACACCATGGAATATTATGCAGCCATCAAAAACGATGAGTTCATGTCCTTTGAAGGGACATGGATGAACCTGGAAACCATTATTCTCAGCAAACTGACACAAGAGCAGAAAATCAAACACCGTATATTCTCGCTCATAGGCGGGTGTTGAACAATGAGAACACATGGACACAGGGAGGGGAGCACTACACACTGGGATCCGTTGGGGGGAAATGGGGGAGGGGCGGGGGGGTGGGGAGGTGGGAAGAGATAGCATGGGGAGAAATGACAGATACAGGTGAGGGGACGGAAGGAAGCAAAGCACACTGCCATGTGTGTACCTATGCAACAATCTTGCATGTTCTTCCCGTGTACCCCAAAACCTAAAAGGCAATAAAAAAAAAATAAATTAAAAAAATAAAATAAAATAAAAGCCAATTTATCTAAGATGTTAGTTACATACTGTGAGTATCAATAGGCATAGCTAGCTGGATAAAGCCTAGAGAAGCCTTTGATATTTTTACATATGAATGAAATATGCATTATATAAAAAGATAAATTTCATGAAGCCATCATTCACTTAATCCTCCTTAATATTTCTTACTGAGTTTAATCTTGTATCATTTCATATTGTCTATTTCTTTAGTACTTTTTTGTCATTTTTCCCCTTAGTTCAGAATGTATTATCCTATGTAATGTTTTCAGTCCTTTCAATAATACAATATAATCTTTAACTGATTTTGTTGTCATGTTATTACCGCATTGCCAATCTCCAACTGTGAGCAACCATACTGACTGCTTTCCCTGAATTGCTGAGTGTTCCACAAAATCATGCTAGTACAATAGTCTATTCACCAAATATTTAATTTGCCTAGAATTTATTATGTGCCAGGCAGTATATTACACAATGGAAACTCTAAAATGTGAGCAGATGAGCGAATGGAACTTTATTCCAAGAATGACTGCATTAGGCTTCATGTTTGTGAAGTTAATAGATACTTGACTGTTTTGTAGACTAAAACATCTAACTCCTGAACTAACTAAAAATTGTATTTCTACGTAAGAACAAGTAGTTGCTTTATCAATAAAATGTGTAATTAGTGTAAAAAAAAAAAAAAAAAAAAACGATATCAGTGGTGCCAATTTTTGTTCTTTAAGAGGTCCCAGGATCATTACGAGTCTCTTCCAGGTGCTTCATATGTTATCAAATGTTGTAAAAGGAAAAATGGACAAAAATGAATGGAGGAACAAGTCTTAGAATGTAGCATTTAAGCGAGTTAGAAGGAAAGCACCACGCTCTGAGTTTGAATTCAGGAGTCCTTTTATTGCTGGCAACCAACCGAGAGTCAGCTCACGCTGAAAATCTCTCAGCCTGGAGGAAGGGGTTTGATTTCCCTTTATACCTTGATTTAGGCAGGCGAGGGGGAGCCTAGCTGAAGCAGAATTTTACAGGAGAACAAGCAAGTTAGTAGGAGGAGGCTGGTAACCAGGAGGCAGGAGGTTTCCATAGTTGCTGGTTACCAAGAGTATTTCCATACAATTATCAAGGGGGGTAGCAGGGGGGACTTTCCATACAATCAATCACCAAGAGAGGTATTCACAATAGCACGTGTGCTTGCCAAGCAGGATGTACGGTTACTGAGCACAGCGTGACCCAAAACTCAACGGTTCAAAGCTCTGAGTACAGCCTGACTCAGTAATCCACCTGTGAGGGCTGTGGCAGGGAGGGAGAAGCTAGGCTGGAGCTTACAGCTAAGATGGAGTCAGTTAGGCTAACACAAGTTAGGTTATTACGAGAGGAGCCAGTTTGAAGAGGCATTAGGTTTCTCAAAGGCTAATGAGGTTTTCTTTTGGTATTTTTAAAAATTCAATAGTTTGGGAGTACAAGTCATTTTTGGTTACAAGGATTAACTATATAGTGGTCAATTGTGAGAATTTAGTGCACCTGTCATAAATCTCAGAATTCACCACTGTATAATGTGCTTTCACTCAATATGTAGTTTTTTATTCCACACCCCGCCCCATTCTCTCCCTTCTGAGCTTTACATTGTTCTCGGCAAAAAAAATATGCCAATGAGAAGAGAAGCAGATGGAGCAGATAGTTAGTAGGGATTTAAGAAGAAAGAAATTCAGTTGACCGAATTGCTTTTACAAAGAGAACAAAGCATCCCACACACTGTGTGTGTGTGTGTGTGTGTGTGTGTGTGTGTGTGTGTGTGTATGTACACCTATTTTTTAAAAACCTAGAAAGTAATTTTGAACTGTTTTATAAAAGTATTTGTAGATTAAAACTATTTCATAATTTTTAGAAGTATATATTTTCCACTATAGATATATAGAAGGATATATTCTCCAGTATATGTATAGATATACATTAGTATATGTATGTACTAATATATACATATGCCTATTTATTAACTCTCTTTTGGTACCTCAGGAGCCCTACATAATCTCCCAAAGTTAGCTTGTGGTCAAAAATAGTTATTTTTTATTTTGATATTTGATTTCTGAAAGCCTGTCAAATACATCAAAGGTTTGAAACACTTACTTAAAATATGATAACAATAATAAACATTTATTCTGCCAAAGTAATAATTGAAAGAATTTTAAAAGCAAAAGCTTTACTCTTTGATAGAGAGGAGACTCAGTTTATCAAACAATAAAAGTTCTAATAAAGACAACATAAGGGAGTATCTCTACTCTCCCCTTTTTTTCTTATAGTTTCAATGTAAACAAAAATATTTTACTCTTATTACTACATGAAATTCTTGTTCAAATGGAAAAAGTAAATTTTACTTATTTTATTAGTGTATTATCAATATTAAAGCTAATTTTAATAAAACCTTATAAACAAATCTATTAAATCTGTTAGCTTTTGATCACAAAAGAGATTCATCAACCTGTTATATCCCATTCTAAAATATTTTCTATTTATTTTTATTTCTCCAACATTTTGTAACCTGCTAGTTTTATCTACATAATTTTTCCTTCATCTTGAAACAATCTTTACATAACTTCTAAACTAGATAAGATTATTTTTTCTTAACAAATACACATCTTCATTCCTTTGCAATTTTACTCACCAAGAGCTATATTAGTTTTTAATATGCTCTGTATACAGAATTCTTTCTTTTATATCCAGTAGTTTTACTCACATATATTAAATAAAATTTTAACTCTTAGCAACTTTAATTTCCAGTAAAAACATCTGGGAAGTAATTAATTTTGAACTTTTTAATATAAGTATTTGTAGTTGAAAACCATTTTATACTTTTTTCAGAAAGAGATACTTTCTCCTTTTTTTGTTTATTAATAGATCTAAATATATTTTCTTTTCCTACACCATGCAAAAATAAGATACTGAGGTATATACTCTTAAACTAATACTTGTTTTAGTATTTTAACTTTAGAAATGACTTAGAGATTTTATGATTATTACTTTAATTAACATAGCATGACTTTCAGAATTGAAATTACAAAGAATAATTTTGAAGCTCTGACACAGATTCCCCAGTGGCCTCCCCAGTCATCTTGGTGTCGGGGACCATCCGGGATGGGTAGGCACGTCTGCTGGGGGTCTCTCGACCTGCAAGAGAGTCCCAATACCTGGAAGAGAGAGTGTGCTTGGAAAAATAATAAAGACAGAGAGAGAGAAAGTGAGGTGTCTGGAGGGCTGAATAGGCTGTGCCTAAACAGCAAATTTTATTTTTCAAAGGCCAGGAATAAATACACTTTCTTGGCTCTGGTTTACGTCATTGCAAGAGGAAATGCAAATGTATACCTTACATGGCCTATACAAGAGAAGTCAGATACACAATCAGTGGTTGTAAAAAGTAACATAATTTCCTGTGATCACAAAGCTTGTTTACATCCACACATTATTCCTCCTGGCTGCAGGTATTTCTGGTTTGATCTTTTTTACTACTGAGATGTGAAAAAGTTTTTTGGTTTTGCTCATCAGAATATCTTTTAACCGAATTCTCCTTCTGCTCCTGACTCAACTTATCTCAACTTCCCCATTCGGGAGTCTCTGAGTCAGGAATCAAAACCATCCCTTATGGTGGCATTTGCTTTGCAAATATCCCGACAGTTAAACCATTATCTAGGGTACAAGGCAGTCAGGTAAGTAAAGAAAAGGTTAAAGCTTATTCTTAAAGAAAGAGTCATAAAAAAGTTAAAAGCAGGAACCGGTTGCTGGCAGGGGGTCACTCGTTCTAGCAGCACTGCATAGTTTTAGGCCCAAACGATATTGTGGTTGATATTAGAAACTGATCACCCATCTTTAAGTTCCTTTTTCCAGATAGCTTGACTGCCTCCAGTAGGAACCTGTGTTTGGGATCAAACTCACCGTATAGCGAGACTCATGCCTTTTGAGGGTCTCACATGGGAATGTTCCCCACATCTTGGGTCCAAAATTCCCACCTGCTACCCAAGGGCAGCTATGAAGGGCAGGATATATTTGGGCCCTGATTTTACACATCAGGTGTAAAGCTCATAACAGTAGATAGAATTGTGAAAAGGATGACTGGAGGATTTGATCCTCCCAGCATTGCCAAGAGACGGAGCTGGGCCAGGGAGAATGGGGCCTTTTTGGGCTTGGCTCTGCACTGCAGCTGATAGCACAGTTGCTGTGGCCACACATATGTCCTGAGGCCGCATCATGGTCCCTATCTAGGCGTCAGAATCTAAAGCTTCAAAACCAAATGCATAAGCTCAGCAACAAATCAAGTAAGTATAAAAAACATTACAGAAGCAGCAGTTTTATAAACTTTAAATGTGTATCATAGACAATATAAGCCTGTCTGAGAAGTAGAACCAAGGAAGAGGTTGAATTTCATTTAATACTGGCGAATATATTCCTATTTTATTTTACCAAAAAACTTTATTTAAAGTTAATGTAACTTTATCAAATACTGTTTTAGATCACATAGAAATACCATATATGCATAACACACACACATATAGACAGAAGATCTTATAACTTCCATTAAGCTTTTTTATTTGCCAATTTTCAAATATTTTTTCCCCATTCAGGCTATCAACCTTCCAATTACCTGTTTTCATTGCCTTAAGCAATTGTTATCTAGGCAACCATAAATTCACACTTTCTTTCTTTCTTTCTTTTTTTTAATTGAGACAGAGTCTCGATCTGTCACCCAGGCTGGAGTGCAGTGATGCAATCTCAGCTCAATGCAACCTCTGCCACCCAGGTTCAAGCGATTCTTGTCCCTCAGCCTCCCAAGTAACTGGCACTACAGGTGTGCCACTATGCCTAACTAATTTTTTTTTTTTTTTTGTATTTTTAGTAGAGACAGGGTTTCGCCATATTGGCCAAGCTGGTCTCAAACTCATGACCTCAAGTGATAAGCTACCCGTGGCCTCCCAAAGTGCTGGGATCACAGATATGAGCCACCATGCCAGCCTCAAACTTTTTTTAAAAAAGGAGACAAGGTCTTGCTATGCTACCCAGGCTGGAGTGCAGTGACCATTCATAGTCATGATCATAGCACACGGTAGTGGTGAACTTCTAGGCTCAATAGACTCTACTGCCTCAGCCTCCTGAGTAGCTGGGGCTGTAGGTGTGTGCTGTTATAGACCCAGTCCAATTTCTGTTGTGACTTCTGAACACAGATTGTACCAAAAAAAAAATCAAATTCATATAGTTCAAACACAAATCTGTGGTGCTTGAGAATTGGAGAGCTGATTTACTCACAATCTCCAGTTGCTGCCCAGCTTTAAATTTGCCTTCTTATCATGAAATGATTCTTAGGGAAAGCAAGGTAAAAATTTACATCCCAAAAGCACAGAGCTGAGATTTCAGGCCTATATAGTGTACCATCATTTGCTCAAACCAAGGAAGGATGGTATAGGTAAAGGCCCTGTTAAGACAAGATAGCAAGGAAAAACATCCTAAATAAAGATAAGCCTTGCCATGTAAATTAAAAATAATGATAAGAGTTTCTAGTGACTCAATCCTCTCTTTCTTCCTGGTGAAGAGGCACATAATTTTATAAGTCGTTATTTCTTTTATAAGTGCACATTTCTTTTGCAAAATGGTTTCAAATAGCCTAATGCCTGAAAGATGTATTTTGGAGATGGATTTGATTCAACAGGAACTCTTCTTAACTTAGCTTTAGTTTCTTCGTTGCAATTACTTATTTCAAAGTGGAACTCATTAACTAATATGGCAAAGAAAGCATTCTCTATGCCTGGACTCAGCGTGAATAGCTCTGAAGAATAAAAGCAAGCCTGCATTACCTGAGACCTTACTTTTTATAAATGTCTTATCCCGCTTTCTTTCTACCTTCAGAGCAGAATAGCAACTCATCCAAAGGCTTATGGAGTCATTATTTCTTATGAATTAGTTACTTCAGTTTTTTATTTGCCTTTTATAAAGAGTCTTTTGTAAAAGGCAACAAAATATTCAAATTTTTTTAGTAGCTTCTGCACATCAATAAGCATCCCTGTTGTTAAACTAATTTGAGAGGTCTCATTATTAAATGCATTTTTAAAGTTCAGTGATGCTCATTTAGAACATTGCACTGTAATTTAAAATCACTGTTAGTATGATTTTGCCTTTTATGTAAGCATTTGCTGCTTTTAGGGCCTAATACTTATAAGTGCAAATGTAGATGTAGATGGAAGAGGGAGTATTCAGTTCTTTAGAAACGGAGAGTCCCATATTTACTTTGAATCCTGGGTTTGGCTCACAGATTCTTTGATCAACTTTTTTTTTTTTTTTTTTTTTTTTTTTTTTTTTTTTTTTTTTTTTTTTTTTTTTTTTTTGTCTAAGCTCACAAGAATCAAATCAAAACAAAATGGATAAAACACAAAAATTTCTGCAAATTTCCTAAAACTGGAGTTCATACTCCTATTGCATTGCCATTTACTGAAAGTTTCTGTCTACAACTGTCAGACATCCAAAGCATCTAGCTTTATCTAATCCTGTTAATTATCAGATCCAATTTGATCCTGAACCCAGTAATTTCCATTTGACTTCTAAACACAGATTGTATAACAGAACTGCTCAGGCCAGGCACGGTGGTTCACGCCTGTAATCTCAGCACTTTGGGAGACTGAGGCTGGTGGATCATCTAAGGTCAAGAGTTCAAGACCTGCCTGGCCAATATGGTGAAATCCCATCTCTACAAAAATACAAAAATTAGCCGGGCATGATGGATGTTGCCGGTAATCCCAGCTACTCACAAGTCTAAGACAGGAGAATCCCTTAAACCTGGGAGGCGAAAGTTGCAGTGAATTGAGATCATGCCATTGCACTGCAGCCTGGGCGACTAAGCGAAACTCAGTCTCAAATTGCTCAAGCAAACTCAGTTCAAACACAAATTTGTGGAGCTTCAGAATTTGAGAGAGAATTTACTCACAGTCTCCATTTGCTGCAAGAGAGCAATGGACACAATTGGCCCAGCAGAAACCTCGCTTGGTCACTGGATGCTCTTAGGGTTCACAGGGAGTTCTACATTGCATCTCACTCCTGATGTTATCTTTTAAAAGAAAAATTTTAGACAAATTAATCTTAAAGTTTAATTGAGCACAAAATGATTCATGACTAAAACAGCTCCTAGAACAAGAATAGATTCAGAGTGACTCTGGGGCTACCACATGTCTGGAAAATATTTATAGCTAGAAAAAGGAAAGTTATATACAGGAAATGGAAGTGTAGGTACAGAAACAGCTGGATTGGTTATAGCTTGACATTTGCCTTATTTGAACATTGTTTGAACAGTTTGGATACTTGTGATTGGCTGAAACTATGAGATTGATAGAAGAGGAGGTTATAGTATGCTTACCTATTCAGTTAGGTTACAGTTTATTATGTATAAAGAAATCTAAGTTCAAACTTAAAATAAGTAAGAAGACAGATTTAGGGTAAACTTAACACAGTTTTGGAGTGGGAGAGGGGATATTTTCTCACTGAAGGTCTAGGGTTCTCACTAATTTTTTTGCAGTTTTAAAAAGAGAACAGTACCATTTCCAATATCCTGATTTTCTTTCAAAGTATTTGCAAACATTTTGAGATAAATACATGGACTTTAAAATATTTGTAGAGGGGTATTTTTGTTTATGTAAGGACTCCCTTTGTAAGAAAAAAACAATTGCTTTCAATTCCCCTAAAAACTATGCTGTAGTCTGAACAATATCCAGGGCTGATCCATCCATTTAACTATACTATCTTCAACTTGTTCTTTTATATTAAGGAACAAATCTCTAGCTAAGATGGAAATCAAAATATTTACCTGCTTTGAATTAGTTGATTGTCTCCAAAATGTTTTAATAAATCGTTTGTTTCCTTCTTGAGTATATGATCCCATTTGGTTTAGGAGAAAAAAAATGAAGACACAAAACAAAATGTTTTTATCATGCTCTAAAGATAAACCAAGTATTTAAATGAATGGAATGCTTGCAAAAAATAACTCAAAACCAAGGCAAATAAGCACAGATGAGAACAAAACCAAAAAAGGCTTTTATAGCTTTAATCAAGGTCTTCAAAGAGGGTACAAGGGCTGCAATCCTTTCAAGATCCAGACCATTTCCAATGATAGCTTAAAGAATGTGAAACATTCTCCAGGGTTTCAGTTAAACATCCACACACAAAGACCCAACAATACTGTGTGTTCCATAGATGGAAATTGAAAGAGACAGTAAATCAAAAGCTGTCCAATAGAAAAGATTACAAATAGATTCCACAGAAAGTCAAAAGTCATACAAATAATTTAAAACAAACAATGTTAACTAATTCTTATAAAAATTTCTATTTTGAGCAAAAGGTATCCACTGAGGAAATAAATGTTCTGGTGGATCAAAAGATCTTTAACCCTGTTTTAAAACTAATCTTTGCTGGAATGCTGCTTAACTAATTACCTAAAAGTCAACATTTAAAAGACAGGGTAAGATTTACATCTCCACTGGATGAAAAAGGCTTTTTCAGTCAGACTGAAGTGCTTTTTGTAAATATTATGATGAATTTACAGGAACGTGGAAACAGAGCTTCTTTTAAAAAAAGACTTATTTTAAGTATAGCTAATTGATGTATTTCAAAGTAACTTGAAACAATAAACCAAAAGAAAACTACCAGAGTTACTATATCTAAGAGCAAAATTATACAAATAATTTTCTCCTGAATTTGGAAAAAAAAGAGAAAAGAAAAAAATACCTTCCCCTTTCTACCAAGCACTATAGGTAGAGATCTGGAGCACTGATTTTTCTGCCAATGTTCAGAATTCCATCCACTGGCCATGGAGTGAGTTGAGTGTTTTTTTAATCCCTTTGTAGCCATGAAACTGAAGGGGAAAATTAATTTTTCTAACCCTCCTAAATTCTTAGTTGAGACACTCTCATGGAAACAGAAGTCAGATTAACAAGAGAAAAAAACAGCAAAAGTTTATTGACATAGGCTGTACCCATCATCTGGGAAAAACTCAGTTGTAAAGAATCTCTCTCAAGGCAGTGGCTTAGGGGTCTTGCTTAAACAGTAATTTTTAAAACAGCAATAAATCTTAACATAATGATAACACAATGGAGAAAGCAATTTTAGTCTTTTAAAAAACAGGGGAATGTGGGGAAGTAGTAAAATCTGTTTTTCAGATTCCTCTGGTACCTTCTGGTGCTTTCTCTGAGCTGGAAAAAAAAAAAAAAAAAAAAGAAAGTGCTCTCTCCAGTAATGAAGGATTTATATCCTGACATTAGACTAATATAGTGTTCCTCTGCATTTTTAGCATCTTTGACTTAACAATCTTCAATATTTTGGGGAGAAAGATTTTGGATTCATTTATTACCCTATTTTACATCAGCTGATTAGCAAACTTAATACTATGTGCAACTTAAATTTTCCTTTGCCATCTAACCTAACATATTCACAGCTTGCTGGAATTAGCATGTAGATATCTTTAGAAGGCCATTATTCTACCTACAACAAACCCTTTTTAGCTATGTTATATTTATGGTGTGTCACAAAAACTGTGATGCTTCAGCTGTTTTTTTTCGTTTGTTTGTTTTTGTTTTGTTTTGTTTTGTTTTTGTTTTTGTTTTAGATGGAGTTTCGCTCTTGTTACCCAGGCTGGAGTGCAATGACGCGATCTCAGCTCACCTCAACCTCTGCCTCCTGGGTTCAGGCAATTCTCCTGCCTCAGCCTCCTGAGTAGCTGGGATTACAGGCATGCACCACCATGCCCAGCTAATTTTTTGTATTTTTAGTAGAGACGGGGTTTCACCATGTTGACCAGGATGGTCTCGATCTCTTGACCTCGTGATCCACCGGCCTCAGCCTCCCAAAGTGCTGGGATTACAGGCTTGAGCCACCGCGCCCGGCTTCAGCTGTTTTTATCTATAAAACAGAAGCAATAGTTCTTGTTTTGAGAGGCTCATGCTTGTCATCCCCGTACTTTGGGAGGCTGAGGAGAGTGGATCCCCTGAGGTCAGGAGTTCAAGACCAGCCTGGCCAATATGGTGAAACTCCATCTCTACTAAAAATAAAAAATTTAGCCGGGTGAGGTTGGACATCCTGTAGTCCCAGCTACTCCCGAGGCTGAGGCAGGAGAATCTCTTGAATCCAGGAGGCAGAGGTTGCAGTGAGCCAAGATCGCACCATTGCACACCAGCCTGGATGACAGAGGGAGACTCCATCTCAAAAAAAAAAAAAGTTCTTGTTTTGTCTACTACAATGGATATATTGAGTATTCAGAAGGATAATGCTTGTACTTTTGCTTTGTACTATATAAATAAGTATATTATCATGGCTCAGACAACATGACCTACAGTATGGTGCCTTGGCATCTGAAGTATTTTTGAGTTGAAGGAGATAGGAGTGCCTCAGAAGCTAGAACGTCTCCTTGACCTTATCTCATCTTCCTGTCTCCCACTCCTAATTCTCCCCAAAAGGAAACCATAAAACTTAGAAAAATTGCCCTCTGAACATTTGTCATAAGATCCTCACATGACAGTTGTCCTGATGTATATCCAGAGGAAAGGAATGCTAAACAGAGAGACTTAAGAAGAAACTGAACAAATAGGCCTTGCTGGGTTCTCTCCTCAGTTTATTACCATTACATTATACCTTTTGTGTCCGATCATTTTTCTCCAAAACTACTTCTTTCATCAGACTTAGTGTGAAAACACATTTTTTTCCTAAGTCTTTGACTTTTCATTTCTGAAGGCTCCCATGTCATATAATGAATTTGTTTTCATATAATGAATTAATTCATATAATGAATTAATCTGTCTTTTGTTATAAGGATATCAGCTATAAACCTGATAATGTTTATGGCAATAGGAACGGAAGATAAAGCACTTTTTCTTCTCCACAATATGAATGCCAGGTGTTGACTATACATAATCTTTTTAGTAAAATGTTACTATAATACAAATACAGAAGTACTTAAAATTGCACACTTGTTGAAAGAGGTCCAATTTGATTCTCAACAGGTTTGGAAAACTAAAACTAAACTGGCATTCCACTTTGCCAAAAAAAAGGAATATATCAGATAAATTTATATATGATATATTTATAATATATAAAACCTTGTGTGAAATTAATTGCATTTATCACACACTTTTAAATAAGTAATTAAACTTAAGTTCTTATTCAATGTTGTTTTATACTTATCTTCATATTCAATCCCGGAGTATGAGAAGTTAGACTATTCCAAAAACATGTCAGTATTCATAAAATTGAATCTTACATCTTATCTCAAATTTACTTATTTCCCCACATTGGTTTGTAGTATTAAGGACCACAATGTAATAGAAATCTGTGATTGCTTTTGATTTTAAGATGAGAACGTCTCCATATTTCCTGAAGCAAAATTGTCGTGTTCAGAGGTTTCATGCGAGTCCTCGTTGACCAGCTGAAATTCTTCAATTCTTATTATTGATATACTGTAGCATAAAATTGTTTTTTTCATTATCGAACGTTTCCTTCTGTTCACTGGAAACAAATGTGAACCAAATGTAACCAGATTTAAATTTTAAAACATTAATTTAAATTCATTCTATATTTTCTTATCATCCTAGGAAAGTTATTAATTGCCAGCTTAAATTGCACATAAATAGTATCATATGTTATTTGGGATTATATGATGGAATATTTTTAAATAGGCTTTAATAAAATAAATAGTGAAATAAAGAAAATGTATTTGTGTGTGAATACATGCTTACATATTTGTGGTTCATAAATGTGTGTATGTTAAAAAATGTGTGTATGTTTGCACATTTGAATGTGGGAGTACACAGTAAAAAAAGGAATAAGTCTGGAGGATGAGAAATAACAAAGAGAGTAGACATTAGAAAATATTAAACAATATTAATTATAACTCCCAAGTGGTAGAAATGATTCTGTTCAAATTTTATCTTATAAACTCAGGACAGAGAGCTATTTTTTACTGATTCTCTCTTTACATTTATTTTACTTAACACTGAGTTGGTATATTTTTTCATGATTTTCTGACTTGGAAATCTCCATTCAATGACATTTATTAGGTGCCTATTTATACCCCAGTACATGTGAGAGTCAGAGAACATCTCCGTGACTCCTCTTTGCACTGGGGAATTTGAGCAGTCCAGGCTGAGGGAATGCACTTTGCTTCTCTCAAGCCCCAGGGCTAACTTGAGGAGATGCTTGGAAATACTGAGAGAAAAAAAAAAAAAATACCATAGTAAAGCAACTATACACATGAAACTGCAAAGAAACCAGCAAACAACTTCAGGATAGGGTCAAAACCTCACCTATCAGTACTGAAATTGAATGCAAATGGTTGAAGTGTTCCATTTAAAAGACACATAGCTGCAATTTGGATTTTTAAAAAGATACGTCCATCTGGTGTCTTCAAGAAACCCATCCCGCACATAATTGACACCCACCGTCTTAAAGTAAAGCATTGGAGAAAGATCTACCATGCGAACAGAATACTAAAAGAGAAAGGGTCACCATTTTTGTATCAGATAAAACAGACTTTAATCTAACAACAGTGAAAAAAGACAAAGAACATCGTTATGTAATTATATGCATTTAAATAAACAAAAAGACTTAACTTTCCAAATATATAAGCACCTAACATTGGAATACCCAGATTCATAAAACAAGTATTTCCAGACCTAGGAAAACACTTAAGACAGATACAGCATAACAAGTGGGGGATGCCAACACCTCACTGACAGCAGTGGACAGATTATCACAGCAGAAAACTGACAATAAGTTTTGGACTTAAACTCAACACTTGACCAATTGGAGCTAATATACATCTACACAATACTTAGCCCATTGACAAGAGAATATACATTCTTCTCATCTGCACATGAAACTTTCTCTTAAGATCAACCATATGCTTGGTCATAAACCAAGTTTCAATTAATTAAAAAAATAGAAATAATATCAACCATAATCTCAGACCATACTGGAATGAAAACAAATTACTATCAAGAGATCTCTCAAAAACACACAATTACATGGTATTTAAACAACTGTTCCTGAGTGACATTTGGGTAAACAGTGAAAGTAAGGCAGAAATTAAATAATCTTTAAAATAAATAAAAACAGAGACACAACATATACAAATCTCTATAAAGCAGCAAAAACAGTTTTAAGAAGAAATTTGATAGCCCTAAATGCCTATCTCAAAAAGTAAGAAATCTCAAATTCATAATCAAACTTCACACTTGGAGGAACTAGAAAAATAAGAACAAACTAACCCCAAAGCTAGAAGTGATATATCTAAAATGTGAGCTGACCTTGTTACACTAGGTAGCTAGTCAGGCATGAACAAGGCAGGAGAGGGCTCCCACCACACCCACCAGGAATGTCAGGTGACCATCAGGTGATGGTCTGGCAGTTGTCACCCTGCCTCTCTAAAAGGATAATTGGTCACAGCCTGTACCAGGGAGAAACAGTTTCCTGATTGTCCAGCAGTTGCCACACTGGGTCTCTAAAATGATAACTGGTTGTAGCTGGCTCCAAGGAGAGGCGCTGTTACAGCAGGTAGCTAGTCAAGCATGAGCAGCACAGGAGAGGGCTCTCCCCGACCCAGCAGGAAGAGCAGGCGACCATCAGATAATGGTCTGGCAGTTGCCATATTGCTTCTCTAAAATGGTAACTGATTGCAGCCGACACCAGGAAGAGGCAGTTTCCCAATAGATAGAAACACTTGAAATTGGTAACTGGCAGCTTCCAATAAAATCTCAGGAATTGGGTGAATGGGTTCAATTATGTGCTTAAGAGACAAAATGGTGCAGTACACCCATCCCAGGGCATACCACTGGAAAAGGGAAGAAAGCCTCAGGTTAGCATGTGTACAATTCCAGTCAACTCATTGCACATGCTCACTTCCCAAGTGCAAGCAGGGCACCACACATGCAGGTGGGTCACCTTAAGAGAAGAAAGAAGAGAAAGGGGTGTAAGATGTTGTAAGTAGGTCAGCAAATAAAATCCAATGTTCTAGGTGAAACAGGGCACTTGACCTCCAAGGTGCCCACTTGAGTCTCTTCCAAATGTAATTTCCTTTCTTTCTTACTCTAAAGTTTTTAATAAACTTCGACCCTGCTCTTAAACTTTTCTGCCTTGTACCCCTCAGTCAAATTTTTTCTTCTATGGAGGCAATAATTGAGGTTGCTGCAGGCCCATATGAATTTGCCAAGGGTAAATCACATGCACCACTGCTAATAAACTGACCAAAATGAGACCCCAAAATACATACAAATAATTAACAAATCAAAAGTTGTTTTTTTTGAAAAGATAAATAAGATCAATATACCACTAGCAAGATCAACAAAGAAAAGAAGAGAGAAGATCCAAATAGCACAATCAGAAAGGAAACAGGTGATACTACAAATGATCCCACAAAAACACAAAAGAATCTTAGGGACTATTATGGACACTTCTAGGAACAAAAACTAGGAGAAAATCCAGAAAAAATTGATAATTTTCTCAAAACACACAACATCTTAATATTGGATCAGGAAGAAACTAAAACCCTGAACAGACTAATATCAAGTTCTGAAATTGAATCAGTATTAATAATAAAAAACTACCAAACGGAAAAAGCCTCAGACTAGACAGATTCACAGCTAAATTCTACCAGATGTACAAAGAAGAGCTGATACCTATTCTATTGAAACTCTTCTAGAAAGATGAGGATAAGCATAAGACAGATAACTTATTCTGTAAAGCCAGTATCACCCTGATACTAAATCCTTGCAAAAACACACCAAACAAACAAAAAAAAAAACTACAGGCCAATATTCCTGATGAACATAGATGCAAAATTTCCAGCAAAATATTAGCAAATGTAATTCAAAAGCAGGCTTCAAGAATGAATCAAGTAGGCTTCATTCTTGTGATGCAAGATTGGTTTAACAGATGCAAATCAATAACTGTGATTCACCACCCAAACAGAATCAAAAACGAAAAACATATGATCATTTCAATACATACCAAAAAAGAGTCTTGGATAAAGTTCAACATTTATTCATAATAAAAGTCAGGAACAGACTAGGCATTAAAGAAACATTTCTCAAAATAATAAGAGCTATCTATGACAAGCCCACAGCCAAAATTATACTGAATGGTTAAAAGCTGGAAACATTTTCCTTGAGAACTAGAAGAATTGGATGCGCACTTGCCCCATGCCTATTCAACACAGTACAGGAAGTCTGACCCAGAGAAATCAAGCAAGAGAAAAAAATAAAATGCATCCAAATAGAACAAGTCAAACAGTCTCTCTTCTCAGATGATTCTTTACCTAGTAAACTGTAATGACTATATATCAAACAGCTCCTGGAACTCATAAATGACTTCAGTAACATTTCTATACACAAAATCGATCTACAAAACTCAGTAGCATTTCTATATACCAATAGCATTCAAACTGAGAACCAAATCAGGACTGCAATCCCAATTATAACAGCCACACTAAAAAAATAACCAGGAATACATCTAACCAAGGAGGGGAGGATCTCTACAAGGAAAACTACAAAGCACTGATAAAAAAAAAAAATCAGAGGTGACACAAACAAATAAGAAAACATTTCAGGCTCATAGATTGAATGAATCAATATTGTTAAAAAGGCCATGCTACCTAAAATTATTTATGGGTTTAACACTATTTACATTGAACGCCAAATGCCATTATTTTTTGCAGAATTAGGGGAAAAAAACTATTATAAAGTTTGTATGGAAACCCCAAAAGATCCCAAATGGCCAAAGCAATCCTAAGAAAAAAGGAGGGGGAAAAAGAAAACAACAAGCCAGGGGTATCTCATTACCTGTCTTTAAAATGGATATAATAACCAAAATAGCATGATACTGATATAAAATCAGACATTTAAACTGTGGTAACCTAACTTGGGCTAGCCTGACTGACTCCATTTTTGCTGAAAACTCCAGCCTTGCTTCCCCCTCCCTGATGCAGCCCCTCAGGTTAATAACTGGGTCGTGCTCAGGTTAATAACTGGGTCATGCTGTACTCAGAGCTGTGAAGCCTTGAGGTTTGAAGCACACTGTTCTTAGCACCTGTAACTATTGTAACCACACCTTGCTTGGCAAGCCCAGCTGCTATTGTGAAAAACTCCCCTTTGATTATTGTGTAGAAAGTACCCAAACATCCCCTTAGTGATTGTATGGAAAGTTCCCCCTGTGACCCCTCTTAATACCTCCTACTAACTTTCTTTTTCTGCTTCTGTAAAATTCTGCTTCTGCTAGGTACCCCCACCTCTACCTAAATCAAAGTATAAAAAATAATCAAGCCCCTTCCTCGGGGCCAAGGGAATTTTGAGTGTTAGCAGTCTCTCAGTCGCCAGCTAATAAAGGACTCGTAATATGGAACTCAGATCATGGTGCTTTCCTCTAACTCACTTGGTTACAACAAAACCAATAGAACAAAATAGGTAACGCAGAAATTGAGGTGCACAACTGCAGCCATCTTATCTGATGGCAAAATAAGCATTGATGATAGGAATGGAAACTAGGTCAGCCATTGTGGAAAGCAGTTTGGAAATATCTCAAAGAATGTAAATTAGAGTGACCATTAAACTCAGCAATCCCATTACTGGATATATACTCACATAAGATTAAATCATTCTACCCAAAAGATACATGAACTTTTATGTTTATTGCCACACTATTCACAATAGCAAGGACATGGAATCAATTTAATTGTCTATCAATAACGCATTGGATAAAGAATATGTGATACATACACACTATGGAGTACAACACAGCCATAAAAAGGAACAAAATTATATCCTTTGCAGTAACATGGATGCAGCTAGGGGCCATAATCCTAAAGCAAATTAACAGCATAATAGAAACCAAATACTGTGTTGTCACTTATAAGTGGGAGCTAAAATTTCATACTCTTGGACATAAAGATGGCAAGGATAAACACTGCTAACTAATGGGAAGGGAAAGAAGGCTTGGGGTAAGAGCTGAAAAAGTAACTATTGTGTATTATACTCACTACCTGGGTGATGGAATCATTTGTATGCTTCCTCCAGCATCATGAAGTATGCCCTTGCAACAAACCTGCACACATACCCCTGGAATCTAAAATAATAAAGTTGAAAATATTTTTAAAGAAATAATGATAATGAAAGCCCAAACATCTCCATAGAAAACATAAGCAACAGATATTAATAGGGAATTCGGAGATTTACTCAAATGATCAAAATTTGAAAAGTTGCTCAATCTCACTGGTAATCTGAGAAATCCAAAGTATAATTACGAAGACACACCAATACTAGTGAACAGATTAGCAATATATCTGTCTGACATTGACAGGTGTTGGCAAAAAATATGAAGCACCAGGAAATCATCATAGATGAAAGAGTATTACTATACACAACCACATTACAGACTGTTTTGACTATATTTCCAAAATTGAAGCTTTGTACCTTGTACCCAGCAATTTCATACCTAAAGAATAATTTAGATCAGGGGCCAGCAAGCTTTTTCTGTAAAGTACAATAGGAAAATATTTTACCTTTTGCATTCCATGTATTGTCTGTCACAGCTACTCAACTCTGCCATTATGGCACAAAAGCAGCCATAGACAGTACATACACAAGCAGATGTGATGCTTTCTCCTTTAAAGATCATGTTCTATCTATACAGAGGAATACTTTTTCCCTTGATAGTTACTTTCCTAACTGATTCGGCAAACTTGGACGATATTATAAACTAACTAGAGATGAAAATCACCTAGAACACTTAACCCAGGAGCAGCACAGTACATATGATTCTTAAGTACATGTGGAATATTCTCCAGGATGGGCAATATATTTGGCCTTAAAACTTCAGGTGAAATTTTAAAAAATTAAACTATAAAATGTATTTTTTCTGACAACAGTATAATTAGGGATCAACACTTCAGCAATCTACAAATACTTGAAAATAAACAATACATTTCTGAATAATCCATGAGTCAAAGGAGAACTCACAAGAAATATTAGAAAAAATTGGGGCTGAATTAAAGAAGAAACGCACCATATCGAAGTAATGGAATTTAGCTAAAGCAGTGCTAAGAGCATAATTTATAGCTATGAAGAACTATTATAGAAAAAAATCTGAAATAAAATACCAGCCACCACCTTAACAAACCAAGTATGTTTTTTTTTTTGGAAAATTAACATATTTATAAACATTTATTTATATTCAAACAGAATAAAAGAAAAAATACATCAATCACTGCAATAAACAAAATGTTTATGCCCCCTACCCCAAACTCATGCAGTGAAATCCTAATCTCCATAGTGAAAGTAATCTCTGAAAGTGGAATTAGTTGAGTTATAAATATATATTGCAAATTTTACATAAGACACAAAAATGTGTTAAAAATAATTAGCATGATAGGAGAAATCATAAATGAAATTTCATATTATTTTTGGTTAATAACAGAGAGGGGGGGAAAAAGGTAGAAAAAAAATATAGACCTCAAACAGAAATCAGTTATATATATGACAGATATTAATCTAACTGTATCAAAAGTCACTTTAAATGGGAATGATCTAAACGTACCAGTAAGAAGACAGAGACTGTCAGAGTGGATTAAAAAAACACTCACCAAGCTATTATTTTAACAAGAAATCCACTTTAAATATTGTATTAGTCAGTTTTCATGCTGCTGATGAAGACATACCTGAGACTGGGTAATTTATTTTAAGAAAATAGGTTTAATGAGCCCCCAATTCCAGGTGGCTGGGAAGGTTTCACATCATGGCAAAAAAAAAAAAAGACACATTTTACATGGTAGCAAACAAGAGAGAATGAGAACTAAGTGAAACAGGAAACCCCTGATAAGACCATCAGATCTAAAGACAGTTATTTGCTACCAGAATGGTATGGGGCAAACCACCCCCAAGATTCAGTTATCTCCCACTGGGTCCCTCTCACAACATGTGGGAATTATGGGAGCTACAATTTAAGATGAGGTTTAGTGGGGAAACAGCCAAACCATATCAAATATAAAGACACAAATATTGAGAGCTCTGAGGTAGAGACAGTTATATCATAGTAGCAATAAACTTGAGTCGCTATATTGATTCCAGATAAAATGGAGTTTAGAACAAGAAAATGTATCAGGGATAATTACAGAGTCTTATGTAATGACAAAGAGCTTATTTCTCCAAGAAGACATAACAACTATTAATATGTATTTACTTAACAACAGAGCATCAAAATATGTGAGGCAAAACCTAATACAACTATAAAGAGAAATAAACTCACTATTATAATTGGACATTTCAACACTCCTGTCTCAGTAATTGCTAAGTCCAGGAGGCAGAAAATCAATAAGAATACAGTTGAATTGAACAAACACACTCACTTGATTTGATCTAATTGAGATGCAGAGAATATTTCAACAGCATAGAACAGCTATTCTTGTGAAACTCACATGGGACATTCACCAATATAGACAACATCTTGCACCACAAAAATACCTTAATATTTTTAAAAGAATAGAAATTATAAAAAATATAATCTGTACTACAATATAATTAAGCTAGAAAATCAATAACAGAAAAGTCAGCTGGAAAATCCCCAAATATTAAACAGCACATTTCTAAATAACACATGGGTCAAATAAGAAGTCTTCAAAAAATCAAAATGTAGATGCAAGGATCCTCAACAAAATACTTGCATATATAATCTGACAACAACTAAAAAGCATTATACAGCATTGAATAGTGAGATCTGCCTCAGAAAGGCAAGGTTGGCCCAATAGACAAAAATCAATCAATGTAATACATCATATTAATATATTAAAACCCCAAATCCACTTGGTTACATTATTAGACACAGAAAAGACATTTGGTAAAATCTGTCACCTTATAATAATATCAAAATAATTCAGCTTAGTAGAAATAGAAGATAATTCCCTCAACTTCATGAAGGTCATCCATAAAGACTAAACACATGACATCACATTAAATGGTAAAAAAAACAAAAATGCTTTCTGCATATGACCTGGAACCAGATAAGAATCTATTCTCACTTTTTTAGGCAAAAT
Source organism: Saimiri boliviensis (assembly GCF_048565385.1). Taxonomy (NCBI): domain Eukaryota; kingdom Metazoa; phylum Chordata; class Mammalia; order Primates; family Cebidae; genus Saimiri; species Saimiri boliviensis. The sequence continues at coordinate 75,910,079 of NC_133470.1, read as the reverse complement.
TTAATTGAAAGTTTTAGTCAGAGCAATTTGGCATTAAAAAATAAAAAACACTCAGATTTAAGAGGATAATAAAACATCGCTAGTTGAAAATTACGTTTATGTAAATATAAAAGTCTAAGTAATGCTCACAAGACGTATTAGAACTAATAATTGAGTTTAACACATATAAAAGAACTTGAGTACCAATACTAAACTGGATTTCTACATATTAGTAAAAAGCAACTTGACATTAAATTAAGAAATCCATTCCGTATTAAATAATATCAAAAATGTAAAATATTTAGAGATAAATTTGGAAATAGAAGTGCAAGAATTGTTCTCTGAAATGTAAAAATTGCTGTAAAAAGTGAAATAAGACCTAAATAATCAGAGAGACATCTCATGTTCTTGAATCAAAAGACTTAATATTGTTAAAATAAGAGTATTCCTTAAATTGATCTACAGATTTTGTAAAGTCCATATTGAAAACTCAGCTGTTCCAGGTCTTTGCTATTGTAAACAGTGCTGCAATGAACATTAGTGTGCGTGTGTCCTTATAGAAGAATGATTTATAATCCTTTGGATATATACCCAGTAATGGGATTGCTGGGTCAAATGGGATTTCTATTTTTAGGTCCTAGAGGAATCGCCACACTGTCTTCCACAATGGTTGAACTAATTTACACTCCCACCAACAGTGTAAAAGTGTTCCTATATGTTCTTCCCATGTACCCCAAAACGTAAAATGCAATAAAAAAAAAAGAAAGAAAACCCAGTTATTTTGTTTCGTTTTTTTTTTTTTTTTTTTTTTTTTCGGAAATAAAAAACTTTTCCTAAAATTCATATGGAAGTTCAAGGGTCCCCAAACAGCAAAAGCAATCATTAAAAACAAGGAAAAGTTTAGAAAACTCACACATCCTGATTCAAAATATGTCAGTACTTCAGGCATTTTGTTACTGGCATAGGCATATAGATCAACGGAACAGAATTGAGATACCAGAAATGTACATTTGTGTGATGAATTTATTTAATAAAGTTGCTGCCTCAGAATCAGTTTTCATGTCTGACACAAATTGTGTATAATTCAAACACTATCACTTCTGGCCTAGTTAAAACTTCCTTTCCCCCTGTGGTTATTTGTGATATATCCCACCTGATCCTCACCTTGCTGCCACTCTACAGCCTCTGACTATGATAAAACCCAGTGGTCAATCCCAGATTTCCGTAAGTTATCCTTTCACAAGTGAGTTTTCTTTAGCCAATCCACAATCTCTGTGGGAAAGCCTAAGAAATAATGCCCGTGAACTTTTATAAAGGCATAGTCCCATAGGTTCTCTCTGTTTTGCTTGCTGCTTGCTTCTCGAAGTCCCTGGAGCCTCTGGACTTCACACTGGCATCCTATCAGCACATGGCCAGAGCAGGAGGAAGGTGGTGGATAGGTGCTATAAGCTTTTAAACAACCAGATCTTATGAGAACTCACTCATTATCACAAGAACAGCAAGGGTAAAAATCTGCCCCCATGATTGTATCACCTCACATCAGGCCACTCCTCCAACATTGGGGATTACAATCTGACATGAGATTTGGGCGGAAACACAAATCTGAACCATATCAATTATAGATGGATAGATGAGAATGAACAAAACACTCACTGATTAGTATTCCAGCAAAAGGATACTGCCTAGAAAACTCTCCTCAATAGGGTGCAAGTTACAAGAAACAACTTTTGAAAAAGTTTCAAAAATGTGGCAGAAATATACTTACTGCTAAGATTCTTTTATTTTTTATTTTTTAATTTTTTTTGTTTATTTATTTATTTTTTTTTTGAGACAGAGTTTCACTCTTGTTGCCCAGGTTGGAGTGCAATGGCGCAATCCCGGCTCACCGCAACCTCCGCCTCCTGGGTTCAGGCAATTCTCCTGCCTCAGCCTCCTGAGTAGCTGGGATTACAGGCACGCGCCACCATGCCCAGCTAATTTTTTGTATTTTTGGTAGAGACGGGGTTTCACCATGTTGACCAGGATGGTCTCGCTCTCTTGACCTCGTGATTCACCCACCTCGGCCTCCCAAAGTGCTGGGATTACAGGCTTGAGCCACCACGCCCGGCACTGCTAAGATTCTTTAACAATTTACTGTCATCATTTTGCATCATATTGTTTTTCTTTTATTTTTGAATTGATTGTGAAATAGTCAAAGCCCATAGAAGAAGACATAAATAATAATGCAAAGAATTCCCTTATATATACAACTCAGCTTAAAAAATCAAATCTTGCAATGGCGTTGAAATTTATAATAAAAATATTTTTCAGTTTATTACTCTCTCTTTTCTCTAGATGTGATCACTATAACTCGGTGATTGTCATTACCATAGCTTTCTTCATATTCCACTACACTTGTAGGTGTCCCTTGTGAACCCCAAATTTTGAGACAGATCTCAGTCAATTTAGAAAGTTTATTTTGATACCTTATAGTTTTTGGCAGGAATAAGTATGAAATTGCTTGATTAATAAATGCAAACAAAAAATGCATGGTGGCAATTAAGACATTTCTAATATTACTTTACCAATAATTCTAAAGCCAGCTTATGTATTTAAAATCTTTTTTAAGTTATATAAACTTGAGAAAGCATTTGACTAGTCTTTTCTTTTTCCTGATAAAACATTTGATTTAAACACTTTTATTTTTCTTTAAGCCAATTAATTAGAGGTCTTCTATATTTTCAGCAGTGAAACATTGTGTAAACAACACGTAGATGCATAGACTATGAAAGTACATATTATAGATTCATAAAGATTCTTTTTTTTCTGTCTTAGACTTTTAGATTCTTGATAACCTGTTTTACAATGCTAGGTGGTTGTTAGCTAAATAGCCTTAAATTTCCATAATAAAGAAAACAACTCAAGTGAAAATTAAATAGCAAAATTTACATTATAATGGACCGAGAGGAGAATAAGTCTGGTGGTGCTAGAGACGCTTTTAAGGTGCACTTAATTTTTTTCAAAGACATTTCTGAGTGTCTAAAGTACACTATTAAAAACCCAAGAGTAGCCTCTGTTGCAATAACTATTTTAGTCAAAAAATCAGGTGAAAACATAATTCAGTCAACTGCGAAGAAAAAAATACTTTGCTCAAAAAAAAAGACAATGTCTTAGGAGAGAAAAACAAAATATGAAGGCCTTTTAAATATAAACACACTCATGCACACATACACATACACACACGTGGGATGCTAGCTTTTAATTAAGCCGACTTTTAGCCATTGAGCTCCTTTTAAAAAAAGTTTTTAAATCTCAGCACTATGTTTCAGCTAGGACAAATTGCTGCTATTTCAGAAGAAAAAGACCGAAACAGCAACAAAAACAGAAACCAACAGCAACAACAAAAACAGTTAAGCAAAACAAATGATCACACAACTTACGAGACTGCTGAGTGCTCTAACAGTAAGGAGAAATTAAGACCATCTGGTGGTCAATCTAACCTTTAGCCAAGACGAACCCCAATGCAGTTACTTACCTAGCTATAGGTCTCAGGCTGCAGACGGCTCTCCTGCTCTTTACCATCCTAGAAGCAGGAAAAAAAACCAACAACAACAAAATTAATCTTCCGTATCGGAAGCGAGTTCAATCAAAGTCCAGGAGTTGCCTGTCTTCCATCATCATGGAAGCAGAAAAACTTGCTTTCCTTGTGTTAGAAGCAAGTAAAACTCCCCCAAAAGGAGGATATGTACAGCAAAATAAACCTTAGATCTTGAAGAAATTTTGGGACATTAGGGATGCTCCGGAGGGGGTGCTCTCAGAACTCAGAAATTTTTCATATTGGTTTGAGCCATAAAGTTAGCTCATGCTGGTACCAAGCACCAGTAAGAGATTTATCAAAGGTCAAGGGCATCTCCACTCGGAATCCATCCCCCTCCCCCACCCCGTGGTTAACAAAATATGAGCCCAGACAATCTGTGAGAGATCTCGGGGAATTTAGAAAGTTTATGTTGCCAAGGTTGAGGATGCATGCCCTGACACACAGCCTCAGGAAGTCCTGAGGACGCGTGCCCAAGGTGGCTGGGCACAGTTTGGTTTTATTCATGTTAGGGAGAATGAGACATCAAGCAATATATGTAAGAAGTAGATGATTGGTTTTGTTTGGAAAGGAGGGACAACTTGAAACAAAGGCAGGAAGACTTGAAATGGGGAGGGGGCTTCCAGGTTACAGATAGGTGAGAGAAAAACAGTTGCATTCATTTGAATTTCTGACAAGCCTTTCCAAAGGAAGCAGTCAGAGAGCATTTATCTGAGTGAGCAGAGGGATAACTTTCAATGGAATGGGGAGCGGGTTTGCCCTAAGCAGTTCCCAGTTGCTTTTTCCTTTAGCTTAATGATTTTAGGAGCCCAAGATACTTTCCTTTCACACCCTAAACAACACGGAGCATGATTTGCATGCTTTAACTTTTAATGTGTAGAATGGTTTATGAATTTTTCTCCAAGATGTTTTTACATAGCAATGTTTTTAAGAGTCATCTACACTTGTAGCACTGGTTCATTCATTTTTACTAGTTTAGGCATAACATTTAAATAGAATTCAGTTTTATGACTGTTCCAGAATTTATTGATGATGGTACATTCAGGCTATGAGTTGGGGAGAGATAGCATAGGGAGAAATGCCAGATACAGGTGAAGGGGAGGAAGGCAGCAAATCACACTGCCCTGTGTGTACCTATGCAACAATCTTGCATGTTCTTCACATGTACCCCAAAACCTAAAAAATGCAATAAATTTTTTTTTAAAAAAATGCTGACATGGACATTGTTGAATATGGATTCCTGAACATGTATGTGAGGGCTCTCTAGGACTGAAAATGTGATGATATGTATATCTTACACTTAAATAGAATTTGCCAAATTATTTTCAAATTTTTCATAACTAATTTAATTCCCCTAATGAATTTCTAAGAACTCTCTTAGCTCCACATGATAGCCAATATTCGTATTTCAGACTTTCAAAAATAGATATGACAGTCACATAGTTAAAACATCAAAACAATATAAAATTATATATACTGAAATATTTGTTGTTAATGTAGTTTAAGTGCAGATCTGGAGAAAAGTCAATCACTCCAGGCAGTTTATTATGGGAGTTGACTTCAGTAAACAAGAAGGTAAGGATGATAAAAGAGTAAATGGCGCCTTATTGTGCTGATAATTTCTGTGGGAAGCTAGGGCTTAGTTCTGCTGAAAATTCTGTAACACACCATGTGGAATATGCCTCACAAATTTTTGCTGCTGATTAAGAATTGCCCTTGAGGACATTAACTTCTCTGATTCTAAACTGAGCAATCTTACAGGGCTTCATGTGAGACAGGAAGTCAAAGGAGATTATTTTAGAGCTTTAATATTGAATGACTGCCCTCATGGGTTTTGAACTTGCATGGGGCCTGTGACCCCTTTCTTTTCACTGATTTCTCCCTTCTGGAATGGGAAGTTTTACCGAGTGCCTGTTCCTCCACTGGATCTTGGAAATAACTAACTTGTTTTTATTTTTACAGGTTCATTAGCCTTGTCTCAGATGAGACTTCAGACTTTGGAGTTAATCCTGGAAGGAGTAAAGATTTTGGGGGACTGTTAGGAAGGCATGACTGGATTTTGCAATGTTAAAAGGACATGAGATTTAGGAGAAGTTAGTAGTGGACTGATATGGTTTGGATCTGTGTCCCCACCCAAAATTCATGTGGAATGGTAATCCTCAATGTTGGAGGTGGGACCTAATGGGAAGAGATTGCATTATAGTTTAGATTTTCCCTTTGGTGCTTTCCTTGTGATAGAGTTCTCACCAGATACGGCCATTGGAACGCTTTGCCTTCCACCAAAATTGAAAGCTCCCTGAGGCCTGCCCAGTTGAGCAGAAGCCTCCATGCTTCCTATACAGCTTTTGGAACCATGAAACAATTAAAACTCTTTTTTTTTTTTTTTTTTTTTTTTTTTGTAAATTACCCAGTCTCAGGTGTTTCTTTATAGCAACTTGAGAACCAACTAATACAGGTGGCAAAATGTCTCCTACTATGCTTCCTTCTTTTCCACATTTAAAATATTTCTCAATCCCTATACATAACCGCTCTTAATAATGTTTTTGTATTTCCTTGTAAAATTCCTTGCTGAAGGCAAGCACAAAAGGAATATGCAGTCTGTTCTTCCCCATTTCTCACATACATTTTGTTGTAGAAAAACATATTTTGTAAGTATCCCCAACAGTACATAGTAAGCTTTGTCATTCTTTTTAGCAACTGCATTGTATGGATGTACTATAATTTTTAACCAGTATACTATATATGTTCAGTTGGTGTTTTCCCCACATTTTCCTATTTTGCTATTACCGTAACTAACCTTGTTCATATGTATTTTATAGGTATATTTGTAGAATATTTTGAGTAAATGCATTTGCAATTTTGACAGTTATTTTGAAATTGTTTCTTAGGGGATCATAACATTTTATGCCTCATAAAACAATGTGAAAGATCCTGTTTTTCTACAGCTTCAACAACATTGGGTATTGTCAAGCTTGTGTGTTTTTGTTAATATCATAGATAAGAGGGTTGTTTCAATAAAGATTTAAATTACTCGTCAATGTGAGCAATAAAACATTTTACCTCCTTTATATGTTTAAGGGAAGATTGCACATTTTTATAATAGTTTATGCCATTTGCCTATATTTTTCCTGGGTTAATTGTGTCTGTTTTTTTATTCCTCTGACATATCAATAGATGGATGGATGGACAGATAGATAATAAATAGATAAGGTATAAAATTTATGAACATTTTATCTTTTTACTGTGCTTTGGTGGGCTTTTTAACCATAAAACAATTTTCATTGTTTTTATGTACCTAAATTCAAGAATCATTTTTTTTCTTTTCTATATATTGTGTCATAATTAGAAAGAGCTTTTCCACAAAAGATTATAGAAAATTTTCTTCTAATACATGCATTGGTTTTTTTTGTTGTTGTTGCATTCACATATTTCATCTACTGGTATATTTCTTAATGTACAGAAGATATGAAGTCAACTTCATACCTTGTCCAACCACCATTTACTAATGTCCATATTATCCCCTAGGAAAATGCAGGAATCACTTTATCATGACTGAGGTAAGTAGGTGCATTAGATTTGTGTTGCTGCATACAAAATTACAAAAATCTTACTGGCTTAAAATAACAAAATTGGTTTTGTCATAGTTGCCATGTTCAAAAATCCAGCATGTTTTCACTGGATTCTCTTCTTAGAGTCCTAAAAAACTGAAGTCAAAATTTTTGCTGTGCTATGCTCTTATCTGAAGGCTCAGTTAAGGAAGAACTGCCTATAAGCACCATCAGATTTTTTGCAAAATTTGTTTTCTTAAAGTGGTAGGACAGAAGTTTTCATTTTTATGCTACCTGTTGACTGGGGATGACTGTCAGCAACTTGAGGCCACTCTCAAGTCCTTGCCATGTGGTCCTTCATCTCAGAAATGAAAAACCTCCCATGTATTATATTTCTCTCATGCTTTAAATATCTTTGACTTTCCCTTCTGCAAGGAACTGAAGAAGCAGATAGTCATCCAGTTGTAAGTAAAACCAATTCTTAATCATCATTTTATTTTTAAAATACCATTTACCATGTAATATAACATAATCATGGGTATAACACAAGTCGGTTGAGAGGATGAGAGACATGTTAAGATTTTGCTTACCATACATATATACCTAGACCACAGGCAGATGTAGAAAAGTTTTACTGACGAATTTCTTTGATGACAGACATATTATTTCTAGTTTACCATTTAATTGAGAATATAGGGCTTTAATGCTGCTGTTGGTAAGAGTTGAGTTTTAACCCCCACTCTTCTCAGTTTCCAGCCCTTATCTCCTGGCCCAAAAATCATCCAGACACAATAATCTTATGTATTCATATGTGTTAATGTGTTCTTGCTTTATTATAAATAAATACCAGAGACTGGATAATTTATAAGGAAAAAGGTTTATTTTGGCTCACAGTTCTACAGGCTGAAGAGGAAGTAGTATTCCTGCATCTGCTCCTGGTGAGAGCCCCAGGAAGCTTACAATCACTGCAGAAGGAAAAGGGAAATGAGCATGTCACATGGCAAAAGAGGGAGTAAGAGACAGTAAAGAGGGACATCCCAGAATCTTTTATTTTTATTTATTTATTTTTAAATTTTATTCCATTATTATTATTATTATTGTTATTTTGAGACAGAGTTTTGCTCTGTCATCCAGGCTGGAATGTAGTGGCATGACTTTGGCTCACTGTAACCTCTACCTCCTAGGTTCAAGTGATTCTCCTGTCTCAGCCTCCTGAGTAGCTGGGATTACAGGCACCCGCCACCATGTCCAGATAGTTTTTTATATTTTTAGTAGAGATGGGGTTTCACCATATTGACCAGGCTGGTCTCAAACTCCTGACCTTCTGATCTGCCCGCCTCTGCTTCCCAACGTGCTGGGATTACACGTGTGAGCCACCACACCCAGCCAATTTTGTTATTATTTTTTTGGACAGAGTCTCACAATGTCATCCAGGCTGGAGTGCAGTGGCCAGATCTCGGCTCACTGCAACCTGCACCTCCCGGGTTCAAGCAGTTCTCCCGCTTCAGCTTCCCAAGTAGCTGGGACTACAGGTGCGCCGCACCATGCCCGGTTAATTTTTGTATTTTTATTAGAGATGGGGTTTCACCATGTTGTCCAGCCTGGTCTTGATCTCCCTACCTCAGATGATCTGCCTTCCTCGGTCTCCCAAGGTGCTGGGATTACAGGCGTGAGCCATCATGCGTAGCCCCAAAATCTTTTGAACAACCAGATCTCATGTGACTAACTGAAGAAGAAGTCAAATATCACCAAGATGATGGTGCTAAACCATTCAAGAGGGATCTGCCCCAATGGTCCAGTCACCTCCTACCAGGCCCCATCTACAACACGGGAAATCACATATCAACATGAGATTTGGGGGTGACAAACATCCAAACAATAGTACTCATATCAGCACATGACATCAGGAAGGGTGAATCTGTCTTCTTGCTCTGGTTCCATGATCCTCTTCATTTTTGTGCCATAGAATTTTTTATTTGATTTATTAAAAATGTAGCTATGTGTTTAATTATATGTTAACTGACATTTCTAGTTGTTTTAGAAAGTTTTTGTTCTGGTTATAAGGCTACTGTGAGACATAAAATGAGAGTCTCAATTGTGTTATTTTACTTCTATTATTACCTACCTTATGAATGTTTCTGCAGGTATTACTTATTTACTGCATTTATTAAAGAAAAAGGTGAGCAAATTAAGAGGTACAATTTTATTTAAACATAAAGCACAAGAAGAGCCATTTCACCAAACCCGTATTTGTAATAATCTGTTTCAGTTGCTAAACTCCTGAAATTCCAAATGGTGTTAACTCTATATTTGTTTTCCAATCAGCAATTCAAGACAGCATTTTTATTTTCATATAGTAATGCAATATGTATATCTCTCCATTTTGGGTGATTAAAATAATCACACATAGTGAGAATTCACAGAGAGTAGCCAATAGTTCACAGATAGTAGCAGATAGTTATTTTGCTATTGCAAAACACATTCAGATGCTGGTTGTCAGTTACGTAAAAAATGGTTAACAATCCTAACTCTAGGTTTCATACAAGTCTGGTCTTAAGGTTAAAGGCTGTGACCTGAAGCACAAGCTGTCTATGATGTTTGTTTGTTTTCAGAGGATCATATTCTCCTCTAATATTTCTTATTTTCTAATCATAGTTCTGCATGTCTGTGGAAACCACAATCACTCTGTTGTTTCCATCATCAATAAAGTGAATTACTTGGACACGTTTATACTTCATGTCTACAGTTCTCACATTCTGCAGATACTCTGTTATTTCCAGCACACATATGATGCCTGGGGGATAATAGTTGGATCATATATCCTAATGTATATCAAAGCTATGAATTATTCCAGTTCCAAAGTATAACTAAGCACCCTTAATTCTCCCTAGGTCTATTATCTTCACAATAAGCTCCTTCAGCTTCTAACTCTAAAATAAAGCTTTCATGCATGTGAAATTGTGCTACTAGACATCCAAAGAGATCATAAGCCCAGCAATTCTGTCAAAACTCAGGCTACTAATATGTGATTATTGTACGCTTTTATATTTGGACTGTATAACACCTTGTATTTCTCCTGTTTAATACTTTAATTCTTTTTGTGAATTAATTATTTGATGGCTATCTTAGAGATGTCTGTTCATATGTAAAATCTTTACATAAATTAGAAAATGTTGCATATGAATTGTATACTTGTAATTTATTCTGCTAATTAACACAGATACATTGGGCAACCAAATACATAGAATTAAATAAATTAGCCAGAAATATGTGATTATTTATCATTCAGTAAAATATTTTCTCTTTTAAAAAGTTAATTGAAAAATATTCATATTCACCACATGCAGTCATATTTTAAAATTGCATACTTAGAATTAAAATCAAGATGGCATTTTAAAAATAGGGTTTTAGACATTTTGTTCTCAATTGCACCTTGGATAATATTACAAAGGAAAAAATGAGCTTCTACTCTTTGTATTTCACTTTTCCCCTTAATTAAAACCATTCCTTGAAATAGAAAAATCATATTGCCAGTCGTTGCAAGAGGAGTAATACGTTTAAGGGTATCTTAAGGTATATAGTTATCTCCCATATGCTTTTAAGATAGTTATATTTAAGTAGCATTATTATCAAACAAATTTGAAAGAATTGTTCTTACATTTTATCATCACTAATAATAAAGAGGAGTCATACACCCTGCTCCCTCAGAACCTAGGACTGCACAGCCAAGCTTGCACTAACATGATCCTGTACATTTATGTACTGTGTCCCGTAAAACTTACATTGGGGTTGATATCATTATTTTAAAATGTGTTTTTTATAAAATATACATTGGAAATGTATTCTGAAAACATAATACCAGAACCGGAAATAAATTTGAAGATGAAGACAACCTTGGTAAATAATATTCTCTTTCTCTCTGAAAAGTAACTAATCTTAAACTATATTCCTTCAGGCAAAAATATGAGATATCGTAAGCCCAAAATATGGAAGAAGACACCTTCTTAAGGATGATAAAGGTAGACTAAGGGAAAACATCCCTCCTTAATTGGCACTAACAATTGCATTTGATTCTTAGTTCATACCATACTAAGCAATCTAAAAGTGAAAGTGGATAAACTCTACCTAATAGTAGATTTCTGAGGGAATCATATGGGCAAAATTTGCAAAATTAATATTCTATGTCATGTACACAATTAGCAGAGAGTGATAACATATTTTGTTCAACTACATAGAATGGAGGGCACATGAAATCACTGCTCATCTGAATAATTAGCTTGATTTTCTATGACATTAATCAATAGGACTAGAAAGGAAGATCTAACATGTATTTAGGAGTCCGGGCTCTGAAGTTAGACTATCTGGATTATAAATTTCAAAAACCATATTGTGGCACTTACCAATGTCTCACAATAAATACTAACTATTATTTTTCTGTCTATGTAAAAATCTAGAAAGGTACATTTCAGTTAAAGGAATGGGAGCACAAAGAAAAGAAAGGCACAGAGACTAATGCTAGTTGGTGTTCATTAAAACATTCCAAAGAAGGATTTGGGGACATTAGTAGATGCTAATTATTATACTTTTTGTGTGTGTCCTGTTGGCAAGGATAGTTGTGTAGATAAATAAATCAAGTAATTTTAACCTAATGGCATTACATATTTGAGTCCTTTGTGGCTGAATGAACTTAAAAACCCCAACAGGCAAATCTGAAAAGTAATACAAGATCTGACTACAAGAGCAATAACTGGGCTTTTTTTTTTTTTTTTTTTTTTTTGCTGATTATGCAAGCCAAAGGAAGGATCCATATTACTTTGAAATATAAGCTAATATTTTAGAAGCTACATGAAGGGAAAAAAAAAAGGATGAGGAGAAATAAGACATCATAACTTTGGGGAAAAAAAAACAGAGATTTTCTTAAAGGGAATTTTGTAAATCTTTACAACTTTGCTTATGACATAAACCTTTTATTTAAAAGCTCTCTCCTCATAAAATATTCTTTAAATATCTAGGTCTTGTTCATGCAATGGAAAGATGGATTTTCTTCAGGTATGTGTCAAAATGCTAAATCCATCAGACTGGGGAAGGGTGAGAACCAATTATGCCTATGTAGACATACCACTTCTAGATCACACTTATATCTAGCTTGTCTTGTTCAAAGTTGAAGCTCCCAAAAAAAGCAACATTCTAATTAAATGCTGCCTTTTCATCGGGGTACCTTTACACCAAGAGTATGTGCTGTTCACACAATATGACTATTCTGGTATGTGTTGTATTCTTAATTTTAAAAGAATAAAACAATCTTAATGTGACAAATCAATCTCTACATATTAAATAATAAAATTTTACTCAGAAAGCTGGCTTTACTCTTCATACTCTGAAAACAAAATGAAAAAAAGAGTCTTTCATGTTGAAAAAGATGTTCTGGCCAATGTCAAATATATGAATGTGAGTACTAGGAAGGAGGGCTTTTGGTAGATATCCACGAAATAATGCCTGAAACTCACCATGAATTTTTCCACCCATATTTCCCTTTGGGAAATAAATGATGAATATAGTTTGCAAAAAAAAAAAACAGAGAAGGCCGGGCGCGGTGGCTCAAGCCTGTAATCCCAGCACTTTGGGAGGCCGAGGCGGGTGGATCACGAGGTCAAGAGATCGAGACCATCCTGGTCAACATAGTGAAACCCCATCTCTACTAAAAATACAAAAAATTAGCTGGGCATGGTGGCACGTGCCTGTAATCCCAGCTACTCAGGAGGCTGAGGCAGGAGAATTGCCTGAACCCAGGAGACGGAGGTTGCGGTGAGCCGAGATCGCGCCATTGCACTCCAGCCTGGGTAACGAGAGCGAAACTCCGTCTCAAAAAAAAAAAAAAAAAAAAAAAAAAAACCAGAGAAAATTTAGAAAAGATAGTCCATAATGTCTGTAAATATGATATTAGACAAATAGGAAGTAACGTTATGAAATTAGTAGAAATGTAATAATATATTATTTTATTATGCCTGTATTCATCATGTTTAACTTATGCCACTTTATCTCCTACTGCTAGATCTGATATATGTAATGAGAGAATTCCCTGATTTCCCCTAACAGGACATGTGGCGGGGTGTGGCTCACCTGTTTGGTCACCCTGCAGCTCAAACCCCTGAGGGGAGCATGCAGACTGGAGGGGGTGGGTGCCTGCAACCCCAGTGTTCCAAAGCTCTTTCAGCTTTGCCATCTGCAGATTCTTTGATGGTAAATCAGCTCAATGGACGCCCTGCCTTATCGAAAGGGCAGAGGGGCAGACTGACTGCCTTCTGTATTCCAAGCACTTGTCGCACGTCCCAGAAAAATCGGATCACATGCGGGCTTGAAAGGATGAGTGCAAGGTTTTATTGAATGGTGGAAGTGGTGGTCAGTGAGATGGATGGGGAGCTGCAAGTGGAGGGGTGGGGGAGTTCTCGGCTGAACTCCTCTGGATGTTCAGATACCTCTTCCTTCCTTCTCTTCTGCGCCACCCTGCTGCTCTCTGCCACTCTCTGGTGCTCTGTTCCTCTGCTCCTCTTGACATTCAGCCACTTGTGTTGTGTGCTCCCTAAAGTCTCGGGTTTACATGGGCACAGGATGGGGGTTGTGGCAGGCCAGAGTCATCTTCAAGAAATGCAACATTCAAGGGTAAAAACAGGAGTGCCTGATCTCACTTCGGTCCAGGGGTACAGGCCCAAGGGTGAAGGTGGAGCCCTGGCCAGGGACCCTGCCTTCCCTACCCAGCACTTTCTTGCCCCATTCTCATATCATATGTGTATGTGTGTGTGTGTATATATATATGTACACACATATGTTTACATAAAAATCTCAGTAGTAGCAAATCATAGAACAGTATTGTATCCCAAGAGAGTTTCTTCAAACTTACTCTTAGATCTTCCCTCAAATATATGAAAGTGTAAGAAACTGTCAGAAGAGCAAGATACCAACGGTATTAAATGTTCTTCCATGGATACTTTGTGAGAAGAATTACATTTAAGGAGAGCCATTATTGTATACAAAATAAGTGATCTTCCAGAAATATATGGTATTAGAAAATTAATTGTTCTTTATGCTGCTTAACTTAAAATTTTTCTTCTCCACCAACTCTTCTGCTGTATAAGTAAGCCTCTAATTAATTATTATTTCAGTGATACGTACTGGAAACTAGATTGTCTTCCGAGGAAAATGTCTATAGAATTTATCTTCATTAATAATAAACTAAGCTTTCAGCAATCCAAGAAAAAAATGTGTGATTGTGAAATTTTGTGCTCCAATACAATATCCCAGATCATCTTTTGGTATTTCAGTATGTTACTCCATGACATCAGTTTATCCTAATTTCATCTTCATATTCTCATTTTACTAATAGCAATATATATATATAAATCAAGAACATTAGAGAACAAAGATGTGTCATAAATGATAATTATGATTGAATGTTTCAGCTTTTAAACATTAGAGTTTGTCAGATGGTGGGGGCAGAAGACAAGGTGTTCAATACATGGCTTTCAAATATAATACATTTCATTATATGTACAAAAAGCAAAGGGAATTACACAAAAATGACCTAAAACAAGTGTTTGGGATAGAGGCTGTGTGTGTGTATGTGTTTGTATATTAAGCTCAGTATTATGATCAAAACTATAATGAGCAAGAAGTCTTCTAAGACATGTAAATCTCATTGGCAGAAATGTTTCCACCCTTAATATATTCACTTAACCCCACATAAGAATGATACCAGCTATCTCAAAAGCACATGACAAAAGAGTATTATTCTCTATCAAGAGAATAATCTTGTAAAACTCATGATATTCAACTGGCAAAAAAATTAAGATGCTTATTTCTTATAGAAAAACTCAATGAGATATTTAATAAGTGAACAGATTCTAAAAATATCTAAATTCTGCTTAGGCAAGCATTCATTTGTTTACCTTTTTGTGTTTTAAAACTAAAATATCAACAGAATTAAATTTTGGAAATCCAAGGGGACCTGCATATTTTAAAGCAAATATTAAGAACAGAAAAAAGAGACATATGTATGTTACAAAAATTTATTTTTAAAGGCATTTTTCTTTAATGATAATTCTAAAACAGAAATTGAATTAAATCATCTTACATTTAAAAACTTTATTCAAAATTTTATGTAGGCATATTTTAGAAACACTTGCATAAAATACACCCAGTTACCTTCTCAGAGATGGTATTCTAAAAGTACTTTTCTACTTTCATGCAAATATTGAAACAGATGTCAAATAATGTCAAAGACAATGAACCGTCTAGAAAGCTCAAGAACAGTCAGAGTTAGAATATAAATACTTTTTCTGATGTTGGATAAGTTGTTTCCTCATGTTAGTTTGTTGAAGTTTCCTGAAGTCTTTAAGCTCGAAAAGAGTTTTTAAAAAATTTATTCAGTAGAAGGACTTCATTTTTAAGGAACAAGTCCAGGGAGATCTTTGTCAGGGCAGAGACAGATACATAGCAAGAGTTGATTTTCTATGTTTTAATGGAGTAAATATTCTGTAAAATACAATGGCTAAGAAGTTATTCATGAAATAAAACTGCATTCGTTGTTTTAGTAGAACTAGAAACACACACCATCATCATCTTTCATTACACTGTATATGGTTTACACAAATTTTTTGTTGATATAGTTTTCTCTTTTCCTAGAATATATAACATGTTTACAATAGTTCCTTCAAAATTCAGACGTGTGAACAGCATGGGATACCCAAAAAAAGTGCACTGGTGTGTGGGAAAATTTTGGAATGGCTTATGCTTGCCATTTATCTAATTATAACCTTTATTTGTGTTCATTTCATAATGTATATAGAATGTAAATATGCCTGTGTAAAATTTAGGGATAAATCTGTATGCTTTTATTGGTAGCACTTTCTGAAAAATGCATGGGATGCTGGTTCAACAAAGTTTGTAGAGCGTGTATTCACAGAACTAGAAAATTTGACACAGTTTTCACGAAATATAACTGTACAACTGCTTCTATCCATCTGGGTCTTCTCTGACTTAGTAGTGGATGATCTGACAACTCTCAGAAATATGTTTACATCTTATTGCTATTTCTTGTTTCTTAGGGATAATCATTTCGGGGATGGATTCCTTGTAGGAATAGAGGTACAATTACTGAAATGCTCTATTGCCACTCAAAGTTAAGTCATGAAAAATAGTAAACAGCTAGTCCTCAATTTTATTCATTACCTATCTCATTCTCCATGTTTTTTTAAATTCAAGACAACGTATATTCCCACATAGTTTATCCTTTGGAGATAAATGTAACTTGAATTAAAACTTTGAAGGCAAGGCTTCTGGTTACCTTTGGAACGTAGTAAGAGTTACGTGTTGACTGAAAAAAGGCTAATTCTACCAAACTCTAGTATTCTCTGGGCTTTACGTGGGGTGATTAGCATAAAGGGAGGTAAGTAAAATTTATAAAAATTAACAAATTCCAATTCTGCTATAGCAGAATAAGCCTACTCTAGCCTATATATTTGCTGTTTATAATGATAAATCCTGGACAAATTACAAAAAGCAAATATCACAGACTGAAACGAAGTCACTGCGGTTTGATTGTTGGAAAAAAAACCCACCTTCTTCAGATATTTACGCAGACAGAAAGATAATGACTCCTATTTCTTGTGAGACATTAGTAAGTGCGACAACATAGTTTTTGAAATTTAAAATCCAGATAGCCTAATTTCAGAGCCCAGATGTAAACAGCTGTTAGAACTTCCTTTCTAGTCCTGCGGCTCAAACAAAAAAAAAGGGAAATGCAATTTATTTCTGTATTGAAAAGTACAGAAAAAGAAAGCAAGCTAAAACACCGTGGATGGGGAAGATTGCTTGTTTTGGTTTTCGGTTGTTGTTGTTTGGTCGCTTTTGTCTCCTGATTATGCCCCGAGGGAATGCTCTGGTCATAAAGCTGTGCATTGAAGAAATAGTGCAGACGGCAAACACTTTAATTAAAAAAAAAAAAAAAGCTGTCTTTTTTGGAAGAGGTATCCCCAATGACCGGAAGAGGCACTCTGCCTAGCGGAGCTGTGGGAATGAGGACATTACCCTCTAGACCCAAGAATCTGACAGAAACACTGGCAGTTTGCAATCCGAGCCTGGAAAGGACACAGTTTTTTTTTTGTTGTTGTTTTGTTTTGTTTTGTTTTGTTTTAATTAGTACCCATTCCTGGGTATTTTTCTTTTCTTTTCTTTTTTTAATTTTTATATTTGAAGTTCTGGGGTTCATGTGCAGAACGTACAGGTTTGTTATATAGGTATACACGTGCTATGGTGTATTCATCCCCCCATCATCTACATTAGAATCTACATGCTGCATCTGTCCCCCCATCATCTACATGAGGTGGTTCTCCTAATGCTATCCCTCCCCTAGCCCCCAACTCCTGCTACCCCTCCCAGCTTTACCTTTATTCAGACTTTTCACTGCTCAAACCAAGCAGAGTTCACCTGTATCCAAGAAAATGTTCATGAATTTACTGTACTTTCCCTCTCATGCTCAGCCCCCTGCAAGGAATAACTACTTCAAAATTGGCCAATAAACTGCAAAAAGAGAAGCATAAGAGTTGAATGCTTCACAAAAACTGCAACAATAAAGTGCGGGAGGCGAGTGATGGTATAGGCATTTTTATAGAGACTCTTTTCTGTGATTCACACAAATAAGGGAGATTACAGAGTGAGGTACAAAGAGGGGTGACTTAGTATTTGTAGGAACCCTGGGATTAAGAAACTTGGCTAGAAAGCCAAAAACATTTGTCTCTGAAATCTAGCTTGATGTTTAATGTCCGATGTATTAGTCTGATTGTCTAAAGAGTTCAAATCCAGGGGGAAGGACAATAAAAGATCTTTGCTCCGGTGTTAATCATGATGGCACCTTAGTCACCTGGAAACATTGGAATATCTGACAGAATTTAGTCCCCAAAACTAAGACTAGTTCTCATAAAACCACTAGAAAGAAAGATGCCTCTATAAAAGGTGAGCATAAACAGGTTTATCACGGTAGGTAAGGGGCTGACTACTTGGGTTTTTGAGAGATCATCAATCATGATTCTCCTCTTGCTGCTTCTCTAGCTCCAGCTCAGCAGCCCTTTGTACCGCTACTTCGACCAGAATCTGGAAGCTGGTTAAGTCGGGATACTCCTCTGGAGACACAGGTTCTGGAGAAGATGGGGTTGCGTTGGTAGAAACCTGGAGCTTTTTCTTTGGCTGGGCTATCACGGCGAGCTCCCGGCTAGGGGCCAACCCCGGATCTGGTAGGTTCTCTCCTGACATCTGGCCCATTGGCACGGGCCACAGGGATTGTACCTTGTCTGGATGTCTGGGCCGTAACTTGGCAGACACGAAGTCATCGGTGTCCTGCAGGTTGGTGTCATTGTCATCTTTGCGCATTTCCTGATCATTTCCAGACTTTCGAAGCATCCCCGGGAGAATGCGTCTGCGAGCATTGACGAACCAGTTAGAGATCTGGGAGAAAGACAAATTGGTCTTCTCAGCCAGCATTAGCTTCTCCGCTTCTGAAGGGTAAGCCCTAAACCGATGCTTATACATCCACTTGCGGAGAATCTTAACAGACTCGACTGGCAACTTCGCCTTCTTCCGGCACCCTGATAAGGCAAGAGGTTTGTCTATATCTGCGTTATTTCTCGACATCATTGAAGTGTCTTGGGCGGGGCTTAGGTTGACCGCCGGTGATTCGTTTTCCATCGGGCTTTGGATCTCCGCCGCGTCTTCTGCAGTAGCCTCCATATTCAAAAGGCTTATCTTTACTATATTGGGAATCACAAACAACTGAGTTAGGACAAAGGTAACTCAAAGGGATAGTCGCTTTAGAAAGCAAGGGCAGGTCTCCAAGGGGAATTCTCACCTCTTACTTCCCACGCAGAAAAAAACAGCGTTGCTAACCGCTTTGCTAATAGAGGAGCCCGGTAACTCAGTGACGTCACATCCTTTCTTTTCCACGCTGACCCTCCCCCACACTTCCTGGGCTTTCTCGTTCCCCAGTGTTCTTCTGCCTTTTCTGTAATTTCCAATGTCCTTGTTTGCACGCAGTTTACTGCTCTCCAGAGTATTCTCTGCTGTTGTCACCAGTGTCCAGTAACCGACGAACTCTATTTCCATTAGTGTTAATACGCCTATCACTTTTCTTCCTATTTGATTTTACTCTGGTATTGCTCTTCGCTCCTGTTACTTATAATTGTCTCATTGACTCATCCAGATATATCAGGAATAAATTGTTGATTAGCCATTAACCTCAATAAAAGAGTGTAACTATTGTACTTAGACTTCTCCCTTCCATGTTCAAAGCAGATATTAATAATAATTTTGAAAATTAGCTGGGCATGGTGGTGCGTGCCTGTAATCCCAGCTACTCAGGAGGCTGAGGCAGGAGAATTGCCTGAACCCAGGAGGCGGAGGTTGCGGTGAGCCGAGATCGTGCCATTGCACTCCAGCCTGGGTAACAAGAGCGAAACTCCGTCTCAAAAAAAAAAAAATAATAATAATAATAATTTTGAGCTAGACTTTTGCTTTTCATGCCTTGCAGCTTAAGATTTCTTCTCTGTGGCCTTAAAATCTTTGTCATTTGATGATTTTGCTATTGTCTGTCAGTACCACTGAGGTCTTTGTCTCTCTTCCTTGTACTCTGCTGTCTAGTTGTGGCGATTTTCTTTAAACTTCAGTCAGAACTTCGTCGGTCTTTTAGCAATGTGGAATAAGTAGAACAAGACACGATTCAATAAATATTGGTGATCACAGACAGTTTACTTTTTATTTTTTGAGACGGAGTCTTGCTCTGTGACCCAGGCTGGAATGCAGTAGTGGCACGATCTCAGCTCACTGCAACCTCCACCTCCCAGGTTCAAGTGATTTTACTGTCGTAAAGTATCTGAATAATTCCTGCCAGGTATATTACACTTTGAAACAAATTGAAGAAACAATCAGGAAACCCACATTAAACATCCCTATTGACAGAAGTGGTGGCATGTTGAGTAAGATGTGTATAAAGTTCTAGCAGATTCAAGCAATATACCCTAATTTGGAGGGACGAAAGTTGGAAGTATGGCCTGACTCTAAGAGATACCGCAGAGGCTAGGAGCGGTGGCTCAGACCTGTAATCCCAGCACTTTGGGAGGCCAAGGCAGGCTGATGCCTGAGGTCAGGAGTTCAAGACCAGTCTGGCCAACATCGTCAATCCCAATCTCCACTAAAAATGCAAAAAAAAAAAAAAAAAAAAAAAAAAAAAAAAAAAAAATTAGCCGAGTGTGTGGCGGGAGCCTGCAATCCAAGCCACTCGGGAGGCTGAGGCAGGGGAATTGCTTGAACCAAGGAGGTGGAGGTTGCAGTGACCCGGGATCGTGCCACTGCACTCCAACCTGGGCAACAGACTGATTCTCCATCTCAAAAACAAAAAAGAGATACTGCACAATTAGCCCCCAATAAGACTTGTGGATCTTACAGCTTAGTTTTCATTTTCCTCAACTTAAGGAGCAAATGATTCTCTTTGTATTTTAAATTTTCCATAACAAACATGTAAAGAAAATGCTTTCCAGTTCTTTATAAATCGGGCATAACTCAGATGTGACAATCTCACAAAGCATGACAGAAATATCTGTGGCAGACTCACTTATAAAATGATAAATTATTATTGAATAGACTATACATTCATGTAAAATGTAAAACATGAACAAATGGAAACATCGTCTAAAATGCAGCATGATCTAATATTAGAATCTATATTTTGAGAATTAATCACATTAGTGATAAAAGAAAAAATATAATCTCGATGGAGTTTGAGTAACTATTTTACTGAATTTAAAATAAATATCTGGACTGGTCTCAGTGGCTCACACCTGTAATTCCAACATTTTGGGAGGCTGAGACAGGTGGATCACCTGAGGTCAGGAGTTTGAGACTAGCATGTCCAACATGGCTAAACACTGTCTCTACTAAAGACTACAAAAGTTAGTGAGGTGTAATCCCTACTTGGGAGGCTGAGGCAGGTAGAAAGGGAGATTTTCTTGAACCTGGGAGGTGGAGGTTGCAAGGAGCTGAGATGGTGCCACTGCACTCTAGCCTGAGAGAGAGCGAGACGCCATGTCAAAAATAAATAAATAAGTAAATAAATTTCTGATAAACATATTTTAATGAAATAAGAATTAAAAGATCCTTCCGTTGTATTAACATAGATTAATAAAACTTTGAAATTTCCAATATACAGCCTTATACTTAATAGTAAAACAAAAATGATTCTTACAATTTCATAAGTAAGGCAAAGATGTTTATTTTCACTACTATAACATTGCTTAGAAATTTGAGCCAACAGAATTAATCAAACAAAAATAACTGTAATACATGTAACAAAAAGAGGCAAAATATTATCTGTTTATAGCATGACTCGCCACTTTGGAAATATTTAAAAATCAATTGAGAAACTATTATAAATTGTAAGTATTATGTAAGACAGTTACAAATGAAAGATTAACATTAACATATATCAATATTCATAATTTAGAAAATAGGAAAATTGTCTAGTTTCTAATCATAACAAGACGAAAGATACAAAAAGATATAGGCCTAAAATTAGAAATTATTATCTATGACTTATGTAAATAAAAATAGAAAATTTTATTTAATAACATAAAATGGATGTTAATAAAATTTAAAATGCATTTTATTTTACCCTAGGAAATTTCACTATTTTAATAAATTTAATTGTCTTTAAATTTACTTTTATGACATATTCCTATCAAAATCACCAGTGATTTTCTCTATGTTTTTGTGGCTTGATGGCTCATTTTTTTAAGCACCGAATAATATTTCATTATATGGCTATATCACAGTTTATGTATCCACCTACTGAAGGTCTTAATTTTAATAAAATTCAGCCTATAAATTCTTTTTTTCGTTGATTGTATGTATTCTGTTGAACCTAAAATGACATCACCCAAACCGAGGCCATCTAAATTTTCTCCTACATTATTTTCTAAGTGTTTTATAATTTTGCATTTTACATTTAGTTCTATGATCCATGTTAGGTTAATTTTGGAAAAGGTGTACGTACTGTATATTTTCTTTAAACTAATTTATATTTTTATAATATGTATTTCTTGTGGAATTCCTTGTATTGGTCTTGCTATTTTGTACAATCTGAAAATTGCTTCTATTTAATTGGAGCTATTAATCTTATATTTAATATAATAATAATAGTTATATTCGGTCTACCACTTTAAAATTTATCTTTTACCAACATATATTTGTTTCTCTGTTTTCCTTTATTGTCTTCTTTTTTTTTTAAATTCCATTTTAGCTTTTGGGGTACATGTGAAGAACATGCAGGATTGTTGCATAGGTACAAACATGGCAGTGTGGTTTGCTGCCTTCCTCCCCATCACCTATATCTGGCATTTCTCCCAATGCTATCTCTCCCCAAATCCCCACCCACTGCTGTCCCTCCCATGTGGGGAACCCAACAGTGTGAATACTTGCAAAAGCGAGTTTCACAAGACGGGTGGTTTTGAGCCCAGACACAGGGACGCCTGATAGAGGGAAGTTGAGATAAAGTTGAGTCAGGAACAGAAAAAAGGAGAATCCTGTTAAAAGATAACCAGATGGCCTGCAGTCATGAGGAACAATGTCTGGACATAGATCAGTTTTATGATCACAAGGAATGTCCACTACCTTTTACAAACACTGATTGTGCATCTGTCTTCTCTATTGTTTAGGGCATGTGATGTATAGATCTGTTCTTCCCCTTGCAATGATGTAAACCAGAAGCCTGGAAAATGTATATAATCCCCTATCTTGTGAAAATTAAAGTCGCTGTTGGAGCAGTGTCTCCTCAGTCCTTCTGACCCTGCCTGTTCTGTCTCCTTTTCTTCCTGCGCACCCCCCACTCAGGTTAGAATCTTCTTGCTGGTCAAGAGCTCCTGCCAGACTCCCACATTTCCCCCCAACAGACCCCAGTGTGTAGTGCTCCCCTCCCTGTGTCCATGTGTTCTCATTGTTCAACACCCACCTATGAGTGATAACATTTGGTGTTTGATTTTCTGCTCTTGTGTCAGTTTGCTGAGAATGATGGTTTCCAGGTTCATCCATGTCCCTACAAAGGACAGGAACTCATCGTTTTTGATGGCTGTATAGTATTCCATGGTATATATTTGCCACATTTCCCTGTCCAGTCTATCATCAATGGGCATTTGGGTTGGTTCCAAGTCTTTGCTATTGTAAACTGTGCTGCAATGAACATTCATGTGCATGTGTCCCTATAGTAGGATGATTTATAATACTTTGGGTATATATCCAGTAATGGGATTGCTGGGTCAAATGGAATTTCTATTTCTAGGTCCATGAGGAATCCACACACTGCCTTCCACAATGGTTGAACTAATTTACACCCCACCAACAGTGTAAAAGTGTTCCTATTTCTCCACATCCGCTCCAGCATCTGTTCTTTCCAGATTTTTTTAATGATCACCATTCTAACTGCTGTGAGATGGTATCTCAATGTAGTTCTGATTTGCATTTCTCTGATGATCAGTGACGATGAACATTTTTTCATATGTTTTTTGGCCTCATGTATGTCTTATTTTGCAAAGTATCTGTTCATATCCTTTGCCCACTTTTGAATGGGCTTGTTTGTTTTTTTCTTATAAATCTGTTTTAGTTCTTTGAAAATTCTGGATATCAGCCCTTTGTCAGATGGGTAAACTGAAAAAAATTTTTCCCATTCTTTTGGTTGCCGATTCACTCTAATGACTGTTTCTTTTGCCGTGCAGAAGCTGTGGAGTTTGATCAGGTTGCATTTGTCTATTTTGGCTTTTGTTGCCAATGCTTTTGGTGTTTTGGTCATGAAGTCCTTACCTATGCCTATGTCCTGAATGGTTTTGCCTAGATTTTCTTCTAAGGTTTTTATGGTGTTAGGTCTTACGTTTAAGTCTTTAATCCATCTGGAGTTAATTTTAGTGTAAGGTGTCAGGAAGGGGTCCAGTTTCTGCATTCTGCACATGGCTAGCCAGTTTTCCCAACACCATTTATTAAACAGGGTATCCTTTCCCCATTGCGTGTTTCTGTCAGGTTTGTCAAAGATCAGATATTTGTAGATATGTTGTGTTGTCTCCAAGGCCTCTGTTCTGTTCCATTGGTCTATATCTCTGTTTTGGTACCAATACCATGCTGTTTTGATTACTGTAGCCTTGTAGTATAGTTTGAAGTCCGGTAGTGTGATGCCTCCTGCTTTGCTCTTTTTGCTTAGAATTGACTTGGCTATGTGGGCTCTCTTTTGGTTCCATATGAATTTTAAGCTGTTTTTTTCCAGTTCTGTGAAGAAGGTCATTGTTAGCTTGATGGGGATAGCATTGAATCTGTAAATTACTTTGGGCAGTATGGCCATTTTCATGATATTGATTCTTCCTAACCATGAACATGGAATGTTTCTCCATCTGTGTCCTCTCTTATTTCGTTGAGCAGTGATTTATAGTTCTCCTTGAAGAGGTCCTTTGCATCCTTTGTTAGTTGTATTCCTAGGTATTTTATTCTCTTTGTAGCAATTGTGAATGGCAGTTCATTCTTGATTTGGCTCTCTTTAAGTCTGTTATTGGTGTATAAGAATGCTTGTGAATTTTGCACATTGATTTTGTATCCTGAGACTTTGCTAAAGTTGCTTATCAGTTTCAGGAGATTTTGTGCTGAGACGATGGGGTCTTCTAGATATACAATCATGTCATCTGTAAATAGAGACAATTTGACTTCCTCCTTTCCTATTTGAATACACTTTATTTCTTTTTCTTGCCTGATTGCTCTGGCTAGAACTTCCAGTACTATATTGAATAGGAATGGTGAGAGAGTGCATCCTTGTCTAGTGCCAGATTTCCAAGAGAATGCTTCCAGTTTTTGCCCATTCAGTATGATATTGGCTGTTGGATTGTCATAAATAGCTTTTATTATTTTGAGATACGTTCCATCAATACCTAGTTTATTGAGGGTTTTTAGCATAAAAGGCTGTTGAATTTTGTCAAAGGCCTTCTCTGCATCAGTTGAGATAATCACATGGTTTTTTTCTTTGGTTCTGTTTATGTGGTGAATTACGTTTATAGACTTGCGTATGTTGAACCAGCGTTGCATCCTTGGGTTGAATCCTACTTGATCATGGTGGATAAGCTTTTTGATGTGCTATTGCAATCGGCTTACCAGTATTTTATTGAAGATTTTTGCATCTATGTTCATCATGGATATTGGCCTGAAGTTTTCTTTTCTTGTTGAGTCTCTGCCAGGTTTTGGTATCAGGATGTTGTTGGTCTCATAAAATTATTGTCTTCTTTTTAGTCAATTAAATATTTGTTAGCATTTAATATTAGCATCCATTAGCTTTCTGATATATCTATTATATTTATATTTTAGAGGTGCTGTTAGTGATTGCAATATATATCTTTAAGTTTTTATGGTCTCCATAGATGTTATATTTTACCACTTTGCAAAAAATATAAGAACATTGTGCTTGGATATGTTCTCTATACCTCTATCTTCTATTTTGTAGTTTTCATATGTATTATATCTAAATATGTTCAGAACTCCATATTAAAATGTTATAACTTTTGTTTTAACAAGTTATATGTCTATTTAAGTAATTAAAAGGAAACATTCTGTTAGTTTCCTGACATCTTCAGAATTTTCTGTTTTCTTTTCATACCTAAAAGTCTGACTTAGATCTGGAATAATTACTCTTCAGCCAAAAAAACTTTCTTTATTCTCAGGTATTTAGAGGGGTGACAGATTTTCTTAGTATTTAGTTTTTATTTTCTGAATATATCTTCACTTCACTTCCATTATTAAAGAATATTTTTGCTGGGTATAGAATCAGATTTCCAGTTAATAGTTTTATTTATTGTTGGGACCATTAAAAAATCTCCCTCCACTGCCTTTCCATCTTCATTCTTTCGGAAGTATAGTCATAACTGATTCACATTTTTCATGGCCTATTTCCAACCCATCATTTTTCTCTAGGTTTTTTTATGGTTTTCTTTTTAAGTCAGTTTTTGGATATCTGAACATGATTTATTTTCTGTTGATTGTCTCTTCTTTAAGTTGTCTGAATTTCTTAACTCTACACATACATAAATTTTCTTAAAATTAAGATTTTGGTCGTTTTATGTATTTTAGACTTTTTCACACTTTAACAGAGACTGTTGCAGATCTATTCAATTTAAAAAAAATATTTTTTTCTCTATTTTTCTAATTGGATGTTTCTTCTTTTGTTTGCAATCTGACATTATTCTATCTAGGTTCTGTGTTTGTTTAGATATTGTAATTTTAATCTGAGCATGCCTGCTTTTAAAAGTCTCTACCTCCTTAAAATTGCCTATAAGTTTATTCATTAAGTGTATTTTCCCATAAATCTGATATAGTAATTATAGCTATTTTAAAGAACTGTCTGCTAATTTCAGACATCAGCATTATGACTGAATCAATCTCCATTTGTGGTTTTTTGTTTTTATCTGAGCATTAAATATTTTTTCTGTTTCTTTGTATGTATAATTTTGGATTATATCTTAGACATCATAAAATATTGCAGAGATTCTTGATTCTATTATATTTATTTAAACAGTGGTTTTTGTTTGTTTGTTTGTTGTTGTTTCAGCAAAAAGTTAACTTGGGTAGGTATATATTTTTTTAAATGTTGACTGCCCTGCATGGAAAATAAGCTGAAATACAAATACATACATACATACACACACACACACACACACACACACACACACATATATATATATATATATATATATATATATATATATATATATATATCTTAGCTTTACCTGGTCTGTGTGGCATCTGTCCTGACTTTGCATACTTCTTGGCTCAGCTAGAAATTTGGGCAATATTTATACATAAATTTTGGGACTCTTCTCTGGAATTTTTCTCCAACATTTCCTCTTCAGTTTACAGTTGCTGTGGTAGCCTGAACTGTATTCTGTGGCTAGTCATGCAGACAAGACTGTGGAATTCCATGTAAGTGGAGGTATATTATGTAAAGTGACCTGGAACCTGTCTTCTTTTACATAAGAAACCTTTAAAATACCAGAAGCTTACTAAGTGTTATTCCCATATTAAACTGCCAGCTCCTTTGTGGTTTTATCATGCTTTTTGTTGTGCTCTAAGATTGTTAGATTTAAAGGATATTTTAAATCTTTCGTCCACAGTTTATAGTTATCTGCAGTAACATTGCTCTGAGAGCAGGTATTCTTTCATTATCAAGAGGGAATTCTGCATATTTTTTTAAATACACAGATAACTACTCAATATGCTTTATCAAGCTGGAATTGTTCTATCCTGGAAAATAACAATTATTAAATATAATATGTCACCATTTTTTTAAAATTTATAGCAAAAGAGTATTTTATCTCCATTGCTTATTTTCATATCGTCAGAGGTAATTTTGATTTGAATGTGATTTTACAGATAATCTGTGTGTATAGGAAATTTTTTTAAAGACTCTGTAATGGAAACTAATTTTTTCAATCATGAAGAATATGTTGATGAAAAACCTGGACTGAAACCCAGGCCTATTTCGACACAGTAGTTATTTGATTTAATGGCTAAGATTAAGAAAATACTCTTTTTATTTTTTCTACTATAACAATCTTTGCTGCTATATTTTTAGAAGCAGAAAAATATATGTAAATTTTTATTTAATCAGTAGCTTAAATATATTAATACAATTTTTAACTAAAGATAGATTTAGTCTATTTTTTGGCATGTATGAATAAAATCTATACATGATTTTCATTTGAAGATTTTGAATAAGTGTAGATATTACAAGACCCAAACAGTAAGCTTAAATGTAGTATGACAAATATTTGTTTGAAAAGTAACTATATACATCAGTATGCATATTTAATAATTGATATTATACTCTGAATAAAGAGTTGAACTTTTAAATAATAGTATTTTGCCATTGGCTTTGAATAGCACCTTATACCTACAGGTGTAGCAATTATCTGGGGATGAATAAATGACCAACATGAAGAATATTAAAAAGGTCAATGTAGTAGAAAAGCATAATTAATAATATATGAACATTAAATTTCCAGTATCACAGTCTCATTATAAAGGTTACACTAAAAAGTTGAAAGCATAGACAGGCATACGTACATACATATGACAAAAGGTAAATATTTATCATTTTATGTTATGAACATTAATTGTAAATTAAATGTACTACCTAGGGACAGCAAATAACTTTTACCCAATGTGCTATACGTCTTTTATTTTTGCATAGTTGTGCTTTGTAACTCACTCTATTAAACTTTTCACTGTTTTCTCATGGGGACTGTGGAGAGGAGATGAAAAAATCTCCTTCTGCCATTTCAGAAGGCATGACAGTCACAGATTGCTATGCTAGCTTCCAAAAAAAGGTATTTTGGTTATGCATTAAAACTATTTACTGTGTTGTGGGTACCAACAATAAAGTTTCAACATTGTTGCACTCATATCTTTTAAACTAAGTGTAACAGAAGTCTAAGGTATTATGACCTTATTTAAAAGTTATACCAATTAAAAAATCTAATTTCTTTCAAGGCAAAATTTGCATCAGTGTTTCCATTCAATAGAACTCATGGAATTAGTTGGCTTTCAAAACTCTTTTCCCCTATATATTTGAAAAGTTGAGAAAATTCAAAACTAATTTTACATAACTTCCCAAAATCTACATGCATTTTAAAATCTACATAATTCATTGCATTTTCTCTAACTTTAGTGAACTTTTAATTGGAAGTGAAACCTGAGAGACTACTAACAAAAATTTGTATATACATACACGTGTTCCTTCAGTGAGCAGGATGATAGACCTGCTTGTTGAACAGTCTTCTGCTTGTTTTCTAGCTCAGCAGATGATTTTCTAGGGTGTATTCTCCTTTTGAAGAAGTGTGGTAGTTAGAAGAAGAGAAAATTGGTTACCAGGATATTGAAGAGGTAGTTTTATTTTGCTTTACAGAAAATTTTAATTAAAACAGAGCATATTACCTAAATATGAAAATTCAGGAAAATAAAAGCAGACAGATTTCAGTCACGGTTCTGAATTCCTGTTCTGTCCCCTCCCTCACCTTTTGTTTCAATTGTATGACAAATATAATTTATTGCTTTTTTTCTCTTATTTGCTTCAGATTTCATCTGATTATTTTCATGTCTGTTTACAGCATTTAAAATTTTTGTATTCCATTTTAATGGTCCATATTGTTTTGTTTATTTGTTTGTTTGTTTGTTTGTTTTTTAAGGAATTACTTGTCTCAAGTGCGGTCATTATCCAGTGTCTCACATTAAAGATTTTTGACTTCTTGGTACTATTCCTCTACTAGGCTTCTGATGTAACACTGACTCAACGTTTAATTCGAAATTACAGTATTTATCTTATCATGGAGTCTGAGAAAATAGGGCCAGGATTTACTGATCTTAATGGCATTGGCCCAGCAAAAGAAATGAAGGCAAATTTGGTAGTGGTGTAAAAGGATTCTGTGCTCTAAGTATGTGCATTTGTTTTAAATTTACCATTGTGGAAGTAGGGATTATTGACACCTGAAGGATAACTAACTTTTAAAAAATTAATGACTTCATGAAAAAAACATGAACATATATACAGGTAGGGAGAAATCACAAACTTAGCCCATGATGTATCAATATTTATCTATTGAATTTTACTTTGACTCAAAGATGAGTCAATGTGTGGACTATTGTGAATTTTATTTAACTTTATATTTTGAGCTAATTGTAGATTAATATGCCATTGTAAGAAATAATACAAAGAAATCCTGCCTACCCTCACCCAGTATTCCCCAATAGTAACACCTTGTGTAACTGGAAACAGTAACACAATCAGGATACTGACAAGATTCATTGACCTTATTTGGATTTTCTCGGTTTTACTGCACTCATTTTTGTGCGTTATGTGTACTTAATTTTATGAAGTTTTATTATATGTTCAGATTTCTGTGACGACAGCAATAATCAAAATACAGAAGAGATCCATTACATGGATCCCTCCTGATGCCATTATAGCTACAGTCACCTTCTCCTTTCCTAACTTCTGGCCCATGTTAAGCTGTTTCCTATTTTTAATATTTTGTCATTTTAAATATGTTATATAATATTTTATACATGGAATAATTGAGTATATAACTGTTTTGAATTGGCTTTTTTTCATTCAGCATAATTACCTTTAATATAATACTAGTCGTTGAGTGTCTTGATAGTTCCTTTTTACTGCTGAGAAGTATTCCATAGTATAGGCATGCTAACTGCAGCATAACAATTCTATTGAATTGCATTTTGGTTATTTACAATTTTTATATTACAAATAAAACTGTTATAAACGTTTGTGTAAGGAACTTTTATGAAATTAAGCAAATTCGAGGATAGATATTCAAATATAGAATTCCTGGATTACAGGAAGCACAGTTCACCTTTCCATAAAGTTGTCAAAATTTTTTAGAGTGTTTCTATCATTTTATGTTGCTACAAGCAATATATTAGTATTTTGTCTTCTCCACATTGTCACCATTTTGAATTGTCCAGCAATTGCACACCTATGTATCCAATCTTTAGAGTTTTCTAAATAACCAATCATGTCATTGTGAAAAAAGACAGCTAGCGTCACTCGTGGTTTTTTTCCCCTAAAATTTAGCATTTTCACCTGTCTTTATTTTATTTCATTTTTCAAAATGTAAAACCTTAACATAGCTTCAAAACACAAAGCCATGCATAAAGCTACACTCAGAAAATACTGATCCCTCTTCTACACATTGTACTCAATGCTCCTTTATAGCCTATAGGTAAATAATTTGATTTGTTCTCGCCTTATTCTTTATCTTCTTTAAAAAGCAGATAGAACTTTGTAATGGTTTCTAAATATAGAGATACCTTAATTTATGTATTTCTTTGTGCTTTTTTCATTCACCTGCAATCTTGGAAATAATTCCATATTGGTTATAGAGATCTTCCTCACTTTCTTTATCAGGTTGCTATATTTCTCCGTGGGATGTATGGTTTATGTATCATAAGTCATTCAAACTATTTTCCATATTTTGCCATATAGATTGTTTTTATTATTTTAAATTGCAACTATTGATACAATGAACAAAGTTGTGCATATGAATGTTCTTATAGCTGGAGAGAACTTAAGGATAAATTCCTAGAATTGAGATAAAGTATAGTTTATAGTTATTAATATAATACTACAGTATATTTTTATTAGAATTTATCAAATCTCCTATAGTGATTGTATAATATTGTGTTTCCAGTGTCTATATATTATTGTACCTCTTTCTTCCCATCCTTACCAACTAAACATGTTACCAATGTTTTGAATATTAGCAATTTTTGAGAGGTATAAAATGGTATCTCGAAGTAGCTAACAGACATTTCACTTATGAATTCACTTATATAGTTTCTTATCATATATTTGGTACTTTCTATTTTTGATTACCTTATTTTACACTTTTCTATTTTCTATTTTGTTTTGTTATTTTCTCCAATATGAAAATAGTTAACCTAGAATATAGATTTGCTTTCAAGTTACCATTTTTTGGTGAAAAATTTAAAATGTGTTTACTATGATTTTAGCCTTAAGTAAACGTATTAATACGTAGTAAAATTTATCACTCCCTTTTGTTATTAAAACTAGGTTTTGAATTGTAGTTAGAAAGATTTTTGCACATCAAGATCATAAGATTTTATTCATTCTTCTAATTCATATGTGATTTATTTCTTTATTTGGTTATTTTCTGCTAAATTTGTATCTCCAAATAATTTGTGCTTGATTGTTGCATGGTATGAGATGTAGACATTTTTTTTTTCTCAAAATGACTATCCAATTATCTCAATGTGATTTATATGCCCCTTTTAGCTCTGGTGATATAAAATGTCAACATTGTATTATAAATGTAACTATATACTTGGGTCTACTTTTGTAATTCTTTACTAATCCATTTTCTGCCTGTATATTAGTGTGCCAGTACATTATTACATTATGTCATATAGAGACAAATATAGAGATGTGATGTATGTTTAAATACCTAGTGGGGCTAATGGCTCCATGCAAAGCTCTAACTATTAATTTTTACACTAGCTATACCTTCCTGTTTATTTTCCATTATGTCTAGCACACAAACATGGGGGTTAGTTCTACAGATTATTGTGTCACCTAGGTATTAAGCCTAGTACCCATTAGTTATTTTTCCTGATCCTCTCCTTCTTCCCACTCTCCACCTTCCAGTAGAACTCAATGTATGCTGTTTCCCTATACGTGCCCATGTGTTTTCATTATTTAGCTCTCACTTGTAAGTGAGATGATGTGGTATTCGGTTTTCTGTTGCTGTGTGAGTTTTCGAAGGATAATGACCTCCAGTTTTACCCATGTTCCTGCAAAGGACATGATTTTATTCCTTTTTAATGGCTGCATAGTATTTCATGGTGTACATGTACTACATTTTCTTTTCTTTTTCTTTTCTTTTTTTTTTTTTTTTTTTTTTTCTGTGACAGAGTTTCACTCTTGTTACCCAGGCTGGAGTACAATGGCGCAATCTTGGCTCATCGCAACCTCTGCCTCCTGGATTCAAGCAATTCTACCACCTCAGCTTCCCACGTAGCTGGGACTACAGGTGTGCACCACCATGCCCGGCCAATTTTTGCATTTTTAGTAGAGACAGGGTTTCACCATGTTGACCAGGATGGTCTCCATCTCTTGACCTCATGATCCACTTGCCTCAGCCTCCCAAAGTGCTGGGATTATAGGCCTGAGCCACCGCGCCCAGCCTACATTTTCTTTATATAGTTTACCATTGATGGACATTGAGATTAATTTTATGTCTTTGCTTTGGGAATAGCATTGCAATGGATGTATGCATGTATGCACTCGTGTGTCTTTATAATAGCATGATTTATATTCTTTTGGCTATATACCGAGTAATGGGATTGCTAGGTCGAATGGTGTTTCTGTTTTTAGGTTTTTGAGGATTCATCACATTCTCCCACAATAGTTGAAATAATTTACACCCCCACCAACAATGTATAAGCCTTCATTTTTCTCCACAATTTTGCCAGCATCTTTTAATTTTTGAATTTTAGTAATAGCCATTATTACTAGTATCTCATTGTAGTTTTGATTTATGTTTGTATAATGATGATGTTGAGATTTTTTTCATATGACTGTTGGCCACATGTATGTCTCCTTTTGAAAAGCAACTGTTCATGCCTTTGGCCCACGTTTTAATGGGGTTGTTTGTTTTCTCCTTGTCAATTTGTTTCAGTTTATTATTGATGCTGGATATTAGACCTTTGTTCGATGCATAGTTTGCAAACATTGTCTCCCATTCTGTGGGTTTTCTGTTCACTCTGTTGATAGTTTCTTTTGCCATGCAGAAGCTCTTTAGTTTAATTGGATCTGATTTGTCAATTTTTGCTTTCTTTGAAATTTCTTTTGGTGTCTTTATCATGAAGTCCTTGCCCATTTCTATGTCTACAATAGTAAGGTCCAGGATGTCTTCCAGGGTTTTTTATAGTTTTAAATTATACATTTAAGTCTTTAACCCATTGTGAGTTAATTTTTTGACATGGCGTAAAGAAGGGTCCAGTTTTAATCTTCTGCATACGAATAGTCAGTTATCCCAGCACCATTTACTAAGGAGGGTATTCTGTCCCCATTGCTTATTTTTTTCATATTTGTCAAAGATCATGTGGTTTTGGGTGTGTGGTCTTACTTTTCGGTTCTCTATTCTAGTCCATTGGTCTATGTGTCTGATTTTATACTAGTTCCACACTGCTTTGGTTACTGTAGCCTTGTAGTTAAACTACAGCCTTGTACTGTAGTTTGAAGTTGGGTAACATAATGCCTCTGGCTTTGTTCTTTTTGCTTATGGTTGCTTTGGCTATTTGGGCTCTTTTTTGGTCCCAGATAAATTTTGAAATAGTTATTCCTAGTTCTGTGAAGAATATCAATAGTAGTTTAATGGGAGTAGCATTAAATCTATAAAATGCTTTGGTCAGTTTAGTTACTTTAACAAAGTTGATTATTCCTATCCATGAGCATGAAATGTTTTTCCACTTGTTTGTGTCATCTCTAATTTCTTTGTGTAGTCTCTTGTTGTTCTCCTTGTAGAGTCCTTCACCTCCATTTTTAGCTATGTTCATTGGTATTTTATTTTTTGTGTATGGCAATTGTGAATGGGAAGATGTTCCTGATTTGGCTGTTGGCTTGACTGTTGTTGGAGTATAGAAATGTTTCTGATTTTTGCACACTGATTTTGTATCATGATTATTTACTGAAGTTTTTTATCAGCTTAAGAAGCTTTTGGACTGAGACTCTGGTTTGTAGATAGAGAATCATGTTGCCCGCAAACTGGTAGTTTGACTTCTTCTCTTCCTATTTGGATGCACTGTATTTCTTTCTCTTGCCTGACTGCCCTTGCCAGCACTTCCAGTACTATCATGAATGAGAGTGATGAGAGAGGGCATACTTATCTTGTTCAGATTATCAATAGCAATGTTTCGATCTTTTGCTCATTCAGTATGATGTTGGCTGTGGGGTTGTCACAGGTGGCTATTATTATTTTGAGGTATGTTCCTTCACTATCCACGTTATCGAATTAACATGAAGCAGTACTGAATTCTACTGAAAGAATTTTATCTGTTGAGATAATTATGTGGGTTTACTCTGTAGTTATGTTTATGTGATGAATCACATTTAGTGATATGGGCGCATGTTGAACCAACCTTGCATCCCAGAGATAAAGCCTACTTTATCGTGGTGGATAAACTTTTTGATGTACTTCTTAATTCGGTTTGCCAGTATTTTATTGAGGATTTTTGTGTCATTGTTTATCAAGAATATTGACCTAAAGGTTTCTCTTTTTTGTTGTCTCTCTGCCAGCTTTTGATATTGGGATGATGCTGACCTCATAGCCTCATATAATTAGTCAGAAAGGAGTCCTTTCTCCTCAAATTTTTGGAATTTAGGAATGGTACCAACTCTTCTTTGTATGTCTGGTATAAATCAGCTACAAATCCACCTGGCTGTAGGCTTTTTTTTTTTTGGCTGATAAACTACTTATTACTGACTTAATTTCAGAGATAATTATTGGTCTGTTCAGGGATTCAATTCGTTACTGGTTCAATCTTGGGAGGGTTTATGTCTAGGAAATTATCCATTTCTTCTAAATTTTCAAGCTCGTGTGCATAAAGGTATTCGTAATATTCTCAGATGTTTATTTGCTTTTCTGTATGGTCAGTGGTAATATCCCCCTTGTTGTCTCTGTTTGTTTATTTGAATCTTAGAACAATTATTTTGGATTATTTTTCGGGCGATTTAAAGACCTCCACTTTTTGTGATCAGTGACTGGGGAATTATTGTATTCTTTAGTGGTAATACGTTTCCTTGGTTTTTCATGTTTCTGACTGCCTTGTGTTGATATCTGCACATGTGATGGAGCAGTCACCTCTTCAGGGTTTATGGAAATGCTTTCCCTGAGGAAAGTCTTTCCTAGGTGGGTAGTTGCAAAGACACTGTTTGAGTGGTTGTGGAGGTTCTGGCTCTGGTTTGAGCACAGCAGCATAGTTTCCATGCAGATCTTCCAGCTTAGCTTGATGAGAGCAAAGATTGCAGTGGTTCTTAACAGCCCAGGCTGAAGGTGTCTGTACTGGTGATGAAGACCATTAGGGTTTTTAATGGTGAAGGCTATTGGGTCTTTCTCATCATTTTTTTTCTACCAGAGAAGTCATGGACCTGAAGATCTCTATTGTCACAGGATGCAGCTTAATGGCATGCTTCCCCTGGCATCTCATGAACATTGCCTATGAAGCAGCCATGGAGCTGGGATCTGAAGCATGGGCACACATGGAAAGATCAAGACTCTAGGGTCCTGGGCTGCCACAACAATGGTGCCTGGTATACATATCCCCTCATTACTGTATTGATAATACTGTGTGGGGTATAGGTGTTTGTGAAGTAGTTGGGGAATTGAAGTATGGAGCACAAATGTGTATAAGACAACAATAGCAATGGGGTTGCCTGTGAGTCTATCTCATAGCAATAGTGTTTCTGAGTTTTAGGTACAGGTGCATGCAGTATAGTAATGGGGCTAGAGTTTGAAGTGTTAGCACATGAAGGGCTATAGCAGCCCTAGGAACTGGAGAATGGGTTAGCTGTGACTGTGGCTCAAACACCAGATACATTGTTCTCACGGGGTGGCTGCAGGGCAATGACCTGTATTATGCAAACAAAGAGTAACTATAGAGTCCAGGACTTATGGTGGTGCTAGTCCTTAACTGTGTTAGTTCCAGTGTTTAAGCTGTGGATGTTCACTGGTAAGCACAGAGAGATTACAGAGCCACAGTCTGGAATGTAGACACTGGTGAAGTGGCTACCTCTCTGCAGGGGACAAGGGGCAGCATACGCAGGTTTGGGAGGGATGGCAGCTTCAGTCCAACAGTAGCACAGTTTTAACTTCTTGGTGGCCATGGTGCAGTCAGATCTTCCTCTATGGGGGTCTGCAGTGGGGATGGCTGTTACCTCAGTGATGGAAAGTGCTAGTGTCCTCTGCTGATCAGGCCATTGGAGTGTGCAGTGGAAGTCGTCACACTTCTTTGCCCTTAGTCACCTCCAGACATTACAGATATGCCACTTTCATCATCTCTCTTTTCTATGCAGGACATTACAGATATGCCACTTTCATCATCTCTCTTTTCTATGCAGTTTTTTCTGTGTTTTTTTTTTTCCCTCTACTTTGTTATTGTTCATCCTTAAGCCCCTGAAGGCCATTTTTGTTTATGGTTAGTTGTTTTGTTGTTGTTGGTGGTGGTGGTGGTGGTGGTCATGGTGGAGGAGGATGAAAGCAGGTATCTCCAACTCTGCCACCTTTCTGATGTCATTATTCCAAAGCTTGCCGTAGGTATTCTGATGATCTCTCATTAAAAACATATATATTAAAGACTACTGTGTATTTGCAGAAAATTAACTTATTTATTTATTTACTTTTGAGATGGAGTTTTCACTCTTGTTGACTAGGCTGGAGTGCAGTGGCGTGATCTTGGCTCACTGAAACCTCCACCTCCTGGGTTCAAGCAATTCTTCTACCTCAGCCTCCCGAATAGTTGTGATTACACACACAAGACACCATGCCTGCCTTTTTTTTTTTTTTTTTTTTTTTTGTATATTTAATAGAGACGGGATTTCACCATGTTGGCCAGGCGGGTCTCAAACTCCTCACCTCTGGTGATCTGCACACCTCGACCTCCCAAAGTGCTGGCATTACAAGCATGAGTCACAGCACCAAGCCCCTTTATGGTTATGTAGTAACTCTTTTAATGTTTTATTTCTTGTTTTGAAATCTACCCTGCCTGAAATCAGTGTAGCTAAGTCATCCTTTTCTTAAACGAGTGTTATCATGGCATCTCTTCCTTTATTTCTATACTTTTAATATATCTGTGTCTTTATATTTATAGGCAGTTTCTTTCTTTTTTAATATATTGTTATTAACTAAATTCCATACTTTATTTGGATTTCTTTAGTTTTAACCTGATGTCCTTTTTCTGTTCTTCATTGTAGGCAACATACTCAATAATGAATTAGTTTGATTTCCTGAACCTTGTTCTTGTTCAAGCTTCATTTTGAAGTTTATTCTGGTATAAGACAGTAGGGAGAAATGGAAAATACCCAAATTTTGAATCCAAATAAATCTTAGCTATATAGGCGGTTTCTTATAAACCAAACACAGTTTAATCATTCTTTTGATCTACTCTGAGAGTCTGTCTTTACATTCATGGTATTTAGTCATTCACATTTAGCCTGATTATTGCTATGAGATTAATATCTAACAATTGGAGGCAAAAAAAATATCTAACATGTTTGTTGTTTTCTATTTCTCACACTTGTTCTTTGTTTTCTGTTTTATCTTTTCTCTGCCCTCTTGATTTTAATTCATCATTTTGTTTATCTTTATTTTCTCTTTTCTTTTAACACATCAATTATTCTTTTTTTTTTTTTTTTTTTTTTTTTGAGACGGAGTTTCGCTCTTGTTACCCAGGCTAGAGTGCAATGGCGCGATCTCAGCTCACCGCCACCTCCGCCTCCTGGGTTCAGGCAATTCTCCTGTCTCAGCCTCCTGAGTAGCTGGGATTACAGGCACACGCCACCATGTCCAGCTAATGTTTTGTATTTTTAGTAGAGACGGGGTTTCACCATGTTGACCAGGATGGTCTCGATCTCTTGACCTCTTGATCCGCCCGCCTCGGCCTCCCAAAGTTCTGGGATTACAGGCGTGAGCCACCGTGCCCGGCCAACACATCAATTATTCTTATACTTGATTTTGTTATTGGTTTCCCTAGAGTTTACAATGTAGCTTACTTTCACATAACAGTGTATCATTTGACAGTTTAGAAGGGTGATTACCAGAGGTCAAGAATGGGGAAAATAAGGTGATACTGGTCAAAGGATACAAACTTGAGGTTATAAGATTAATAACTTTGGAAGGTCTTGTGTATAGCATGGGGACTATAGTTAGTTACAATGTATTATACACTTAAAACTTGCTAAGAGAGTAGATATTTTTACCACACATTAGAAAAAGTAATCATGTAATTGATATGTTAGTTAGCTTTATTGTGGTAAGTGTTTCAAAATGTATATACATATATCAAAATGTCATGTGGTAAACCTTCAATATATAGTGTTCTGTTTGTCAATAATACCTCAGTGAAGCTGGGAAAAATCTTAGTCTTTTAGAGCGCTTGTGTACCTGGGCTGTGACTTTCATATTTACTCTGTACTTCTATAGCTATTTTTTTCCACTTAGATGAGACGCACAGTCGAGAAGGAGATAACTTTGGGTAAGTGTCTTTCTTCTAGTTTAGATGAGACGCTGTTGACATTCTTTCTTTTGCAGAAATGGTCTTTGTCATGAAGAACACGTTGTGCATATTTTAGATGGTTACCTATTACATCTGCTTGCCATAAAAAAGGAAGATTTTCGGGTGTTTTTTCTCTTTACCGTGAGAAACTGGTGATTTTCTAGAGGTAAAACCTATAAAAACGTGGGCTTTCTCTTAAAAGTATGACCCCAAGACATTTATTACTTTTGCTCTAGTGCACACTAAGCCTCCATCAATATTTTACAATTACTGTTTCAGTGATCCTGTCAGTTTCTTATTCTATCTTCTGCTCTAGGTAAGCTGGTATCTGCTGTGGCTTCTGAATTCATCATTCATGCCAAGTTTTCACTGGCAATTTGTTACTGTCACCTTAATTATCTAATTAGTCCAAGAAAAATTCCTGCTTGAATTAAATGATATGTTATGATCACAACTTATAAAACAATATTATAGAGTGAACATTTCTCCCTCAAATGATCTGTGTACATAGATTCAACAAAACACATGATAGGGCACCTTTTCAATTATTTCTGGGATCTCTATTCTGTTCCATTGGCCTATGTGCCTATTTTGGGGAAGTTTCAACATTTTATATACATACATAATGCTTACATACAGGATCAATGTTGTGATAATGCACTTTTGTGGCATCAAATTTATTAAAAATGCACTAAACCAGTTAAAACTCTCTAAAAGTCTCTACACAATTTCAACCTCCAGTAGTGGAAATGAAGTGCAGATTAAATATAGTATAGCAAATTGCAAGCAAAATATACTGAAAATTTAAAGTAATGAAGAAACTTGAAAAAAGGGAAAGAAGATAAAAATCACTACAACAGATATTTGACATATGAAAAAGTATATTACAGGGATAGTTTATGGGCAGGTTCACGAAGATAATCCCTAAGAGATAACTGACTTTTGTGAACCTTAACTATATTTTGAAATATTGTATCATAGTGAATAGCTGCTTTTTTTTTATTTTAGGAAATGGCTGTCCTCAGTGAATATGATCACATTCATTTGCCACTACATGGCATTGCCCTCTTTTGAAATTCTTTCATGATTTGGTATATACCAACATGAGCATTTCTGATTGCATTTTATCATTTTATATGCAATGCTTCCTTATCGTTTTGGTTATGCACAAAATCCAGTCTGTATCCACTCAATTACAGACCACAGATTTGACGTAAGCAACACTGGCTGAACCACAACACTATTAAATAAGTGGCTTATTATACTACCATACTCAAAAATTATTTTTGAGCCAGTAGTTAACTACACTGCTGACTTTTTGGGCAAATGCTGTTTTAATTCCTGAAAAGTTCCTGGAATGTCATAAGCTTGAAGGAATGCCAGTGCAGGCAAATGATACATTTTTAAACCGAAGTTTCTGTCATTGCCATGTTTGTGGCCAATCCAAATGCATTGAGCTTAACTGAAAACAAACAAACAAAAAAAGAAACAAGCAAACAAAAAAATCCAAACAAAAGAAAAAAAATTTCATTGGTAACATTTTGTAACTCACCTGTAGAAGCTTTGGCCACACTTACTCAAAACGGTCATTGTGGTTTGAAAATTTATTTTTTTCTGCAATGTTCACCAGATCTTCAAATGAGCATTTACAAAATGCTTTACTACTTTGAGTTATTAATACATAAATGAGTAGAAAAGTTTTAACATTTTTGAATTCAACCAGGGTATTAATTGTATATAGTTAATAAAAAACAGTGGGGACATTTGAAAGTGCAACTCATTAGCCACAGTGAAGTGTATTTCTGTATTAGGATTGTTGATAAATACAAAATCAAAGAAGTTCATCATTTAGTGTGTTTTGTAACACTGAAGAAACCATAATATGAACAAGTGTCTTTAGTTAAGCAGGTCACTGAGCTTGTGGAATTCTTTATAATCTTGACGGGCATTTTTTGAAGGCAAGCATGGCACCTATGTATGAAGGAGCAAAAGTACATGATTGAATAATTTGGCAAAGGAGAGTTCTGGTATTTTTCACCTGCATTTTTACTTACTCTGTGATCTTTGAAATACTCACTGCACTTGTATTTGGAGAATGCTTCTGGTCTACAAATTTCGTAACTATATGCTGTCTATTTAAAAGTCTGGTTATTGCTCATCTGGTAGAATTAAGCAGATTTTTGCTTTGGCAGCACCAATGATAATTAACATTTAAACTTGTATCATTCACCATCAATGAACCTTGTACATTTAAGTAATCACAGCCTTTTAAAAAGGTAGTAATTTCACAGATCTCATTCATTGCCTTGTAAGCAACACAGTAAGAAGGAATGATATTCAGCTACCTGTATGCCAGATCTGTATAATCCACATTTCTCCAGAAAGTCAAAAGCAATAGGATATGTATGTAGATATATGACAGAGGACTTAGGGGCAATGGCTCATGTAATTGTGGGAGCTGGGAAGTCCAACGACTGGCTTTATGCAAGTGGAGACCTGGGATGCTGGAAAAATTGTTCAGGATTTTAAAAGCCTCAGAACCTAGGGAGGCTCCAGTAAATTCTGCAATTCAAAGGCTGATAAACCTAAAATTCTGATGACTGGGGCACCAGAAGAAGACTGTTTTCGTTCTCAAGGAGAGACATATGCTCCTGATTATTCTCTCTCTAGGTCCCAACCGATTGTCTGATGTTGACCAATAACAAGGGCAGATTTTCCTTACTTAATCCACTCAGATGCACACACTAATCTGCTCTGTAGACAACCTCACATACATACCAAAAATAATCCTTAACCAGGTTTCCAGGTATTATTTAATATTGTCAAGTTGACACCTAAAATTAAGCACACAAATCCAACCCTTGTCAATGTGGCACTCATATGTATCTCTTTAAACTATACTAATTTGTTATAATGGTTAGTACAATTGTAACCCTTGAATAAAACCCTTGAACAGAACCCTTAAAATGTTTAGTACAATTGTAACCGTTGAATAAAATCATAGAATAGCACTCTTGTAACCCTGTAACCCTTGAATAAAACCATAAGACCCATAGGAAGTGCCACTAGTAAGGCTGGAAGTGCTTCCAAGGAGCACAGAAAAGTCTGACTTTACAATAAAGAGTTGAACTGACTGATATGTACTACAGGTAGCACAGAAAAGTCATGACATTACAAGAAAAAAAGTTGAATTGCCTAATATGTACTGTAGGTTGAGGTCCGCAGGGGTGTTTGCCTGACATTTCAAGATTAATAACTGAAGCTCAAGGATCATTGCAAAAAAAAAAAAAAGAAAATTGAAGCCGTCAGTGCAGTTACACAACAGACTCCCAAACCTTGCACTTCTTGGGAAATAACTTATCTTGTGTTGAATATGCAGCTTTTATGTGACTGAAGGATTGCTAAAAGAAAGGCACACGTAAATATTCTAATACAACTCAAGAAAAAGCCCAGGTATTATATGACAACTTAAAGCAAAAGGAAGATAAAGGATCCAAAACTGAAGATTTTAATATTAGCATGAAATAATTTGATAATTTCAGAAAGACAAATTCAGGTTTAAAACAATTTTAGAAATTTTGACTTAAAAATATCAAGAAAAGTGGAGATGCATCTTCTGCTGACCTGGTGAAAGCAGACCAGGTCCCAGCATTGTTAAGAAAATCATTGAGGAGAAATGATATCTACCTAAATGAGTTTTTAATGCACACAAAAAGCACCCTGTTCTGAAATAAAGTGCCAAAAAAGGACATTCATTAGGATAAAAGGGACATGAGAACAAAGATTAGGGACAGGATAGTCTAACTCTTCAGTTTTGTGTAAATGCGGTCAGGTTTATGATAAGGATTGCCCTTATCGACAGTGTTGCTAAACCTGGAGCACTGAAGAGAAAAGATAAATACTAGTTGCCAGTCTTTTGGTTGTAAAACCTGTGTGCAGGGACAGTAAGAATCTTTTTTCTCTATTAGTCATTTGATGCTTTGTCCTTGAAATCGGAAGATACCTTACCAATAAGAGACAGCCTTTTAAAGTTCTTATGTATTGGACAATGTCCCTTGCCACACAGAACCCATGGTGTTCAACACTGAATTTATCAAAGTGGTCTAATTGCCCCCAAACTAAAGTTTGCAATTCAGCCTCTAGCCTAGGGAGTCATAGGGACCTATAAACCTCATTACACATGGTTCTCTATGGAAAAGATTGTCAACTCTATGGAAAATAATTCTA
Source organism: Saimiri boliviensis (assembly GCF_048565385.1). Taxonomy (NCBI): domain Eukaryota; kingdom Metazoa; phylum Chordata; class Mammalia; order Primates; family Cebidae; genus Saimiri; species Saimiri boliviensis. The sequence continues at coordinate 75,866,834 of NC_133470.1, read as the reverse complement.
ATAGAGAGAAGATGATAAAAATCTACCATTCAAGATGCTATTATTCTTATAAGAAAAGGCACAAAAGATATCAGGCTTGAAACAATAAGTTTTTGCTGGAGAAACTTATATTCAGACGTTGTGCATGACTCCACAGAGTTAAAACAGAGCCAATCAAGGAAATCATGCAAGAGATTGTGGGTATGACCAAAAAGGTGTGTGGGGGTGTGGAAATGAATCTTGAGAGGTTCTGGTCCAATATGGCTGACTAGAAACATCTCTGGTTTACCTTTATTATGAAGATAAGCCAGAATAGCAAGACCTCAAGTACATCATCTCATGGAGCGACCGAAATTCACCAGATATAAGTGATGGGACCCACAGAAAGCAGAGAAGTCTGATTCAGGACAGGTGCAGAGCCAAGAGAGGATCTCGAAAGTGAGAAAGGGGTGGGTGAGTGAGACACCATCAGGGATACACACTTCCACGATGGACCTTTACCATCCTAGTGATGGGAGAGTCACCTCGATGCCCCCAGGCCCCGAGAAAAACACAACAGCCACCTGAAAACAGTGCAGAGGCATCATTGAAGCCCACATGGAATCCCACAGGATTTTTTTTTTTTTTGAGACGGAGTTTCGCTCTTGTTACCCAGGCTGGAGTGCAATGGCGCGATCTCGGCTCACCGCAACCTCCGCCTCCTGGGCTCAGGCAATTCTCCTGCCTCAGCCTCCTGAGTAGCTGGGATTACAGGCATGCACTACCACGCCCAGCTAGTTTTTTTGTATTTTTAGTAGAGACGGGGTTTCACCATGTTGACCAGGATGGTCTCGATCTTTCGACCTCGTGATCCACCCGCCTCGGCCTCCCAAAGTGCTGGGATTACAGGCTTGAGCCACCGCGCCCGGCCCCCACAGGATTTTGATCCCTGAGTAGGTCATTGCCAGAGACCCACCACCCCACCGAAGAGAAAGACCAGGAACTTTCATGTACCCCAAAGATAGAAACCACATCCGTGATTTGGTGGAACAGCCAGACTATGCACCATGTGACTTTCCACCTCTGTTACTCCCTGCCAAATGAGGCTTGCCACTTTCTGGCCCCAAGAGCACCCGTACCATCTCCGTCTGAACACTGTAGCCACAGTTCAGCATTCTTCTGAGAGAACCACTCCCAGAGGTCACTGACAAGCCCTTTAGAGCTTGCTGCCCCTATGCCAGGGAGGGAATGGGGAGGCTGGACACGTTCTTGCACCGTCAGCACAGATCACCGCAGATGAGGTATAGAACAGCAGCAGGCTGTATGCCCCACAGCTCTCCACCTTCATTGCTTCCTGCCAAATGAGCCTTGTCATCTTTAGGCCTCCAGGTCACCTGCCCCACCCTCACCTGAACACTGAAGCTGTGGCTCTGTGTTCCTTTAAGAATACGCTCCCAGAGGTTGCTGACCAGCCCGTTGATGCTGCCACTGTCACTGGCTAAATCATTGACACCCCAGAGCGAGGGAGAGCAAGGAGGCCCAGCTCATGTGCATGTCCCCAGAAGTATTAATAAACCCAAATGCTGCTTTTTTTTTTTTTTTTTTTTTTTTTTTTTTGAGATGGAGTCTTACTCTTGTCATCCAGGCTGGAGTGTGGTGGCACGATCTCAAATCACTGCAGCCTCTGCCTCCCTGGTTCAAGCTATTCTCTCGCCTCAGCCTCCCGAGTAGCTGGGATTACAGGTGCGCACCAGCACACCCCACTAATTTTTGTATTTATTTTTAGTAGAGATGGGGTTTCACCAAGTTGGGAAGGCTGATCTCAAACTCCTGACCTTGCGATCTGCCCGCCTCGGCCTCCCAAAGTGCTAGGAGTACAGTCATGAGCAGGAGGGAAGTGCAAGTGTGCCACACACCCCAGAGCTGCCAGTCTCTATTGCCCCACCTGCTGGGACCTGCTCTCTGCCATTAAAGGCCCACAGCACTGCTGCCCTGCCCTGTCCTGCCCTAAGCATTTCTCCTATGGCCCAGTGCACTTTTCAAAGTATAACCCAACCCCTTGAGTGTTCTGCCTCTCCCCACCTGAGAGTTCTGCTGGAGATGAGTGACCAGCCCACCCCTCCTCATCAAAGCCAACATCTGAACACTGGGCTAGCCCAACCCTGCCTGGTACAGCCTCTTCAGGACTTATCGACACTATCCAGCAGGCAATTGAAGGACCTGTGAACTATGGAACAATCTAGCCCAGTCCAACAGTGCTGCCACCAGACCCCTCCCCACAGGGCATTGGGTCAGGCCAACTCCACCAGCTGACACCTTCACCACTGATACCCATCTACATGGGCCAAAAACCAGAGACCTCTCTATACACATCAGTTGTGCTACCAAATCAGGGAACAAGCAAGCCGTACAGCTGTCTTCACTGTACTGACCGAAGAAGTCCCAAACTGAAGCCACTCCCACAGAGAGTAATGTGAAGGGAAAATAAATCTCAGGACCCCCAAACCCCTAAGTTAAAAGTCAAGCTGAAACTATTTCAGGTAAACCTGCCTCCCATTTTATTCCTAAATAAGATAGCTATAAAGATAAGAAGCTACATACCCACAGGAAAATTTGCCCACAGGAAATTCCTTGCAGACATAGGACAGACGGAACTCTAAGTCATCCTTCTGAGGCTCACCGGAGACAAATTCATATCTGATTGCTTCCTCTGCCCTCTTGTTTATGTAAAAGTCCAGATTTACTGAGCCAGACTAAATTGTGCATTCAGTGGAAGGCTGATCAAGGGCTCAAAAAAATGCAACCTTCTGTCTCCTAACCTGGAAGCTCTCATTTCAAGTTGCCCCACCTTACTAGACTGAACCAATGTACATCTTGTATGTATTGATTGATATCTCATGTCTCCCTGAAATGTGTAAAAGTAAACTGTACTCCTGACCGCCTTGGGCACATGTAATCAGGACTTCCCTGAGGCTGTGTCATGGGTGTGTACTTAACCTTGGCAAAATAAATGAGAACTGTCTCAGAAATTTTGGCTTAACAGTAACAATATAGGCATTTGCTTTGGCCTAAAGATAGACAACAGTATCCCTCTAAACGGACAGGCATGAGCCATGGGACAAGGGTGTTATTGGGAAACAGATTGTGCTCTAACCTATCCAGGGTATGGAGCAGGTGCCATCCCCTCACTTCCTGCAGAGACCTCAAAGACTCCTGGTCACCCCCATCAGGCTGGTGCCTGCATCCATCATTGAAGTACTCGTAAGCATGCCAAGACATCTAGCTCTGCTCGGTTTTGTCACCCTTCTCCAATTAAACAAGACGGTAAGGGCACTGGACACTCCACTGTTCAGCCCATCACAGGAAACAGCAGAGAGCATCTCACAGTGAACAACAAAGTGCGTATGTATCCGCTTGTGTTGGAGGTGGCTGTTACCCATAAGCACCACCTAGCGGTCTGCACTTCAAACTGCACAGCTGCATATAAAATCTGCCAATAGAAGGAAACGGGTCTACAGAAGCAAAGACAAAAGATTACTCAACGTACATTGTAGTTACACTCTTTGGGGAAGGGTGAAAAAGAAATAATGAAAAAAGGCAATCCTATCCTAAAGAAAATAACTTGTAAAACAAGGAGCCAGCCTTTGCAGATGAGGAATCAGTGTAAATCCCGGCATCGTGAAAAATCTGTATGTTGTGAGACCACCAAAGGATAACACCAGCAATCTTGCTACGAGAGTACCCTTTCTGCAGTAAGTAAAGATTGCCTTGCTTAGAGATCCTTTGTCCCAGTGTTAACTTTTCTTTGTGGCACCAAAAATTTACATGTAACAAATGGTGGCCCATACGGGGAGCATTTCCTCATGAGGTGATCTCTGGCCCTCTCTTGTAGAGAGGTGTGCCCCCTGCCTCACTACAGTGGCCCCCGGAGTAGAGAGCCAAGACCCACTCACATTCTTAACAATGCAGTGAAAGGAAAAATTTATAAAGCTGCGGCAGCACGAGCCAAGGGAGCAAATGTCATAGCAAGGTGTTTCTTTGGTGGTTAACTTCTGGGGATTGAATGTCTGCATGCCTGAGAGTGCAGGGGACCTAAGAAGGGAAAAGGGAGGAAACAAGTCAACCTCTCAGTGCAGGAAAAGCAAGACACCCCTAATCTGAGGGCTTGAACCTTCCACTGGTTTCAGGAGAGTGAACCTGACCAGTACCTGATATAGGAAACATCTCTAGTAAAACAAGGACAGGAACTAAAGCAGACTCAGGGTGAGGTGAAGGTGGTCAGATTCCCCCGATAGCCCTTTAGGGTGTATACTAACATACTGGAAGGATAATGAAAATACTAAGCATAAGAAAAGGCAACAAATGATAAAACATCAGTGTTTTATTTGGACCAAAGAACCAATCCTGAAGCCCACAGTTGTCTGGCCAGAATTTGGGTCAGATGAGGACTGGGTCTGTCAACTCTTAATAATGTATGTTAATCACAAAACCTTGTCTCGCAAGAGGAAATAGATTATGCTCTCTGTTGGCGGCAGGGACCAGTTCTTCTTCATCTGTTAAGAGAAGGAGGACAACCAGAGAGTAGAATAAAGTCAGGAGTGGTCTCACCTGACGAGAGTAAAGTTTTATCCATGAGCAACCTCCATGTAAGTAGGAACCCTTAGACAATCTTCCCTTATTTCCACCACTGCCCATGGAACCTCTAGCTCCTGCTCCCCTCATTCCTGTGGCAACACCTCCTCCTCCCCAAGCCTGGAACCGACCCAGACTTTCCTAGTCTCCCGTATAATCCAGGCTCTTCAGAATTAGCACCTCTATGGCCTGATCATTGCCAGCCTGAATGTTCTTCCTTGAATAAAGGGCTCTAGCGGGAGATAGAACAATGCAAAGAGATATTCAAAATTTCCTGTTACCCTCCTAAAGGAGGTGCCTCAAGGAGGAGGTGTGATTGGTTTTATGAACGCTCCTTTAGCTGCTTCAGAGGTCCGACGTCTAAGGAGACAGCTTAAGCTACTATTAGATGACTCTGATGGAGTAGCAGGACAGATTGATCAGTTTTTAGGTCCTCAGTTATATACTTAGACAGAGCTAATGTCCATTTTAAGTATTCTTTTTCTACAGGGAGGAATGGAGCATGATCCACAGAGCTGCTATGGCAGCCCGGGAGCGTGACCATCCTCCAGATGAGGGTGTCCCAGCAGCAGATACTAAGTTTCCAGCTCAAGACCCACAGCAGGACAATAATGCTGCAGCCCATGGAAATAACATAAGAGATTTAAAGGAAATGATTGTTAAAGGGATTCGCAAGTCAGTGCTCTGACTTCAAAATCTCTCTAAAGCCTTTGGTATATAACAAGAAAAAGGTGAAGGGCCCATGAAGTTTATAGATAAAGAGAACAAATGAGAAAATACGTTAATTTAGATCCACAAAGCCCCCTTGGGCAAGGCATGTTAAAGCTATACTTTGTTACGAAGAGCTGGCCAGATATTGCAAAGATGTTGCAAAAGGTAGAAAACTGGAAGAATCGGTCAATAAAAGAGCTTTCAGAAGAAGCCCAGAAAATATATGTAAGGAAGGGTGAAGAAAGGCCAAGGCAGCATTCGAAAACCATTTAGCAGAAATCACCGAGGCAAATGATGCCAGGGGCTAGATTTAGACCCATGTCAGCGCAGTTTTCCAGAGGCGATCAGAGAGGAAGATCCTGGAATTCAGGAATGCAAAAGGAGAGGAGGCAAGGTCAGTATTTCAAAGGAGAAAGTCACAGTAGGTTTTGTAAAGAGTGTGAATGTGAAAAGAAGGAAGACAGACAGAGACAAAGAGGTCCTGGGCAAGGGAGGGAAGGAGGGCAGGATAGATGTCATTAAGTGTGGAAAATCAGGTCATTTCAAGAGAGAATGTCTTGAATTAGAGAGTGCAGAGGAGGCTCTTCTACTCATGGCTACCTTTGAAGAAGAGGAGTAGGGAGGTCAGGGGCTCTATCCTTTTTATTTCGAGTCCCAGGAAGAGCCCTTGATAAATTTAGAGAAGGGACCCAACCATGAGTTAATCACCTTTTTTTTAATCTACTCAGGAGTGGCTCGTTCATCTGTTTGTTTTCCCCCAGCTGACTTAACTTTTTCTCCAGAAAAATTGCTAGTCTCCAGGGTTTTACCATGTTGGCCAGGCTGGTCTCCAACTCCTGACCTCAGGTGGTCCACCCGCCTCAGCCTCCCAAATCTTGAGCCAACTCCCATTTACAATTGCTACAAAGAGAATAAAATACCTAGGAATACAACTAACAAAGGATGTAGAAGGTCTCTTCAAGGAGAACTATAAACCACTGCTAAATGCAATAAGAGAGGACACAAACAGATGGAAAAACATTCCATGCTCATGGTTAGGAAGAATCAATATGGTGAAAAGGGCAATACTGCCCAAAGTAATTTATAAATTCAATGCTATTCCCATCAAGCTACCATTGACCTTCTTCACAGAACTGGAAAAAATCACCTTAAACTTCATATGGAACCAAAGGAGAGTCCGCATAGCCAAGACAATCCTAAGCAAAAAGAACAAAGCTGGAGGCATCACGCTACCGGACTTCAAACTGTACTACAAGGCTACAGTAATCAAAACAGCATGGTACTGGTACCAAAACAGAGATATAGACCAATGGAACAGAACACAGGCCTCAGAGGCAGCACCACACATCTAAAATCATCTGATCTTTGACAAATCTGACAAAAACAAGCAACGGGGAAAGGATTCACTGTTTAATAAATGGTGGTGGGAAAACTGGCTAGCCATATGCAGGAAGCTGAAACTGGACCCCTTCCTTTTACAAAAATTAATTCCAGATGGATTAAAGATTTAAACATAAGAACTAACACCATAAATACCCTAGAAGAAAACCTAGGCAACACCATTCAGGACATAGGCACAGGCAAGGACTTCATGACTAAAACACCAAAAGCAATGGCAACAAAAGCCAAAATAGACAAATGGGATATAATTAAACTTAAAAGCTTCTGCACAGCAAAAAAAAAACAATCATTAGAGTAAATCAGCAACCAACAGAATGGGAAAATTTTTTTGCAATCTACCCATCTGACAAAGGGCTAATATCCAGAATCTACAAAGAACTAAAACAGATTTACAAGAAAAAAAACAAAGAAACTCATTCAAAGGTGGGCAAAGGATATGAACAGACACTTTTGAAAAGAAGGCAAATATGTGGCCAACAAACATGAAAAAATGCTCATCATCATTGGTCATTAGAGCAATGCAAATTAAAACCACATTGAGATACCATCTCATGCCAGTTAGAATGGCGATCATTAAAAAATCTGGAGACAACAGATGCTGGAGAGGATGTGGAGAAAAAGGAACACTTTTACACGGTGGTGGGAGTGTAAATTACTTCAACTATTATGGAAGAGTGTGGCGATTCTTCAAGGATCTGGAAATATTAATTCCATTTGACCCTGCAATCCCATTACTGAGTATATATCCAAAGGATTATAAATCGTTCTACTATAAGGTCACATGCACACGAATGCTCATTGCAGCATTGTTTAGGATAGTAAGGACCTGGAACCAACCCAAATGCCCATTGATGATAGACGGGACAGGGAAAATGTGGCACATCTACACCATGGAATACTATGCAGCCATAAAAAACGATGAGTTCATGTCTTTGTAGAGACATGGAAGAATCTAGAAACCATCATTCTCAGCAAAGTGACATAAGAACAGAAAACCAAACGCCACATGTTTTCACTCATAGGCAGGTGATGAACAATAAGAATACTTGGGCACAGGGAAGGGAACAACACTCACAGGGCTAGGTGGGGGGGGATGAAGGGGAGGGGAGGGGAGGGACAGTGAGGGGTGGTGGGGAGGATGGGGGGGGATAACACTGGGAGACACGCCTGATGTAGGCAACCGGGTGGGGGGATAGAGACAGCAAACCACCATGGCATGTATGTACCTATGCAACAATTCTGCAGGATGCAGGATATGCACATGTACCCCAGAGCCCAAATATAATAAAAATAATACATATTTTATTTCAGATAAGCATTTCTTTTGCCTATTGTAAAATGTTCACATATTATGAATCTGATCAATGGCCAGACATATTTACACTCATAATGCTAGTATAATTTTACATAGCACTCTATAATAAACTTAATGGTGAACAAGCAAGTTGATACCTACACTGTTTAAGTTTCAGGAGAAGGATTTATTCTCTTATATATACATAAATAAATTAATTGGCAATTCAATCATAGTAGCTACTAACTGTAAAACTCCACACCAAATAAGAGATAAGGCAACTAGGTAGAAAACTAGTAGCATTATAGAGTTCTTGAACAACATTATGACAAACAAATATCAACACTATCAAAAACTAACTGATACCTTTAGGGCATTCGACCAGAAAAAAACGTAGTTGATTTATAACGTTGAAATGTAATATATCTAACACTAACATAACACTAATAATGTGGATTAGAGCAAATCTGTATTACAGTAGAGAAATAACAAAAGATGGTGACTCAAGTACATAGGAGTAAATGAAAAGGACCATAAATAGTTAATAAGGGTAATATAACAAACTTTACAATATATTTTTGCTGTAATTTCTTCTCTCATTTTTTACAAGACTTAAAATTATATAAAGTAATAATTTTAAAGCTTGTTGGTGACTATATCTGTACATTATGTATAAAAATAGTAACACAAAAATAAGGAAGAAGAGACAAAGCTATACAGAAGTAACATTTTTATATTTCAGTGTAATTAAGGTGCCTTAAATCTGAAGTTGATTCTGTTAAGATCTGTATAATATACCCCTTAGAAAACAATAAAAAAACTAAAAAATACAGTACAGATGTATTAAACACATACAGGAACCAAATTTACCCAGTGAAATATAAAGTTCGAGTCTATGTTTTACTTGTGGCATATGGTCACGAGTGTAATCTTGAAACTAAATGTGTATTCTATTTTGTGTGAAGTGCCATATAGAAAAGATGTAAGCCATAGTTTTTGATAGTGTTATTTAAGTCTTCTATATCTCTAGAGTGATTGTCAGCCTAGTTGCTCTATCTCTTATTGAATATAGAGTGTTGACACTCCCATCTATTGCTATTAAATTGCCTATTCATTTCTGAATTAGCAAATACTCCCTTAATGCAGAAAGGATCCCAAAAATACAGATGACAGAGAAAACAAAAATTAAATGGCAGATGCAATCCAATTATTTATAGTACCATCATATGTAAATAGATTAATCGAGTCAAAAGGCAGAGATTTTTAGACTGTATATCTGATTCCACAATATGCTGTTTATAAGCAACATAATTTATGTTCAAAAATACAAGAGCCACAAGATTTAAAATGATGGAAAATATGTATAACAAAGAAAGCAAGAAGAAGGCAGGAGTGTCTATACTACTATCAGATAAAATAAACTAAAAAATTTTACTAGAAATACAGTGGGGTATTTAATAATAACCAACATGTATAAAACCATTAGAAAAATAATTATAAATGGAAATGCATCTAAAAACAGACCACTAAAATGCATACAACAAAACTGTCAGAGAATAAGAGAGAGGTTGATCATTCAACAATAACAAAGTCTTTAATGTATCGCCTTCAACCGTAGATGGAACAGCAAGGCAGAATATTGTCCGTGAAATACAAGACGGTAAGCCAAGGAAACCCAACAGATATCTATGGAATGCTTCACTTAAGAACAGAGTATACTTTCTTCTCAATTTAAACAGAAATAATGTAAAAAGCATGTTCTTCCACCACAATGAATGAAAATCAGTCATTAATAACAGAAAAAATTGGGAAATAGCATATATATAGAAATTAACCTCCTCACTCTTAAGTAACAAGTAGATCAAAGAAAAAAACAGAAAATCAGACAATACTTTGAGATAAATGAAAATCAAAGTGTAATATAATAAAACTTATGAGACTAAGTGAGAGCAGTGCTTACTGGGAATTTTATCAGTCACGATATTAAGAAAAAAGAAATGTCTCAAACCAATTACCCAGCCTTCCACCTAAAGACACTGGATGGAGAGTAAACTAAAACTAAGGCAAGCATTAATGTTATGCTAATAAACATTAGCATAACATTAGCATAACATTAATGATATTGAGACTAGATAAAACAGAGATAATTAATAAAACCAAAAAAATCATTCTCTGGACTAATAAACAAATTTAAGAAATCTTTAGCTAGATTGACAAAAATAAAAACAGAGAAGACTCAAATTATGACAGTCTGCATTGAAAGAGGTGACCTTACTGTCATGCTCACTGAAACAAAAATGGTTATAAAGAACTAATATAATTGTATTTCAGAAAATTAGATAACTTAGATGAACAAATTCCTAGAAAGACACAAACTACTGAAACTAGTGCGGAAAGTAAAAATCAATAACAATAGAATTATAACAACTGGAGAGGTCAAATTAGTAATAACAATTTTTAAAATACCCACAAATAAATTTAAAGGCCAAATGGCTTTATGATCAACCTCTATCAAACACTTAAAGTATATAATACCAATCTTCACAAACTCTTTCAAAAAACAGTGAAGGTAAGAACTCCAACTTATATGAGGCCACGTGGATTTTCAAGTGCACAGGCAATTGACACATTCCTGCACTGTTCAAAAGTCAACTGTATTATTTTGAGAACTTTTCCTCAACCGATCTACATTCATAAAGAAAATCTGGTCCAAAGTTGTCTTTCTTTGTAACATCTTTGTCTGTTTCGGGTATCAGGATAATGATGGCCTCCACCAAAGCAACAACTAATAGTCAACTGTTGACTAGAAGCCTTACAGATAACGTAAACAGTTGATTAAAACATATTTTGCATATTATATTTATTAAATATGGTACTCTTCCAATAAAGCGAGCTAGAGAAAAAATGTTATTAAGAAAGTCATAAAGAAGAGAAAATATATTTACTATTCTTTAAGTGGAAGTGGATCAGCATAGAGATCTTCATCCTCATTGTCTTCATGTTCAGTGTAGGTTGAGGAGAAGGAAGAAAAGGGTGGGTTTTTCTTGCTCTTTCAGGGGAGGCAGAGGTAGAAGAGGTTTATGAGATAAAAAGGAAAGCAGAAACAACAGGCACTCTACGTGTTAAGTTTCTGAAAATACATCATAAATTCTGTCTGACATTTTTGCTTTTTCATTTATCTCAAAATGTTTCTATTCTTCTTCTACCGTGCCTGTATTATAAACAGGTCCATGTGGTAAAATAAGTCAAAAGTGGTCTTGAATAATAAAAGCACTTCTGCCAGGTTGTCTAATGTCAATTTGTTTTCTAGCAATTCTTCTTACATGTCTTCTTCCTCATTGCCTGGCACTGGTTCAGAAGCATTTGTCTGCATCAAGTAAATTTCCGCTAACTTCTCTGGTGTAGTGTCTATTAGCTTCTAAATTTCTCCAAGATCGTATTTTAAAATCCCTTACTCCTTATCTTTTTGGCCATATTCGCAACCTCTTCCATGAGTTCTCTGATTGGTTCTTTCATAAATTCTGCAAAGTCATGCACAACATCTGGACAAATTTTCTCCAGCAGAAATTTATTGCTTCAGGCTTGATGGCTTCCATGACATTTAAAAAAAAATAAGAATGACAGCATCTTCAATAATCTTTCTAGACTTTTATTACATGCTCTTTTTCATGCTCTCTTTTAGCGTTGTCAATTATTTCCATAGAGTACTTTGTGTAATGAGCCTTAAAAGTCCTTATGATCCCCGATCTAGAGTCTGAATTTGAGACATTGTTTTGAGAGGGAAGTGGACAACTTTGATGCCTTCAATGTTGAATTCGTAGAGTTCTGTGTGTCAAGAGTCAGTACTTAATAAAAATAAATGAAAAATAAAAACTCTAAAAGGCATCCCCTTACTGACACGGTATACCCTGACTTCAGGGGTAAAGTGTCAATGGGACCAATTCAGAAAAAAAAGTGTTCTTGTCCAAGCTTTCTTTTTTATAACCAAAAGATTGGCAGCTGGGGTTTATCTTTTTTCTTTAAGACTTGGGCCTTAGCAGCTTCATAGATAATGGCAGGCAGCCCTGATCATAAACATGAAAGTGTTTGTAGAAAGCAGTAGTTAGCCTACTCCATCATGCCTTAAACATTGGTGCTCGCTTCGCTTCCTTACTAATAGAGGTCCTTAGTGAAATTTTGTCTTTTTAGAATAGGGCATTTTTGTGTTCATTTAAAACCTACTAAGACAGATATACTTTTTTTTCCCTCAATGATTTTCTTAATGGCATCTGTGAACTAGTCTGCTCCCTCTTGATCAGTAGAAGCTGCCTCTTCTGTTATCTTAACATTTTTTAAAACCAAGCCTCTTTCTAAAGTTATGAAACCATCTTTTCCTGGCATTAAATTCTGCAGCTTTAAATCCTTCACCTTCGTGTTGCTTTAAATTGTCTTATAATGACTCGCCTCTTCTCAAATCATATTAGAGTTTATAGACATGCTTTTCTAATAGAAATCCTACATGCCTATAAAAACTACATTTTTAAAATTATATAAAAAGTTATTTCATAAAATGTGCAAAGTTTTCATGCTTGCTTGAATAGCTACCATGACAGCTTTAACAATTTTTTTTTCCTTTCTTAGAATGGTGTTTACAATGGATTCATTTATCTTGAAATGGTGGGCAACTGTAACTAGACTTCAATCTATTGCATAATCAAGCAATTAAACTTTTCTTTGTAATGCTATGACATTTTTCTGTTTCTAAGAGGCATTTCTACCAATTACTTGTGATACTTTGATGGATCCTACGGTGTCATTTAAAGTTTGCCGTGTTATACTGAACATGATGCACAACATAACAGAATAGGGATATCACTTTTTACTGTGATACACAATTTACTGAAAAGGTGAACTGCTTATGTGGAGATGATTAGCATCAGAGGCCATTCTAAGTGGTTTCCTGGAACAGGATCTCACCTCAGTAGCAACAGAAGGTGACTACAAAATGTTTACATTAGCAAAGTATGGACTATGATGATATTTATGCAATTATGACTCGATACTTTATCTTTACATTTGTTTACATTTCTTTTGACTGCTACTGGTGCCATATGTGGTCTGAAAATGTGTCTGTAAGTTTTTATAAACTTTGACTTTCATAATAGATATGTATATATTTTATAGTAGTGAATAATAATATAGACTAGTATATACATATCTTTTATGCATTCATGACATTCCAAACGTATTCTTAATTTTATCAAAATTCCTTGGCTAGTTTGACTGAGGCATTTTAAAATTATCACAAATCCCCAGACATTTTGCCAATGTATTTGTTGAAAATCCACACATTTCAAGCCCATGTTATTCAAAGATAACTGTAACAGCAAACGGAATCCTGCAACTTATAAGAAATATACACCATTGCCAAATGAGATTTATACCTTGAATGTAATATTGGTTTAATATCTAACAATTAAGGAAATTAACACATCACATCAATAGAATAAAAGATAAAAATCAGAGGACCATCTCAATAGACACAGAAAAAGCATTTGACCAAATCAAATGCAATTTCATGATAAAACCACTCAATTAACTAGGAATAGAGGGAAACTTCCTCAACGTGATCAAGAATATGCACAAAAAACCCACAGCTAATATTATATTTAACCGTGAAAGACTGAATTCTTTCTCCTTAAGATCAGAAATAAGACAAATATATCTATTCTTACGACATCTATTTAAAATTGCACTGACAGTACTCTCTGGGGGAATTAGGTATGCAAAAGAAATAGTAAACATTCAGATTTGAAAGGAAGAGTTAAAACTATCTCTATTCACAGATAAAATGATCTTGAGTATTGAATATCTTGAGGCATTAATGACAAATATTAGAACAAATAAATGAATTCAGCACAACTGCAGTACATAAGATCAATGAACAGTGATTTTACTTTTTTAAACTTGATACAGAGAAGCTGAAAATAAAATTGAGAAAGCTATTTTATTTACAATAGTACCAAAATAAAAAAAAATACTTAGAAATAAACATAAGAAGTGTAAAACCTGTACTCTGAAAACCACAAACAATTGTTGAAAGATATTAAAGACTAAAATATGTAGGAAAAATACAGTTATAGAACTGAAAAGTTTATATTGTAAGGTGAAAATGCTTCCCAAATTGACTTACAGATGCAACACAATGCTTGTTATTTTCTTTATGGAAATTAGTTAACTGATTCTAAATTTTAAATTTATATAGAATTGCAAAGGAACTCAGAATAACCAAGCAATATTTAAAAGGAGAAACAAAGTAGTAAGACTCACATGTCCCAATTTCAACACTTAACTAGAAAGTGTCAATTAAGGCAGTGTTACTGGCAGAAGCATTAGACATAGGGGAGAAATAGAATAGAATAGAGAGTCCAGGAATGAAAATGTGCATCCATGTTCAACTTATTTTTGACAAGGGTGCCAAGGCCATTTCATGATAAATAACAGCCATTAAGCAAATATTGCTGGGACAACTGCACACCCACATGCAAATGAATAAAATGGGATTGTTACATCACATCATGATAAAAAAAATAACAGATTAAAAATGTGTATATAAGATCTAAAAGTACAAAATACTTAGAAGAAAATACACATACATCTTAATAAACTTGGATTTGTTGATGGTTTCTTAGATAAGATATCAAAAGCACAATGAACAAAAAAAGATAGGTTATATTTCATCCAGCTAAATACTTTCGTGTGTCAAAAAGTATAAATTTAGAAAGTAAAGGGACAATCCATAGAATGGGAAGCAATATTTGCAATGCTTATATCTGATAAAATAGTTTTATCTTGAAATATATATGTTCAAAGTTTAAATTATGATGATGATTGCCCAACGTTGCAAATATACTAGATGCCATTGAACTGTACATTTTTAATAGCTGCATTTTATATTTTCATATTATGCTAATTAGATATCAATAAAGAGTTTAGAAAGAAAGAGAGGATGCAAGCAAACTGTCGTTAGGAATATTAACATCAAATCAAATAGGCTGCATGTCAAAGTATATTACAAGAGATAGAGTGACATTTCATAATAATCAAAGAGTCAATCTTAAACAGTAAATAATTATTTTTAAAGTGCATGTATATGAAAGCAAATCTTCAACACACCGAAACAAATGATCAAGTATTTATTCATTTATTCATCAATCAAATCAAAGTTATAGTTGCATATTTTAACACCTATCATATATTATGACCGAATTGTCATCTGGAAAACATATGTGGTATTTTTTCCAAATACTCATGGAACATTCACTAATGGAGACCAATATTGGATCAGAAAAATAATACTTAATGTATTTCAAATAATAGAAATTAAATAATGTATGCTTTGTGACTAAAACTGGAAAAATAACAAAACTATATCCAAAATTGGATAAAGTTTGAATAAAATATTTTTGAATGACAATATAAAAGAGTAAATCACAAGAAAACTATAAATTATTTTTTTTATATAATAAAAAAATGCAAACATTTGTAGGAGGAAGTTAAAGCAGCAGTGAGATGGAAAGGAATAACAATAAATGTTTATATTAGAAAGTGAAAACAAAACTTAAAATCAATGACCTAACCTTTAATTTTGAAAGCATAGAATGAGAAGAACAGATTAATTCTAAAGTTGAAGAAAGAAAACCATACATTTCATAATTGTCATTAATATAGTTGAAAATTCCAAGAGTTACATATCTGATTCCAAAATATCAGTGGTGACTATTTTTCTGGTTACACTTTCCCAGGGATTTAACTTCTCAAGCCCAAGTTACTGTAACAGGTAGCTCCCATATCTATTCAATTAGACATGTTTGCTTGTTTGTTTTCATGTACGTGTTTTTGCATTTGCTCATTTTTAATAAAACTTATGACAAATGGATCATATTGAAATGTTACAACATTGCTAATTCTTTTGTGTATAATGTTGACTCTGATTAAGTTGTAATTTATCTAAAGTTAAAATTTTATCTATAAACCATATATATGAAAGTGTTTATAGGTTTCTTCAGAGGCAGAACAATATGAGTTACAGTTTTATCAGAGATTATAATTGGTGACATATACATCATATTAGTTTTGTCTGTTGTAGAGTTGTTTCCTTTCTATGAAATATTTATTTTTTGCCTCAATGAATGTATAGTTTGATTTCCTTTTTTTTTTCTGATAGTAACCAATAGGATGAATTCACATTTATTTTACGCTTTATATCAGTTGCCAATTTTTACATTTCACAAAGATCTTGCGAGAAAGTCATATCATCTTTTTTACTTAGATAAGAAAACTGTCTCTCAAAAAGATCAAGCTTAGAAGTAATGCAGTTGCATGTGAATATATATTTATATTACTTTTAACACAAGATGTACAGGAAAGACATACATACACACTCACTAACAGAAATGTGCATACACATATATACATCTACAATGCATCTAAATAAAAAGTTTGTGGGACATAGCAGCACAGCCTCAGTCAAATTTAAAGGATAATAAAGTTTCTATTCAGCACTAAATAATGCAAATTCACTCTCTTCTCCCTTCGTCCTGATTCTCCACTGTTGCCCTGAATCATTAATGTCCTTTGTTGTAGTCCATAATTTAAAATATTCCAGTAATTTATCTGATCTTCTTATATAAATATTACTTGTAATTTTGAGACATTTTTAATTCTAGTAAATACTGGTAAATTGAATACTTTACAAAAAAAGTCTTAATATTTTTCTATTTTAGATATGACTCTCTATGTGCTTTCTAGAGAATCATTGTTAAGGAGTCCAATGTGGCATATTTAAAATCCAGATATGTCTGTTTGCAACTATGGAAACCATAATTAATTCACTTGGCAATTCACTTTTAATGTGAAATCGAATCCGCAGGAGGTTTTAGTTCTCTTTTTGTTAAACCTCTTTTGGTATTGTAGTCATTCAGAGTTTTATTTTCAACTGAAGAGACTGTCCCAACACTAATGTTTTAAAATTACATTTGACATATATTTTTGTTTGTTTTTAAATACATGCTACCTTTTGATAAATTGTCTCTGGTTACCACAAATCCTTCTCTCCTTACCCTGTCTCTGGGTAATTTATTTAATTTCTTTTCTTCTGACCTATTTGATTACTAAATATATTTAAAGGAAAAGTACAATAGAAACCCATCTATCTACACCATGTGAGAACCGTTTAAAAAATATATCAAAATCATTCTCCTTATAACATTGTATCTATCTATCTATCTATCTATCTATCTATCTATCTATCTATCTATACATATATATATATATATTTTTAGACAGAGTCTCACTGTGTGGCCCAGGTGGAATGATCTTGACTCACTGCAACCTCTGCTTCCCAGGTTCAAATGATTCTCCTGCCTCAGCCTCCCTAGTAGCTGGGACTACAGGCTTGAGCCACCACATCTGGCTAATTTTTGCATTTTTGGTGGTGACAGGGTTTCACCATGTTGTCAAGGCTGGTCTTGAACTCCAGACCTCAAGTAATCCACCCAATTCAGCCTCCCAAAGTTCTGGGATTACAGGCACGAGCCACTGTGCCCTGCCCCCCCAGATATCAATACATTTTAAAATGAAATTTGTCATCACCTAAGTATATTTTGATAAGATAGGCTTTTTTAATGCAAATGAGCTACACTTATCTAACTAAAAATTTCAAAACAACTTACTAAGATGTGAAATGCTACATCATTGTGATTGAAAAGCCAATATGAGAAATTTTAATCAGCATAGAAAAGTTTTATTCGTATGCTATCTTCACACAAAATATATATATACCCTTACACATAATATTAAACCAAGAAATACCACTCTTAATTGTCGTTTTCTTTTCTTTCTTTTTTTTTTTTTTTTTTTTGAGACAGAGTGGCTCTCTTTCGCCCAGGCTGGAGTGCGGTGGTGCGATCTCGGCTTACTGCAACCTCCACCTCTCAGGTTCAAGGGATTCTCCTGCCTCAACCTCCTGAGTAGCTGGGATTACAGGTGTGTGCCACCATGACTGGCTAATTTTTGTATATATATATATATATATATATATATATATATATATTTTTTTTTTTAGTAGAGACAGGGTTTCACCATGTTGATCAGGCTGGTCTCAAACTCCTGACCTTGTGATCCACCCGCCTAGGTCTCCTAAAGTTCTGGGATTACAGGATTGAGCCGCGATGCCCGGCCTGACTCTTAATTTTCAAGAGTAATCTGTGAGTGGTGAGACAAGAGGTTAGAAAATTAAGCCTGAGCAACAGTGCTTAAAAAACAGTTTGCATGAACTAATATTTAATAGAGCAGAACAAAGCTGGGTATAATTTAAAAATCCCTGTTATCTTGAATTTCTTCAAGTTTCCTCAAAACAGCTATTTTACATTTTCTGTCTGAAAGGTCACATATCTCTTTTTTTCTAGGATTAGTCCCTGGTGCTTTATTTTGTTAATTTTGTGAGGTCATGTTATCCTGGGTGTTTTTGATACTTATAGATGTTCATCCCTGTCTGGGCATCAAAGAGTTAGGTTTTTATTCTAGTTTTCTTTGCCTGGGCTTATTTATCCTCAACCTTCTTGGAAAGGCTTTCCAGATTTTCAAAAAGACTTGGGTGTTGTGATCTAAGCTGTATCTGCTTTAGGGGACACCACAAGCTCATTAACACTGGTTTTTGCAGGCTTAAATAGGTACCATCTTGATGGTCCTGGGCAAGATATGGAAGAATTCTCTGATTTACAAGGCAGAGATTCTTGCACTTTCCCCTTATTTTCTCCCAGTCTCTTTTTCTCCTTTGAGCCATCTGGAACTGTAGTTTTTGTGACACAAGCACTTCTGTAGTCACCACACCTAGGACAACACTAGGTCAGATCTATAGTTAGCATGGCACTGGGTTTCACCCAAGGCCTACTGTGATCACTCCCTGACTACATACTGAGTTTACTCAAGGCCCTGGGGCTCTACAATTAGCAGCTGATAAAGTCAGCCAGGACTTCATCATTCCCTTTATGGTGGTAAGTTTTCCCACACCTGGAATGGGTCTAGAAGTGCCTACCAAGGGCCGGGCGAGGTGGCTCAAGCCTGTAATCCCAGCACTTTGGGAGGCCGAGGTGGGTGGATCACGAGGTCAAGAGATCAAGACCATCCTGGTCAACATGGTGAAACTCCCTCTCTACTAAAAATACAAAAAAATTAGCTGGGCATGGTGGCTCGTGCCTGTAATCCCAGCTACTCAGGAGGCTGAGGCAGGAGAATTGCCTGAACCCAGGAGGCGGAGGTTGCGGTGAGCTGAGATCGCGCCATTGCACTCCAGCCTGGGTAACAAGAGTGAAACTCCGTCTCAAAAAAAAAAAAAAAAAAAAAAAAAGTGCCTACCAGGACCTAGGGACTATAGTCATAAACCTTAGCCGTCTACCTGGTATTATATAAAGCCTGAGGGCTTTCAGTCAGCTTGTGGTGATTGCTGCCTTGCCTGAGACCCACCCCCACACCCTCAGGGTGGTACGCGCCCCTCTGGCCAAGCACAGGTCCAAAAATGTCATCCAAGAGCCAAATCTTGGAATCAGGGACCTCAAGAGCTCACTTAGTGCTGTAAACCCCTGTGGCTAAGCTGGTACCTTACGTGCAAGACAAAGTTCCCTTTACTTTTCCCTGTAGTTTTCTCAGCAGAAGGAATCTTGCTTTGTAGCCACCAGAGTTGAGAATGTTTTGAGTCTCTATTGAAGCCAGCAAGTCTCAGAGTGTCCCCGCAAGCCCTTGACATAGCACCAGGGTATCGCTGCTAGTTATTCAGGGCCCAAGGGCTGTTTAGTTAACAGTTGATGAATTATGCCAGAACTGGCTCCTTTCCTTCAAGGGAGTCGGTTCTCTTCTCACACAGAGTGTGTCTAGCAACACCATCCAAGAGATGGTGCCTGGAAAGGAGGCCTCATGACTGACTGATGTGAATAAAAGTAATTGTGAATAAAGCAGTAAAAGACTCAGTCTTGCTGCGGCTGAGCTGGTATTCAAGAAGCAAGACAAAGCCCTTCCCGTTCTTGCATCTTATCTCCTCATCAGCCTTTCAAGTTTATTTGAAGACCCAGAGTAATTTAGCCCACGGTGGTGAAGCTTGTCGAGACTCAAGTAAGGGCCACTGAGATTGGCAATTCCCGTCTGGCAAGGGCTGGTTTCAATGCACCCTCTGCGGGTGGACATCGGCTCAATTTGCTTTCATTTTTCTCTCTGCTGTAACACTGCAGCGCTGAGTTCAGTGTCTCACAATTGCTGCACTATCCCTCTTCCCAGCACACCGAAATGTTCTCCACACCACATGGATACTGCCAGGGGATGAAGGAGGAGTGGTGTTAGCAATTCGAGACTATTTTCTCTACCTTTTCAGTGCCTCTTGTAGCAATGTAGTTATAATTAGGTGCTCATCTAATTTTTGGTTCTTTTACTGTTTTTTTTTTTTTTAATTTTTTTCTTTTGTTTTTTATCTTTTTTATTTTTTAATTTTTACCTTTTTTTGGTGGGTTGTTGTTAAATTTGTGTTCTTGCGGTGACACTCTTAATGGAGCCTTCTATTCTGCCACCTTGCTCCACCCCCCTCAAGTACTGTTTTGCAGTTTTGAAGAGCACTCGTCAGGTATTTTACAGAATGTCCCCCTATTGGAATTCCTCTGATGTTTATCTCATGATTAGACTGGAGCACTGTGTGGAAATCCAGAGGTGTGAAACATCTTCGTCATGACATCTCCCAACACGATGCGTTGAGATTGATGTTAACATTGAAGACCTGCCCTAGATGATATTTTCTAGTTTTCTCCACTGTAAAGTAACTTTCATTCCCTCCCTATCCATATTGTATGTGTGTGCAGATTCATTTGGGAGTGGGAAATTACCCTAAACTTCCTTAAGGGCAAATTCTCTACACAAATTGTTTAGAATACTTTCCTGTGAAAGACGTAGCTATTCTTCTCTACTCATTTATTTGTTCAATCACTCATTAATTTATATCAGTATAAACACTTTTTTTTTGTTGTGGATTATTATCCAGTACAAGCTCATTTATTACGTTGCTCATTTTTTTTTCCATCTTTGACCATTGGGAGCTCTTTTTATTTGCTCCTATAGCCCTTTGATGAACATTAAAATTATCTGATGTTTAAGATACTCTCTTACTTTCTGGTGCTATAAGATGTACCGGGCTTTCCTTATGTATTTTCTGCCCTGTTTCTAGAACGAGTCATTCCTTTTAGGAGCCGTGGTTTCTTGTACTGAAGAATTATGTTAGTAAACCAGATTTGGGTGTTGCGTGGCCTCTTTGCTAATGGTCTATAATTGCTTTTAGGCTCTCTCACCTGACAGAATAAAAAGATATACTTGTGAATACTAACCTTTGTATTATAGACTAATCTATAAATATTTCTGTATCATTTCTATATTATTATATATAAATTCATACTGATGTCTCCAACAGTATTTAATTACCATATACACGATCCCAGCCTCCTCCTCTGTTTGTTAATATTTAGCGTCTCACTCCAACGGTAAAAGCATAAACAAAAACAAACACAGAAATCCAGTTTCTACATTCTGTCATCCTCTTAATTACTCCATTCCAATACTATATATATAGTAATTTCAGAATTTTTACCCAATATCCTTATGGGAAATGGTTTTTTCAACTTACACAGGGCATCTACACAATTTCTTTTGCCTTTAGTCCTTCAGACTCCAAACATTTTCAGTTACTTGTGTGAGCACCTTATTTCTTCTAGCTCCTTCGTTGAGATAATTTTACGCATTTCACGTCTTTTTAGTACATTTTATTTTGTCAGATTTTGTATTCCATCCCTGGAGTCCTAACCTTCTCAATTATTTACAAAAACGTTTGTGTACATTCAGACTTACTCTTAGTGCTGTAAAATTTTATGAAACTGGATAAATGCACAATGTTTCAAAATCCATCATTACAAAAACCTACTTAATAACAGCGCTTCTTTAAAACATCTTATGTAGTTCACCTATTCAAGCATTCTCTCACCCTTTCAACCCATGGGAACCACTGATGTGTTTATCATTTCTGTAGTTTTGCCTTTTCAGTATGTCATATAATTGGAATTATACAGTCTCTAGCTCTAAGACTGGTCTCTTTCACGTAGCAACATGCATTTAAAATTAATCTATGTCTTTTTGGTTTTCGGTAGCTGATTTATTTTTATTCCTGAATAATATTCTATTGAATGCATGTACCATACTTTGTCCATTCATCTGCTCAAGGGCATATTATTTGCTTCCAGGTTTTGGTAATTGTGAATAAAGCAGCTATAACCATTTGCAGTAGGATTTCTTTGTGCATGCATGTTTTTATGTTTTGTTTTATTTTATTTTATCCATTTAGTTGTTCTACTAGTTATGTAGTGGTTCTCATTCAAATTTCTAATGACAAATGGTATATAGCATGTTTTTATATACTTCTTACTTACCATTTAGATATATATTCGATGTTGAGGTGTAAATACATGTGTGGATACATATGTGCGTTAATGGGTCCATGGGTGTATGATTCTCTATATGTATTATCTTTAATGTAACATAAACATATATTCACATTCTAACTGTACTACTTTCAGTCTTGATCACAGGAGCCACAGTTATCTCACCTGTAAGAAATTATATGCCTTTCTCATAGGAATTTTGTGAAAACTTAAAAATTAGCAATTTTTTATAAAGCACAAAATAAATATGAGTTCATCTTATTGTTTACAATTCCAGAAAATAGTAAGTCTACACATTTTTTAAATTTTATTTTTGAATTTTAGATTTGGGGATACATGTATTAATCTTAACTTTCCTTGAGCCCCAAAATAAAACTTCATGAAAAAAATAGTTATCCAGTGGAAAAAAAAACTGTGTGCAATGTATACCATGAGTTAATCTCATCAAATTTTAACTCACATATTTTATTCTGCCTTTGAACAAAAGTGTTATCAAAAATTGTTTCTTTACTATATATATGCAACTTTTGGACACTTAATCATTGCCACAAATTAAGGTCTTAATGGAGGGCTGGAGACTTTTTTTCTCTCTGAGAAACATTTTTTTTTTATTTTCTGCCCCACACTCTCTCAATTCGAATCTTCCTCTTCTCAACTCATCAATACTTTACACTTCACCTGATATCACTTTTTTTTTCAGCCAAGTGAATCATCTTTTTTTAGTCTCAAAATCACCTCTAAGCAGAGACCCAAGAGGCTCTTAGGACCCACTTATTTTTTCCACTTACTTCATACTTGTGCTGCTCACTTTCCATTCTAAAGAAAGTCATTTTACGTATTTATCCTGATTTACCATTCTTTATGTCGGAAGAGCAAATCTAGTCACTGTAACTCTTTTATGGTCAGGAACAGGATGGATTTTTGCATTTAATATCCAACAATAAAAATAAAACATTAATTCTTCTTCGGTGTATCTGCTGAAATACCAGTGACCTTGGAGTACTACACACTTAAGCAAACTGTCTATTCAAATGTTAGCCAACTGCAGAGTCACATGATTTGTCTTTTCACGTTGTGTCTCTTACATTTCTGTTCTCATATGTTGTCTCTTACAAATCAAGACCTATGTTTGAAAGTGTCAGCCAGTCCATTAATAAGAACATTTAATTAAAATGCCAGTTGTGTTACAACTTGTTCCCCTAAAAATTTCTGAATAACTGAAAAATGAAGGCTTATTTCCCAGATGTAGATTCCCCAGAGAAATTCATAAAATACCTTTATAAATTCTGGTTAAAAAAAAAAAAAAGGCAAACAAAAAATTCTATTCCACATGACTTCTTTCATGAAGAAAAAAACCTGGAGGAGATTCTTCTAGTGTAAATATGGTAATGAATTCTTTGTAACTATTACCTGGTGATATTTTCTTTCACTATGTTTCTCAAATGAAATGTTAAGTCTCTACTTCATTTTTCAAGAGTTATTATTGATGTTAAAACTCACATTGTATTATTTTGAGTTAGTGGTTGCTTTGTTTCATAAAACTAAAGAAATGGTAACAGTATGGTTACAGGAATGTCACAGTTTATTGACATATATTGATAATTTTTCCCTTAGGTTTACAGTGTTGAGGGGGGGAGAATAACATGAACAAATCTCACAAGGAATGCACTCAGGTGAGGTACATTAACCACATAGTAAGTGGGTTTCAAAATTATTAGTCTAATTACTAAATCTGAATGAAAGCAGGCCTCTGTGGAAAGTAAAGTCTAATTCAACTTTGAGGTATGCCTTTATAGGACTGGTTCTCAGGAGAGATTTTGTCCAACATAGCAGGAGATCTGTGAGGGCACTTCAGGTCTTTGATACAAGAAGATGGGGTTTCTGTTGACCAACAACGGTTCAAAGATTAACTCAAAGGCTAAAGATGTTGCTGTGCTACTACTTGAGCTGTTAGTCCTCAGAGAAGCAGCTGACAATGCAGGCCTATCGCAGAAGATGTTCTTGATCTACAGCCTGCTACAGCCTAAGCTCTCAAAGTGTCTGCCAAATTTGAGTTTTATGTATTTTGAAGTGCAGGAGCTGAGGTCAGTAATTCACATATGGGTTTTTATAATGTGTCACCTTCTTAAAGATAATGGGGCGTACACTCTAAGTTCTTATCATGGCAAAATATATCACTTATATAGCAAACTGCATAGGTGTTTGGAATCATTTCAAGGTTATATAACGGTAATTATTGGTTTAAAAGTACAACATATGTATCATGTCAACTGAAAAGATTGTGAGCTTTGAGAATCCTATAACTTGGTGTAAATAACAGAAAGCATAAATTATTTTTAAACAAATTTCCGCCACATTCATTTGTTACTACGTGGTTAACATGGAATTGAGTTGTTTCTGTAAAGGAAGACTTCTACTGTAAGCTTCAAATGGACTAATCTGATCTTGTATATTTATAAATTTAATCATTCAATTTGTTAAATTGTAAAGAAATTTTTAGAAGTAAATGTAACAATTACATTTTCTACTTCAACATTATAGAGATTAAATTTGCAGGGATTAAGTGAACCCAGTTATGGTATAATTTTCTGCCACATCAATGAATGAGGGGTATGGCATTTAAAACGGTATCATAGGCTGGGTGTGGTGGCTCATGCCTGTAATTCCAGCACTTGGGGAAGCCTAAGTTGGTAGATCACTTGAGGTCAGGAGTTCAAGATCAGCCTAGCCAAAAAGGATAAACACCATCTGTATTAAAAATACAAAAATGTAACTGGGCTTGGTGGTGCACTCCTGTAATCTCAGCTACTTGGGAGGCTCAGGCAGGAGAATCGCTTGAAACCGGAAGGAGGAGGTCGCAGTGAGCCAAGTTCGTGCCACTGCACTCTAACCTGGGTGACAGAGTGAGACTCCACCTCAACAATAATAATAATAGTATCATCAATAAGTTCAATGCCATTTAAGTTGGCTGACAATTTGGCACAATAAGCAAATTGAGTCAATGTTGTTAGATACAGTGATATAGCTAAAACGTAAGGCCAGTTTATGTTGGCTTCATAGGTTAAGGTAAAAACGCATGTGATTTCACCATAAGAAAAACATTGCAGCGGCCCCACATCTTACCATTCAATTTGACATTAGTGAAAACCACGGTAAGAAAAGTCACCCCCTCATTTGAGAAAGTTTATCTTTTTTTTTTTTTTTTTTTTTTTTTTTTTGAGACGGAGTTTCGCTCTTGTTACCCAGGCTGGAGTGCAATGGCGCGATCTCGGCTCACCGCAACCTCCGCCTCCTGGGTTCAGGCAATTCTCCTGCCTCAGCCTCCTGAGTAGTTCGGATTACAGGCATGTGCCACCATGCCCAGCTACTTTTTTTTTGTATTTTTAGTAGAGATGGGGTTTCACCATATTGACCAGGACGGTCTTGATCTCTTGACCTGGTGATCCACCCGCCTCAGCCTCCCAAAGTGCTGGGATTACAGGCTTGAGCCACCACGCCCGGCCAAGTTTATCTTCTTAATTTGTGGCCTGGATGTGGTATCAGTTTTTGTGTTATCTGCCATACTCCAGCTGCCATACCCAATGTTGAAGGTGCACAATTGGCCACACTTAAAAAAAAAAAAGAGTTTGGAACTGCAAATATCAAAGTACAACTAATGTTTAAACTTTTATTTTGAATTAATTAGCACATGTGCAGTTTTCTAATATAGGTAAACTCATGTTATGGAGGTATGTGGTACAGATTATTTTGCCACTCAGGTATTAACCCTAGTACCCATTGCTTATTTTTCCTGATCCTCTCCCTTCTCTCACCCTCCACCTTCAGGTAGGCCTCAGTGTCTGCTGTTTCCCTCTGTATGTCCATGTGTTCTCATCAGTTAACTCCAATTTATAAATGAGAACATGTGGCATTTTCTTTGTAGCCATATAAAGGAATGAGTTCATATTCTTTACAGGAACATGGATGGAGCTGGAAGCCATCATCCTTAGCAAACATACAGGAACAGAAAACCAAAATACAACCATGATACAGAAGTACTGCACTGCCATCTTTGAAAATGCAAACATAAGTTCCATGATTTCAAAAGATGTTACCCTTGCTGACATTTCAAAGACAATGTACTGAAATTTTGTCACACCAAACCATTGTTTTGAGATTTAAAAGTAAATATCATGTGGAAGGTGCTACCTTATCAGCTAAACAGAAGCATACTAGACAGTAAATCAGTATGGCATTGCCCTTATCACCCGTATTTTGCATGGCGTAAATACACACACTTGAGAAGATAATATATATTTAAAAAGAATACAAATGTAAAATAGGATATGCTTTAGCATAGATCATGGTCATGCTTGTAGGAAAACAGTACAAATACTGGGATGTATTTTAGTGAACAACAATTTTTACTTACGTCAATTAATTAATCTTTTCAAAATCCTATTTGCTACCAAATCTGTATTAATTTATCAGTCATTTATGCTGTTGTGTAAAATTTAAATAAACTTTTTTTTTTTTTTGAGACGTAATTTTGCTCTCGTTGCCCAGGCTGGAGTGCAGTGGTGCGATCTCGGCTCACCACAACCTCCGCCTCCTGGGTTCAGGCAATTCTCCTGCCTCAGCCTCCTGAGTAGCTGGGATTACAGGCATGCACCACCATGCCCAGTTAATGTTTTGTATTTTTAGTAGAGACGGGGTTTTACCATGTTGACCAGGATGGTCTCGATCTCTTGACCTCGTGATCCACCTGCCTCGGCTTCCCAAAGTGCTGAGACCACAGGCTTGAGCGACCGTGCCTGGCCAACTTTAAATAAACTTTATTTCTTGCTTTGTGATAATCATTGTGTTAGACTTTATAAAAGATATAAAGCTGAATAAAACACAGAATAACTGACCTGAAATAGGTGTTAAAATATAATAAATGCTTTAAAAATAAACCAATAAATTTCATGAATCTATTGCAGATGCTATGGGTGTGTCTGATTACCTAACAAATGGATTGATGTATGAAAAATATACATATTTTGAAAGTGTTTATACAGTAGTGTTCTGGTCTCTGTTCTCCAGAGCAATAGAACCAATGTGATCTATATATTTGTATACCTATACATATGTGTGCCTGTATATTATATATATAGAGAGAGACTGAGAGCAGAGAGAGAGAAAAAAATCATGAGGAATTGGCTAATGTGATTACATAGGCTGGCAAAACCAAAATTTGTGGTGTGGGCCAGCTGCCCTCAGACCCCGGAAAGCCTATGGTGCAGATGGATTCCAGTATAGTTTGTTGGAGAAAACTTCCACTTGCTTGGAAGGGCTGGTCTTTTTGCTCTGTTTGGACAATTAACTAATTACATAATGCTTATCCACATGATGAAGGGAAACATGTTTATTCAAAGTTCACCAGAACCAGTTTTAATATTAATCTCATCCACAAATACCCTCTAAACTGACACATAAAAATAACTATAGCAATTAGCTACTGTGCTAGACCGAGACAAGTGAAATAGAAGTAAAAAGGCAGGAGAGGTTATTTTGACCTGGGGTGGCCAAAGGAAGCTTTATAGATGAGGCAAGATCAAGCTAAATAAATGTCGGGTAGTACTGAATAGGTCAAGAATTAAGTGAACCTGTTCAACACATTTATTTCTCTCAGGAAGGCCAAATCAGCATATTTAGCAGAAATAGAGGATGAGATTATTGATGCAATAATTATTCTCATAATGATAGACTAATTAATTTGAACAAACTTTTTAGTTCAAAGAAAACTTGAAAATTGTTCAGAGTATATTAAAATTTGTTCTTAAAGTCATCAAAACATCTAAGGACATAGAAAAAACATACTGGGTAAAGATCTGTGAGAAAACATAAAACCAGATAGGTGAGACCGTTGAATATTTGTATTTTGATTGTGAGCTATTGACAGCTTCAGTGTCTTGATAAACCAATTAAGAATTCATGACCTGTTAAGGATGAGGACCCTAGAAAAGTATCCACTGTATTGATCTGGGATTTTTAAGGTGTGTGTCCTGAGGTAATGGTTAATTTTAATAGCTGCTCACATTTTCGGTTTGCCTTCAGTGCTTTTTTTAGTTACCCCTTTTATTTCCTCTTGAGAAATCTTTCTAGAGTATATATCGCATTATGTTCTATCAAACACACACTTACTGTGAATGTGATTATTTCTCTCTGCCCCTAATTACATTGTGCTCTTTCTCCCCCTCCATGTCAAGCAATTGAATTCTTAAAAATTGCTTCCTCTAGGAAAACTTTTCTCTTCTTTTATCCTCCCTAATTGTGCAATTAACACCACAAATAGCTGTCTCATAGTCCTCTATGATCAATGTGTCACACTGTAGTCCAACAGATTATTTATTCCTTTGGTTTCCTCAAAATACCATGTACAGGTGAGAGATCCAAGATGGCTGATCACTAGCACCTCAGGATTGTAGCTCCCAGTGAAAGCGCAAAGAATGAGAGGACGACACACCTTCACATGAATTCTTGTTGCTCATGCACCAGGAGATTCCCAGCAGAGGAGCCCCACGGGTCGTCAGGCGACTCTTGTGACCGGCGATGCGGTTTTGCTGGCGGCCTCGGAGCGTCGGTTCTTGGTGCAGAGTCAGAACAGCACCATCAATCTTAAAGCCGCTGATTTAGTCGGCACAGTGGGTTGCTCAGATTTCGGCGCTGAGAATCAATAAGTTGGACGTCCACTCAAAAACCCAATTACAAAGACGGTAATTATAAAGACTACAGATGGATAGATCTAAAACGAAGGGAAGAAAACAGCCAAAAAAGGCTGAGAATACCCAAGATCAGAACGCCTCTCCCTCAGCAGGGGATCCCAGTTCCTCATCAGCAACGAAACAAGGCTTGATGGAGAACGAGTGTGTTCCAATTACAGAAGCAGGCTTCAAAATGTGGATAATAAGAAACTTCTGTGAATTAAAAGAACGTGTTCTAATCCAATCCAAAGAAACTAAGAAGTTTGAAAAAAGGTTTGACGAAATGTTAACAAGAATACACAATTTAGAGAGGAAAATAAGTGAATTGATGGAGCTGAAAAACACAATATGGGAACTACGTGAAGTATGCACAAGTTTTAACAGCCGAATTGATCAAGCAGAAGAAAGGATATCAGAGGTCGAAGACCAACTCATTGAAATAAAACAAGAAGACAAGATTAGAGAAAAAAGGATAAAAAGGAACGAGCAAAATCTCCAAGAAATATGGGACTTTGTGAAAAGACCTAATCTACGCTTGATAAGTGTACCTGAATGTGACGAAGAGAATGAATCCAAGCTGGGAAATACGCTTCAGGATATTATTCAGGAAAATTTTCCCAACCTAGTAAGGCAGGATAATATTCAACTCCAGGTAATACAGAGAACATCACAAAGATATTCCTCAAGAAGAGCAACTCCAAGGCACATAATCCTCAGATTCACCAGGGTTGAAATGAAGGAGAAAATACTAAGGGCAGCCAGAGAGAAAGGTCAGGTTACCCACAAAGGGAAGCCTATCAGACTTACAGCAGATCTCTCAGCAGAAACCCTACAAGCCAGAAGAGAGTGGGGACCAATATTCAACATCCTTAAAGAAAAGAACTTGCAACCAAGAATTTCACATCCAGCCAAACTAAGCTTCATAAGTGAAGGAAAGATAAAGCTTTTTGTGAACAAGCAAGCACTCAGAGAATTCATCACCACCAGGCCTGCTTTACAAGAGCTTCTGAAAGAACCACTACACATAGAAAGGAACAAATAGTATCAGCCTTTCTAAAAAATACTAGAAAGTAAAGAGCATCAATATAATGAAGAATTTACATCAACTAATGGGCAAAATAGTCAGCTAGTATTAAATGGCAGTATTAAACTCACATATATCATTATTAATTCTAAATTTAAATTGACTAAATCCCCCATTCCAAAGGCAGACAGGCAATTTGGATAAAAAACCAAACCCATCAGTATGCTGCATCCAGATCCATCTCAAATTCAAGGATACACAAAGACTCAAAACAAGGAATGGAGAAAGATTTACCAACCAAACAGAGAGCTAAAATAAATAAATAAAAAGCAGAAGTTACAATTTTTGCCTCTGATAAAATAGTCGTTAAAGCAACAAAGATCAAAAGAAGCAAAGAAGGACATTATATAGTGATAAAATGATCAATGCAAGAAGAGCTAAAGATTCTAAATATAGATGCACCCAATATAGGAATACCCAGACATACAAGACTAATAAAGAGACTTAGACTCCCACACAATAATAGTGGGAGACTTCAGCATTAATATTAGACAGATCAATGAGACAGAAAATTAACAACGATATCCAGGACTTGAACTCAGATCTGGAACAAGTAAACGTAATTAACATTTATAGAACTCTCCACTTTAAATACACAAAATATACACTCTTATCATTACCACATCATATCAACTTAGAAGTTTAAACGAAATGTTGCTTGGCTCCTTGTTTGTTATTCTCTTCCCTCATTTTCTTTTATGTCTCCATTATTAAGGAGAATTATAGGCATACCCACATTTAGACTGCATTCTAGCCTGGGCAACAAAGCAATACCCCCATTCTCTCTCCCTCTTCCTCTTTCTCTTTCTTCCTCTTCTTTATTCTTTTTCTTATTATTCTTTTTTCTTTCTCAAAAAAAAAAAAAAAAAAAAAAAAAAAAAAAAAAAAAAAAAACCTACATGTACATCCGGAAGGTCATAAACCCTGTTTTTGTAACTGTATCTCGAGTAAAGTGTATTGTCTGATTTAGGGGAGGTGCTTTTAGCACACATTCAATGCTTCTCTTTATTTCTGTGCTTCTCTTTATTTTCATATGTGTGTTTCTGGGCATGTGTCAAAATCGCACGTAAATTGAGAAAACCCTCTGCATGACATTGAATCCCTGAGTTACTGGATGATAGTTGGATAACACTAAACACCATCTGACATTGTGTAACTAATAAATAAATTTTGTTGGACTATGCCACTGAAATTTTATGGTCAAAATGGTTACTGCAGCCTAATTTAACCTATTCTATTCTGACCTAATACCAAGTTCAGAGAATGTAGACAAACACTGTCATTGTTAGTTTAGATTTGAAGGGGTAAGTTCCTGAAACAAGTTTCCTATGTGACACCTCAGGCAGTTTCTCCACTTTTAAAACCCTTATCTAATTGTGGAATAATTGGCATTTTTCTTTTTAAGAATTTTTAGGCCTCAGATACCTGGTATTTCAGTATAGGAGGAGAATGTAATTAACCAACCCCCTGATATTAGATGTTATTAAGTGGTCAGGTACATTTCCTATTTTAAAATGCTTGCTCTGGTTACATCTTATATTTTCAAAAATATTTTTATAATAAACTACATGTTTAATTACAAATGATTTATTCCTATTTTTTTCTAGAACATTATTCTTCTTTCATAACTTATATATAGATCTTATCCATTACCACTAGGAATAGAAGGGACATTCATCAATTTGATGAAGAATATCTACCGCTAATACCATATTAAATGAGAAAATATTGGAAGCTTCTCCTTTAACTTAGGGATAAGACAAAGAGGTCTTCCATCATCACTTCTAATTGACATTGTACTGGTCACTCTTGCCATAGAAATTAGTCAAAAAAATGAATTTTAGTCCTGGCACAGAGGCTCATGCTTTAAATCTTAACACTTTGGGAGGCCAAACTGGGAGAATGACTTAAGTTCAAGAGTTCAAGACCAGCCCGGGTAACATAGTGAGACCCTGTCTCTACAAAAGATTTTAAAACATTAGTCAAGTGTGGTGGCACGTGCCTGTAGTGCTAGCTACTTAGAAGGCTGAGGTGGGAGGACCATTTGAGCCTGAGAGGTTGAGGCTGCAATGAAGCTGTGATCGTGTCACTCACTGCACTCCAGCCTAGACTACAGAGCAAAACTCTGTCTCAAAAAAAAAAGAATTTAAAAAATCCATCAATTTAAGAAATAAGACAAGAATTTGCACATAATATCATGTTATATTAAACAATTCAAAGCATCTACTATTAGAGCTGGTGAATGAGTCCAGCAAATTTGAAGGACACACCAATATAGAAAAATCAGTTGCACGATTATATACTGTATTATAGCAATGAAGACAAGAATAAATTTAACAAGAGATACAAGACTTATACACAAATTAATAAAAATTGTCATTCAAAGAAATTCAAGAAGAGGTAAATAGGGAAACATCTCATATTCATGGATTAGAAGTGTTAATAATGTTAAGATGGTGATAATGTCCATATTAATGTACAGATTCGATGATATACAATGCTGATATTAATTTTATCGGGATTGTCAAAAAATTCCTGTAAAAAATCCCAGCTGCCTTTTTTCCTTTCTTTTCAGAAGTTGACAAGTTGATCTTAAAATTTACATGTAGATATGAGAAACCAGGTATAGCTAAAACTATTAAAAAAAAAAACAAATTTGGAGTACTTACTCCATCATTTCAAAACTTACTATAAATCTACAGTAATCAAGACTCTGTTGTATTATCATAAGGAAAGTAATAGTGGAATAAAATTGAGACTCCAGAAATAAACTTACACATTTATAATGAGTTGATTCAAAATGAGTACCAAAACAATTGAATGGAGGAAATGATTTTTTCCACAAATACTGCTGAGGCAACTTGACATCATCATACAAAACAATAAATTTAAACCCCTGCCTCATACATATGCAAAAAATAAGTAAATATGTATCAAATACATAAATATAAGAGCTAACACCATAAAATTCACAGAAGAGAAAAACAGAAGTAAATCTAAGACCTTGAGTTAGGTAATAATTTTATAGATATGACACTAGAAGCACAAGTGACAAAGACAAAAGTAAATAAATGCAATTACATAAAAATTAAAAACTAGTGTTCTTCAAATGAAACCAACAAGAACATAAAAAGATGTCATGTAAGGTCTAAAACTAAGGTGCAATTGTATTTGCTGCCTTGACATTTGGAGAAATAAGACAGACATTGAATGACTTAACTCCCAAGTTCTCCTCCCCATTCTATTCACAAGGATAAGGTATCCTAGACAAACAAATCCTCCTCTATCAGTTGACCAGATGCAGTTCTTGCTTTTTCATGAGTAGCAAATTTCAGTTCACTGCAAGCCTATGGAATCATTCAAACTAGCCAATCACATCTTCCTTCAGGAATCAGGAGTCATTCCACACTTATGTTACTAAAAAGGCTATCTCTCAAATGCAATGCTTTTCCACTCTATTCCCCACTGTAATCTCTGGGTGAACATGTATGCTAGGCAGCACCCTCATACCCTGCACTGTGTGTCTGTGACTAATAAACTTTCTGTCCAGTGAGAGATGTTGGGTGCTTGGCCACTCCTATAATTCTCAGGTAAGATTCCATTCTTATCAATAAGCTAAGCAGAAGGTGATTATAACAACTGCTATCATTAAACGGATTATCCAACCATTATTGTGGTCACCCAGTCAGTTCTAATTAACTGTTCTTGGTTAACTAACTGGTTCTATGGTAGGAGAAGGCTGCCTTAGACAGAACTGCCAATTTCTGATGATCTTGGTTTTGCGTGTCAGCTTATAAGATACTTTGCTCTCTCTCTGTTGGGTGTGTCCATCTCTTCCTACCCTAAAATACTATCATCCAAAAGACAAGAATTGTTATTAATTGACTATAGCATAATGTGCAGATGAGTTTGGCTTCTGGTGGTCTTCAAGTCTACCACCTATAAAGTTGGCAACAACATAGCAGCCTAACTGGTTGGCTACTGAGTCCTTCTTTTCAAGAATCATCGTAGAGCTCTCTGGTCAAATGTGTCTAGCCTGGTGACTGTGATTGGCTGGTTAAGAGAGCCATACAGATATTTTTGTGATTGTGTACCCTTGGGATAGACCCAGGCACAGACCTTGGTGAGGATTGTGAAAAGACGAGACCACCACCTTGCAAAGAATTAAACATGGCACCATGGTTGCTTAACAAGAGTCATAGTTATTCAGGTGAGTGTAACAACTTCACAGGTTTTCTGTACTGCTGCGTGCCTTGCTGTTGTTGCACACATTCTCTTAAACTCTAAGTATATTGAGGTGCACATCCATGGTGGCTGCTATTGAGAAAGGATAGAAAAACAAGCACTTTGTACTCAGCTACTCTTCTAATGCAAAACAACTAGCCAAGGTACCTGGGTTTCCCTCATTATTGCTACTTATTAGTACATCAAAACGCTAATAGTGTGATACTCGGGCTTGATGGACTCCAGCCACAGGCAAAATGACCTTACTGGAGGTGGAATTCAATCGGAGGCAAACTGATTGCCAATCCCTAGAGAAAGTAGGTGGCTGCCTATGAGGCAGGCCGGGCCACATGCTTCCAAAACAATCTCTGTAACTATGCAGCATGTTACCATTCATGCAAAATTGGATGGAGACAGAAACTGAAAGCCATGACTTTATAGGGCTAGAAATCCAAAATATTTTGAGGAAATTTATACAGAGAAAAAATAAAAACAAATGTTGTGAGGAAAGGAAAGGCCATGGCAAAAGATGTTTGTCATCTGAGTTATGATGCTGAAAACCTTCTACTGTGTCAATTTTCTGTTTATGGCTTTGTTTGAACAAAGTCCTGGCTTCAGTGTTATAGGAGGAAAGACCCATGTCACCCCTGTGGCACAACAAATGGGTTAATTAAAAACTGACTTAGGCCGGGTGTGGTGGCTCATGCCTGTAATCCCAGCACTTTAGGAGGCCGAGGTGGGTGGATCATGAGGTCAAGAGCTCGAGATCATCCTGGCCAACACGGTTTAGTAGAAACCCCGTCTCTACTAAAAATACAAAAAAAAAAAAAAAATAGCCGGGCGTGGTGGCATGTGCCTGCGGTCCCAGCTACTCCAGAGGCTGAGGGGGAAGAATTGCTTGGACCCAGGAGGTGGAGGTTGCAGTCAGCCGAGATTGCACCACTGCACTGCAGCCTGGTGACACAGCAAGACTCCGTCTCAAACAAACAAACAAACAAAAAACACTGATTTAATCTCAGGTCCTTAAATTCTATTAAAAAACCATTGCTGCAAGGAAGACCCTTAATCTGGATAATACTAATTTAAGGTTCTCTGGAGAAGAAATTTATGTAACAAGGGCAAATTGAAGCTCTGTGAAGTATGTCCAATAGCCAAACAAAAGAAAACAAACAAACCAAGAAGAATAAAAGTGAAAGATGCCAGGCACGGGTAGCTCACACCTGTAATCCCAGCACTTTGCAAGTCTGAGGAGGGTGCATCATGATGTCAGGAAATGGAGACCATCTGGCTAACATGGTGAAATCCTGTCTCTACTAAAAATGCAAAAAATTAGCCAGGCATGGCGGCAGCCGCCTGTAGTCCCAGCTACTTGAGAGGCTGAGGTAGGAGAATCGCTTGAACTTGGCAGGTGGAGGTTGCAGTGAACTGAGATTGTGCCACTGCATTCCAGCCTGGAAGACAGAGTGAGACTCTGTCTCAAAAAAAAAAAAAAAAAAGGAAAGAGGAAAAAGAGACCTAGATATGAAGATGTGAAATACATAATTAATAAATAAATCGAAACAAAAGTCCACATTTTAACAGAATTAGATATCTAAAACTAAAATATACAGCAAAAATGATGAAAATTTTAAAAATTGTGGCAAAATGTACATACCATAAAAATTACCATTTTATCCATTTTTATGTGTGCAATTCAGTGGCATTAAATACATTCACATTGTTGTACAACTATCGCAATTACTCCCCATTCCCTCCTCAACTCACCCGCTAGCAACTACCATTCTACTTTCTGTCTCTATGTTTTTGACTACTCTAGTTTGTCCGTGAATTGAATTATATAGTATGTGTCCTTTTGTGACTGGTTAATCTTACTCAGCATACGTAATGTCTTTAAAGTTTATTCATATTGTAGCATGTGTCAAAATGTTGTGAGAAATGGGGAAGTTCTTCTTCAAAGTTTGTAACTTAGACTACATTATAAGGAGTTACAATATCTTGCTCTATGACCATTATCCACAATTAGCATAAATATATACTCATGTATGTATATTCTCTAAATCAGCTACGTCTTAAATCAACTATGTTGACTTGCTCCAACATGTCTGAACAGAACTTGGCAAGCTCTAAACCCTGGTGCATGTCATTCCTTATTTGGAAACCCCCCTGACCTTCTCCTGACTAGCTTCCTCTTCCTCCTCCCTTATCTATTCAGGAAATTTCCAAGTTTTTAGCCAATTGGGTCAAGCATAGAATGTGAGGTCCTGTTCCAGCCAATGGAAACCGGACACAGCAGTAAGGCGATTGCATCGGGTTATGAAAGTTATAAATGTACATCTCCTTTGTTCACGTGTGCTCTCATGGCAAGACTGCCAGTGAGTTACACCCTTTCTGCAGGAAGTAAACTAGCCTTGCTGAGTAATCCATTGTCTCAGTGTGGCTTTTTCCCAACATTATAAACCAGTGTCCAACAATGTGTTTCCTTTTTAAGACTGAATGATATTCCA
This sequence comes from Saimiri boliviensis, assembly GCF_048565385.1. NCBI lineage: Eukaryota > Metazoa > Chordata > Mammalia > Primates > Cebidae > Saimiri > Saimiri boliviensis. The sequence goes on along the minus strand of NC_133470.1, from coordinate 75,829,797 downwards.
TTGTATATATATGTCACATTTTGTTTTTCCATATTTGACTTATAAAAGGTTTTATAAGTCAAAGTCTTAGTCCAATTTATCTTTTCTTCTGTGGCCTGTGTTTGTCATGTTAAAGGGATCATTTTGGCCAGGCACGGTGGCTCAAGCCTGTAATCCCAGCACTTTGGGAGGCCAAGGTGGGTGGACCACCTGAGGTCAGGGGTTAAAGACCAGCTTAGCCAACCTGGTGAAACCATCTCTACTAAAAATACAAAAAAAAAAAAAAAAAAAATAGCTGGATGCACTGGTGGATGCCTGTTGTCCCAGCTACTCTGGAGGCTGAGGCTCGAGAATTGCTTGAACCTGGGAGGTAGAGGTTGCAATGAGCTGAGATTACACCACTGCATTCCAGCCCAGGCAACAGAGTGAGATTCCATCTCAAATAATAATAATAAAAATTTAAAAATAAAGGTATAATTCTAAATTCGATGTCCTAAAACTTTACCCCCATATTTTCTTCTAAGAGTTTTATAGTTTTAGCTCTTACTGTTATATCTTTGATTCATTATGAATTAAAAATTTTCTGTGCTGTAAGGTATGGGCTCCTCTTCATGGTTTGGCATGTGAACATCCAGTTTTCCCAGCAACACTTGTTGAATAGACTGACTGGCTTTTGCATGTCTAAAACACAAGTTGTGAATTAACTGTAACATCTGCTAAAATGTACCAACTGGAAAACTCTTGTGAATTTAATACTGGGGTTCAAATTAGAGTTATACCTGGGAATCTAATGAAATCTAAACACGGTACTGTTAGTTGCAGAACGTATGAGTCACACAGCACCAAAATATGCTAGTGGCAGTGAATCCATATAGGTCTGCAACAACCTTAATTTTTGACTCGTCAGAAGATATATTTCGACTGAGGGGCATAAGGCAGAAAGAGAGACTAAAGAAAGGAGTGAAGTTTATCAGACAGTTTCAGAGCAGGAATGAAAGAAATGTGTATGCTTGGAAGAGGGCCAAGTGGGTGACTTGAAAGATCAAGTGCACTGTTTGACCTTTGGACTAGGGGTTTTATAGGTTGTCATACTTCTGGGGTCATGGATCCCTTCTCCCCTGATTCTTCTCTTGGGGTGGGCTGTCCACATGCACAGTGGCCTGCCAGCACTTGGAAGGTAAGCATGCACAGTATATTTAATGGAGTTGTATGCATGCTCACTTGAGATGTTCTTCCTTTACCAGTCAGATGTCCCTAGGAGGGCACATACCAGTTATACTCTGCCATTTCACCATTAAGTGAACATGCTTGAACTCATTCATCCAGCTCCCAAGACCCCATTTGGAATCTACGGATCACCAGCCCCCAGGTTTCCTATATCCATTGGGAGACTACCTTTTCCTGGTGCCGGTTGAGACCAGTTATTATTTTAGAGAAACAGTTTAACAACCGTCTGGCCATCACCTGATGGTTGCCTGACATTCCTGGTAGTGGTGGGGGCCTCTCCTTCCCTGTTCTTGTCTGACTAGCTATCTACTGTAACAATATCTACTATAATCTTAGCAGGGGGTTAACTAAATATTAAATAGGAGATTAACAGGTATAAGTCACCTTAGTTATCATAATATTAAATTGTTTCTGTCAGTTACACAATGACTTCACCAAATGGTACCCTATAAACCTCAAGTTAAAATAGTCAATATAGCCCAGTATAAATTAAAAATAGAGTCTTCAACAATTGATATTTATTATATAAGACTATATTATAATAAAAGTAAACTTATTTGGACTTTTGTTCTCCCTTCTTGGTACAGAGTTTCAAAAAATGTTTGGTATTTCCTAAGTGATAGAAATGTCATTTTTTATTTATAAAAAGCCCCTTGAGACCATACCTGAGTTTATGATAAGAAGGTGACTCATGGCAGGGTCCCTAGATAGCTTCAGGATGGGAGTTGGCTGGAGAAAAACCAAACACACGATTAGGCAGAAAAAATTTCCAACCCCACTTTATTACCTCTAAGGAAGGGAGAAGGGCTGAAAATTGAGTTAAATAACTGGACCACTGATGTAATTAAGCATGCCTACGTGACGAAATTTTCACCAAAAATTCTGTACAATAAGATTTGGTGAGCTTCTTGCTTGGTAAACATGTTGATGTAATAGGAGGATGGCACACCCCCAACAACATGGGGACAGAAATTTTGGCTACTGCACTCCCTTGCCTTATGAATCTCTTCATCTGACTGCTTATTTACACAATTTATAATAGAATATTACCACAATACAGCACTTGCCTGAGAGTTCTGTGAGTATTGCTAGTGAATTATTAAAATTTAAGGGGAACTGGGAACCCCTATATTTATAGTTGGTCAGTTAGAAGTGCAGGTGGCACTCAGAATTTGGGACTAACATTTAAAGTGAGGGTAGTTTGTGGACTTGACATTTGGGGTCTGCACGACTTTCAGATTGTTATCTTTCAAATTGAATTGAATGTCAGGACACCTAGCTGATGTCAGACAATTATTATCAGGACGTAAGTACCTAATTAGAAAAGAGGTGATTATCCCCACAGCTTTTCCATTTAACAACTTTATTTGCCCAGCCATTATGCCTGGAACAAATGAATGGTTTCTCCTGGCAGATTACTGCAACTTTAATGTTATGGTCTCATCCACTAAGGCCTCCTATGCCCAATATGACTGAAATTACTGACTCCATCCAAATAGCAACTGGTGAATATCATCCTATTATAAATCTGGCTAATATGTTCTGTTCAATTTCCATTTCAGTGCTTCTCTGCTAAAGTGTACCTTTCCCTTGAAAGGATGCAATACACCTGTATCATGCTATGTATGGAGCATTTCAGCAGCCTTGCCATTACATACAATTTTTGTAGGCAAGATATTAATTCTCCTATCTTTTTTTCAGGAGTGTGAATATATAACATTGATGACATCCTCCTCTGAGAAGGTTTGTTTGATATGCTGATTGAAGAAATACAAATAAAAGGGAGTTACAAAAAAAGTAAGTCATTTCCCCATATATAGTGAAAAACCCTGCCTCCTTTGTGAAATTTCTAAAATTACTTGGTGAACTGATGATTGTTTCATCCCTGACACTGTCAGGAAAGATCTGTTCATGTTCTCAGTTTCCATAATATTTATAAAATCCGACATATTTTGATTATTTTTGGATTCTGGCTACAACATACTACTCCTTTACAAATTTTATTTTAATGCTGTGTGACATTAAAATTGACAAACTTTAAATGGGAGATTCTCCAACAAAATAATCTAGAATATGTCCAAATTGAAATCAATAGGCACCCCTAGAGACTCTTTATGAAACTGCCATTGCAAAATTATAACTGAGAAAATTATTATGGTGAAAAAGATCTCACCCGACTCCATCTTGCTTATAACCTCCAACCTGTCCTTGTTCATTCCCAGGTGTAGGCCAAACAAACCTGGGGAGGAAGTTAGTTTATAGTTTAACTTCGAAACAAAGATAACAGCCCTTTCCTCCAAAAACCCACTTCCTGCCTAGGAACTAGACTGTTTTTGTAGAACTATCAAATTAGCCTCAAGATTAGAAATTGTGGTTTATGAGTCACGCAGCTGGAGTCTACAAGATTCTGTTCCTCCCCAGATTGCTCCTGGGGATAGCGTCACTGTTGTAAAACCTAAGATCAGTGCTTGAGATATTTTGCAGATCCTGCACTTGATGGAGTAGCTGGCACCACCCAGATGGATAAACTGGTGCATCTGGTAATGCGGCCCCAACCCAGGAACTGATTCAGCACAACAGGACAGTTTCAACTTCCTAGGATTCATCACCGACCCAACCAATCAGCACCCCTGACTCATTGGCCCCTACCCATCAAATTGTCCTTAAAAACTCCAGTCTCTGAGTTTTTGCAGAGACTGATTTGAGTAATAATAAAACTCTGGTCTCCCTTACAGTCATCTTTGTGTGAATTACTCTTTCTCTCTTGCAATTCCCTAGTCTTGATAAATCAGCTCTGTCTAGGCAACTAGCAAAGAAAATCCATTGGGCAGTTAACATCTTGATGTAAGTTGCCATGGGCTTTAGATATAGGAAACTGCCCATTAGGCTCAGGACTATACACTATTACAGTGATGATTGTTGGCCATATACTGGGTTCCCAGAGAAGAAAGGTCCTCACAGACACTGAGCATCTAACCCTGCATACCTAGAGGCCCGTTATGCCTTGGGTCATGAAAGTAAGACTGCAAAAATTTGGCATGGCCACGAAGTCCTACTTGCCACAAGAGGAAGCCAAACATGGGTCCTTTGGCATATCTCATCTATAGGAGGTAATGACCTCCCTTTTCCTCGTTCTCTTGCCAGATAGTATGGTGTTGGAGGAGGTCACCTGTCTACCAGAAACCTTCACTGGCTGTGGAGCCCCTTGGGACCAACTGAATGAAAATAATAAAAGTCGTAAGGGCCAAAGACATCGTCCGCTTTGCCCTCTGAAGTTTTGCTGAAAACTCAACAAACAAAAGACCTATTAATAGAAGAAATGACGTGCAACTTCAACACGGTCGGGGAGAACCACAGGGGGATTACTCCTAATCTCAATAGTGTTCATAAGTTTAAAAAAGCATCTTGAGGTTTACAAAAAGAATAAAGGCTTTGATAACATGTGGTGGCTCACTCCTGTAATATCAGCATTTGGGGATGCTGAGGTGAGAGGATCACTTGAGCTCAGAGTTGGAGACAAGCCTGGGTAACATAGTGAGACTCTGTTCCTATAAAAATATATAAAATACATATTAGCCAAGCATGGTGGTATGTGCCTGTTGTCCCAGCTACTTGGGAGGTTGAGGTAAGAGGATTACTTGAGCCTGGAAGTCAAGGCTGCAGTAAGGTGTGACCATGCCACTGCACTCCAGCCGGGGTGACAGAAGAAGACGCTGTCTCAAAAAATAAAAACAATGGTGGCTTAATTGATGGCAAAACAGGTTGTAGTGGCAGTACAGGTACTAAAGAGAGAGAAAAGAGGCTTGACTAACAAACGCAGTCTCATTATGTAGATGAAACGTCACAGGTAATGAATGGCCCTTAGAGACAACAGTGGTGTTTCTTTCAAACCTTTAAAAGTTTCAGGCTCTCGGTTAGTACTTTCTAGATATGAATGAAGAGTTTTTTTTTTTTAAAAAAAGGCCCTCAGAGAAAGTCTGGCTACCTCAATGCAGATGTTTCCTTACAGATTCCAATTTCTCCCACAAAAGATAGCATTTCAGGTAATTCCAACCTTTTAAAATAATCATCATGAAATATTTCAAAGAAAATATATTTTAGAGTGAAATATTTTGGTTTCTTTCAAAGTTCATAACATTTTACAGATATTACCACTATGATAGGTGAGGGAACTCAGAGAAATGTGACTGCTTTTTATTCTTAATCAAAACATCCGTGATAAAGGACAAGACCCATGGATCAATGCAAATGGCCAAACTTCAGGTAGTCACCTTGGCACTGGATGACCTGTCCAACAAATTTTCCAATTTGCAAATTTTACAAATTCTGGGTCACTGACTAAGAGCTTCCCCCTTTGGGGTAAAGCGCTCAGATAGTCTGACTCACATATACCCAAAATTTTAACCAAGGTTATGAATATCTCTAGAATACACTAAGGTTGTAATACAAAGCTTTATCAGGACGCTTATCGCTTTGAGTTGCAGATAGTAATGATTGTGATCAAGGCACTTTTTCCTCTCAGAATATACAATGCTGGACTCTCGAAGAATGCAATTAGTGGACTTTACACTTCCCCTATAGATCTCACGCAGCAGTTTAATTGAGAAGTATAATGGGATCCTCAGAAATACTAGTTAACCGACAGATGGCAAAGAGGCCCTCCACTGGGTGTCACTATTGCCAGAGGCATTAATTAGTCTCAGATTACATGCTCTGGAGACATGCTCTCCCTACACCAATGCCACACAAGTGGCATTGGACATAAAGAGAGATATCTCTAAAATTCATTTTTTTTATGACTACCTCATTATTGTGGCCTTTGTCCTCTATTAACTAGGGATGCACTTGTCCTACTTCCTAAAAGTTTTAGCCATTATTGAGTTTAAATTGATAGCAAAGCATTAAACATCAATTGTGGGTTAAGGTCTAAAATAAAGTTTCAATATTATGCGCCTTCTTGATACCTGTAACATCATTCCTATTTCAAATGGCCTAACTACATGTTCACCTCCCTTTCTGCTCCCATGGATAGAGCACCAAAAAAAAAAAAAAAATTGTCCTTATGAAAAGTATCAGCAGTAGTTTCTGTAAATACTTAATAAGTGAATTTCAGTGCCCTACCAGCCTACAGAATTATTCAAAGACCCAATTTCATTCCCCTGTGGCAAACAGGGAAAAACTCACCATCTTGACACTAAAAAATCTGTTTCTTGCAGTTCCTGGCTGTTCACTCTGTTCCTGGATGTAACCCTTGTGTGGTGCTGTGTGGTATGCAGTGTCTTCTTCTCCTGTGGCTGTGAATGTATGTGAGAAATAAACTGCCCTCAATTTCATCTAACAAGAGTCAGTCACATGTTTGGCCATCTCCATAAATTTAGGGAATTTCTCCCTCACCAACAGAGTTATTAGTTGATGCTATAACAAAAGACAACCCACAAAATGTAAGAAATTATTTGTAGACCATGTATTTGATAAGAGACTAGTATCTGGAATATATAAAGTGTACTGAAAACTCAATAATAAAAAGAGAAATTACTTAGTTTTAAATGGGCAAAGGATATGAACAAACATTTCTCCAAAGCTACACAAATGGCCAGTAAATACATGAAAAGATGTTCAACAGCATTAGTTATTAGAAAAATTTATGTGCACCACAACTGGATATGCACTAAGATGGCTATAATTTAAAAAGACAGTAACAAGTGTTGGTAAGGATGTGGCTGAACTGCAACTCTCTACATAACTGGTGGGATAGGAAAATTGTACAATCACTTTGGAATTCTGCTTTTTAGTTTCTCTAAATGTTAAATATATGATTAGCATATGATCCAGAAATTTCAATTCTTAGCTCTACATTCCAGAGAGTTGAATATTTTTGCTTACACAAAAACTTGATATGACAGCTCATAGAAACATCGTTCAAAATAATAAAAATGTATACAACTCAAATGTCCAAAAGCTGATTAATGAATAAAGGAAATACAACATCTTTATAAATGGGATGTTATTTTCTGATGAAAGGGAAGGAAATAGTGATACATGCTATAACTTTCCAAAACCATACAACATGGGAAAGAGAAATATAATTTGGTGTGGACTCAGTAATTATTCTAAATGACTTTTGTTTTAGCATGTTTAATTTTGTATAATATGTTTTTTAATGTTGTCTGTTAATTTTTCTGGTTTTTCAACAGTGCAGGAGCTGCATGTTTATCACTGCAAATCTTAATCAGAAGAGCACCAGCAATGATGGTTCCAGGTAGCAATGCTATCTTCAGAGTTACATAGTATAACAATAATCTCTCCGTGTTGTTTTCCGACAGAATCAAGATAATTCAGTGACAACATAGAGAGTAAGTGCCTTTTCTATTGGTCATATTATCTTACTTTCAGCTTCATTGTTGCAAAGGCCTCAGTGGCTAATCTTGAATTAGATGACACACAATTATTTTGTCAGATAAAGGCATTTGAATTTGCTGACTATTTGAATACCTGGAGCAGAGGTAGGAAAACTTCAGCCCACAGGCCAACTTGACCTATAACCTGTTTTTGTAAATGTGGCTTTATTAGAACACAGCCAGGATCATTAGTATATGAATTGTCTATGGCTGCTTTCACATTGTAATAGCAGAGTTAAGTAGTTAAGACAGATGATCTGCCCACAAAGCCAAAAATATCTACTCTCTGGCTCTTTACAGAGTAGATTGCTGACCTATTGTCAACAGTGAGAATGTTGGATCTGTAAGAAACGTTAAGAATTGTCTGGTTCATGACCTTTCTTTTCTAAGTGAGAAAAAAGCACCAAATCTACTAAGTCACAATAATCAGAACAATTGTCAAACTGTAAAACAAAATGACAAGATATATTATTTACCAAGTCCACTAAGTGCCAAGTATATGCAATTGGGTAGTTATAAACCAATTTTAAAAGGTGAAATTAGTCCTTAAATATGCTTAAGAAACTGACCCAGAAACATTTATGTTGTACATGGTTGAGACAAACTTGTGAATCTTCCTTTTTCAAAGTCTCTGTTTCATCTTACTAAACCACATTTCCACAAGAAAATGAATAGTTTTCCAAATTTCAAAAATTTCTCCATTAGGCCTGCTATTGCATATAAGTAACAACTTTCCATGATGAATTTTAAGTTACAATATAAACATCATATACCAGAATTGATCAAAGGTCAATGATCAGATTTTGTTGATTATCAGGTATGGTGTTTCATTATACCTTTAAAAATTCTTTTTCATTTTAATTTTTGTGGGTACATAGAAGATCTATGTATTTATGGAGTACAAAAGAGATATTGATGCAGGCATACAATATGTAATAATCACATCGGGGTAAATGAGGTATTTATTACCTCAAGCATTTATCCTTCTTGTTACAAACAATCCAATTACACTCTTTTAGTTATGTTAAAATGTACAGTAAATTATTATGGCCTATATTCACCCAGTTGTGCTATCAAACACTAGGTCTTTTTTAAAATCATTCCTAACTACTTTTTGAACCCATTAACATCTGCAAAAAAGATAATGTAAATTATTCCTTTCCAAATCGGATGCCCTTTATTTACTTCTCTTGTCTGATTGCTTTAGCTAGGACTTCCAGTATTATGTTAATAACAGTGGTGAAAGTGGGCACTCTTGTCTTGTTCCAGACCTCAAAGGAAAGGATTCCAGCATTTCTTCCTTCAGAAAGATACTATCTGTGGGTCTGTTATGTATGGCTTTTATTGTGTTGAGACGTGTTCCTTCTACACTCAGTTTTTTGAGAGTTCCAGTTTTAAAAGTTCAAAGGTATATGTGCAGGTTTGTTATATAGGTAAACTTGTGTCATGGGGGTTTGTGGTACAGATTATTTCATCACCCAGGTATTAAACTTAGTATCTCTTAGCTATTCTTTATGATCCTCTCCCTCCATTCAACCTCCACCCTCCGTTAGGACCCAGTTTGTGCTGGTTTCCTATATGTGTCTAGGTGTTCTCACAATTTAGCTCCCACTTATAACTGAGAACATGCAGTATTTGGTTTTCTGTTCCTACGCTAGCTTGTTAAGGATAATGGGCTCGAGCCTTATCCATGTTCCTTCAAAGAATATGATCTTATTCTTTTTTATGGCAGCACAGTATTCCATGGTGTATAGGAACCACATTTTAAAATTCAGTCTACCATTGATGAGCATTTGGTTTGATTCCATGTCTTTGGTATTTTGAATATGCTGCAATGAAACATATGCATCCATGTTTTTATAACAGAATAATTTATATTCCTCCAGGTACATAAGCAGTAATGCAATTGCTGGGTCAAACAGTATTTCTGTTTCTAGGTCTTTGAGGAATCACCACACTGTCTTCCACAATGGTTGAACTAATTTACACTCCTATCAACAATGTGTTAGCATTCCCTTTTCTCCACAATCTCACCAGCATCTGTTATTTTTTGGATTTTTAATAATTAGCCATTCTAACTGGTATAAGATAGTATCTTCCTGTGGTTTTGATTTACATTTCTTCTGATGATCAGTGATATTGACCTTTTTTTCATATGATTGTTGGCCCCATGTATGTCTTCTTTTGAAAAGTGTCTTCTCATGTCCTTTGCCCACATTTTAATGGTTTTGCTAGTGTTTTCTTTATCTTGTAAATATGTTTAAGTACTTTATAGATGCAGATATTAGGCCTTCATCAGATGCATTGATTGAGTAATGAAGGAATGTTGAATTTTATCAAATGTTTATTCAGTATCAATTGAAATGATCATGTGGTTTCTTTCCTTCATTCTGTTAATATAATGTATCATACTGATTGATTTGTCAGTCTGAAACTATCTCTACATCCCTGGAATGAATCTCACTTGGCTGTGATCTTTCTAATATGTTGTTGAATTTGTTTTGCTAGTATGCTGTTCAGAATTTTTGTATCAATGTTCATCAAGGACCCATCAATTATAGACTAGATAAAGAGCAGGAACATGGATGGAGCTGGAGGCCATTATCCTTAGCAAACTAATACAGAAACTGAAAACCAAATACTGCATGTTTTCACTTATAAGTGGAAGCTAAATGATGGGAACACATGGACACACTGAGGGGAACAACACACAATGGGGCCTTTTGGATGGTGGAGAGTTAAAAGAAGCAGAGATATCAGGGAAAAATAACTAATTGTTACTATGCTTAATACCTGGGTGACAAAATAATCTGTACAACAAACCCCCATGTCACAAGTTTACCTATATAATAAGCCTCCGCTTGTATCCCTGAACTTAAAATAAAGGTTTGTAAAAAACGTCCATCAAGAATATTGGCCTGTATTTTTTTGTATGTTTCTTTGTCTGGTTTTGGTATTAGGGTAATACTGGCCTTGTAGAATAAGCTTGGAAGTATCTTCTCTTCTATTTTTTGCTATAGTTTGAGTGGGATTTGTACTAGTTCTTTGAAAATGTTTAATAAAGTATCACAATGAAGCTATGAGGGTCTGGACTTTTCTCTGCTGGGAGACTTTTTATTATGGCTTCAATCTTGGTACTTGTTATTGCACTACTCAGAATTATCATGGCTCAGTCTTGGTAGGTTTTAAGTGACTAGCCTTTTTTTTTTTTTTTTTTTTTTTTTTTTTTTTTTTTTTTTTTTTTTTGGTTTTCCAATTTATTACCATTTAGTTGTTCATGGAAGCATGTAAAGATCTTTAGATTCCTGCAGTATCAGTAGTAATGTCTCTTTTTCATCTCTGCTTTTATTTATGTGCATCTTCTCTCTTCTTAGTCTTGCTAAAGGTTTGTCAATTTTTTATATTTTTTTAAATACATTTTTCATTTTCTTAAAAAATTTTTTTGAAACACGATCTCACTCTGTCCCCCAGGCTGGAGTGCAGTGCCATGATCTCTACTCACTTGTTGCCTTAGCCTCCTGGGCTCAAGCAATCCTCCTGCCTCAGCCTACCAAGTAGCTGGGACTACACAGGCATGCACCAACATGCCCAGCTAATATTTGCATTTTTTTTTTCAAGTTTCCTCTTTTGCACAGGGCTAGTCAGCTATCCCAGCACCATTTATTTAATAGGGAGTATCTTTTTTTGAGTATTTCTTTCCATCTCTTTATTTTTAGTCTTTGTGTGTCTTTATAGGGGAAATGTGTTTCTTGCAGGCTATAGATTCTTGGGTCTGGCTTTTTAAAAATTCACTCATTCACTCTATGCATTTTGACTGGAGAGTTTCTTTTATGGAGACTTTCTTTCATTTTCAACGTTATTACTGATAAAGAAGGAATTACTCATGCCATTTTGTTATTTGTTTTCTGGTTGTTTTGTGGTCTTCTCTTCTTTCCTGTCTTCCTTTCAGGGAAGGTGATGGACCCTGTGGTATGTTTTAATTTATTGCTTTTCAATTTCGTTTACCTGTACTATGTATTTGATGTGAAATTACAATGAGGCTTGCAAATACTATCTTATAATCATGATTTTAAACTGAAGAAAATTTAACACTGATTACATAAACAAATAAGCAAAAGGAAAATTTATAAAAACTCTACATTTTAACTTCATCCCTCCACTTTTTAACTTATTGCTTTTTCTATTTAATTCTTCTTTTACACTCTATGTATTGAAAGGTTTTATAATTTTTTATTTTTATTATTTCCTCTTTTAGTGTTTCTACCCAAAATATGAGTAGTTTACACACTGCAATTAAAGTGTTAAAATATTCAATTTTTTTGTATTCTTACTATTTCTAATAAGTTTTGTACCTTCAGATGATTTTTTATTGTTCATCAATATCCTTTTCTTTCAGATTAAGGAACTCCCTTTAGCGTTTCTTGTAGGACAGGTGTGTTGCTGATGAAATTCCTCAGCTTTTATTTTCCTAGGAAGATCTTTATTTCTTTTTCATGCTTAAATAATATTTTCGCTGGATATACTAGTCTAAGGTAGAAGTTACTGCCACTCTCTCCTGGCCTGTAAGGTTTCCACTGAATGTCTGCTGCCATACATATTGGAGTGCATTGTATGTTATTTGTTTATTTTCTCTTGTTGCTTTTAGGATCCTTTATCTTGAGTTTTGGGACATTGGTTATTAAATCCCTTGAGGTAATCTTCTTTGGGTTAAATCTGCTTAGCGTTCCATAACTTTCTTGTACTTGAAGACCGATATCTTTTTACAGGTTTGAGAAGTTCTCTGCTATTATTTCTTTGAATAAACTTTCTATCTCTCTCTCTCTACCTCCTCTTTAAAGGGCAATATGTCTTAGATTTGCTGTTATCAGGCTATTTTCTAAGCCTCATAAGTATTTTTTAAGTCTTTTTCTTCTGTCTCTCTTGACTATGTATTTTCAGATATCCTGTCTCCAAGCTCACAAATTCTTTCTTTCTTCTGCTTGATCAATTCTGCTTTTAAGACCTTCTGATGCAATCTTCAGGATGACAATTGTATTTCTCAACTCCACAACTTCAGCTTCTTTTTAATTATTCCAATGCCTGTTAAACTTATCTAATAAGATTTTCAACTCCTTTTGTGTGTTATGTTGAATTTCAGTGAGTTTTCCTAATACATGCATTTTGAATTCTCTGAAAGGTTACATAAGTCTTTTTGACCAGGAGCTGTCCCTGGTACCTTTCTGTAGTTAAGTTGGTGGGGTCATGTTTTCCTGGATGGTCTTGATGCTTGCAGATATTCATCAGTTTGGGGGCATTAAAAAGTTAAGTGTTTATTGTAGTCTTTGCAGTCTGAGCTAGTTTATACCTGTCCTTCTTGGGAAGACTTTCCAGGTATTCAATGGGACTTTGGAGTTTTAATCTGTTTTTGGTCACTTAAGCTGTATCTGCATCATAGGGCACCCCAAGCCCAAAAACACTGTGGCTTTTGCATACTTATAGAAGTACTGCCATGGTGGTCTTGCATAAGATCTAGGAGAATTATCTGAATTACTAGGCAGAGACTCTTGTTCTCTTCTCTTGCTTTCTCCAAAACAAACAGGGTCTCTCTCTGTATGCTGAGTTGCTTGGAGCTTGGGGAGAGGTAACACAAGCACCCCTGTGGTCAACATCACTGGGACTGCTGTGTGGGACAGTACAGCACTGGGTCTTTCCCAAGGCCCACTGTAATCACTACCTGATTGCTGCCTTTGTTCACTTAAGTCCCTAGGGGTCTACAATTAGTATGTTGTGAAATCAGCCAGGTTTGTGTTTTTCCCCTCATGGTGGCCCAGGACAGGTTCAAGAACATTACCCAGAATGTAGGGCCTAGAATGAGAGGCCTTAGAAATCTACCTGCTGCTCTATTCTTCTGTGTCTGAGCTGGCATCCAAGCCACAAGACAATGATGTCCTTTTCACTCTTTCCTCTTCTTTCAGAAGCAGGGATTCTATCCCCATGGCCACCATCTTCACGTGCCTATGGGGAGTACTGCGAGGCGACCAGCAATATACACTCAAGGTTCAAGGGCTCTTTAGTCAGCTAGTGCCAGACCTGAGATTCACCCTTCAGGGAAGTTGGCTCTACTCTGGCCCAATAAATGCCCACAAATCACACCTAAGAGCCATAGCCTGGAATTGGGGTCCCAAAATGTCCACTTTGTGCTCCACCTCACTGTGGCTGAGCTGGTACCTGAGGTGCAAGAAGAAAGACTCCTTTACTTTTCTTTCTGCTTCTCAAAAACACAAGGTGTCGGTCCTCATTGGCACCACATCCGTAAATATTCTGGGTCACACCTTAAGCCAGCAGGTCTCACAGTCTCACCAAGGCCCATGCCATGTACTACCTGGCTACCGCTGTTGATTATTCAGGGCCCAAGAGCTCTTCAGTTACAACATGATGTATATTGTTAGGACTGGGTCCTTCTCTTCAAGGCAATGAGTTTCCTTCTGACCCAGGATATGACTAGAAATGTCATGCAGGAGCTAGAGCCTGTAATGGGGACCTGAAAAACTCTGCCTGTTACCCTATTTTACTGTGGCTGAGCTGGCCTCCATGTTGCAAGACACAGTCCTCTTTGCTTGTCCCTCTCTTTTCTTTAAGTGGAAGGAAGGAGCGTCTTTCAGAGCTGTGAGCTGCATTGCCTGGTATTGGAGGTGGGGTGGTGGAAACATGCCCTTAGCCATTCTGTTGTGTCACTAGGTTTTGTGCCCCCAAATACACTGGCTCCAAGCTCAGCCCAGCACTAAGACTTGCCTGGGAGTTGCAGGCTTTGTGGCCCACAACGCCTTTCAAATTAATTAAGTACTCTAGAGGACTTGAGTTTATAGTAGCTAGTCTTGCCGGATGTGAAGTTAGAGCCACCAGGATGGATGATTCCCCTCTGCTTAGATATGGTCTAAATGCTCCCTCCATGGGCATTGGCTGAGTTCTGTGTGATGTTGCTTTCACTGCGACAGGACGGTACTGAGTTCCAATGCAAAGACCCACAATCACAATTCTTTTCTTCCCCCTAGAGCGTAGACTGTCTCTCTGGGCAACAGGGCTGCTACTGGGGGATGTGATGGGGGTGGCATCAGCAATTCAAGATTATCTTTTCAGTCCTCTTCTATGCCTTTTTCAATGATATAAAGTTAAAACCAGGTACTGTGGTTACTCACCTGATTTTTGGTTTTTATTAATATGCTTTTCTGTGTAGATGTGAAATTTGGTGTTCCTACAGGAAGGACAATTGGTAGATGCTAGATGCTAGATGCTTCTATTCAGTCATCTTGCTCCTCTAGGAATTTCATCATATATTGTCAGTACCTTCATTCCACTTTCAGTAAAGAAAGTGTCTATTAAGAAAGTTCATTGGTAAGAAACAGTTAAGAAAGAAATATTATTTAGTTTGAAAAATATGAATTAGAGAAGGACAAATATGGCTGGAAAATACTATCTGAGAAATACGCTTTCTGAACAAAGTAATTTGCTGCATCAAGGTTTTCAGATTATTGAGTCATGATGGGTATCCATTTATATTTAACTAAACGTGAACATTTTAAACATTTTCTTTTATTGATACTAAAATAACCTATCAACCAACAAAATCCCCTGGCTTCATGGATTCATAGTTTAATTGAACAACACATGGAAAGAAGAGCTTGTACCAATCCTGCTGAAACTATGCAGAAAGTTGGAGACAAAGGATTTCTCATTAGCTGATTCTATGAAGCCAGCATCATCCTGATACTAAAATCTGACAAAGACACAGCAAAAAGAAAAAACTAGAGGCCAATATCCCTCATAAACGTAGACATATAAATCCGCAATGAATTCTAGCAAACTAAATCTGGTACCAGGTTCAGAAAACATTCACCATCATCAAGTAGGCTTCACTTCTGTGATGCAAGGTTGGTTCAACATTTACAAAATAAGTGATTTACCATATTAACATAACTAGAAAGAAAAACCTTATGATTACCTCAACAAATACAAAAAAAATATTTTGGATAAAATTTAACAACCCTTCATGATAAAAGGCTTCAAGAAATTAGATCTCAAAGAGACCTAACTAAAAATAAGAGCTATCTGTGACAAACCCACAGCAAACATCATAATGAATAGGCAAAATCTGGAAGTATTTCCCTCAAGAACTGGAATAATGTGTTTGCCTTATTTGAACATAGTCAAACAGTTAGCTATATTTGATTGGCCCACACTCGGTGACCGGCACAAGTGTAACCTATGGTCTGTTTATACCTCCACTTGTTATAGTTCACAGCTTTTACAGAGGAAACTTTAGGCTGAACTTAAATTATGCAAGGAGATAGCTTTAGGCTAAAATTATTTAACAATTCCCTCTTTTTGCTCACCTTCTCAATTGTGAGAGATTGATCAAAACTTTACTCATTGATGTCACTATCACCATTGTAAATGTACTTACTTGGTCTTGAAACCTACTGGAAAATGGTAGAACAGTGAGTTTTACAAGGTGGGAACAAGGACTTCAGGTTTTTATTATTATTATTATTACAGGTTAGAGGAGAGGGTACTTACTTATGCTTGAATGTGCTGTTTACAGGAGAACACAAAACCCAAACCTGGTCTGTTCCAGGATCTATGTTTCCTTAAAGTCTTAGTTTGATTAAGTCACATTTAGTATGAGTGACTCCACTGTGGTTTGGTCTGTTCTATTGGGGCCTAATACATGAGCTCAGTCAAAAACAATGCCCTCCCACAATTTTATTCAAAAATTACTCCTCTTTGGTCAGTTTCTCAGTTAGGGAAAAGTATAACAAAAATGTAGGGCCTTAGCGTCACTCTCAGTTACCATCATTCTGAGTTTCTGGTCTCAGCATGTCATTCATAGGTTATGGCTCCCTCATGATCACACATTTTTTCCGGCTTTTATCATTGTAGATGAAGGGATACCAGTTGACCTTCTAGAGATTGCTACATGCAAACATTTAAAACTTTTGAGAGAAAACAGCACATCAGTGAAAATATTATGACTATTAAGAGGGCAATACCAAGAGTTTGGAGTATGCTCCTTACCTAGGATCCCCATAAACCAAACCATCTAAAGTTAAATAGATGAAAGAATGAGCCAGACAGAGTTAACTTGCTTAACTAAGCAGTCCCTTTGTTAATCCCCAGCAATTGGATCTAATACATGATGTAATGTATTTCTTTATAGGCCTCTAGTGACAGAGGCTGTACAGATACTTCTCTGTGACAAAGCATAGACATTAGCTACTCTGCTTAGCACCCAATATCAAACTTGGATGGCATAAACTTTCCCCTGGTTGGGCTCTGTACTCTTTAATGCATTCAAAGTGGAGTGGAATGGCCTCCAATCAGGAGTTGCAACATGTGGTTTTTGGGCAAGATCATCGCTCTAAGTAACAGAAAAAAGAGAAAAGGGAAAGGAGAGAAAGAGAGAAATAAAAGCATTGCCTGTGGTGGAGTGGGGAAGGCAAAGAGCTCAGGGAGGCCAGAGAAAGTCTCATCCATTGCAGAGACACTCAATCAAAAGTGTAGGTGGCCAATCGTCAGTCAGGAAGTGATCTTTTCTAGCAGTCCTATCAGCTCTCAAGTCTCCCCCTTTGGAGAGAAAAAGGTTCCCCATGTTCTATGATCCTGTACATGCCTAATCTTGTCACTCATAGCAGACAGTGCAAAACGGATCCAAAGAGAATAGCGGTTAACATCCCATAGGGCCAAATCTCTGTTTAACTAAGAGGTACTTTACTAAGGGGAGGGCCTCTAACTCCCTACGTCTTAGGAGAGAATCTAACCTGCCTAAATTGGACCTCAAACCCAATCCCATTCTTTACCCAGGTGAAACGTAACTCACTACTTACCAAAAGTCAACCAATTGGTGCTGAAGTCTATTTCCTTTGGATCAGGATAATAACTGAGCCAAAATGTTAGCAGATTTAATTTTTTATATCAATTAATTGCTTACACTTTTTATTTGCCTTTTGTAAAATCTTGAAATAAAAATATTGAAAACATTTTAGAAGTTTCTGCATATCTTTAGGCATCGCTAGATAAGACTAATTTCGGAGGTTTCATTTTCAAATGTCCTTCTGTATAGTGTTGTTTATTTGGAATTTTCCACTGTGAGTTATCTTTAGGAACATTTTGACATTTCTGTAAGAGTTCACTGCGCCCTGGGCCTGATACTTATGCACGTATAAGCTGGAGGAAGACAGTTCTTCAGAAATTAAGGATCCCATTTTTACTTCAGATATTTACTCGGCTCTCAAGTTCCCCTTCTCAACTTATGCAAATATTTTTTGCCTAAGTGCACAAGAAGAATGAAATAAAGGAGTAGAAAACAATAATTGCTGTGAGTTTTTTCAAAGCCCAATTTTACACTACCTGCAATATTGTCATTTACTACTGGTTTCTTTGACCCAGTCACATGTAGGAGGCCTCTACCTGGATCCAGGCCAGTTAATGACCAGATCCAATCTGATACTGGGCCCAGTCAAGTATCTGTAGTGACTTCCAAACCCACTTTGGAAGTTTGTTCGAAGAAACTCGGAGAGCTTAGAACTCCACTCTCTGGAGTTTCAGAATCCAGCAGAGATCTTACCATGCTTCTCAGCTGCTCTGAGAGAGCAATGGACACAGTGAGTCGGGCGGGTAGCTTGCTTGGTCACTCAGCACTCCCTGGGATTGTTAGAAGCTTCACTGTGGATCCCACTTTATTGAGCACTGAACAATTCGTGAATCAGGCAGCCTCCCAAAACCAGAGTATGCTCTGGTTTATTATTCTGAGTCACGTATCTCATAGATTCCCTTCTCTTTTGATGTAACTTCTTTCTGGTATCTTATTAATTGTTAAGTAGTAATAGTGAGACTATTTTCCCCAAATGTACAAACCATTTTCCATTTGCAGTTCTTGTTCAGTCCCTCTTAACTCCAACAATAAGCAATGCATAAAATAACTGCAATTACATTTTATCAATCAAAACAGTATTCTCTTTAATACTTGAATCATAAAATAGATTATCGAGAGAGAGAGATAACTTGTCTTCATACATCTGTCAGTGATCATTTGAAGTGAGGTTACTGGGCAATTTTTGGTAACATCTTGATATTACCTAAAATAATAACTTATTATGAATGTGTACTTAATTAAAAGATATGAAAGCTTTTTAAGTCATATTAACCTAAAATACATTCATTATAGAAGTCCCAAGCATAAACTTTTCATGTAAAAGTACTGTAATGAAGCAAAATTTATGTCATTGTTTAAGATTCTAAATACCTTCAAATAAGACATATGCAATTTTTCACTCGAAAGATATAAAACAATCAGAGAATGTTCTCTAAGGAAAGTGGGTATTGACCTGCTTTTCCAGGATGAGAGTACTTTTTGAATTTGAGGGATAAAAGGGGCAGATCATACTGTAAGAATCGGGGGGCAAAGATAGGGTTGTCAGAAATTTAGACAGTCAGACTATCAGACATTATCAGGAGAGAGAGACAGCTTGTTTTCACACATCTGTCAGTGGTAACCGGAAGTGAGATTAGTGGGCAATTCTTTTACAGCACCCTGTTATTACCTAAAATAAATGTGTGCTTAATTAAAAGCTATGAACCTTTTTATGTCATATTAACCTCAAATGAAATTATTATAGAATGTTTTAATTTTCCTAATACAGAACTTAATTAAAGTTCTATAATTTCCATAATATCTAAATCAATTCTGACTTGGAACTCAAGGATAGTTTTGCTACACAAGTGGTGACTATACATAAGACCTGGCGGAAGCATTGTGGTTAGCATACCTTGTAGTGCTATTATCAAATAGTATCCCACATAGAAAACCCACTCCGGTATTTGAAATGTATCCTGACCATGCCAGTGGCTACATGTCTATCAGATATTCACTCCATGGTTACATATAAAATCATTTTCACTAACTCCTATTTTCTATAATTTTATTTTATTATATTATATTTTATTTATTTTTTGAGACGGAGTCTTGCTCTTTTGCCAGGTTGGAGTGCAGTGGCACAACCTTGGCTCACTGCAACCTCCGTCTACCAGATTCAAGTGATTCCCCTGCCGCAACCTCCTGAGTAGCTGGGACAACAGGTGTGCACCACCGCACCCAGTTAATTTTTTAGATTTTATTAGAGACAGGGTTTCACTGTGGCCAGGATGGTCTCGATCTCCTGACCTCATGCTCTGCCCACCTCGGCCTCCCAAAGTCCTGGGATTATAGGTGTGAGCCACTGCTCCCGGCTATTTTCTGTAATTTTAAATCCCAGAGTCCACATTGTTAATGAACTCAAGTAATCAGTACACCATGACCTAGAGAAGAATAAAAGTGCACATTTATGATATACAATGTTGCAAAGACAGCTATCTTTTCATCAAAATTCATGGTTCTATAAAATTGTCATTGTGAAGTGGCTGCCCATCCATAAACTGCATTTCTCAGATGACTGTGGATATAGGAAGGGCAATATAGTTAGTTCTTATGATAGAATATAGACAGAAGTGATATGTGTCTCTTAGAGGCAAAGACAGTTAAAAGGCCAATGCGTCTTCACCTTGCCTCTCTTTCCAAGTCAGCCAGCTTTAAAGAGAGGACTCAAGGCCCTGAGCCATGCTGAAGCCACAAGATGAAAGAACAATGAATCCTTAAATTTATGTATGCAGTATATCTGTCCATCTATTATGAATGAATATATTGGATTTATATATAAAAAGAAATAAATTATCTTTAGCTATGGACTTGAAATATCACTCCTGGCTGGATTGTGGAAAGAGCAAAGGTAATAGAGAATATTGAAGGAAATCGAAGCCTTATTGGATTAGAACATCTGAGTATGTTTGTACCCCAGAGCGTGGGAGACAAAACTGAAAAAGACTTGGAGCAACAGAGATTCATTAAGAATTTTTAGTTAAACAAAGGAACTCAGTCTTCCAAATAAAGATCATGTGTAGGTGTTTCCTTTATCTATTCCAATCTATTACTTCAGATGACAGTAAGTTATAAGTCATCAAGTTGAGAGAGGTGCAAAGGAGCAAGAAAGCCACAAAATACATCAGGCTTGAGATTTACATCCAGGAAAACTTTTTTTATGTGGTTGTTGGTGTTTGGAATTGATTAGACTCAAATAGATGAGAAAGTCACTAAGGTTTTGAGAAATTTTTTTTCTACAATAAAAGACAGAAATCTGTTTGTGCACGCTTTGAGGAGTACATCCTCCCACAAAGATGAAAAATGGGGATAATAGAAGACAGGGTACTTCCCACAAGGTGAAGCCAGGTGCCAATGGAAAAATAAATAGATTACAAAATCAACATATGGCTTTTACCACTGCTCTGACATCAATGAATAGGGCCCTTGAAATATGAATGTAAGATGAAGTGCCTTCATTCTGGATCTGGAGCAAATCCTGGTAGCTTCCAGTTCAAAACGTGTTGGCTGAATGTTTCGTTCTCCAACGGACATATGAGTAGGACTTTGAACGCCAGAATCTGTATTATGAATATATATTTTTGTCTTCTTCCCTTTATTTCTGAGATTTACCAACCATTATTAGATGTAAACATGTATAAGTAAGTATTTATGTAACTTCAAAAAATAGGAGTTAAAACCCATAAGATTACCAAATGTATTTGACAACTTTACATTACTTCAAGATTAGCAGTTAAAAATGACTTCAGAGTATCTGCACACAGACACCAGTGACTCTTACATTTATATTCCCAGCCATAACCTTTCCAAGGAACTCCAAACTCTTATATTCAACTTCATATTTGCTATTAAGAATCTTTAAAATGGCTTTTTTCTGCCTAAAAGATTATTTTTCATAGATTGACTATCCACATAATAATTTTATATTATCCTCCATTGCTTTATTTTTTTCTCATTTAGTACTTAACGATTTTAAATATAATATATATTTTACTTATAAATATTATTTATTTATAATACTCATTAATATGGTGTTCGATGAAAGTAACTATTTCTGTTTGGTTCACTGGATAAGCCCTGGTGCACAGAACAATGAATGACATGAAGTAGGCACTTAATAAATATTGTCTCTTCAAGTTTGCACAGATCTCTGGTTCTACTCTCTGAGTGACCGTCTGCTCCTAATAGTTCTATTTCAAAACTAGATTAATTGTTCCCGTTTCCTAAATATATATTTTCAAACCATATCAAAATAAGCACAGTATCTGAACAAATTCAAACTTCAACATTTTAATTTTTCATTAAAAAATTTCTACCCAATTTTTATTTTGATAACAATTAAAACTAAGAACGTCTAACTGCTGTGGTTTTAGTATGTCCTCCATAGTTTATTTATTGAAAACTCAATCTCCAGTGCAACAGCATTGAAATGTGGGTCCTTCAAGGGGCCATTAGGCAGAACCCTCACAAATGGATTCGTTATCAGGGGAGTGAGTTTGTGAAAAAGTGGTAAGTTCCATACCCTTTCTCTCTTGCTCCTGCACTCTCTTGCCTTTGTGCCTTCCACCATGGGACGACACAGAAAAAAGGCCCTTGCCTGAAGTGTGCTCCTCGACCTTGGATTTTCAGCATCCAGAGCTGCGAGAAATAAATCTGTTCTTTATGAATTATTCAGTCTCGTGATACATTGCTAAATACCTGTCAAAATGGCTATTTTTTTTTTAAGTGACAGTGTCAATACTGGTTAGAATGTAAAAGAACTAGATTATGCATGTATTTTTCTTGGTAATATAAAAGGGCATACCTACATTGCAAATTATTTTGACAGTTTCTTATAAACTAAGCATGCAATTTCCATATTATCCAAAAACTGAAAATTATATTTACACAAAAACCTGTACACAAATGTTTAAATCAGCTTTACTGTTATCAGTACTAAGTTAATAACTCAGATTTTTTTCAGGGAATAAATGGTTAAATAATCTGTAGCACATGGGATATTATTCAAAGATACAAATAAATAATCTACTGATGTATGCGTATGCAACAACTTGATGGCTTTCAAGTGAATTATTCTGAATTAAATAATAAAATCCCCCAGGGTTACATATCGTACCATTATGTGATTTTTTTTAAATGGCAAACTTAGAAGAAAAAATTTTACTGTCAATATTCTGGTTGTGTTATTTTACTGTAATTGTGTAAAATATTCCAAATGAGGAAAACAGGCTGAAAAGTGTACAGAGTCTCTCTGTATTATTTTTTCAAACTGCATGTGAATTTATAATTACTTCAAAGTGAAAAGTGTGATTAAAGATACTATGTGCAATGGGAAACCATATAAAATGTAAGTGTGAATAGAATATATGATGTAATGACTGTGAAGTGGATTTAGTAAAAGATAGGTTTTTGGAGGAAAGCAGCTTTAGAAAAAAAAAAAACTTAGCAAGTACAGATAAATTCTAAGGGGATATATAAGTTAAAAGACAAGATTGAAGTAATGGATACAGAAATGTGTAAGCCACAATGTACAAAGAAGACACAAGTTTCTCTTACACTAATTTTTAGAGTAAGCAAAGTTAATTAAAGGAAATTTCTGAAAACTACATAGAATTGGTAATACTGAAATGCCAGTCGAAATCATAGTTATTTATTAAACTGAATCACTTGGTAAAAATTATATTTGAGTCAGTTTCTACTAGCTGTGTTGAAAATAGCAGCTCATGTATCTGGCATGGCATTCTGGATAAGGTGTAATAAACATTTTCAACAGGTTGATTCTCCTTTGTCTTTACTGTTTTATTTGTTTTATTTTCTAAAAGAAATAAAATCAACAAGTATATTTTCAGGTACCAATTTGAAAGTCAGACTTATGTTTAAGCTTCTTGTAGTATACTTTGAAGTCAGGAAGCAGGATGACTCCAGCTTTTATCTTTTTGCTTGGGATTGTCTTGGCTATGTGGGCTCTCTTTTGGTTCCAGATAAACTTTAAGGTGTTTTTTTCCAGTTCTGTGAAGAAGGTCAATGGTAGCTTGATGGGGACAGCGTAGAAACTATAAATTACTTTGGGCAGTATGGCCATTTTCACGATATTGATTCTTCCTAACCATGAGCTGGAATGTTTTTCCATTTGTTTGTGTTCTCTCTTATTTCCTTGAGCAGTGGTTTTTAGTTCTCCTTGAAGAGGTCTACATGTCCTTTGTTAGTTGTATTTCTAGGTATTTTATTCTCTTTGTAGCAATTGTGAATGGGAGTTCGCTCATGATTTGGCTGTTTGCCTGTTATTGGTGTATAGGAATGCTTGTGATTTTTGCACATTGATTTTGTATCCTGAGACTTTGCTGAAGTTGCTTACCATCTTAAGGAGATTTTGGGCTGAGATGATGGGTCTTCTAAATATACAATCATGTCATGTACAAATTGAGACAATTTGACTTCCTCTTTCCTAATTGAATACCATTTATTTTTTTTCCTTGCCTGATTGCTCTGGCTAACACTTTCAACACTACGTCAAATAGGAGTGGTGAGAGAGGGCACCCTTGTCTAGTGCCATTTTCAAAGGGAATGCTTCCAGTTTTTGCTCATTTAGTATGATATTGGCTGTGGGTTGGTCATAGATAGCTTTTATTATTTTGAGATATGTTCCATTGATACCTAGTTTATTGAGAGCTTTTAGCATAAAGGGCTGTTGAATTTTGTTGAAGGCCTTCTCTGCATCTATTGAGATAATCATGTGGTTTTTGTCTTTGGTTCTGTTTATGTGATAGATTACATTTATATTTGCATATGTTGAACCAGACTCACATCCCAGGATGAAGCCAACTTGATCATGATGGATAAGCTTTTTGATGTGCTTTTGCATTCAGTTTCCCAGTTTTTATTGAAGATTTTTGCATCAATGTTCATCACATATATTGGCATGAAATTTTCTTTTTTAGTTGTATCTCTGCCAGGTTTTGGTATCAGGATGATGTTGGTCTCATAAAATGAGTTAGGAAGGATTCCTTCTTTCTGTGTTGTTTGGAATAGTTTCAGAAGGAATGGTACCAGCTCCTCTTTGTATGTCTGGTAGAATTCAGCTGTGAACCCGCTGGACTTGGACTTTTTTTGGTTGGTAGGCTATAAATTGCTGTCTCAACTTCTTCACACCTTGTTATTGGTCTGCTTGGGGATTCAAGTTCTTCCTGGTTTAGTCTTGGGAGGGTGTAAGTGTCCAGGAACTTATCCATTTCTTCTAGATTTACTGGCATATGCACATAGAGTTGTTTGTAGTAATCTCTGATTGTAGTTTGTATTTCTGTGGAATTGATGGTAATATCTATCCCCTTTATCAGTTTTTATTGCATCTATTTGATTCTTCTCTCTTTTCTTTTTTATTAGTCTGGCTACAGATCTATCTATTTTGTTAATCTTTTCAAACTATATTACAAAGTTATAGTAATAAAAACAGCATTGTACTGGTACCAAAACAGAGATATAAATGAATGGAACAGAACAGATGCCTCAGAATTAATGTCACACATCTACAACCATCCGATCTTTGACAAAACTGACAAAAACAAGCAATGGGGAAAGCATTCCTTGCTTAATAAATGGTGTTGTGGAAATTGGCTAGCCTTGTGCTAAAAGGTGAAACTGGACCCCTTCCTTACACCTTATACAAAAATTAACTCCAGATGGATTAAAGATTTAAACATAAGATATAACACCATAAAAATCCTAGAAGAAAATCTAGGCAATACCATTCAGGACATAGGCATAGATAGGCAAGGACTTCTTAACTAGAACACCAAAAGCAATGGCAAAAAAAGCCAAAATAGACAAATGGGATCTAATTTAACTTAAGAGCTTTTGCACAGCAAAAGAAACTATCATTAGAGTGAACCGGCAACCAACAGAATGGGAAAGAATTTCTGTAGGCTACCTATCTGACAAAGGGCTAATATTCAGAATCTACAAAGAACTAAAAAATATATACAAGAAAAAAAAAACTTCATCAAAAAGTGGGCAAAGGATATGAACAGACACTTTTCAAAAGAAGACATTTATATGGCCAAGAAACATATGAAAAAGTACCCATAATCACTGGTCATCGGATAAATGCAAGTCAAAACCACATTGAGATACCATCTCATGCCAGTTAGAATGGCTAGCATTAAAAAATCAGGAGATAACAGATGCTGGAGAGGATGTGGAGAAATAGGAACACTTTTACACTGTTGGTGGGAGTGTAAGTTAGTTCAACCATTGTGGAAGACAGTGTGTGGATTCCTCAAGGATCTAGAAATAGAAAATTCATTTGACCCAGCAATCCCATTACTGGGTATATTCCCAAAGGACTATAAATCATTCTATTGTAAGGACACATGCACAGATATATTCATTGCTGCACTGTTTACAATAGCAAAGACTTGGAACCAACCAAAATGCCCATCAATTATAAACTGGATAAAGAAAATGTGGCACATATACACCATGGAATACTATGCATCCATAAAAAAGGATGACTTCATGTCCTTTCTAGGGATATGGATGAATCTGGAAACCATCATTCTCAGCAAACTGATACAAAAACAGAAAACCAAACACCACATGTTCTCATTCATAGGTGGGTGTTGAACAATGAGAACACATGGACACAGGGAGGAGAACATCACACATTGGGGTCTCTTGGGGATGGGGAGGCTAGGGGAGGGATAGCAGGGAATGGGGAGATTGGGGAGGGATAACATTAGGAGAAATACCTAATGTAGCTGACATGGGGTTGGATGCAGCAAACCACCATGGCATGTGTATATCTACATAACAATCCTGCAAGATCTGCACATATACCCCAGAACTTAAAGTATAATAAAAAAAAAAAGTTGAAGAAAAGCTTCTTAAGGTTCAAATCATAACATTCTCATTTGACTTTCAAAATAATAGTCCATAAATATATACACCTACTGTGTACCCACAAAAATTAAAATTGAAAATTGAAAAATAGATATTTAAAAGAGAAATTTTAAATTATATTTTTTCTCATTTTTATTCTTTTTAAAAAAATTTTAATTTATACTAGAGGTGGGGGTCTTACTATATTACCCAGGCTGTTCTCAAGCTCCTGGGCTCAAGCGATTGTCCTGCTTCCATCTCCCAAATTGCTGGTATTACAGACATGAGCCACTGGGCCCAGCTATATATATATATATTTAATATTTTAAACCTTAAAAATAATTCTGGGTAAAACAAAGTCAAATATCTATCTTCTTTTTTTTTTTTTTTTTTTTTTTTTGAGACGGAGTTTTGCTCTTGTTACCCAGGCTGGAGTGCAATGGCGCGATCTCGGCTCACCGCCACCTCCGCCTCCTGGGTTCAGGCAATTCTCCTGCCTCAGCCTCCTGAG
Organism: Saimiri boliviensis; assembly: GCF_048565385.1. Taxonomy (NCBI): domain Eukaryota; kingdom Metazoa; phylum Chordata; class Mammalia; order Primates; family Cebidae; genus Saimiri; species Saimiri boliviensis. The sequence goes on along the minus strand of NC_133470.1, from coordinate 75,802,862 downwards.
TAGCTGGGATTACAGGCACGTGCCACCATGCCCAGCTAATGTTTTGTATTTTTAGTAGAGACGGGGTTTCACCATGTTGACCAGGATGGTCTCGATCTCTCGACCTCGTGATCCACCCGCCTTGGCCTCCCAAAGTGCTGGGATTACAGGCTTGAGCCACCGCGCCCGGCCTCTATCTTCTTTTTTATCATTGAAGTTCTCCATTTAGAATTTAAACATATTTTATTAAATGATATAAAGTAAATTGAAACCTAGATTCCTACCAATTAAGAAGAATAAATGCGTATCAACTTAGTTTCATCAGAAATGTATGTCAGTGATCATGAATTCTCATGCTTACCTTTTTGTGTATTAATGTGATTTTCATGCGATCAAAAAACTGTAAACAAAAACTGAAGCAAAACTTCCAAGAAAATTTATTGTATTCTTCACTCATATTTTTTGCATTTTTGTGCTAAAATAAATATTTAATGCGAATATATGTGTGTATTATTATTATAATCTTGTAGATGTGCCTCCTAACAGTTCTAACTAGATCAGTATTTAGTGATTCAAAAATGACCAAAGTTAATGTAACAATACTGTAATCTCTCTCACTGGATGGGCTGTGCTTGTAATGAGCCCTAACTGAATTTTATTTATCTTTTTGGTGTTTGAATTTTACAATTGAAAAATAATTGGAAGATTTTGCATTATTTTAATCTTTTTAAATTATTGTTGCTAATTAAGAAGACTATATAGATATTTTAAATCATCTGGACTTGAGCAACCATTTATCTGTCAGATTATTTTTTAGTTTACAATAATAAGGAAAATAAATGGATGAATTCCTGGACACATATACCCTCCCAAGACTAAATCAGGAAGAAGAGAAATCCCTGAATAGATCAATAAGAAGTATTGAAATTGAGACAGTAATTAATACCATATCAACCAAAAATAGCCCAGGATCAGATGGATTCACAGCTGAATTCTACCAGAGGCAAAAAGAGGAGCTGGTACCATTCCTTCTGCAACTTTTTCAAACAATACGAAGAGGGACATCTTCCTAACTCATTTTATGAGGCCAATATCATCCTGATACCAAAACCTGGCAGAGACACAACAGCAAAAAAGGAAAATTTCAAGTCGATATCACTGATGAACATCGATGCAAAAGTCTTCAATAAAATACTGACAAACTGAATCCAGCAGCACATCAAAAAGCTTACCCACCAGGATCAAATTGACTTCATCCCTGGGATGCAAGGCTGGTTCATCATAGGCAAGTCAATAAACATAATCCATCATATAAACAGAACCAAAGACAAAAAGCACATGATTTGTCTCAATAGACACAGAAAAGGCCTTCAATAAAATTCAACATCCCCTCATGCTAAAAATGTTCAATAAACATTGAACATAACTCAAAATAATGGAATGTAACTCAAAATAATAAGACCTATTTATGACAAACCCATAGCCAATATCACACTGAATGAGCAAAAGCTGCAAGGATTCACTTTGAAAACCACCACAAGACAAGGATACCCTCTCTCACCACTCCTATTCAACATAGTATTGGATGTTCTGGCCAGGACAATCAGGCAAGGGAAAGGAATAAAGCGTATTCAAATAGAAAGAGAGGAAATCAAATTGTCTTTCTTTGCAGATGACATGATTGTATACTTAGAAAACCCCATTGTCTCAGCCTAAAATATCCTTAAGCTGATAAGCAACATCAGCAAAGTCTCAGGATACAAAATCAATGTGCGAAAATCACGAGCCTCCCTATACACCAATAATAGAAAACAGAGCCAAATCATGAATGAACTTCCATCCACAATTGCTGCAAAGAGAATAAAATACCTAGGAATACAACTTACAAGGGATGTGAAGGACTTCTTCAAGGAGATAAGAGAGGACAAAAACAAATGGAAAAACATTCCATGCTCATGGATAGGAAGAATCAATATTGTGAAAATGGCCATACTACCCAAAGTAATTTATAGTTTCAGTGCTATCTCCATCAAGCTACCATTGACTTTCTTCACAGAATTAGAAAAAAAAAAACAAAACTATTTTAAATTTCATATGGAACCAAAAAAGAGCCCACATAGCCAAGGCAATCCTAAGCAAAGGAACAAAGCTGGAGGCATCACGCTACTGACATCAAACAATACTGCAAGGCTACAGTAACCAAAAGAGCATAATCGTGGTACAAAAACAGATACAGAGACCAATGGAACATAACAGAGGCCTCAGAAGTAACACCACATATCTACGACCATCTGATCTTTGAAAAACCTGACAAAAACAAGCAATGGGGAAAGGATTCCCTATTTAATAAATGCTGCTGGGAAAACTGACTAGCCATATGCAGAAAACTGAAACTGCACCCCTTCCTTACATCTTATACAAAAACTAACTCCAGATGGATTAAAGGCTTTAACATAAGACCTAAAACCATAAAAACCTTAGAACAAAGCCTAGGCAATGCCATTCAGGACATAGGCATGGGCAAAGACTTCATGGCTAAAACAGCAAAAGCAATGGCAACAAAAGCCAAAATTCACAAAGTGGACCTAATTAACCTAAAGAGCTTCTGTACAGCAAAAGAAACTATCATCAGAGTGAAGAGGCAACCTACAGAATGGGAGAAAATTTTTGCAATCTATCCAGTGACAAAGGGCTAATATCCAGAATCTACAAAGAACTTAAACAAATTGACAAGAAAAAAAATATCAAAAATTGGGCTAACGATGTGAACAGACACTTCTCAAAAAAAGACATTTATGTGGCCAACAAACATGAAAAACTGCTCATCATGGTCATTAAAGAAATACAAATCAAAACCACAATGAGATACCATCTCCTGCCAGTTAGAATGGCTATTATTAAAAAGTCAGGAAACGATAGATGCTGAAGAGGATGTGGAGAAATAGGAATGCTTTTACACTGTTGGTAGAAGTGTAAATTAGATCAACCATTGTGGAAGACAGAGTGGTGATCCTCAAGAATATAGAACCAGAAATACCATCTGACCCAGCAATCCCATTACTGGGTATATACTCAAAGGATTATAAATCATTCTACTATAAAGACACATGCACACATATATTTATTGCAGCACTGTTCACAATAGCAAAGACTTGGAACCAACCCAAATGCCCATCAGTGACAGATTGGATAAAAAAAATGTGGCACATATACACTGTGGAAAACTATGAAACCACAAAAAAGGATGAGTTCATGTCCTTTGTAGGGACATAGGTGAAGCCAGAAACCATCATGCTTAGCAAGCTAACACAAGAACAGAAAACCAAACACTGCACCTTCTCACTCATAAGTAAAAGGTGAACGATGAGAACACATGGACACAGGGAGGGGGACATCACACACCGGGACCCGTGGCAGGGGGCGGGGGTGGCTTAGGGGAGGGATAGAATTAGGAGAAATACCTAATGTAGATGACAGGTTGATGGGGGCAGCAAATCACCATGGCACGTGTATACCTATGTAACAAACCTGCACATTCTGCACATGTATCTCAGAACTTAAAGTATAATATTAAAAATAAATTAAAAAGGAAAAGAAAGAAAGACAAATGTTTCAAATTCTGTGGGGATATGCAAAAAGAGAAACATTTAGGCTGGTTTAAAGCAATTGCAACAAAGACAAAAATTGACAGCTGGAACCTAATTAAACTGAAGAGCTTCTGCACAACAAAATAACTATCAACAGAATAAACAGACAATCTACAGAATGGGGGAAACTTCAAACACTATGCATCCAACAAAGGTCTAATGTCCAGAATCTATAAGAAACTTAAAGAGTTGAACGAACAAAATCAAATGACCTCATTAAAAATGAGCTAAAGACATCAAGAGATACTTCTCAAAAGAAGATATATAAGCAAAGCCAACAAATGTGAAGAATACTCAACATCAAAACCACAATGCAATACCATCTCACACGAATCAGAATGGCTACTATTAAAAAGTCAAAAAGCAGCAGATGTTGCTGATGTTGGTGAGGCTGTGAAGAAAATCAAACCCTCACATACTATTGGTGGGAATGTAAATTAATTCACCTCCTGTGAAAAGCAATTTGAATATTTCTCCAAGAATTGAAAGCACAACTGTGTTTTGACCTACAAATCCCAATACTTGGTAAATATCCAAAAGAAAATAGGTCTTTCTACCAAAAAAGAAAACACATGCACTCCTAGGTTCATCACAGCACTATTCACAGTAACAAAACATAGCATCAAACTAGGTGTCTATGAATGGTGGGCTGGATATTTTTAAATCCAGCTAATGTGGTACATTTTGATCATGGAATACTATGCAGCAATAGAAATGAAATCACATCAGTTGCAGCTACATTAATGCAGCTGGAGGCCATAATCCTAAGCAAATTAATGCAGTAACAAAAAATTAAATGCAGCATGTTATCACTTATAAGTGAGAGCTGAACTTTCAGTACTCATGCACAAAAAGATGGCAGCAATAGACACTGCAGACTACTAGAACAGGAAGGGAGGAAGGGGGCAAGTATTGAAAAACAATCTATTGGGTACTATGCTCAGTACCTGGGTGATGGGATCTATTGTACCACCAACCTCAGCATCATGAAATGTTTGCAGGTAAGAAGCCTACACCTGTACCTCCTGAATCTAAAATGAAAGTTGAAATTATTTTTTAAAATACTTAGCTTGTTATAATGCTCTGAAACTATATTATACCTCTTTTATAATTATGCCAGTGATGTGTATTCCAGTAGATTTTAGATTGCTCAAATGTAATTTGGAAATGTAACAGATATGGTTAGGTTTAATATATTTCTTATATAACTTGAATGTAATAGTATACATTTCATAAGCATACAGTCTGGTTACATAGCAAAGTAAATAAGAGCAAGGACTTATTAGCTATGATCGAAATTCAAATTATTTACATTATCTGTACTTAAGTATTCTCATCTATAAACTTGGAATCAAATGAGAATAAGAATAACATTGCAGGATTCCCATGAAAATTAAATGAACATCAACATCAAAGGTGTTAACCCAGTGCCTCTCAGATACTAACTATGCTATAAATCTTAGTTTTAATAATTTATTTTTTAAAACTAATTTTACTTACTTAAAATTAAGGAAACTTTTAAATTCTTCAATAATTTTCCACACTGGGGCTATTAAGGCTAACATTTTCATTGTGACTAAATTTATATTACACTTACGAACAAATATCTATTACCATAAGACATTGGGTGTGATGATGCATGCTATTATGTCAACTTGACATGCCCATAGGATGTAGACATCTTATTAAACATTAGTTCTGGATGTGTCAGCGAGGGTGTTTCTAGAAGAGGTAAGCATTTTAATTGGTTAACTGAGTCAAGCAGATGGCTTTCCCCAATGCATGTGGGCATCATCCAATTCCTTGAGAGTCTGAATAAAACAAAAAGGTAAAAGTGAAAGAAGGTTGGATCCTTCCTTCCTCTGCCACAATGCTTGAGCTGGAATGACAATCTTCTTCTGTCCCGGGAACTACTGGTTCTTAAACCTTCACACTTAGACTAAGATCTAAACCATCAGCCCTTAAATTCTAAGGCCTTTTAACTATGCTACAGGCTTCCCTGGGTCTCTAGCATGCAGATGACACAGCATGAGAATTTTCAGCCTCCATAATTATGTGAAACAATGTCTTACAACAAATTTAATTTACCTATCTGTCTAGTTAGCTATGCTACTGATTCAATTTCTTTGGAAATTCCTGAAAAATAAAGATTTGGGTACTAGGAATATACTAGAGGAAAACAACTCTAAAGATGTTTTTCTGTATTGGATCTAGAGTTTCTGGAATTGGTTTCCTAATCTGATATAATTTAGATATTCCAGTGACTCTACTTCCAGTTGGAGAGAGCGCACTGATAGTCCACAGCATGAATTGGTAATAGAGACACACAAAATACTTGTATTAGATACTCTTGATTAACCACTTATAAGAAACAAGAGACTTGATAACTGTGTTTATAATGCTTTTGAATATATATAGAAAACTGAGAAATATAATAAAGTTGGTTATTTGCTCAAATGTCACTGGTCTAATGTGGTTACATATATTTATATGTGTATATTTATATATGTATATGTTTATAGATATATATTTATATATGCATATAAGTATGTATCACATATATGATATACCAATGTGCATCATATATATAAAAAACCCTGATAGATATGTAAATATATTATGTATACTAAGCATATTTATATTTATATATATCAGGGATGTGAAGTCCCATCTCAAGAGCTGCATAAATGACCTGAAGGCTTCTATGTGTGTCTTGAAAGATACTTTTGTCTCCTATAGCCACAGAGCTGATATTGCTGAAAATCAAACTCAGAATCTCATCCTGTAATTGTCTGAATTACAATTCAAGTTGAACTCCTGAGCAGCTTCACAGGATGTCTAGTGTAAAAATAAAAATAATAATAATCATTGGAAAAATAAAAATAAAAAAAACTTGTAAGTTGGAATGGGGACATGTGGAATGACTGATTATACTAGGGAAATTGAGCTGCTAAATTGTGATGACAGTTTTGTCAGTAGAATGAATTCTTCCCTGCTTCAGCATAAGCGGCCTCCCTACTCCAAGCAGAAGCAGTACCTCCATGTTTAATAAAAGCTGTCTCTCCAGTCCAAGTGCAACAGTATCCACACCTCCAGTGGTATCAGCCTTTCCACCCCTGCACCAGTGGATGAACTCTGCATTACCTGAAAAAAACAGTAGTCAACTCCCCTGAGACAACTGCCACACCAGACAGTGCTGATTCTCTCCATGACTCATCCATATTACCTTTACGTGCTTCTAGACCTGTAACTGGACTCAGCTACCACCAGGCCACTAATGATGAGGTACAAAGTATGACCAATGAGGACATGTGCTGCACTTCCAGAAATGACTTTTCTAATTAATACAGACATAAATCAGGGAATATGTGTGGAAATAAATATGGAGGTTATGGGATAATGGTAAAAGAGACATAAAATTGGATTAAGCCAAATTTATTAATGTAGATTCACTTAACAGAGATTGTGCATTTAATGTTGCAGTTTAAGGAGTTAAAAAGATCTCTAGCAGTTTTATTTTTAAACGATTGGCTGAGACAGGGACCAAAATACTGCCCACTTTGAGAGAACTGGAAATGCCTCCTTTGGTGTAATGTAGAGGAAGGGATTAAGAGGCTTAGAGAAAATTGAATGTTAGAGTGGATTTGTCATTTAGTAATTACTCAGGCACACTGGGATAGCCCAGAAGTTACACCTTTCATCACTACTTTGAGAAATAAATTTTTGGAGAAAGCTCCACTATCTATGAAGCACTCTGTGATTGCTTTTCTCTGTGGGATAGACCTTATAATGGGAACCACAGCCATTCAATTAGAAAAACTAAATGTAATGGGAGTAAATTAACTTCAGAGGCACAAGGGTGAAGTGTTGCAATCAACCACCAAAGGCAGGATTGTCATGGTTACCCTAATGGACAGCAAAGTAAAAGCAGCAATTGTAATAGTCTGACTTATGTACACCTATGACATTGGCTAGTCAATCATGATATTTGAAAAGTGAAATAGATAGGAACCCTACTATCTTCTTACCTGATTTATATAAGTATAAAATTTCTAGGTCAATTGAACAAAAGTCTAATTTGAATCATAAAAGTGTAGAATCACAGCCCCTCAATCAATTTTCAGAATTGGGGCAGTTTACAGACCCAGAACCCTTTATATAATTAAAAGGCTGTATCTCCTCCAGGAAGGAGCCTGATACACTATAATTTATGTTGTTAATATGTCTCTAAGCCTTTCCTAAAGGGACTCAATATTTCAGCAGCACAGATCGGCACTGAGTTCTCAATATATCTCCATTTCCCAGAGTGATCAGCCAATGGTATCTAGTGACATGTTAATTACATTAGGTCACCTCAGTCATTAAAAGTGCAGTATTTTGTTCATATTGGAGAAGGCATTTACTACAGATTATAATTTGCCTTACCTGCATGCAATGCTTTTGTCTAAACTACCATCTGTGGGTTTAGAGAATGCTTGATATACCATCAATTTATTCCAAACAGCATTACCTCTTATCAAGAAACTCACTTCATAGCAAACAAACAGTGGCAATGGGCTGATGTTATTCATGATCCTGAAGTGACTAGCTTGATAAAATAGATAAGTGGTCTTTTGAAGACACAGTTACAGTACCAGCTGGGTGTCAAGAATTTGAAAGGGTGGGGCAAGATTTTCCAGAAGGCTTTATATGAGCTCTGTCAGTTGGTAACATTTGGTGCTATTTGTCCCATAGGCAGAATTCAGGTCCAGGAATCAAGGTGTGGAAATGGGAGTGGAATCACTCACCATTATCCCCTGTGACCCACTAGCAAAAATGTTGCTTCCTGTTACTGCACTATTATCCTCTGCTGGCCCAGAGGACGTAGTTCCAAAGGGAGGAACACTTCTACCAGGAGATACAATAATCATTTCATTAGAATGAAAGTTAAGACTGTCACTCAGCCACTTATGACTACTCCTGTCTCTGAATCAACAGGCAAAGAAAGTTACTGTGCTGAGTCGGGTAATTAATTTTGATTACCAAAAAGAAATCTGACTACTACTCCACAATGGGGATAATAAAAAGTACGCCTGAAATACAGAAAATGTCTTAGGGTGTCTTAATGTTACCATACCCTGTGATGAAGATCCATAGAATATTAGAACAATCCATTCTAGGCAGGACTGCTAATAATGCAGATCTGTTACGAAGGTAGGTTTGGTTAACCTCACCAGGTAAACAACCATGACCAGCTGATGTGCTTGCTGAAGGCAAAAGAAATACAGAATGGGTAGTGGAATAAAGTAGCTATAAATACCGGATATGACCATGGGGGCAGTTAGAGAATTGAGGATTTTAATTGTCATGAGTATTTTCTTAGTTTTTTAAAAAATGCATTTCTGTGTGTGTGTGTGTGTGTGTGTGTGTGTGTATTCATGTGCATACATACAGCAAATATATTTGTTTTCTTCCCTCTCTTTTGTCTTATCATGTAACATAAAATGAATAGAATTTATGTAAAAGTTTCTAAGTGTTGTTAATTTCACATTATAGCTAAGGAATATCAAGAAAAGTAAACATCACTCAAAGACTACCTCCTCTTCTGGGGAGGAGTGAGTGCATTTTTTCAATGTATTCAGGGTAATTGCATTATGTTAGGTAGAATTATGATATTGTTATTGTCTTTAAGATTAAATATGGTTTGAGATGGATATGGATACCAAGTTGACAAGGGGTGGACTTCTGACAGTTAATTTTATGTGTGAACTTGACATGGCCACAAATGTTCAGATAACTGGTTAAAACTATTTTTATGTTTATCTGTAAGAGTGCTTCTGGAAAGTGATTAGCATTTGAATTGATAAACTAAATAAAGTATATGGCCCTTCCAAATATGTGTGGGCATCATCCAATCTGTTGAGCACCTGAATAGAAGAAAAAAGTGGAGGAAAGTTGAATTATCCTTCCCTTTGCCAGACTCCTTGAGCTAGGAAATCAATCTGCCACCTTCGGTGCTACTGGTTCCTAAGCCTTCAGATTAGTCCTGGAATCTACACCATTGGCACTCCAGCTCTCGGGTCTTTGAGCTATGCCACTGGATTTCCTGTGTCTATAGCTTGCAAAGAGCATATCAAAAGGTTTCTCAGACTCTATAATTGTGTGAGATAGTCCCTTATAACAAATCCCTTTCTGTTGGTTCTATTTCTCTGAAGAACACTGATGAATACTCTGTAGTTTGAAGATTTCAAGATACGTCTTTCAACATATTTGCTAGGAGACTAGGAATTTTAACTCATCATGCGCTTTATATGATGGCACTTAATCTCCTTATCTACTATTTCTATTTTGAATGAGATTATAGCTTTAACGAGAGACTGCTTCTACCTCCTTAAATAATTATAGGATGTATGTACACTCAACTTTTTATGCTAAAGGAAAAATTGCCCACTATAGCATACTGCTTTTCATGACAGAAAATCATTCTCTTTCCCTCTCTGCTCCTTCCAAAGCATCTCTCAATGTGTCAGAGTGTTTTTCTTTTACAGAAAAAGAAAAGGGCTTCTTATGAGAAACTATCACACCTATCACACTTGTATTACATAAACAATTCATGCCATCAGAATTTCACTTCTTTTTTTAAATCTGAATAGTGGTACAAAAAAGTTACATTGCTATTATAGTCATATTAATTGTCCCCGTTTTAAAATAAAATGTATACACATTTTTCAAAATGTCTTGTGTTCCATAGTTCAGACATTATATCCCACTTTCCAAATAGCTTTTTCAGCTCACCTATCTTCTGGACATCCATATACAAGTTCACCTTAGTGTGTCTTTTTCATGTTCTTTCACAGAAGTGTGGTTCCATTTTGTTTCAGTTCTATTGTTTTCTCCTCCACATTCTTTGCTCACCTTTATCCTGTATTAGTTTACCAGTCTCGATTGTACTTATACATTTTTTAGTCTATGTTTTCAACTAAACTATGCTCCTTAAACTCAAAGGCGAATACATGTTCATCAATTTCTCTAGTTCTTCATAGCACACATTTTGATAATTTCATTAAAAACTAATTGTCAAGTTTGAAAGTAAAACTTATAGGAGGACATGTATCTTCCCATGTAGATATGTGAACTATTACACTAATATTCAAAATTCCATAATATCAACAAAAGTATAATTTGCAATGTCATTTTGTAACCACTAGAGCCTGGAGGGGAAGAATGGAAGGGTCCTCAGGTAAAGAGTGAAATTGACAGTTTCATTTTCTTGCCTCATGTATTTGCCAAAATGTCAGGTTTCCTGAAAGGTAGGTCAAAATGGTATATGTGATAAAAGTACTTTCTAACTATAAAATGTAATCAACAAATATTTAGTATGTCCCCTAATAAAAACTTGGCACATCATAGGCAGACATATCAAACACAACAGCTACACAATCTAAAAGAAATGTCCGTGCAACAAAACTTTCCCACTTAGTTGGAACTCATTGATAATAATGAGTGACGTCAGAGCTGAACCTATGTTACCAATAGTTTAATCAAAAAAATTTGAAAAATCATTAGTGTTATTGTTGTCTAGTAACAGTCTCACAATGAGAAACTGCTTAATCTCTATTGAATTACTTGGAAAATCTCCACAAATTGGGCACATTCCCACAAAACTTTGGGTATAAAATTAATCTATTTCAGAAGTTACTTTCCTTTGTAGGGTGAAGATATGCACCTAAAATGTGTTTATGATATATTCATCGCACTTAAACTTTTATTTTTTGATGTAGAGGATTGAGAGAGAGAGTAAGAGAGAGAAAAGGAGATATATATATATATATATATATATATATGATATATTTATATATCATATTTATTTATTCAAAGCTGAAGGGGAATCAGAATAATTCTAACATGTATTTCAAACTTGAAGTCATATGTCAGAGTGTAATATATATCCACATAATATATATATTCATACCTCTATTTATGCATATTCCAGCCTCCATGTGGAGCTATAGAGAGAGAGACCCTGGATGCCTCTAACGATATATAGAGCTCATGGTATTGGAGACCGGAAGTCCAAGAGTATAATGCTGAAATCTGGTGAGGGGTCACAGAGTCATCTTCTGGTCAAAGATAGAAGGCAGGAGTGAGCATGTGAGACAATGAAAAAAAAATGGGAGCAAACTTATCTTTTAATTAGGAGTCTACTCCCATGATAATAGGAGTATTATATCCATTCATGAGGGCAGAACCCTCCATAACATAATCACTTATTAAAGGCTCAATCTCTTAATATCATTGCAATGAGGATGAAATGTCCAATACATAAAATTTGATGGTCATATTCAAACCATAGCATTCCACCCCTGTCATTCAAAATGTCCATTCTTCTCACAATGCAAAATAAATATTGTATATCAATAATTCCAAGTTTTGACTCATTCCACCTTTAACTCAGAGGTCAAAAGTTGAGAGTCTTATCTAAATTAGAAATGGGTGATATTTAAAACATGATTCACCCCGAGTCAAAATCTGTGAACTGTGAGCCTGTGAAATCAAAACTAGTCATTTCTTTTCAAAATACAATGTTGAAACAGGCATAAAATAGATATTCCTTATATAAAAGGGATAAATAGACAAGAAAAAATGGGTAACTGGTAGCAAGTAATTCTAAAACCAAGCAGGAAAAATAACATTATGTCTTAAAGCTGGAGAATAATCTCTGTGGACTACGTGTTCCGCTTCCTGGATACACTGGAGTAGAGGATGGGCTGCTAAGACCTCAGGCAGCCCCGACTCCTTTGCTTTGCTGGGCTCAGCTTCATTGCTTTCAAGTTAGAGTCTCATGCTTGCAGCTCTTCCAGGATGGAGTTGCACGCTGGTGACTCCATGCAGTTCTGTGGTCTTAGGAGTAGCCCCACTTCCACTGCTTCATTAGGTAATGTCCTGACAGAGACTGTGAGGACTCCGCTGCTGTAGCAGGATTCTGCTTTGGACCCCTGGCTATCCTATAAATCCTTTAAATTCTAGGTAGAGGTAACTATATCCCCACAGCTCTTACATTCTGCAAGCCTGCAGACTTAATACAATATGTATGCTATCAGTGATTAAAGGCTGTATCTTCCAAAGCAGCTGCCAGAGTGGCTCCAATGCTCTCTTGAGTTGCAGGTAGAGAAGTTGAAGAGCACTCACTGGCATGCAGGGATCAGAGACCTGAGGCAGATCTGGGTGGTGAGTTCAGAGAAGGTGCCCCAGGCCTTCAGTGGTCTGAAGGTTCTTCCAAAATATTCTTCTCTCCTAGAGCTCTGGGTCTGTGATGGGAAGGACAGTTTTGAAGATGTTTGAAATGCTTCTGGGATCTTTCTCCCATTGTCTTGATAAATACTGCATGGCTCCTTTTTTATCTATTATAATCTCTTTAGCAAATGGTTGCTAAAAAAGACACTGAGTAACTGGGGATTTGAAGTTCAGGAGACAGAAAGCTTATGAAGAGTAGGATAAATAGTGTGTTACCAATCTGAACCACTCAATTCTTCCGGAGACACTCTGAGAAACAATGTTGAACATGCTTCAGAATCACACTACCAAAGCTGTTTATTTATCCACCAACTCTCCTCTCATATTTAGGGTCATTAAGTCCCTGGCACTTCTGTAGTCTGAAAACACACTGCCCTTAGCTCATTTCTATGCCTTTTTTTATTCCATAGATGTAAAAGTTAACCACTAAATATTCTCACCAATTTTCTTATATATGAATAGCAATATGACTATCTCACTCTTTGGCATGATCTTTTCTAAATAAATAAAACTGGTTTGTTAAATATATCTTACTTTTTTTCTAAAACGTTTTTATTTTTCACTGGACTATTAACTTTTCACTTACATACAATTGCAAATTGTGAACACTTTTTTTTGGAGGTCAGTGACTGCTCAAAACCCTTTACTGCATGCTTTCTTTATTATTTTTAAACATTATTTCTAGCTCTCTTCCAAACAAATATGGTCATACTTGCTGACCTGTAATCTGAACTTGTCACCTAGTGTCAAAATCTATTGTTTATACTGAAAGGACTGGCTTTATGTTACCTTGTTTCTCAGAATGCAGAAGATGTCTGGCTATACTGGCCAACAACAGCCATAGGCAATCATTAGGGTTGTCTTTCAGCTAATTTTTAATAGTAATATAAAAACAATGAGTACTGTTGCGTCTTTGAAAAGCTTTTTTTTTAACTTTCCTTTTCAAATCTCGCTTTATCTCACATATATCACTTCTTTAGTTCTTGCATAAGACTGGTTAAACAAACCTGATTTAAATTTTCAAATATTAAATGAATTAACGGCATTTCATCTGCATGTGCTTCAAATCTCGAAGTTGCTTTTCTGTTGCTGAATAGCAAAAGTTTGTTTAAACATTTTTACCTTTAATATTATATTGGACTTCATTTTCAGGTGTAGGAATTGACAGCATGAAAACGCAAGAAGAAATTTTTCAATAATATATGACAATATAGACAATGTTAGATCAGGCAGACTTTTCTTTCTCAGTACATTTTTAAATAGGATACTACTTTGATATGGTACCAGATGACATTCATTTTTAATATGAGAATTGAATATAAACTAACAATTGTTTTGGCACATTTTTGCTCCATTTATATTCCTGGGAATGACCTCACACAATTGTATTGTTTTTCAAATAGAAGATGCATTTAAAGGAAGCCTAATTTTATGACACTGGGCAGTTTATTCACTCTGCACATTAGATGTGAGATCATGACAGCTGGAAACTTTCACAGGTGAATGCCTTATTTACCAATGTGATACAAAATTACATTTTGCTCTTCTTTTGTATTTCCATTTAAATGCATACATGAAAAAAGACATGTTCAACTAACCTCAATAGGAAGACTGAATGCAGCCATTATCTAAGTGGTACAAAGGCTATACCATCTGCTACAATTATTCCCAAATTTCAGTTGATTTGCATTTCCAGTTGTTTTTGCTGGAAACAGCCATCTGTTCACTTTAATTATATGCTTTTCAAATTTTTCATGCTATATATTTCTAGCATCAGTAAACTACAACATGATGTAAAGAAGTTATTTCTGCATTTTTTTGAATCAAACAACTAAATAAGATAAAAGTTTAAATAATGTGATAAACTATTAAATGACATTATGCATTTGTTCCCCACAAGTTATTATATTAAAATGACTTGAGGTATTAAGTTTAGTCAAAAGAATTTGTAATTTATTCTAATCTATCATAAATTATTCTGAGATATATTTTTCTGTCAATACATGAAACCATTATTATTTCTTGCATAAAAATAATTTTAAAATCTACAGATTAAAAAACTAAGAAATATATTTGGCTAGAGGTGGGTTTTATTTGTTTTATTATTTGCTTGTTTTGTTGAAATTTTACTTTTTATCTAGTTCTGTTTAAAATTATCATTTAAAAATGCCCTGCTGATAGCATTCTGACAAAATAACTGAGATGTTGAATTCCTATCATTTAAAAAATCAACAGTCTCATATGTAATGATACATTGATATGGTTTGGTTCTGTGTTCCCACCCAAATCTCATCTTAAATTGTAATCCCCATGTGTCAAGGAAGACACCTAGTAGGAGGTGATTGGATCATGGAGGTAGTTCCCCTCATGCTGTTCTCATGATAGTGAGATTTCATGAGATCTGATGGTTTTATCAATGGAAATTTTCCATACATCCTCTTTCTCCTGCCACTTTGCGAAGAAGGTGTTTACTTCTCCTTCACCTTTTGCCATTATTGTAAGTTTCCTGAGGCCTCCCCAGCTCTGCAGAACTGTGAGTCCATTTAACCCCTTTCTTTTATAAACTACCTAGTCTCAGGTATTTCCTTGGTAGTTGGAGTGGGGAACTGCTATAAAGATAACCTGAAAATGTGGAAGTGACTTTGAAACTGGGTAACAGGCAGTAGTTGTAATAGTTTGGAGGGCTCAGAAGAAAACAGGGAGATGTGGGCAAGTGTGGAACTTGCTAGAGACTTGTTGAATGGTTTTGACTCTGATAGTGATATGGACAATGAAGTACAGGCTGACATGGTCTCGGATGGAGATGAAGAACTTGACCAAAGATCACTTTTGCTGTCCTTTAGCAGAGAGACTGAAGGCATTTTGGTCCTGAACTAGAGATCTGTGGAACTTTGGATTTGAGAAAGATAATTTAGAGTATCTGGCAGAAGAAATTTCCAAGTACCAAAGCTTTCAACAGGTGACCTGGTTGATTCTGAAAATGTTCAGTTATATATGCTCACGAAGAGATGGTTTAAAATTGTTAACTTATGTTTAAAGAGGAAGCAGAAAGTGAAAGTTTGGAAATTTTGCAGCCTGACCATGTGGTGGAAAAGAAAACCCCATTTTCTGGGGAGAAATTCAAGCTAGCTGCAGATATTTGTATAAGTAACAAGGAGCCAAATGTTACTAGCCAAGACAAAGGGAAAAATTTCTCCAGGGCTGTAAAAGTTCAGTCACGGTTGTGGGAAAGATTTTAGTGGAACAATTGTAAAGATAAATTTATAGGAGATAGTCAAAAACCTTGGAAGTCCAGGAGTTTTGCACAGCCTCAGTAACAGGTTTGGCTGAAGGCAGGCTAATCCCTTTTACCTTGAGTTAATAGCAGAAAAGCAAGTAACGTAGGAATGTAGAGAAGTTCACCTAAATATCTTGTTAACTCATGTTATCCTAAAACTAGCCTTTCATCATTCATGCGGGCAGGATGGCTCTCTTGGAGGGAGGGTAACCAGGTTAATTACCCTCTAGACAGGTTGACTTAAAGTCTTTGTTATTGAATGTGTGCTGAATAAATGTCAGGAGGGCCAGCAAGTCAGGGCTGTCGTGGCTGATACAACTCTTTCAGTCAGTAGCCTGGCCCCCTGGTACACTCTTTCACTGAATATTGGTGTCTGAGTATGTTATTCATCTGTCATGCAGCTGGGGTCTGTGGGACAGACCATGGCACAGGGCATGTCAGAGACCTTCAGGGCAGCCCTTTCCATTACAGGCCCAAAGGCTTAGGAGAAAAAAATGGTTTCCTGTGGCTAACCCAGAGATCGGCTGTTCTGTGCAGCCTCAGGACTGCCCTGCATCCGAGCTCCTCCAGCTTTATCTGTGGCTAAAAGGGGCTCCCATGCAGTTCAGGTCATTGCTTCAGAGAGTGCAAGCCCCAAACACTGGCAGCTTCTATGGGGTGTCAGGCCTGCAGGTACACAGAAGTAAAGAGTTGAGCTTTGGGAACCTCTGCCTAGATTTCAGAGGATATATGGAAATGTCTGGATGTTCAGGCAGAAGCCTGCTTCTGCTTCAGGGATAGAGCCATCTCAAAGAAACTCTGCTAAGGCAGTGCAGAAGAGAAATGTGGGGCTGGAGTTCACATACAGGTTCCCTACTGGGGCACTGCCTAGTGGAGCTGTGAGAAGAGGGCCACTGTCCTCCAGACCCCAGAAATGTAGATCCACTGACAGCTTGCACTGTATACCCAGAAAAGACACAGGCTCTCAATGCCAGCCTATGAAACCAGCTGTAGGGGCTGAACCCTGCAGAGCTGCAGAAGCAGTGCTGCCCATGGCCTTGGGAGCCCACCCCTTGCATCAGCCCACCATGGATATAAGACATACAGTCAAAGGAGATTTTGGAACTTAAAATTTAATGACTGCCTGGCCAAGTTTTGGACTTGTACGGGGCCTGTAGCCCTTTTGTTTTGGCCAATTCCTCCCATTTGAAATGCTAACATTTACCCAATGACTGTACCCTCATTGTATCTTGGAAGTAACTAACTTGCTTTTGATTTTACAGATGCGTGGGTTGAAAAGACTTGCCTTATCTCAGATGAGACTTTGGACATAGACTTTTGAGTTAATGTTGGAATGAGTTAAGACTTTGGGGACTATTGGAAAGGCATAATTGGTTTTGAAAGATAAAAAGAACGTGATATTAGGTATGGGGCAGGGGCAGAATTATATGATTTGTCTCTGTGTCCCTACCCAAATCTCATCTCAAATTCTAAACCTCACCTGTAAAAGAAGGGACCTGGTAGGAGGTTATCAGCTACTGGGGACAATTTTCCCCATGCTATTCTCATGACAGTGAGTGAGTTGTTGTGAGATCTGATGGTTTTATAAACAGCAATGCAGAACTGTAAGTCAGTGAAACCTCTTTATTTTATAAATTACTCAGTCTCGGGTATTTCTTTATAGCAGCATGAGAATGGAATAACACATGCATTAAAGTAGCTTTTTTGAGGTATATGAAGATATAAATGTTAAAACTACAGAAAAAATATATGCATGTCTGAGGGTTAATCACTATCGGTCATTTTGTTTCAATTATTTGTAAATTCAAGGTTGGGAAGATATAAATGCATTTATTTTCTAAGAAGTGTTTCTAGCTATCTGGCTTATTTGCTACCACCAATAATTAAGGGAAATGCACATTTTGGGAATAATTAATTATTTAATTAAAGTCATAGCTGAAAATTTAATTGCATTCATTAAAGTGTCTCAATTAGATTGAAACATGTTCTGGTAACCTGTGAGTAGCAATTCTCACTGTCCCTTTATTTTTCAGTTCAGATAAACCTACTATTTATTGATATTATAATAAAGCACTTTATTTGGAGTGCATAGTTTTTAACTGAATTTAGGATATGGGATAATCAGTCCACCATTTTATCAATAATCTTCCAGAAAACTGTCACCATCAATAATCAAAACTAGTGTTTATAATATAGTATCAAGATTGCCAGCATCATTCATCATGGTTAAGAACCACAGACATTTTAAATTATTAGGCCTAATAGTTTCTCTTTACACAATTAACACTATTTGTACTACCAATTGCTTTTATAACTTTTATTTTTGCCTAAAAGCTTATTTTGGATATATTTACATTTCAGAATAAAACAGAACCTAAAATTATGTGCTTTTTAAAATAAGTGCACTGTATCTTATCATATGCAATTGTCAAAATTAATTAATAATCTTCTCATTAAGACACATTTAGCTTTCCTGCATTTCAGCAACTATAAGCAATGGTGCATCAAATATTATTGCATTCTTATATAATACATACAAGTCTGAGTACATCCTTAGGACATATTCCACACATACTGTGTAAAATATTATATAATTTTAATTTATTTTTTCTTCAACAAATAAAATTATATATATTTATGGTGTATGATGTGATGTTTTGATATACATACATTATGAAATATTAAATCAAGCTAATTAACATAACTATAAACTGTCTTTTTTTTTTTTTTTTTTTTTTTTTTTGAGACAGAATCTCACTCTGTCACCAGGCACCAGTCTGGAGTACAGTGGTGCGATCTCCGCTCACTACAACCTCTGTCTCCCGGATTCAAGCAATTCTCCTGCCTCAGCCTCCCAAGTAGCTGGGACTACAGGCACACGCCACCATGCCCAGCTAATTTTTGTATTTTTTCAGTAGAGACGGGGTTTCACCATGTTGGCCAGGATGGTCTCGATCTCTTGACCTCGTGATCCACCCACCTTTGCCTCCCAAAGTGCTGGGATTATAGGCATGAGCCACTACACCCGGCCAACTGTCATTTTCATTGTGCTTTGTGCTGGGAACATTTAAAATCTAGCCTTTTAGTGATTTAAAAATACACAATACATTATTATTAACTATAGTCACCATGCTGTACAATAGAACTTCAGAAGTTATTCCTCCTCTCTTGCTGAAACTTTGTGCCCTTTTTCATCATCTTCTCACCCCATCCCCAGTCCCTGGTAACCACTGTTCTGCTTCTGTGAGTTAAATATTTTTGAATTCCACATATCAGTGGGATCATTCAGTGTCTGTCTTTCTGTGCCTGGCTTATTGTACTTGACATAAGGTCCTCCACATTTACTCATAGTGTTGGAAATGAAGGAATTTTCTTCATTTTTAAGGCTGAATAGCATTTCATTGTGTGTGTGTGTGTGAGTGTGTGTATGTGTGTGTGTATGTGTGTGTGTATACATATGTATATATAACATTTTCTTTATCACTTCATCTTTGATGGATACTTAGTTTGCTTTTGTATTTTGGCTATTATCAATAATATTGCAATAGCAATTGGAATGTAGATATATTTTTGACATGTGACTTCATTTTCTTTGGATATATACACAGAAGTGGAATGGCTGCATTATACATTAGTTGTATTTTAAATTTTTTGAGGAACCACACATACACCATTTTACATTCCCAACAATAGTGTATAGGAAATATAATTTCTCTGCTTCCTTGACAATACTTGTTAACTTGTGTATGTCTGAATAGACATTTGACAAAGTGTGAAGTGATGTCTCATCATGGTTTTACTTTTTAGTTCCCTTAGATTCTGTTCAACACCTTCTCATATACCTGCTCACCATATGCCTGTCATCTTTGGAGAAAAGTATATTCACACATTTAATCCATTTTTATATCAGGTATTTTTTTTATTTTGCTATTAAGGATTTTAATTCCTTATTTATTTTAAATATTAACTCCTTAGTCAAAGGATAAAGTTTGGTTTGTAAACATTTTCTCCCATTTCAAAGGCTGCTTTTTCACCTCATGCAGTTGAGTTTTAACCAGGCTGTGGAGAACTTTTTGGTTTGATGCAATCCTATTTTTCTACATTTGCTTTTGTTGCTTGTACTTTTAAGTTCATATTTAAAATATCATTGCCAAGGCCAGTGTGAAGAAGTTTTTTCCTATGTTTCTTTTACATGTCAAGCAACCCTAATCTAAAAATCTAAACCCCAAAATTCTAAAATCTGAAATTAAGCGCTGACACGATGTTGCAAGTGGAAAATTTCACGCCTGATTTCATGTGACAGGTTGCAGTGAAAATTCAGATGCGTAACACATAGGTAATTTAGCATCTCCGAGGAAAAGATTTTTCCAGCCCACTTCAGATGCAACATATCTTTTTCAAGCATTCCTACCGACGATAATAAAACTGCATGTGTACAGGCCAGATGTGCTAACAGCTGGTTCTCCACTATGCCTCAGATGGCACCAAACCTACATGTGTTACTTACTATGTTTGTTGCTTATTATTTTCTCTGTGATGTAATGATATTTTTGAAAATGTAAAAGACCTGAAGATTTCTCTATGGGTAACAGTCATAAGGAAAAAAAAATTACATTCATTTATAGCACAGAAAGCCAAACTGTTGAAGAATCTGGACAGTCACGTAAGTATGAGAAATCTTACAGAATTATATGGTATTGGAAAGACTACCATATATAATTGATTTTGTCCTTGTGCAAACCTCATAGATATAATCACACAAACCTACTATGCATTTAGGATATACGGCATAGCTCATTTTCTCTATGCTACAAACCTGTACATATGTGACAGTACTGAATACTGTAGGTAACTGGAACACAATGGTATTTGTGTAGCTAAATATATCTAAACCCAGAAACAGTACACTAAATATATGGTATAAAAGATTAAAAATGGTATACCATTGTAGGGCACTTACCTTGAATGGAACTTGCAGAAAGTTGCTCTGGCTTTGTCAGTGAATGAGTGGTGAGTGAATGTGAAGGCCTACCATATGACTATATACTATCGTAAACATTATAGACATTGTATTCTTAGGCTACACTAAATTTATTTTAAAAAACCAAAGCAATTTCACCATAATTTTATGATGGCTATGACATCACAAAATGATAGAAAATGTTTAGCTCCATTATACATAATATTTTGATACCACTGTTGCATATGTGGTCATAATTGACCAATATGTTGTTATACAGTGTGTAACTGTATAATAAAGTAAAAAAAGAAAATGAAAAATGAAAAGCAAGTTAAAGCCAAAGCAAAAAGAATATAGGAAATAATACACATCAGAGAGGAAGTCAGTAAAATAGCAGGGAGGAAAACCAAAAAAAAAAAAAAAAAAAGAAAAGAAAAGAAGGATACATATTACCAATTTAGATAATGATAAGTGACAGTAAATTCTTAGTATATTCTACAGTTAAAATTTAAAAGATAATAGAAAGTTTATACTTAAAAATTAGCAAATCACATTAAAGAGCCAACTTCCTTGAAAGAGACAAATTTTTTGAGCTCATACAAAAAAAATGAATAAAATGAATGGATGCGTATAAATTAAATAAATGTGACAGACTAAAGATCCTCCAAAAACAAATTCTCACCCCACGTGCTTTAAATGGAAAATTCTACAAAAACTTAATAATAAATAATACCAAACTCATGCACCCAGGTCTTTATCACAGCACTATTCACAATAGCAAAGGCATGGAATCAACCTAAATGCTCATCAATGATAGAATGGATAAAGAAAATGTGGTACATATGCAACAATGAATATATGCAGCCATTAACAAGAACAAGATCAGTTCTTTTGCAGGAACATGGATAGAGCTAGAAGCCATTATTCTTAACAAAATAACCTAAGAACAGATCATCAAATACCGCATGTTCTCACTTATAAGTGGAATCTAATCATTGAGCACATATGGAAACAAGGATGGTAGCTTTTCATCTCATCTTAGATTTTTTAGACATTGGGCTCTAAAAGAGTGGGCGGAATGTGAGAATCAAAAAACTATCTATTGGGTAGTATGCTTATTGCCTGGCTGATCAAGTGATCTGCACAGCAAAGTCCCATGATGCCGGTTTACCTATGTAACCCATGAATTTAAAAGTAAATTTTTAAAAAATTTAAAAAAAAATGAAAAGAAGGAAACACTTCCCAACTGATTCTATTAACCAGCATTAGTACAACACCAAAACCAGAGATAGATACATAGACAGATAGATAGATACAGAGATACATAGATGCATAGATATCTAACAAAGAAAAGAAAACAGACCAATATTTCTCGTAAATATATGAAATGATTCTAAAATAAATTTTAGAAAATTGACTGTAACACAATGTTAATTAATAATATGACAATTCATCATGGTCAAGAATTATTTCACAAAAAATACAAGATTTATGTAACATTCAAAAATCTTTCAAAATTATTTGCCATATAAACAAACCAAACAGAAACATCACATAATACATTGAATACACATACACACACACACACACACACAGAGAGAGAGAGAGAGAGAGAGAGAGAGATTGAAGAATAATCCAGCATCTACTCTTGTTAAAGCATCTTTAAACCTAAAAAAAGATGAAAAGTTTCTTAAACTTAAAATAGATACATACAAAAAGATATAGCTGACATCTTAATAGTAAAAATTGAAAACTTTCTCCCTCTTCTAGGACCAGAAAAAAGGTAAGGATATTTGACCTTATCTCTTTTATTCAACATTGCACTGGTGGAAATAAATAGTGTAATATGAAAGACAAATGTATAGAATACATTCAACTTTGAAAGGTAGAAGTAAAAGCTATCTGTATTTCCATATCAAATGCCTATACTCCAGGGGGAAAAGTTTACTAGAGCCTTAAAACACACAGGGTAAGGGCACTTACTCAATTCCAGTCTTTTTAGCCTTCCTGTCTCATTTAAGTGTGAGAATAGCTAAGAAAAAAAACTTGTAAAGAACATATCAAGGGGAAACAACCAGCAAAAGCTGGAGAATTAATCATAACATTTTAAAATGCATTACTTACCTCACACTTTACTGGTACATCAATAAAGCCTTAGTGTATCAACAGGAGATTTTAGCTGAGAATGTAGTAATGTGCAGACTATATTCGATAAGTTGCTTTTAGGTAAATGTAAGAAATTTCTAGGAATAAAACTCACTAGAAAATATTGGAGCATCTCACATCTATAGGTATAGCAAACATTATACCTAAGCCATTCTTAAATAAATTAACAAAAAAGCCCAACAAAATTTTCTCAGTTTTTACTTACTGATACATTATGTCTGACTTTCTGTTTTTTAAATAGATACCATAGTTTGTTTCACTTTTTACCTATTTTTGAATTTTGGAGTTTTAGGTTATTTATGATTTTTCTTTTAAAATTAACACTAAGAAAAAATTCTAAAAATAAAGTTTTTATCTCTAGCTCTGTTTCTTTCTGAAGGACAATTCTTAGAAGTGGAAATATTGTGTTAATTACTATTGATAAATGGTTAACAATAGGTAGAGTCATCCTTTGTTTTTTTTTTTTTTTTTTTTTTTTTTTTTCCTGAGACAGTCTCACTCTGTTGTCCAAGCTGGAATGCAATGGCATGATCTGGGCTCACTGCAACCTCCACCTCCTAGGTTCAAGCTATTCTTCTGCCTCAACCTCCCAGGAAGCTGAGATTACAGACCTGGACCTGTACACCACTCTCTCAGCACTTGAATGTGTTCATGAGTCCAAGAGCTCTCTGAAATCCAAAGTTTAGGGATATTTATGGGGGCTTGTTTATCTATTTCGATATAATCAATTAAATTACCAGCCTCTCTTTTCTTCCCAGAGAATGGGGTTGTAGCTGAAAGCTTCTAATCATGGCTTGGTCATCTTGGTGACTAACCCCCATCTTGAAGCTATACAGAGACCACCAAAAGTTTCCTCATTAAAACATCACCAGTCTATGGTTTTTGATTCTAGTCCCTGGTTCCCTAATGGCACATCAGACATACCCAGGGCCAAAGGCAACATGCTGCCCGGACGGGAAGAACAGAGGCCTGTCTGGCTTTGTCTCCTGGAAATTGTAGAGCCTCGGAGCTTTGAGCAAACAAAGACAATTGCCAAAGGGTGGTTACAGCAGACCATGGGGGAGACCCAATGCTGTCCTGGCTTCAGTACTGCCCCAGCACATTCTTAGTGATGATGGCCCCAGAGGTGCTTGTGTTACTCTATTGCTAGCTCCAGGTGACTTAGAATATATATATATATATATATATATATATATATATATATATATGTGTGTGTGTGTGTGTGTGTGTGTGTGTGTGTGTGTGTGTGTATGGAGAGAGAGAGAGAGTCTGCAAGAACCACAGTATTATTGGGCTTGGGGTTCCTCTTAAAGCAGATACAGATTAGAACACAATATTCAAGTCCTTTCAAATATCTGAAAAGCCACCCCAAGAAGGACAGCTATAAATAAGCCCAGAAAGCAAAGACTACAATAAATACCTAACTCCTCAAGGCCGTACACCATAACCGTGTACTAGCATCAGCACCATTCATGAAAATATCACCTCACCAAAAGAAGTGAATAAGGTACCAGAAACAAGTACTGGAATAACAGAGATATGTGACCTCTCAGTCAGAGGATTTAAAATAACTTTGTTGAGGAAACGCAAAGAAGTTTCAGATAACAGAGAGAAGAAATTCAGAATTTTATCAGATAAATGTAACAAATAAATTGAAATAATTAAAAAGAATTACGCAGAAATTCTGTAGCTAAAAAGTGCAAAAGGCATACTGAAGAATGCATCAGAATACTTTAATAGCAGAGTTGACCAAGCAGAATAAAAAAATTAGTGAGCTAGAAAAAAGGCTATTTGAATATATACCATCAAATCAGACAAAATAAAAATAAATAAAACACAATGAAGCAATATGCAAGAACTAGAAAGTAGAATCAAAAGGGAAAATTCAATTATTCTTGGTCTTAAAGAGAAGGTAGAGAAAGAAATTCAGGTAGAAAGTTCGTTTAAAGTGAAAATAACAGAAAAATTCCAAAACCTAAAGAAAGACATTGGCAACCAAATACGAGTAGGTTATAGAACACCAAACATATGTATCCCAAAGGAGACTACATTAAATGATTTAATAAATCAAACTCCCAAAGATCAAGTATAAAGAAAGGATCCTAAAATTAACAAGAGAAGAGAAACAGATAACACATAATGAAGCTCCACTACATCTAGCAGCAGATTTTTCTGTGGAAACCTTACAGGTCAGGAGGAAGAGACATGATACATTTAAAGTGCTGTAAAAATAATTGACTTTGAATAGCGTATTTGATAAAAATATATTTCAAACATAAAAGAGAAATAAAGACTTCCTGAAACAAGCAAAAGCTGAGATACATTATTGACATCAGACCTGTCCTACAGAAAATGGTAAGTGGTATACTTCAGTCCGAAAGAAAAAGACATTAATGAACAATATGAAATCATCTAATTTTTAAAAACTCATTGTCAATATTAAGTGCATAGAAAACCTCACAATAATATAACACTGTAACTGTGGTGTGTAAAGTACTCTTATCTTCTGTAGAAGCACTGAAAAATGAACAAATAAAAAATCATGGCTTAAACAACTACTAAAGGTATAGATAGACAGTCTAATGAGATCCAAATGGAAATAACAAAATGTTAAAAAGTGGAGGGATTAAGTTAAGGCATAGGGTATTAGTTTGCTTTTTACTTGCATGTTTTTTGCTTTATGCAAACAGTGCTAAGTTGTTATCAGGTTGAAATAATGGGTTATAAGATAATATTTGCAAGCCTCATGGCAACATCAAGCAAAAAACAAATATGCAAAAAATAAAAAGAAAAAAATTAATCATTTCACCAGAAAAATCACCTGCACTAAAAGGAAAAACAGAAAGAGAAGACCACAAAACAGCCAGAAAAAGGTAATAAATACACAGAATTGTCTCTAATTACCAATAACATTGAACGTAAATGAGCCAATGTGTCCAATCAAAAGACATAGAGTGGTTGACTATATGAAAAAGAAGACTTCAGTCTCTTGACTACAAGAAACATACTTCACCTATAAAGACACACACAGACTGAAAATGAAGAGATGTGAAATAATATCCCATACCAATGGAAATCAAATAAGAGTAGTTGCTATACTTATATCAGACAAAATCAATTTCAACCCCAAAAATATAAGAAGAGACAAAGATGGAAACCATATAATGATAAAGAGGTCAACTCTGAAAAAAAATATATAACAATTTAAAATATATATGCACCCAACACTAGAGCACCCAGATATATAAAACAATATCACTAGAGCTAAAGAGAGAGATAGTATCCAAAACAATAATACTTGGAGACTTCAACACTCTACTTTCACCATTGAATGCATTTTTAAATAAAAAAATCAACAGAGACTTTGGTCTTAATCTGCACTATAGACCAAATAGACGTAATAGACGTATAGAACATGTCATCGAAGAGCTGCAGAATACACACTCTTTTCCTCAGCATGTGGGTCACTCTCAAGAATAGGCCATATGTTAGGTCATTAAAGAATTCTTAAAATGTTCAAAAACATTAAAGAATTTTAAGCATCTTCCATGACCACAATGGAATAAAAATAGAAATCAATAGCAAGAGAAACTTTGAAAACTACACAAATATCTGAAAATAAAACTATATTCCCCTGAATGACTAGTAGAGAAATAAAGAATTAAGAAGATAGTTGACAAATTTCTTAAATGATATTGGAAACACAACATAACAAAACCTGTAAAATATAGCAAAGGCAGTACTAAGAGGGAATTTTATAGCTATTAGTGCCTACAATAAAAAGTAAGAAAAGTACAAATAACCTAACTGTACCTCTTAAAGAACTAGAAAAGCAAAAGAAAAAAAAATCCAATTAAGAGCAGAAGAAATAATAAAGATCAGAGTAGAAATAAATACAATTTAAATGAAGAAAATAAAAGAGATTGATTAAAAAATTGCTCTTTCGAAAGTTAAACAAAAATGACAAATCTTTAGCCAGACTAAATAAGAAAAAAAGAAAGAAGGCCAAAATAATTAAATCACAAATGAACAAAGAGACATTACAACTAATGCTGTAGAGAGTCAAAGGATTATTAGTGGCTACTACGAGCAACCATAGGTCAATAAATTGAAAAGTCACAAAAAATTGGGCAAATTCCTAGGTTCTTACAGTCTACCAAGATTAAACCAGAAATAAATCCAAAAGCTTAACAGATAAATCATGGTAACAAGATCAAAATCATAATAAAAAGTCTCTCAGTAAGAAGATGTCGAGAATCTGATGGCATTATTGTTGAACAGGTAATGACATCAAGCCACAATTAAATGTCTTCCAGTTAAGAAAATCCTTGGAACTAAATGGCTTTACTTTCAAATTGTACCAAACATTTATTGAAGAACTAATAGCAAGCCTACTTAAACTACTCCAAATAATAGAGGAAGAGAAAATACTTTAAAACTTATTCTGTGAGGTCAGTATCACTATGATACCATCAACAGAAAAAGATACTACAGGCCAATGTTTCTCATGAATATTGATGCAAAAATCCTTAATAAAATACTAGCAAATCAAATTCAGCAACGCATTAAAAACATTAGACATCAAGACTAAATGGGATTTCTCTCTGGGATGCAAAGATGGTTCAACATGTCCAAATCTGTCAATGTGATACATAAATTCAACAGAATAAAGAACAAAAAACATATGATCATTTAAGTCGATGCTGAAAAAACATTTGACAAAATTCAACATCCCTTCAGTGTAAAAACTCTCAAAAACTGGGCATAGAAGGAACGTCCCTTAATAAGGTAAGAGCCATATATTACAGCCCAACAGATTATATCATATTGAATGGGGAAAACCTGAAAGCCTTTTCTCATAGATGTGAAACACAACAATGATGACCACTTTAACCACTGTTATTCAACATAGTACTGAAAGTCTCAGCTAGAGCAATCAAAGTAGAGGGAGAAATAAAGCGTATTCAAACTGGAAAGAAAGAAGTCAAATTATCCTTATTTGCAACTAATACAATCGTATATTTGTAAAAACTAGATGCCACAAAAATTTATTAGGACTAATAAACAAATTCAGTGAAGATGCAGGATACATAATCTACATTAAAAATTAGTAGCATTTCTAGATGCTAACAGTTATTAATCTGAAAAAGAAATTTAAAAGTAGTCCTATTTGCAATCACCACAAATAAAATTAAATATCTAGAAATTAACTTACCAAAGAAGTGAAAGATTTCTATAACAAAACCTACAAAACATTGAGAAAAGAAATTGAAGAGGACATCAAAAATTGAGAAGACAATCCACACTCATGAATTGGAATAATCCATACTGTTAAAATCTTCATACTACACAAAGCAATCTAGAGCTTCAATGCAAACCCTATCAAAATACAAACGAAATAGCAAAAAGAATTCTAAAATTTATATGGAACCACCAAAAAAAAAAAAAAAAAAAAAAAAAAAAAAAAAACAATAGCCAAAGCTACCCTAAGCAAAAAGAAGAAAATTGGAGAAATTACATTACCTGACATCGAATTATACTACAGTGCTATATTACCCAAAAAAGCATTGTGCTAGCAAAAAAATTAAAAAATATTTTTAAAAAGCAGACACATAGGCCAATGGAACAAAATTGAGAACTCAGGAACAAGAAACAAATCCACACACCTACAGTGAACTCATTTTTGACAACCATGCCAAAAACATGCACTGGGGAAAAGATAGTCTCTTCAATAAATGGAACTAGGAAAATGGCATACAGAAGAATACAAGTGGACCCCTATCTCTTGTCTTACACAAAAATCAAATCAAAGTAAGTAAAGACTTAAATATAAGATTTCAAACTATAAAATTTGTAAAAGAAAGCTTTAGGAGGGCCGGGCGCGGTGGCTCAAGCTTGTAATCCCAGCACTTTGGGAGGCCAAGGTGGGTGGATCACGAGGTCAAGAGATCGAGACCATCCTGGTCAACATGGTGAAACCCCGTCTCTACTAAAAAAAAAAAAAAAAAAAAAAATACAAGAAATTAGCTGGGCATGGTGGCGTGTGCCTGTAATCCCAGTACTCAGGAAGCTGAGGCAGGAAAATTGCCTGAACCCAGGAGGCGGAGGTTGCGGTGAGCCGAGATCGCGCCATTGCACTCCAGCCTGGGTAACAAGAGCGAAACTCCGTCTCAAAAAAAAAAAAAAAAAAAAAAAAAAAGAAAGAAAGCTTTAGGAAAAATGTCCAGGACATTGGTCTGGACAAAGATTTCTTGACTAAGATCCCACGTGCAAAGCCAACGAAAGTCAAAATGGACAAATGGGATCACATCAAGTTAAAAAGCTTCTGCACAGCCAAGGAAATTATTAATAGAGTGAAGAGACAATCCACAGAATGTGAGACAGTATTTGCAAACTACCCATCTTTATTAGCTTGTTCTCACATTGCAATAAATAACTACCTTATAAAGAAAAAGGCTTAATTGGCTCATGGTTCTGCAGGATGTACAGGTAGCATGGCTGGGGAGGCCTTGAGAAATTTTCAGTCATGGCAGAAGGCACAGGGGAAGCAGGCACATCATACATGGCCTGAGAAAGAGGAAGAGAGGGAGGCGGAAGGTGCCACACACTTAAAAAACAACACATCTTATGAGAGCTTGCTCATTATCATGAGAACAGCAAGGGGAAAATCTATCATCAAATCACCTTCCACCAAGCTCCTCCTCCAACATAAGCATTTACAATGTAACATAAGATCTGCGCAAGGACAACATATCCAAACCATATCATTCCTCCCCTGTGCCCCCAAATCTCATGACCTGCTCACATTGTAATATACAATCATCACTTTTAAAGAGTACCTGTGTCTGAACTCATTTTAGCATTAGCTCAAAAGTCCACGGTCCAAAGTCTCATCTGAGACAAGGTAAGTCCTTCTGCCTATCAGCTTGTAAAATCAAAAACAAGTTAGTTACTTCTAAGATACAATGGGACATACAGGCATTAGGTAAATGTTCCCTTTCCAAATAGGAGAAATTGGCCAAAACAAAGGGGATACAGGCCCCATGCCAGTCTGAAACTCAGCAGGGAAATTATTAAATCCTAAAGCTTCAAAATAATCTTCTTTGACTCCTTATGTGACATCCAGGCCACACCAATGCAAGGGATGGGCTCCCAAAGTCTTGTGCAGCTCCATCTTTGTGGCTCTGCAGGGTACAGCCCCCACAGCTGCTTTCCCAGGCTGCCTGTGGCTTTTCCAGGTGCACAACACAAGCTGCCAGTAGACCTACCATTCTGGGATCTGAATGACAGTGATCCTCTTCTCACAGACCTACTAAGCAGTACCCCTGTGGGGCTCTGTGTGGGGGCTCCAACTCCACATTTTCCCTCAGCACTGTTCCCTATGAGGGTTACTCCCCTGCAGCAGACTTCTGCCTGGATATCCAGGCTTTTGCATACATGCTCTGAAATCTAGGTGGAGACTCCCAAGTCTCAATTGTTGCCCTCTGTGCACCCATAGGATTAACACCATGTGGAAGCCGCAAATGCTAACGGCTTGCACCCTCTGGTGTAGCAGCCTCAGATATATCTGGGGTCCTTCTAGTCATGGCTGGAACTGGAGCATCTGAGATGTAGAGAGCAATTTTCCAAGGTTGTGCAGGGCAGTCAGGCCCCAGGCCGGGCCCAGAAAACAGTTCTTTTCTCCTATGCTCTGGGCCTGCCATGGGAGGGACTGCCTTGAAGGTGTCTGGTATACCTTCCCAACATTTTTCTCAATGCCTTGACTCTTAACCTTAGGTTCCTCTTTACTTATGCAAATTTCTACATCAGGCTTTAATTTCTCCCCTGAAAATGGGTGCTTCTTTTTTTCTCCCACATGGCAAGGCTGCAAATTTTCTAAACTTTTTTGGTCTGCTTCTCTTTTAAATATAAATTCCAGTTTTACATCTTTTTTT
This sequence comes from Saimiri boliviensis, assembly GCF_048565385.1. Taxonomy (NCBI): domain Eukaryota; kingdom Metazoa; phylum Chordata; class Mammalia; order Primates; family Cebidae; genus Saimiri; species Saimiri boliviensis. Next base: position 75,771,626 of record NC_133470.1, on the reverse strand, counting down.
TAAATTGTACTTTAGGTTCTGGGGTACATGAGCAGATCATGCAGGATTGTTGCATAGGTACACACATGGCAAGGTGGTTTGCTGCCTTCATCCCCCCATCATCTATATCTGGTATTTCTTCCCTCATTATCCCTCCCCACCCTCCTCATCCCCACTGTCCCTCCCCTATCCCCCCTTACTGACTGCAGTGTGTGATGCTCCCCTCCCTGTGTCCACATCTTGTAATTGTTCAATACCCGCTTATGAGTGATAACATATGGTGTTTGGTTTTCTGTTCTTGTGTCAGTTTGCTGAGAATGATGGTTTCCAGATTCATCAATGTTCCTATGAAGGATGCGAACTCATCATTTTGTATGACTGTGTAGTATTCCATGGTGTATATGTGCCACATTTTCTTTATCCAGTCTATCGATGATGGACATTTGGGTTGGTTCCAGGTCTTTGCTATTGTAAACAGTGCTGCAATGAACATTCGTGTGCATGTGTCCTTACAGTAGAACAATTTATAATCCTTTGGATAAATACCCACTAATGGGATTGCTGAGTCAAATGGAATTTCGATTTCTAGGTCCTTGAGAAATCGCCACACTGTCTTCCACAATGGTTGAACTAATTTACACTCCCATCAACAGTGTAAAAGTGTTTCTATTTCTCCACATCCTCTCCAGCATCTGTTGTCTCCAGATTTTTTAATGATCGCCGTTCTAACTGGCATGAGATGGTATCTCAATGTAGTTTTGATTTGCATTTCTCTAATGACCAGTGATGATGAGCATTTTTTCATATGTTTGTTGGCCTCATGTATGTCTTCTTTTGTAAAGTGTCTGTTCATATCCTTTGCCCACTTTTGAATGGGCTTTTTTGGTTTTTTTCTTGTAAATCTGTTTTAGTTCTTTGTAAATTCTGGATATCAGCCCTTTGTCAGATGGGTAGACTGCAAAAATTTTTTCCCAACTTTTAAAAAAAAATTTAATTCAGGGAAAGAAGATTAAATAAAAACACAGATTTGGTTTTCATTCAATTATGTGACAATTTGAGTATTCTGTAGGTAAAAAATAAAAGCCCAGATCCTTGAGGAATCACCACACTGTCTTCCATAATGGCTGAACTAATTTACATTCCCACTAACAGTATAAAAGTGTTCCTATTTCTCCACAGCCTCACTAGCATTTATTGTTTCTTGACTTTTTAATACTTGCCTTTCTGATTGGCATGAGACAGTATTTCATTGTGGTTTTGATTTGCATTTCTCTAATGATCAGTGATTTTGGGCTCATTTTCATATATTTGTTGGCTGCATAAATGTCTTCTTTTGAGAAGTGTCTGTTCATATCCTTTGCATACTTTTTGGTGAGGTTGTTTGGTGTTTTTCCATGTGAATTTGTTTAAATTTCTTGTAGATTCTGAATATTAGACCCCTGTCAGATGGGAGATTGTGAACATTTTCTCCCATTCTGTAGATTGCCTGTTCACTCTGATGCTTGTTTCTATTGCTGTGCAGAAGCTCTTTAGTTTAATTAGAGCCTATTTGTCAATTTTGACCCAGCAATCCCATTTCTGGGTATATACCCAAAGGGATACAAATCATTCTACTATAAAGACACATGCCTATGTTATGTTTATTGCAGCACTGTTTACAATAGCAAAGACATAGAACCAACCTAAATGCTGCTCAATGATAGGCTGAATAAAGAAAATGTGGTGCATATACACTATGGAACACTATGCAGCCATAAAAAAGAGTGAGATCGTGTCCTTTGCCAGGACATGGATGTAGCTGGAAGCCATCATCCTCAGCAAACTAACAAAGCAACAGAAAACCAAACACTGCCTGTTTTTACTCATACTGAGAGTTGAACAATGAAAACATATGGACACAGGGAGGGGAAGAACACTAATCAGGGCCAGTCAGCGGATGAGGGGGAAGGGGAGGAAGAGCATTAGGATAAATAGCAAATCTATGTGGGAGCTTAAAACCTAGATGATAGGTTGATAGGTGCAGCAAACCACCACAGAACAAATATACTTAGGTAACAAACCTATCCATTTTATGCTTGTATCCTGGAACTTAAAGTAAAATAAAATAATAATGATAATAAACATAAATAAAAAAGAATAAAAGCTCAAAAATGAACTTAATCCACTAATAAAAGCATGAAGAAAATCAACCAGCAAAGGATAACTAAAACTGCAGGTTTATGGAGTACAAGGACATCAACCAAAATTTGAATATATAATTCAAATTATGTTTACTTATATTTTCTCTGAAATTATCTATCAATTAGTAATTGCTTATAATGTATTTTACTTTGGCTTGAAAGTTTATGTTCCACCAAATTCAGATGTCACTATTCACCCCCTTAGGTGATGATATTAAGAGACAGAGTCTTCAGGAAAAGATCAGATGATGGTAGAACCCTCAAAAATAGGTCTAACATGCTTATAAAAGAATCTCCAGATGGATAGCTAGCCCTTCTACCATCTGAGGAACAGCTAAAATGTCCTGTCCCTATACTAGGAAACTGGTCTTTACTGAACATTTAATCTACTGGTCACTTGATCTTGAACTTGCTAGCCCCTAGATCTGTAAGAAGTGAATTTTTGTTGTTTATAAACTGCCTAATCTGTGGTGCTTTATTATAGCAGCCTAAACTAAGACAACAAATGCATTCTTGAACATTTGTACAATTTTATTATTTTCATATTTCTAAATAAATGCTTTCTTCAAAGAAAAGTTATACTGGCTTTAAATCAGATTTGATATTATTTTGTTCATTTAATAATAAAATGAAAGACATTAATATATACATCTTATTAAATTAATATAAGCTTCAACAGGGGATTGAACTTAATTTCAAATTGTTAAATAATTGTTTCATGATTTTAAATTCTTCTTTTTAAAATGAGTTCAAACATTAAGAAATAAATCTGTAACCATTAAAAAAAATAGAAAGAATAAGGCTATTTGATAGCACAATAGGGCAGCTATAGTCAATAATAACCTAATTGTACATATTAAAATAATTTAGAGAGTATAATTAAATAGTTTACAATTTAAGAATAAATGTTCCAGGGAATAGATATCTCATAGTAGGTGTATACATTTAAGGGGTGCATAAGATTGTTTGATACAGGCATACAATTCATGATAATCACATCAGCATAAATGAGGTATTTGTTATAGGAACACCCTACTTTTCTAATACCAATCTCTTTCTCGGTAAATTTTGTTCAGCTACAATATTGTACCTGAGACTAGGTAATTCACAAAAATCAGAAATTTTTCTCGTGGTTCTGAAGGCTAGGAAATTCAAAATCAAGCCACCAGCATTTGATCTATTGAGGAGCTTCTTGCTGTGAATTCACATAGCAGAAGGCAGAAGAGCACACTAGCCAAATGCTTTGTGAAGCCTCTTTTAAATGGACCTTAATGTCTTTAATGAGAAAAGGAGCAGCCTTCATGGCCCAGTGATCTCTTAAAGGTCTCACTTCTCAATAATTGCCCAAACCTGATTTTTAGAGGGGATACATTCAAACCATAGCACTCTGGTAAAAGTCTTTAGAATCCTTTAGAAAACGCTGGGGGGAAGATGAACAGTATAAATTTTTGGCAGTGTATGGGAGTCCTTCCTGGAGAAGTCAGAGTCTCCCTTTTATTCAAGGGGTTCTGAGTCTGAATTGCATCAAGTCTGGAGATTAATTAAAGGGTTTGACTCTGTTTTTATGACTCAAGTTAGACTTTCTTTCACTTGACTAGTATTTTCTGCTCATGCAGATTAAATAAGAATGTAATAGACTTCCTGTCTATTTCACTTTTGGCAGCACCATGATCAACTAGCCAACACCATAGGTCTATGAGTCAGACTCTTTTGATTGCTACTTTGACTCTGCTACCCATTATGAGAAATATACCCCGACTGCCTTTAGCAGCTGAGTGTTGTCATGTGATCCCTGCCACCCAGAGATCTAATTACTGTCATCACATTTAGTTTTCCTAATTTGGTGACTGCGGTCCCCACTATGAGGTCTGTCTTACAGAGAAAATTGAACACAGAGCTGCTCAAAGATTTCAAGGCTCCTCTTACAAAGCTATTTCTTATAGTAGTGGTGAAAGATATGTCTACTGGAAACTCTCAGTGATGTTAACTAAGTCTTGATTTTATGAAAAAAGGTCTAGTTTGCAATATGCTTAAGCTTTTCCACCTCTTTATCTACATTTAATTTAGGCAGGTTGGAAATTCCAGTTCACTCACTGTAGGCTATCTTTCAGTTCATGCTTCAGCCAACCAACCAAATAAACTGTGAAAGCACTTTATAACTCTACAGCATTTAATGTGGAGTCTCTGCTTAATGAGCCCATATCAATAAATTTGGTCTGTTCAAACTTTGTATTTCTTCCTCCATTATCCCACACCTTAAATATCCATTTCCCCACCTTTCCCCTGTATTTATGTCTATATAAATTGGAAAATTCAAGTAAGTTTTCTGCAGTGTAGTGTACTTCCTCAAGGGTCACACTTTGTGCCTTACTTTTCAGGGCCTGCTGGGATTGGAGTCTGGTTATAAATCTAGAAGCAGGTGAGGGTGGTGGGTGAGTTCTGAGGAGAATCAACATTGGGTTACATGGCAACTGATTCCAGAGAGCTCATTATAATTTCCTCAGGCAATGCAGGATTAAATCCCTCAGAAAGGGGGTGTAAAGTCCACTACAACTTGGGGTGAGGAAGCCACTACTACTGAGACTGAGGTGGCTGCTTCCAATGGTGGCAGAAGTCTCTTCCATTGGCAAAGAAGACTCATCAAAATTGAGGGCCTCATATCCTCAGCTATATCAGAGTCTTTTCACTCTACCATTCTACCATTCAATGTCCCATTCTCTCCTAATCAAAGCCCTCACTTTACAGTAGACATGCTGTGAGGCTTTGAATTCAACTTGTATTGTAATTCACATGCTCAAAGGATGAGGTTTTGTACTTAATTTGATTTCCAGCAGTCTCAGTCAAGCAGTGACAGGCAATAAGGATCCTCTTCAGAGCACATACAAAAACATACAGGATTATTTGTCTCGGTAATCTATGTAGCTTCCTCTTTTCGGTCTGTTTTGCAGAGTTTTCATATAAGTGTTTAAGCTGAAATAAAATATTTTCTAAAATAATCTGTTGCAATTATATTTCTTATGTATTGAAAGCCACTGTTGACTTCCTTCTCACTTACTTATTGTAATTTTTCTGAAATTTTCAATGCATCCCATATACTAATATTGAGATATTTTTACTTAAAGTCTAAAAGCAGCTCAGAAATACATTTTTCAAGTGAATCTATTCTGTGGCTTCATAAAATCTGAGAGTCACAGAATTCATATAGACAGATCTTCCCATTTTTTTTTCCTTTTTTAATTTTAGTTTTTTTAGGCTATTGTATAAGTGATTTTATTTCTGAATAATTTTGAAAGGAAATTGAAACCACTAATGCATGACCGTCACTACTTCCAGAGAGTACTCAGATTGGTTTTGAGAAATAAGTTGTTTATTTAATTCTATCAGTGACTAATAATAAAACTCCCCAAATCATTTCAATTAATTTGTAATGAATGATTATCTAAAGTGTTGTAGGTCATATGTATAGAATATTTATACTAGTGATAGACTGAACAGCAATGAGCAACTTGAAATATTTCCTTCTTAATGAAGCTAAGTATTTCATTAAAAATGAACTAAATTGAAGAGTTAAGCTGTGCATCATGCAGATACGCATACAAACACATTGAGGTGGACAAGTTACAAGTGATCACTAAATTGTCAAAAGTTTTTACTTTAAACCAAAATGCTTTCAGCTTTTGTTTAATCAGTTACTAAAAACTGCTTATTCAAAATTTGAGAATAAAAATTTTTGTAAATCTACAATTCAATAAATAGAAGGTAAGAAAAAGTACATATTTATTTCAGGATCATAATATGAGATTATTCAATAATTTCAACACTCAAACAAATGCTGTCCAATGGAAATATGACAATTTTAGCTCTTCTAGTAGTTACATTTACTTATATAAAGAAAAAATTTAAAAATTGTATTAATATGTTTCTGTTAACCCAGTATGTTTATGATATTATCATTGAGTAAGTAAATATAAAATTATTAGTGCGAAACTTTACATTTTTTACATCTAAAATTGTTAAAATCTGGTATTTTACAATTACAGCATGTCTGTATTTGGATTGCCAACCTTGCAAGTTCTCAACAGCCACATGTAGCTAGTGATTAATGTTTTCCAAAATGCAGTTCTAAACTACATAATAAAGATAGACAGCAACATTTTTGCTGGCATAAATCAGCATGTGGAACACTGATATTTCTGAATATTCAGCATTTAAGAGAGGTAATTTTTAAAACCTATTGACAAAATTTCTATCACAACTGTTAAAAAAAACAACACAAAATCGTCTGCCAATGTGAACTTAATTTTGAGTCGTAACTGTTACCCAAGTTTCTACAGTGTGGCCCTAATTTGTGGCAAAAAACAAAATTGCACGGCACTTTTATAAATAACTTAGATAGTAAGAAACTTCCTCAAAATGCTTTTATAATCTCAACCAATCCAAAGAGATTCTATATAATTTTAAAGAAATGAAATTTTGTGAGAAGTATTATTTAACTGACATTTTTGCGATTTTCTTGAGCACATGGTCAAACTAATCAAGGCACATTGTTAGACATGGAAAGTTCTTGCTATGTACAGAGATAACTTTGATTTATTTATTTCTAACAAAGTTAAAAATCAAAGGAAAATATTTCCATTGATGTTAATACATTCTTGTGGTAAAGCAATCTAGCTCTACATTAGACATATCTAAGGTTAAATTCTAATGTTTTCAATTACAAAGGTTTTTCAAATTATGATGGGGTTACCTCTCAATAAACCCATCCCAAATTAAAATATTGTAAGTCAAAATACATTTAAAAGATAAGATAATCAGGATTGTGGACTGCAGAAGTCCTGACTCATGTGCACTGGCCATTACTAGCTTGCCACCTTTGTGCTGAGCAATTATCTTGTTTCACTTCAAGATTAATTGCCTTCTTCTTCTCACCAGAAAAAGCATGAGACACAGATGGCCATTTTGTACACATGATGTGATGCAAAAGCACAAAACGCAATATCCCAAACCACTGGCAACAGAGTATTCTGTAGCGTACTGGTTATTTACCCTCATGATCACATGGCTATCTGGAAACTGTCACTCTCAGCCCCTGCCCAGTATCACAACAGAGTATGATGCTACATATTGCTAGCCTGGGAAAAGATCAGAATTAAAAATATAGTTTCTACTGGATGTGTATTGGTTTCCCACTACTATAAAGTCAAAAATTCCTAAGTCAACCTATTCCAAATAAGGCTCAAAATATGACCCCACTTCCTCAACTTTAAAATGAGAAAAAAAATACTGATAAAATAGGATAATTTTAACTGTAATTTAACTTAGATGAGCATCTACATAAACAGCACAATGTCTGGCACCCGGTGAGCATTCACATTTCTGCATTAATGCAATATATGCAAACTTTAGTGGTAGTATTTTTATCAATGTTATTAATTTTGCTATTATAATTGATGCTAAATATTGTGTTTTGTTCTTGAAATTGATTATAAATTGTTTTAGTATTTGACATTAACCAGGTTAATTGCAGCCAATACAGAAACACGAATAAGTATTTCCTAATTAGTGGTTCTGGTATATAACCACCTAGACAAATGTTTTGGTCTTTATGTTCTGTTACACAAATTGTAGATGCATATTTTATATCCCTAGAATTAATTTATTCAAATTAATTCTTTCCAAATGTATAACTCTTCCTTATTTTTAGCTTCCATAATTTCAATTAATTCTTTTCAATGTTACTTTCAAATACTAGCTGAAAGTATAGCAAGTGCATATGTTCTCTGATTTGTGTGTCTATGTTGCTGCAATTAACCTGGTTAATGTTAGCATTCCAAATCTACTAAACATTACAGTGAATAAAATAGCATGTTCCTACCAATGGGCTATGATAAGTAGTTACAGACTGTCATATATACTTTCAATATTTCTAAAATAATTATGTGAAACAAAATATTGTGTATACAATTGTTCATTTTCCACCTTGATTTCTTTCTATGACTGAATAATATTTCATTATGTGAATATATAACTTTCTGTTTAAACATGTTTCAGCTGATTTATAATGAGTTGTATCCACATTTTGGCAATTATAATTAATGCTTCTAAAACCACTTGCCCAGAAATTTTTGCATGAACATATATTTTCATTTCTCTTCAGTATGTGTCTGGGAGTACAATTACTGGGTCATATGCAAATGCCATGCTTAATTAACATCCTGAGAATTTGCCAAGCAGTTTTCCACTAGCAATATATGATGGTTTCACTTTTTCCACATCCACACTATTTTTTAATTGTAATTATCCTAGTGGGCATGAAGTGCTATCTCATTGTGGTTTAGATTTGCAATTATATGATGACTAATAATGTGAAACATCTTTTCATGTGCTTATTGGCCATTTTTGAATCCTATTTGATGAAATGTGTAATCAGAGTCTTTAATTATTTTGAATTGTGCTACCTGCTTCTTTATTAAGTTGTAGCTGTTTATATATTTTTGACATATGTCCTTTATGAGAAATATAACTTTAAATATTTTTTCTATCCTCTGGGTTGTCTTTTTATTTCCTGACTGTATCCACGACAGCATAAATCTTTTAATTTTATTAAGTTTAATTTATCAATTTTTTGTTATTGTTCATGTGCTTTTGGTGTCATTGCCTAACTCAATGTCAGCAAAATTTACACATATGTAATCAAAGGGTTTCATAGCTTAGTGCCTACATTTGAGGATTTGATCCATTTTGAGGGTTTTTTTTTATATGAAATAAAATAGAGTTTCAACTTTTTTAAGATACTTAAAATTCAAATTTCAATTGTTTACTATCAGCATATAGCAATATGACTGACTTTTGTACACTGATCTTGTATGCCGCAAATTTTCCACAGTGACTTCTTAGTTCTAAGAGCAGTTTTTGTAGTTTATAAAAAATGACTCTAGCAATTATGTTGTTGATGAATAGAGACATTTTTTGTTTTCCTTCTTCTTTTCCAAACAGTATGTCTTTTATTTCCTTTTCTTGTTTTGTTGTACTAGCTAGAACTTAAAATATTATTCTAAATAGGCGTATTTAGACTTGAGATCTGTAATCGAGTTGTTTCCAATTTTAAGGAAAAGGCATTCAGTCTCTCAGCAGTAATTGTGATGTGTAGGTAACTAATGGCTAACCATCAGCAAAAAATAACCAGATATTGACTACTAGATAACAATTGCTAACTATTGACTTTCTACAGGTAATCATTTTTAGGTTTAATTTCTCTTTTTCCTTAAACTATTGAGAATTTAGATCATGGTTGGATATTCAATTTTGTGTAATGTTTTGCCTTCATTTATTGAGATGTCCATATAACTCTTTTTCTTCTTTAGACTATTACCATAGGCTGATCTTTAAAATACTGAAAGTCTTATTATTTGGCTGGATCTTACTGTCATTATGCATTAAAAGTTTTCTATATTGCTGCATTCAATATGCCAGTATTTTGTTGAGATTCTACTATGTTCATGAGTATATTTATCTACCATTTTCTTTATCATAATATTGTCTTCATTTGTGGTTTAATTATCAGTGTAATGCTGGGCTCATAATGAGTTGGGAAGTATTTCTTTACTAGTTTCTGAAAAAGATATGTGGAATTTAATTCTTCCTTAAGTATTTGCAGATATCATCTAGTGAAACCTTCAAGATCTGGAGATTACTGTTTTGGTTCTTCTTTGTTTCAAGGTGTTAAATACAAGCTCTAATTATTTAAAAGATATGGGGCTATTTAGAGTTTTTATTTTTAAAATGAGTTTTGATAAGTAGTATATATCTTGGAGCCACTTTATGTCCCCTATAGTTGTCAAATTTATGGGCATAAAGTTATTTGAAAGTTGTATTTTTTCAGTGTTGGTGAGGCCAAGCACCATGTTTTCTCTTTATTTTCTGATATTGGTAATTTTAATGTTGTTGATTATTTTTTAGTATAGCTTGAACTTGACTAATTTTAATAATATTTACAGAGAGATTTTTTGTTTGATATATGACACCTGTGTTTTTTGTTTTAATTTCATTGATTTCTATTTTATACCTTTATAATTATTATTAATTACTTGATTCTGCTTTCTTTGTTTTGTTATTTATTTTAAAGATGAAATTTTGTTACTATTTTAATTTTTTGATTTGTACTATAAGCATTTATGTCTGCAAATATTCTTCTAAACACCACTTTAGGTACATCAAAAAAATGCTATGTTGTATTTTCACTTTATTTCAGTTCAAAATATTTCTGTATTGTTTTTCGGACCTCCTCATTGACTTATATACTATTTAGAAGTGTTTTAAAAATGTAGAAATACTTTGGGATTTTCCCATTATATTTATAATATTGACTTTTAGTTTAATTCTGCTGTTGTCTAGGGCATGTTGTGTATTCTTTATATTATTTTAAATTAGCTAAGTTGTTTTAATGGTACTGAATGTGTACTGCTTGGTATCATTGCTTTGAGGAAAATATATATTCTGTTATTAGTAAGAAGTGTCCTATAACTGTGAAATAGGACAGTGTAGTTGAAAGTGCTATTGAGGTCATCTTTATCTTTACTGATTTTACCTAGCATTTATCAGTCCAGCATAAACTCAAAAGTCTAAAGTCCAAAGTCTTATCTAAATATTATCTAAGTCAGATATGAGTGAGACTTAACATGAGTTAAATTTCCTTCCAACTGTGAGCCTGTGAAATTAAACACATTATGTGCATCTGAAATACAATGATGACATAGACACAAGATAAACATTTCTATTCCAAAAGGAACAAATAAGTGAAAAAGCGTGACAGGTCCCAAGCAAGTCTAAAACCAAACAAGGCAAACAATATTACCTCTGACGGTTCCATAGTAATCTTCTTTGACTCAATGTCACTCAGGAGAAGGTCCTGCTTTCAGGACACATTCAGGAAAAGGTTATGCCACTGCATCTTTTCCCTAGAAAAGTTAGGCTCCCCCCAAGGCTTTATGCAGCCTCATCCCCACAGCTTTTTTTGGGAAAAGTCCACAACACAGATTATACAACTAGGGCTCTAATAGTCTGTGGTTTATGAGGAGAGGTCCTGCTACCAGGCTCAATCTGTGGTACTTCGTTGTGAGAGTCCCAACAGATTAATACTGGTATGTATTCTGAGTGTTGTTCTTTGGCTTCCTGATTCAGTATTTACATGTCTGTTATTAATTTAGAAAAGTTCTCCAGTCATTTTTATTTCAAATATTTCTTCTGATCTTTTCCTCTTTTTCAGATATTCCAATTACATTTTGTAATTTTACCACGGTTCTTTATGTTCTTTTTTGGTTTGGTTTGGTTGGGTTGGGGAAAAGCAGCAAAGGAGAAAGGACTTACAGAGCGCCTACATAAATTGGTTATGAGTAACATATAAACAAACAAACTGCAGTAGGTGGCAGGAGGCCTCTGAGAAGGAAGGCCTCTTCATGCCTCATGTTCCGGTGCAGGGTGAACTTGGCTCTGTTACCACAAACATTGTGCTCAAAGATGTAAAACGACTTCATAGCACTATGACGTAGCCAGACTCGTAGGCTCCTTGTAAGGCCTGCGTTCCATCAGCTGTACATAGATAATAAGCTAAAGATAACCACATGTGCTTGCTTTGTGAAACTCCCAGACCGCCACTGTTATCAATCCTTAATGATTCTCCTGCCTCAGCCTCCTGAGTAGCTGGGATTACAGGCACGTGCCACCCTGCCCAGCCAATTTTACTATTTTTAGTAGAACCGGGGTTTCACCATGTTGACCAGGCTTGTCTCGAACTCCTGACCTCAGGTGATCTGCCTGCCTTGGCTTCCAAAAGTGCTGGGATTAGTGGTGTGACCCAACATGCCCAGACTGTTTTTTTTTTTTAAAGATGCCTTATTGTTAAAATATAAATTAATTCCAAATTGACCTACACAATCTGTATTCCTCTGTTGTCACACTGCTATAAACTACCCGGGACTAGGTAATTTATGAAGAGAAGAAGTTTAATTGACTCATAGCTACACAGACTTAACAGGAAGCATGACTGGGAGGCCTCAGGAAACTTACAATGATGGCAGAAGAAGAAGAGAAATCAAGCTGAGGAACATCCGACAGAATGAGAGCAAGGAGGGAAGTGTCACACTTTTAAACCATCAGTTCTCATGAACACTCACTCATTATCACAAGAACAGCATAAAAGAAATTTGTCCCCATGATGGAATCACTTCCCATCAGGTTCCTCTCCTGACACATGGGGATTACAATTCAACATGAGATTTGGGTGGGGACAGAGAGCCAAACCATATAAGAAACCTAATAAAAATCACAGCAAACTAGTTTGTAAATATTGACACAGTAATTCCAAAGTTTATATAAAAATGGAAACTAGAATATCGAACACAATATTGAAGAAGAACTAAGTTGGAAGACTTTTACTGCCAATTTCAAGACCTACTCTAAGGCTACCTTGTATTGAAAAAAGCATAGGAAAAAAGATGACTTAAAAAGAATAAGCATCCCATATCTGGACCCACAAAAACATAGTCAAGTGATCTTTAATCAAAACCAAAGGCAATTAAATGGAGTAAGGACAGTTTTTTAAACAATTGGGGCTGGAAGAGCCATACACCCATATGAAAAAATAAAAAAATAAAAAATATGCTCACGAATCTTATACCTTACACAAATACACACATACACACAGACACAATTCATAAAGGGTATGTTTAAAAGATACAGGTGACAACTGAAAAAGCTCTAAATAGATGAAGCTGAAAGATTTCAGCAACAAAATAAATAAGGTTTTATTTGGTTATAACTGAAAGTATAAAATAGGTATTCATCAGTCCATAGTGACATAAACCAGTGATTAAATAAATAAATATTTTGGGAAGAAGAGCAGACATATATTCCAAGTAGAATTTCCAATAATTTAGGTAGGTATTTCATGCATAGCAACTTTCTTCTAAGGAATACAGAATGAACACAGAGAGAGAGAGAAAAATTAACTTTACAGTGAAGAGACTTAAAAACACTAACACAATCCAGGAAATTCAGGTTAATATTAAATGTGACAAGTCATATTGATAATGAAACAAGAGAGTTCCCTTATTGCCTTCTCTGGGCATGTGACAGAGGTGTCACTCACTTCTTCAGTGACAAGGCTGCTCAAATCTCTAGGGGGAGCATGCAGACAGGCAGGTGCAGAGGTTGTGGGGAGAGCTTTTGGGTTCCGAATCCACGACAGTGTCTAGGGTGTTTATGACTCCCAAAGCCCAAGTGGGTATGTGTTACAGTGTGTTCTTTCAGCTTTGCCATTTTCAGATGGCTTGTGTTAGTTAGCTCAATTAGACCCTCTGCCTTATTGCAAGGGCAGAGAGCTTTATGTATCCCAAGTTCTTGCCCAGTGTACCAGAAAAATTGGAACACAGGTGGGCTTGGAGGATGAGTGCAAGGTTTTATTGTTTTATTGGGTAGTGGAGGTGACTCTCAGTGAGGTGTATGGTCAGCTGGAAGGGGATGGAGTGGGAAGGTGGTCTTTTCCTGGAATTGGGGTGTCCAGAGGCTAGACTCTTCTGTGATTGCCCCCAGCAGAATGTCCCTCGTTGTCTGTGTTTTCCCACCATCACTGGTTTACTGTTGTCTGCTGGTATGTTCCTCTGCTCCTCTAGCTGTCCAGCTGTTTGTGTCTGCCTGCTAAGGTCTCGGTTTTTATGAGCACAGGATGGGGGTGGTGTGGACCAAAGTGGTCGAGGAAAATGCAGCATTTGGGTGCAAAACCAAAAGTGCCTCTTCTCACTTAAGTTTGTGGGCACAGGCCCGAGGTGGAGCCCTCAAAAGGGACCCCACCCTTCTTTACCCAACACTTCTCTGCCCCCCTCTCATATAAATAGTATATGAATAGCACCATGGTAGCAAAACGATATTGCTTCAATCAAATCATGAGGAAAGCATCAGGCAATTTTCAATTGAGGGACATGCTATGTAGTACCTGCCTATCTTCACAATGATGAAGGCCATAAAAATAAAAAAGTCTGAAACATTGCCACAACCAAGGGAACCTAAAGAGACATGCATAACTACTAAATGTAATGTAGCATCCTAGATAGGATCTTGGAACCAGAAAGGGCAAACGAGAAAATGCATGAGGCAATAGAAATAAAATATAGATTCTAATTAGTAATAATAGTTTATCAGTATTGACTCATTAGTTGTGACAAATGCACCATACTATATACTATGTTAATAATAGATGAAAGTGGGTGTGAGGTATACAGGAGCTTTCTGTACTACATTCATAATCATTCTGTAAATGGAAAATTGTTCTAAAGTAAAAGAATTTGCAGAGATATGCTTCTCTCCAATCCTCCATTTAAGCACGACTATAAAAATAACAGATGATACATCTAGAAACATCTAGGGGGAGAGCTCTGAATAATAAGAAGAAGGTTGCAAACTGCAGGGTTCCTTATATCCTCCCACTTAACAGAAAGAAGTTTCCCAAGCCCAGCATTTCCTGGTTTCTAACAGCAGCAGTTGCCATAGCAGGTAGTCTTATTCCTCTCCTAGAATAAAATAGAGACCTCTGATGTCAGGAAAGCCTGACAAATCGGAATTATTTTTGAGCCCTGGTTACAAGAGGAGGCCAGGGAACGTGTTCTTCCACGTTGATCCTGACAGTCCGCTCACTCATGAGAGATACTGAAATGAGCAGGCAGAACTGGCAAGGGATATCTGATCACAATGTGCTGCCTGTTTCAGAAAGCCTCTTTGTACCCACAATCCTCACATTCTTTTACCTTCCCTCAATGGGAGGCACTGAATGGCCAGGGTCCACCAGTAACCCAGCCAAAATAATGATTCATCCAGGGATGCTCTAAACCTCTATCCCAGTGTGCCTGAGCGTTCCCTTCCCTGCCCATAGGAATGCATGCAGAACAAATGCCCTGGTTGAAAAGCTACTTTCATTTCTCATATTCAGAAGATACTCTGTCACAAGTACTTGTCAAGTAAACCTTCTTTATCATTGCATGTTTGCCTATGACTCTCTAACCACTAGAGAGACATCCAGTAACTCAGCCTAGGGAAATCCCTTCTGTACCCTTAGTCAGTACGAGCAGTAACCAGTAGCAGCCATAGGAGCACCATATAAGCCATGTAGCCTCAAATAACACCACAATGACTCTGAAAGTCAAATCATCAATTAAATTACTGCTGCCAAAAGTAATCTGGTACATGCATATGAAATTTAGACAGAGTGAAATCCTGCTAAAATAAAAGATTTAAATAGGCCATAGTCTCCCAACATGGTAGACCAAGTGTCCAGGACACAACAAAAGAATCACACATTAAATCAAGAAGCAAGAAAATAAATGTAACTGATGCCAACACTAAAATAAATTAGATCTAGGAAATATCTGGCAAGAATTTTAAAGCAGCGATCTCCAAAGTACCTTATTAAACAACAATAAATATACTTTTAATATAAATATTAAAAATAGCCAAATTAAAATTATAAAAGCATAATACAGTAAGTTAAGGAAAAAAAACTTGGTGAATGTTTTTTTGATAACAAATCTGATGAGTGTGAGGTAATATTTCGTAAGTTTTAATTTGCATTTATCTGATAATTACTGATGTTTAGCAATTTTTCATACATCTGTTGGCCACTTATATGTCTTCTTTTGAGAAATGTCTATTCAGATCTTTTGCTCATTCTTTAACAGAGGTTTTCTTTTCTGGTTATTGAGTCGTTTGAGTCTCTATCTAGTTTGGATATTAGCTCCTTATCTGATTTATGATTTGCTAATGTTTTCTCCCAATCTGTGTGTTTTTTAATTCACTATCTTAATGGTTTTTCTCACCACATCATATCCCATAAATATATACAATTAGGTGTCAATTAGAATAAGATAAAACTTAAAATACTGGTAAACTGGAGAAGATGGATGGTAGAACAAGTGAACTTGTGGACAGATCAATAAAATTAACACAATTTGAACAGTGGAAATAGATTTAAGATATTAACAGAGCCTCAAAGTCACATGGGACAATACCAGATGATCTAACATTCATATAATCAATGTCCACAACAATAAGAGGGTGGAGCTCAAAGATAATTTAAAAAAAAATGATGATGCTCGAAAACTACTCATTTGATAAAAGACATAAACCTACCTAATTAAGAATTTTAGTGAATCTGAAATAGAATAAACCCAAACAACTTTATGCCAAGACACACTGTAATTAAATTACTCAAAACTAAAAGCAAAGAAAATACCTTGGATGCAGACAGAAGGAAATGACATGGAAACTACAGGGGAACACTGCCAAATGACACTGGATTTTTTTTTTTTTTCTGAAATAATTGAGGGCAAAAGGAAAAGGCACAATTTTAAAGTGCTGAAAGAAATTTACCATCAATCACAAATTTCATATCTGGCAAATTATTGTTCAAGCATCAAGTGGAAATAAACACATTGTCAAATGAAATAAAAATAATTTGTTACCAACATACTTATCTTTAAATACCATTCATAAAAATGTCTTCTAACAGAAAGCAAATATTAAAAGAAGCAATCTTCAAACAGCAGACCAGAACAAGAAACACAAAAGAAATAGCAGAAATAAGGGTACAAAAAGTGTATTCCTTTTGTTATGAATTTCATAAGTTACATTTGATAATTGAAAGAAAAGACCATCTGATACTCAAGACTACGGTATTTTAAATGGAGAAACCGAATAGACCTGAATGGAAGTAAGATTCTTCGGCTTTGCTCAGGGCTAAAATCTTGCTCCTGGTAGGTTTTAATAAGTCACATAGGTGTACTATAATACCTCGAGCAATCATCATAAAAACACTACAAAACTGCTTACATTAGAAACCTGAGTATGTCTCGAATCAATAATCTAAGTTACTGTCTAAAATTCTAGAAATAAACAGTTAAATAAATCTAAAGCAAGCATATATGAGTGTAAAAAAAATCATACCAGAAACCAATGATATTGGAAGCAGGAAAACAATAGGAAATAAATAAAACAAAAAGCTGGTTCTTTGATATTGTGATGCTATGATATTGTAATACTGCATTATTATTTTGCAGAATATTACCACTGATGGGTAAAAATCTACATGGCATACCTCTATATTTTTTCTTAAATTGTATTTGATTATGTGTGAAACTACTATTATCTTGATAAAATTTCAACTATAAAAGATACTGAGTAAAAAGATATTTGAAACATAAGTAGAAGGCAAAAATATGCAGATACGTAACAGGTAGAAAAATTAAATAGCACTTACAGTTTCAGGTCTGGGATGCAAATAACTTAGAAGTAATCACTCCCATCCTTACAAATCAAAACAAAAATAAGTGGATCTAATGGGAAATCAACTAATTTTCTTTAATTCACCAGAATATTGATACCATAGTAGAAACCATTGCTCCTCAAATGGAAGAAACAGACATGTCAATATAGAGAATCACAGATACCAAAGAAGGAGCCCTGGAGCAGAAAACTCCATAGGAACCAGTACCAAATAGAAATATCTGAATGATAATTGAAGACTTGATGGAGGCTCAGTGTGGACAACTCTGAGTTAAAAAAAAAAAAAAAAGAACTTTAAAGGGGGCCAGTCTTTGCAATATCTACCGTTTTGTAAGTTTACCTCCAGGAGCTGTACCAAGTTCTCACAATGAAGATCCTCGAAAATTCTCCTCATGCTTCTGGTAGACAGAAAAAAAAAAATAATAATAACCATTTTAAAACATAATCAGAGCATTCGATTCTTCTTAGAAAAGCTGGTTCTCAAGAGAAACTATTTACAAGAGATTGACTAACTGCAGGTTATAGTTACCAGAGTCTAACTGACCTGAAAGAAGAAATATACACTCCAGCCACAATCTAGTCTTCTCTGTAGGGGAAGATAAATACCCATTTACAGCCCCTTTTCATCATGCTGTCTCACCTAAATGATAAAACGAAACAAAACTTAAGCTGAGCGTGATGGCTTACGCCTGTAACACCAGCACTTTGGGAGGCTGAGGTGAGTGGATCACCTGAGGTCGGGAGTTTGAGACCAGCCTGACCAACATGGAGAAAACCCTTCTCTACTGAAAATACAAAATTAGCTGGGTGTGGTGGCACATACCTGTAATCCCAGCTATTTGGGATGCTGAGGCAGGAGTCACTTGAACCCAGGAGACGGATGTTGCGGTGAGCTGAGATGGCACCATTGCACTCCAGTCTGGGCAACAAGAACAAAACTCCGTCTCAAAACAAAAACAGAAGCGAAAACAAAAACGAAACTTAGAATTATTTTGGAAGGTCACAGCCCAGGGACACAGCGTCACTAAAAACCTGACACAAAATTATAGGACCATAGAACGATTTCCCTCTCCTAATACCTTACTACTATATAAATATATCTCCTGTATAATAACAATGAAGGAGTTATTAAGAAATAAGTTTCAGGCAGCTAGAAAAGGTGAAGGTTCTCAGTGGAATTTTCCTTTAATAAGAAGGAAACTTGAGCCGTTTCCTTTCTAACAGAAAGTGGTTTGAAAAACCAGACCAGCAAGCACTGATATGTGAAGGCCTGCAGCTAGAAACCAGTTCCAGCCAGCATGGTGGTTCTCGCCCTCTTCTGTCACCACGTGTGCCAGGTGTCACGGCTGCCTCCAAGGAGCAGCACCTGTGCAAGACATCATGGAAACCCACATTTGCATATTAAAAGTCTAGGGTGGGAGAGCCAATTTTTTCACAGGCTATGTGAAAGACACACCTGTTCAACCCAATCACCTGAGCCCTATGTAAATCAAACATCACCTCCTCCAGCATCTCAATAAAACCGACTGCTCTACACCACACACGGGGTTTCTCCATTCGGAGCCTCACTCCCTCTGCATGGGGGAGGTGTTTTTCTTCTTTCTTTCTTTCTTCTTGCCTATTAAAATTTCTGCTCCTTAAAAATCACTCCACGTGCATCATGTCATTATTGTTTTTTTTGTTGTTGTTGTTGTTGTTGTTGTTGTTTTTGAGACAGAGTCTCACTCTGTCTCCAGGCGCCAGGCTGGAGTGCAGTGGCCCAATCTCGGCTCACTACAACCTCTGCCTCCCGGGTTCAAGCAATTCTCCTGCCTTAGCCTACCGAGTAGCTGGGACTACAGGTGCGTGCCACCAAGCCTAGCTAATTTTTGAATTTTTTTAGAGATGGGGTTTCACCATGTTGGTCAGGATGGCCTCGTTCTCTTGACCTCATGATCCGCCTGCCTCAGCCTCCCAAAGTGCTGGGATTACAGGCTTGAGCCACCGCTGCTGGCCCATGTCATTATTCTTAGCGGTGTGAAACAAAGGACCCTAGTGTTTCTCCAGTCATTGAAGCTGCATCATTGTGGTGCATTGGCTGGGAATCCAAGGTACAACATTCATTAGAGTGGTGAGTATAGAAGTGAACTTAAAAATCTGTTCTATCATTCTGAGGCCCTCTTGGCCTCTATTTTAAAATCAAAATCAAATCAATTAACAGGACTCCGTCAGCTGGTTAAAAATCCACTTAGCATGGCTGCAGTGGTAAAGACTGGGATGTCAAGCTTGCTGGTGAGAACATGGAAAGCCCTCCATTACCCGTGGGTCATTGAGAATGCTGGCCATGTTTTGACTCAGTTTCTTTTTGGTAATCGTCCTCTGGTGATTACATGGTATTTCTAAGCCAACAGGGCCACCTACTGAAAAACAGAAATCCTCTTCGTAAGACACATGTGTTGGTTTTCTGTGGTACATCGCAGCCTTCCAATTTTTTTCCTTTTTATGCCTTTCTACCAGAAACCAGGCTTTATGCTGCTTCTGTGAACAGGAAAAATTCTGCTTTAAACTATTAGGAGTAAAATGTCCTCTGCAGCCAAATTTTAGTCCTGATACTGTCCGATCAGCAGGAAAATTGTCACTGGGTCTCCATGTCCCTTTAAAGCACCTATTCTGTCTCTGATTAAAATGGTACTTAATTGGTAAGAAGATTTTAAGTGCAGAAGTTAATCAGAATCATCGTTTCTAAGGGTAAACGCTTTACTGCGAGCCATAACAGCAGGCAGTCTAGCAAATTTCCTCCATTAAAGGAGCCTTGCCTTTTATATAGTCTTTCCTTAGATCCATTTTTTAGGCAAACCAGGCAGATCACATAGGTTTGGGAAGTCAAAGGGGAATCACACAGGGCGGATATGCTAAGCTTGCATGGGCAGAGCGTGGTTAGTCCCGTCACTTAGTTCATACAGTTCTATGGCTTGGAAGGCCACACTTAAATCTATGAGTAGCACATTTAACAGGCTGCTGGGACCCAGGAAAACAGTCAGGAGGATGCTCCCACGGTCTTCTTCCCCACCCCGGGTTACATAGAAAGGAAGGAGACTAAAAAGATGCTCTTATTCTTCCTTCTCTTTCTAGATGGGTAACAGATTCTCTTCAGCTTGCACCCCTCTGGAGCGCTTTCTGAAACACTGGGACTTCTTTAACCTCACGACTTTGAAGAGAAAACCACTCATTTTCTTTTCAACGAGGGCATGACATTTTTACTAAATCTTGGCAAGCATTATAAGATCAACCCAGTTCTTTTAGCAGCCATGACAGGCAAGCCCACAGGGAATAGTTTACCAGAGCTAAAGCAGATTTTAGAGGAGAAATCCAAGACAGCTATTGAATATCCCAACCCTTCCATTGTACCTCATTCAGAACCCCCTCCAATCATACCATAGCTCCTCCAGCTCCACCATCTCCGGTATAACCCACTTTCCCCACTTCACCCTTACCTCTGCAGGAAATGACTGACGGAAATGGTGCAATGAGTGATCAATTTCCCTTCTCATTACAGGACCTTAGGCAAGTAAAGGGAGACTGAGGCTGATTTTCCAATGGCCCTGAGAGGTATATAGGAACTTTCCACGATTTAACTCAGGTATTTCGCCTCACATGGAAGATGTTACGCTGCTCCTAAAAGAAATCCTCACTGCAGCTGAAAAGTGGGCAGCTCTGCAAGCAGCGGATAATTTTGGAGATGAGCAATATATCCCTATAATAAACCAAAAGAGAAGTAAGCAGATAGGGAAAGTGAAGAAATCGCAGAAACACCATTCTCAATTGAAAAAAAAGCAGTTCCCCTTGACAACCTTGATTAGGACCCCAATCGCTCTGCAGATGAATGAAGAAAGCACGTTTTAATATGTATTTTAGAGGGCCTATGAAGAACTAGGGCCGAACCTCTTAATTATTCTAAACTGTCTATGATAAACCAAAAGCCGGGTGAGAATTCTGCAGCCTTTATGGAAAGGCTGAGAGAGGCAGTAATAAAACACACCTCTCTATCCCCCGATTCAATCAAGGGACAGCTCATCCTCAAGGACAAGTTTGTTATACAGGTAGCTCCCAATATTGGAAGGAAACTCCAGAAGCAAGCTATAGGACCAGCTAATGCCTTACAGAACCTCCTGAAGGTGGCCACTTCGGTCTTTTATATTAAGGACCAGGAGGAAGCCCAAAAGAAAAAGAGAAAGCTCAGGAAGAAGACAGAGAGGACGGAGGTTCTAGCAGCAGCTTTACAGGCTTGCAAAGTCCATGATCTCTGAGGTGCATCCGCTAGTTGCTAGCAGTGTGGTAGGCCAGGGCTTTTTTTTTTTTTTTTTTTTTTTTTGACAGAGTCTTGCTCTATCGCCATTTGCCAAGCTGGAGTGCAGTGGTGCGATCCCAGCTCACTGCAACTTCTGTTTTCCAGTTTCAAGCCATTCTCCTGCCTCACCCTCCCGAGTAGCTGGGACAACAGGTACGCACCACCACGCCCGGCTAATTTTTTGTACTTGTAGTAGAGATGGGGTTTCACCACATTGGCCAGGATGGTCTCGATCTCTTGACCTCGTGATCCGCCCACCTCAGCCCCCCCAAAGTGTTGGGATTACAGGGGTGAGCCACCACACCGAGGCCAGGGTATTTTAAGAAGGAATGCCCAGGTAGCAAGTAGAAGCTACCTCAGCCTTCTCCAGCCTTTGGCAGAGACCACTGGAGATGAAACTTCCCTCAAAGACAGAGGTCACTGGGTTTAGAACCAGTCTCACAGGTGGTCCAGCAAGACTGACGGGTCCCGGGGCCCAAACCCCCAGCTCCAGCGATTCAGACTGCCATTACAGCACAGAAACCCTGGGTGATGCTGGAACTTGAAGGAAGGGAAGTAGGCCTCCTCCTAAACACTAGAGCTGCTCCCTTTTCTCCTCTCTAATCTTTCCATAGCATGACTATAAGGGGTAACTGAGGAAAAACTATAATCCAGTAATTTTCTCAGTCTTAGTTGCAGTTAGGAAGACCCATTGTTGACACATGCTTCCAAACCACTGTCTGGAGTCAGAAAAGTCTCCAAATAACCTTAGGAAATAATTTGACTGTTTACACTCCACACATCTGATCAGTGTCCGCTAGGGGGAGCTCTTAGCTAACAACAGCCAGTAAAGCAAGACGTACATAAGGCAGGATTAGCAGTAGTCACTATAAATAATGTTTCTTCTCAGACATAGTGCTCAATTAGCTGAACTAATAACTCTTACAATAGCCCTTGAATTAAGCAAGGGAAAGATAGCTAATATTTATAATAACTCCACTTAGGCTTTCTTAACTCTCTATGCTCATGCTGCCATTTAAAAGGAAACACATCCTCTTATCACTAATGGATCTCCTATAAAATATCACCAGGAAATTTGGTATAGGAAAAAGTCTCACCTCCCTCCTTCCCTATGTCAAGCTGGGAAGGGTCTTGCACTGTCCTTTTAACCTCTCAGCAGTAAATGTTACAGTAATCAACTCCTGAATACATTGCACTCAAGTCAAGACCTGAAGAGCTGGGGGAGCAACAGCCCGAAGGAATGCCCTGAATATCAATGTGGAGAAATGGAAAATCTTAAGCCGAAAAGCAAAAAAACTTAAGTAATTGGGTGAAGACTACTCATCTTAGTCCTACTACTATCTCACCAGATAATTTTTATTATTTCTGCCCTTTCCTCTAGAAATTTGCCACCAAATATTAGAACTTCCTTATAACGCATATTGGCAAGGAGATTTTAATTATTCATAGAATTGCATTTGTAACTTTCTAGATCCCTAAAGGGAAATGTTATATCTCGGCAAGTAAAGTTTTAAACGGAAATTATTTACTACACCACTCTTGTGGGAATTGTTACAGTCACGCCACTATTTGCCACAGAACTACACACTCTGGCACCACAATGTGGAATTCTGGTTGTAAAATTCTAATTGCTGTAATATTTTGCCTAATCCTTATCCTTATAACAGGATTAGCAATTGCAGAAAAGATTAATCAAGGTTGTTTTGCTTATAGCAGGAATAATCCTTACAGATGAGAAGTAGGCGTACAAATTTTACTATCATTAAGTGTGATAGGACTTTTTATTGAAGATTAGTAACAAGGTGCACTCTAAGCTATGAAAAGGTTATGAAGAAAGAGATTTTATATAAGGAAAGATCTGGCATGCCAAATACTTAACCTAAAAGGAAATGATTGGTTGTTTAAAGGAAGACGTTTAGGACAAGTCAGAAAGTTTGATGTAAGAGGGTCTGTGAAAGTCATGAAAGAATTTAATAATTAAAGGAAAGAATTGTCAATATTAACACTAAAGATTTTTTAGCCACGCAATAATGTATTTTTTCCAATGATATTGCAAGATATAAAAATAGCCTAAGTTCAAAATTATTCTGTAATGGCAAGTCAACGGGGAAATGTATGCTTTTCTCAAGGAAAATGCTACTTTTATATTAAAGTTTCTGCTAATATACAGCATCCTCTAGTGGACGCACGTGGGTATTACAATCCGTTGGTGTAACTAACAGACATCAAGCTCTACTGTCATAGTTACGGTCTGTAGTACCCACACCAATAGTGATAATGTTAATACTTATCTGCTAACCCCATATTTTAAATTTTCCTCTAAAATTTATCTTTCTCCTAGAAGCAATCAAACACCAAATGTTGTTGCAAACCAAACCACTCACGGACACACCATTCTTCCGAGAACACTTAGATCAACCTCAGGAGGAAGCCCAATTGCTGTTCCCCCACACGACACCCCTTTTCAGCAGGATATAGACATAAAGAATTGCCATCCAACACCCCCTAACAGCAGTTAAGTTTACTTTTCCAGAGGGGGCAAATAATACAGAAGTTATTTAAAAATAATTTTTAGGCAGCTTGAAAGGGTGGGGGTTCTCAGTGGAAGTTGTCTTTAATAAAAAGCAACTCCCACACAATTTCCCTTCTAACAGAAAGTGCCTTGGACAACCAGACTAGCAAGCATTAATATGCAAATACCCAACATGGCGGTTCCCACCCTCTTCTCCTTGTCACCATGTGTGCCAGGTGTCATGGCTGCCTCCAGATAATACCACGTGTGCAGCACATTATGGTGACCCATATTTGCATATTAGAAGGCTAAGGTAGGAGGATCAGCTTTTTTAGGTCTACGTGAATGACAAACCTGGTCAATCCAATCCCAAGGGCCCTGTGCAAATCGAACACTGCCTCTTCCAGACTGCCAATATAACCAACTGCTTTCCACAGCACATGAGGTTTCTCCATTCGGAGTTGCCCTCCATCTGTACGGGGTAGCTGTTTTTCTTCTTTCTTTCTTCTTTCTTATTAAGCTTTCTGCTTCTTAATGCCACACGACGTGTGTCCATGCCATTAATCTTATCGGCATGAGACAAAGGACCTTGGTGTGCCCCAGTCGTCAGAGTTGTATCAGTAAGAGTGGAATGCTACTGGAAATACTGCACATTTCTAAGATGTATTTAGGAAAATCCAAAGACAAAAGGGAAACAAACAATAAAAAAAGCAACAGATGAAATTTTAGCCTCTGAACCCTATAACTACAGCAAACAATTTAAATAGCCTAACCACTAGACAGGTATATCAAAAAATAATAGATGTTGGTGCGGATGTGGTGAAAAGGGAACACTTCTACAATGCTGGTCAGAATGCAACCTAGTACCACCACTATGAAAACAGTGAGGAGATTCCTTAAAGAACTAAAAGTATACCTACCATTTGATTCAGCAATCAAACTACTGGGTATCTACCCAGAGGAAAAGAAGTTACTATATGAAAAAGATACTTGCACAGGCATGTTTATAGAAGCACAATTTGCAATTGCAAAAATATGGAACCAGCCCAAATGCTCATCAATCAACCAGTGGATAAAGAAATTCTTACTTATGTATAAAAAGAAACAAGCTAATGGCATTCACAGCAACCTGGATGGAACTGGAGACTATTATTCTAAGTGAAGTAACTCAGCAATGGGAAACCAAACGTCCTATGTTCTCACTCATAAGTGGGAGCTAAGGTACGAGAATCCAAAGGCATAAGAATTATACAATGACCTTTGGGGACTCAGGGGAAAGGGTAGGAAGGTGATGAGAGATAAAAGACTATGAATTGGGTTCAGTGTATACTACTCAGGAGAGAGGTGCACCAAAATCTCACAAATCACCACTAAAGAACTTACTCCTATAACCAAACACCACCTATTTCCCAAAAACCTATAGAATAAAAAAGTTTAAAACAAACTTAATAAAAAAGAAATGAGCCAGATTGACTTATTTGTGTGGTAAATTAAACATAACATGAAAATTTCCTTTTAATCATTTTCAAATATATTCTTCAGTGATGTTAAGTTCATTCAAATGATTGTGCAATTAATACCACCATCCATTTCCAGAACTCTTGTATTTTTCCAAACTGAAATTCTCCACCTATAAAATCATTACTCTCCGTATGTCTCATCCCTCAGCATTTTGCAAGCATCATTCAACTGTCTATAAATTTTACTAATCTGGGTACCTCAAATAATTGGAATCATATAATATTTGCCCTTTTGTGACTAGATTATTTCCCTTAGCATAATGTCTTCAGGGTTTACCCAAGTTGAAGGATGTGTCAGAATTTTTATTATTTTTAAGACATTTTTTCATACCACATTTTGTTCATCCATTCATCTTTCAATGGACATTTGCATTGTTTTCACCATTTTGGGTATTATGAATATTGTTGTTATGACATTAGTGTATTAAGGTTTGTTTACATACTTGAATTAAATTATTTTGGTTGTATATGCAGAAGTCGAATTGCTGAATTGTGTAAGTGTCTGTTTAATTTTTTGAGAAACAGATCGTCTTATTGAATATTTTAATATTTTGGCCGGGCATGGTAGTTCACACTTGTAATTCTAGCACTTTGGGAGGATAAGGCAGGAGGATCATGAGGTCAGGAGATCAAGACCATCCTGGCCAACATGGTGAAACCCAATCTCTACTAAAAATACAAAAAAAAAAAAAATTACCTGGGCATGGTGGTGCATGCCTGTAGTCCCAGCTACTCTGGAGGCTGAGGCAGGAGAAATGCTTCAATCCAGGTTGAGGAGGTTGTAGTGAGCCAAGATCGTGCCACTGCACTCCAGTTTGGTAACAGAGTGACACTGTCTCAAAAAAAAAAAAAAAAAAAGAATATTATAATATTTGGAATATTATAAAACTTTAATGAAAACTAATATTTAATGAAACATAAATAGTTAATGTTTTAGAACAGATACAAGTGGAAGCTGCAATTTTGCTTCATAAAAGAGCGTTTTAAATCAGTGGGGAAAGATATGTTAGTCAATAAATAGTTTCAGTATATATTTTTAGAGCAAAGAAGGACTTCTATCTGATCATTCAGATTGAAAAAAATGTCTAGTTAAGAAAATGTTTTAATGAGACATTTGGTACCTTTTGATAATGTTATGCAAACACACAAGTGAACTTCAGAATAATCTGTGAGGAAATGCCTTTCCAGGAATACGAGGTACATATTACCAATGCTCATTAATATTTGAGTGTACTCGTCTAGTGACACAGTTTGGTTGCACTTCCCTAATCTCCTGAATTTATGTGAGACCATGAAAATATGTGAATAGAAACAATTATAAAGAAAAATATCTCTCCAACTATCCTTTCTTTTACCACTATGGTTGGTGATATTCTAACTGTTGGGACCTCATTCTGCCTGTGATTTAGAATTGACATGTGTAACAAGTAATAAATGACACTTTGTGATATGGCTCAATAAAGTTCAGAGTTTAACACTCTACTATCACTTTGTCTATGCTGACTAATAATCACTTGCTATGTAACAGAAACAATCAAGAAACAGTACTGATCGATTTATGCTTACAATTAAATCATTTTTCATGTGTACTGTCATAAAGAAATCAAACTAACTAACAGAAACAGAATAAGGCATATTTCCTGCATTTTTGCAAAAAAAAAAAAAAAAAAAAAAAAAAAAAACTCTTTCATTATTCAGTAAGAAAAAAATAGAAAATTGAGCAAAGGGCAAAGTTTATATAAAAAGTTACATAAATGACCAATTGGCATGTATCAATACTCAGTGTCATTAACAATTCAAAAAATCAACTTTGGGATATCTACAGAAGTCTATACTTTACTAAAATGATTGATAAAGAATAAAAAGTACTGGAAAAAATATCAGAGTATGCATTTACTGCTGATGCAGTCTTTATACTGGAACATGTAAATATATCTGTCAAATTTTATAATGTTCTGTTCTTGACAAACCAAATTTATGTCTAAGAATAAATGTTATCGCTCTAGTCACAAAAATACAGTGAGGTACATGCTCATCAGATGGGCTTTGACAAAGTAATGGTGTAGGGATATGACAAGGTGATACATTACCATCAGAATACATAAGGCCTTATATCTATACTATATGGAAAAATATCCAAGAAACATTTTGAAGAAGAAGAAATTCTCATAATTTGGTGGACTACATAGCATCAACTCTCTCAAACATAGTGAGGCATTTCCTAAAATTAATGCATAGCTGAGCTTATGAGAAATAAGGAAATTCTTAGTGACCAGAAAAAAATAAGGGACATGAAAACCAAATAAGCTAGTGACTTGACATGAAGATATTGGGAATATGAAAAAGGGGCATACAAAAAATCTAAGAGCTCCCATTACGATTTCAGCCTTGGGATGGGAGATAAGGTTTTGTATGCATATGAAGTGGGGAATCAACTCACATTCCATTGTACAATGTTGAATCTCATAAAATATTATATTCCCAGTAAAGAGTGGAAAGACTGAACCACAGAGAAAAAAGAAAATTCAACCATTCGACACATCAAGAGAATATAGAATCTCCTCTATGATTCCGAATATGGGAAGAACAAATTTTCAATTGGGAATTTATAATACATTTAAGCCACATGTGAGTCTTGTATTTCAATTTGTATGACACACACAGTTTGTTCTCTGACTAGTATTATTTGGAGAAGAAAAGTACAAGACACATAAATTTAAAAGCCCTTGTAAATAGAAATTTAAGACCATACTTGCAAATTACTCATGAATCAAATAAATAAACATAATAAAAATTTTAAAATATTTTAAATTAAATAAATCAATGCATATAAACACTTGTGTATTGTAGCTAAGAATATGCGAAGGCAAAATTTAGGGATGAATGTTTCTACTAGCAAATGAGAAATGAATTATGGATCCAAATATAGGAAATAGAAAGAGAACAACAACAAAACTCATGGAAGTATATAACAATGTTAAGATTAAATAATAAAGAAAAATAAAATAAACAATAAGGAGATGAAAAAAAAGACCCAAAGTTGATGCTTTGAACAGACTAACAAAATCAGAAATTTAAAAAAAAAAAACTTTCTTAAAATGCATTAAAAATATGAGAAGTCAATAAATTTCTGTGAGATTAAATATTTTAGAAATAGACATACTACTATGCATACCCCACTGGTTGGTAAATAAAGTGGATAAGTTTCTAAAATGAATGAAGTATATCCAGACTTTCTCAGATGGAATGAATAAACATAAATATTTTTTAAAATAATACATTAAATAGACTGGGGGTGGAGGCTCACACCTGTAATTCCAACACTTCGGAGGCCGAGACTGGTGGGCAGTTTGAGCCCAAGAGTCTGAGACCAGCCTGGGCAACATGGCAAAAACACATCTCTACAAAACATACAAAAAAAGTCAGGCATGGTAGCATGCACCTGTAGTCCTAGCTACTCTAAAGGCTGAGTTGGGAGGATCACATGACATAGGGAGGTCAGGGCTACAAACAGCCACGAGTGTACCACTGTACTCCAGCCTGGGTAATAGAGTCAGGCTATGTCTCTGCTAAATAAATAAAGAAGTAAAAATCAACCTCCTCTCCCTGTCTCTCTCTATAAAACAAGCTATATTGCTTGAACATTTTAAGAAGAAAGCTTTACCATATTTACACGGGAAAAAATTATAATGTTATTGAAATTATATCAGAAATTAAAGAGATACTGTGCAAATCAGCTTTGATACCAGTATAACCTTGATACCAAAACCAGAAACAAGAAACTTCGATCTTGAAAATATATGATGAAATCCACTTATGAACATAAACTAAAAATTTCTAAATAAAATATTTTTAAACTTAATTCATAAAATTTATGAATGTTTTCATTTTAGAAAAAGTTTTAATGTAAATCATAACACTAACAAGTTAGTTTACATATATAATGTTTGTGCGTAAAACTTCTTAAAATGTTTGTGTAAAAACATAAATTTAAAAATACTAATGATTAGAAAATAGGCATTCTTTTATTAATATATCACTATTTTATTAATATGCCACCAAAACATTTAACTTAATTGTTATGTAGTATATTTAAGGAATGAGACAGAAATACTTACTATCCCAATACATATTCAACATTAATCTGGTTATCCTGAGAAGTTTAGTAAGACAAGACAAAGAAGAAAAACAGCCTAATCATTTTGGTTACTTTTCCATCCCTCACCAGGACAGCTTCACATTTTCTAAAGTGAGACAAAAACTGTCATTGTTCTTAGATGGTCTAAATGTCTACACAGTTTGAAAACGAAAAGAATATGTGGGCCAGGCATGGTGGCTCACACCTGTAATACCAGCACTTTGGGAGGCAGAGGCAGGAGGATTACCTGATTTCAGGAGTTCCAGACCAGCCTAGCCAACATGGTGAAACGTCTTCTCTACAAAAAATACAAAAATTAGCTGAGCGTTGGTGGTGGGCAGGCACCTGTAATCCCAGGTACCGGGAGGATGAGGCAGGAAAATCGCTTGAACCCAGAAGGTGGAGATTGCAGTGGGCTGAGATTTGCACCACTGTACTGCAGCCTGGACAACAGAGGGAGACTCAAAAGTAATTAATTAAATAAATAAATAAAATAGGATGGAATAGCTATTTAAATTTATAAGGGAAAAATTATACTTATGGAAAAAAGGTAAAATTAAATTTCTACATTATTGTTTTATAATGATACATGATATCTGACATATTACATCTTCCAACCAGTTTGTTCATTTTTAGAAAAAACCTCTGCTGGGATTTTCATTCAGATGATGTTGAATGAAGAGATGATTTCCATGATACTGAAAAAAATTTTTTTAAAATAACACCTTCAATCTGAAGACCATAATATATTTTTCATGTCAACATCTTGTACTTAGGTTTTATACATTTCTGTGAAGTGTTTTGGAAATTTTAGGCTTTTATGAGAATGTCAGTAATTTTTAATTATGTTTAAGTTGTTTGTTTCCAATATATAGAAATAAAATTGGTTTTAATATTTTAATCCTGTATCAGTTTTGCAAGATCACTTTCTAATTCTGACAGTCTATTATAATTTTCTACATAGAGAAATATGGGCCTATGAATAATGAAATTTTATTTATCCCTTACAAATTTTTACAACTTTTATTTCTCTTTTGCACTTTATTTCATTGGTCAAGACTTTGAGTAAAATATAAAATTAAGATTACAAATTCACTCCGATTTGCTGGGCACTTTCCAGGTTTTATCACTGAAAGCCCCAAGCACTGGAAAACATTTCCGTCTCTATAAAATGGAACAGGTTAATCACTCTGTAAGAGATATGTTGATAAGAGACATTTATGTATGTTTTTGTTCTCACAGACGAAAATTTTTAACATTTTACTATTAAACATAATCCGTGGTTTTGGTAGAAACTTTAATCTAGTAAAGAACTTTCTCTTCTATTCATAATTACATTTCTTAAATCTTAAATGATGTTAGGTATCATCAAATAATTTTTCTACACTCATTGATATAACCAAAACATTCATATTTTTTTCTATTAATTTGGTACTTTGATCAGTTTTTGAATGTGACACCAATCTTGCTTTCCTGCCATAAAACTTGTGTGTCATATTATTCTTTATAATTATCACTGGATTGTAATTTGCTAGTAATTTGTTTAAAAGTTTGCATCTATATCCATAATAGATTGGTGTACAATATTTTTTGTATGAATGATCTTTCCAAGTTTTGATGTATACATTATGCTGACTCCATAAGACAATGTGTGATATATTTTCTCTTTTTCTGATATTTGACAACATTTGAGTGGCTTTGTTTTTACCTTTTTACATATTTGATTGAATTGATTAGATATTCCACATTGACTGTAGTTTGCTTCAGTAGAAAGTATTCATTTGAAAATAAAATATTTTTAGTCCATATGGAGCTTTTTAAATTTCATGTGTTTATATTGGCAACTGTTGTTTTTCAACCACTCTGACTATTTAATATATAATATCACATCCATTGGCTCAACACTTTTTTTTTTTTTTTTTTTTTGAGACCAGTCTTGCTTTTGTTGCCCAGGCTGGAGTGCAGAAGCACGAACATGGCTCACTGAAACCTCCGCCTCCCAGGTTCAAGAGATTCTCCTGCCTCAGCCTCCTGAATAGCTGGGATTACAAGCACCCACCACCATGCCCAGCTAATTTTCGTACTTTTCGTAGAAACAGGTTTCGCCATGTTGGCCAGGCTGGTCTCCATTTCCTGACCTCAGATGATCTGCCCACCTTGGCATCCCAAAGTTCTGGGATTACAAGTGTGAGCCACCAAGCCCGATTGACTCTTTTTTTTAATAATATACTCTTAATATGTTTTGATATCTACAAGTTATGCAGTAAAAATACATTCCTGATTTTGTGTGCATTTGTCATGTATTCTTTTTTCTGATCAGTTAAGCAACAGTGTTATTACTTTTATTAGTTTATACCCCCAAAAATACCTTAGACATGGCTGATTATCTCTGTTGTATATTTGCATGCCAGTTCATTGTTTTCAGTTTCTATTTCTTCTTTCTCCTTTGAATTTAGTTGTATGTTCTTTTACTAATGTCATAAGGTGCATATCTAATGTTTTAAGACAGATAACTGTATTTTTTTCTACATAAATGAATTTAAGACTTGAAAACTTTCTCTATGAACATATTTTAGCTGTGTCTCACCAATTTTAAAATGTAGCATTTCCATTTTATTCTGTTCACAAAGCTTTATATTATTAATTATGATGTATTCTTTTATGCATAATATAAGGAGTATTTGATTTTCTAAAAGATTTAGATATTTACCAGTTATCCTTTTGTAATTGACTATTAGCTTATTTTTATTGCAGTAGGTAGGAAAATGGACTGTAGGTAGTATCAATCTTACAAAATTTGCTGAGACATGTTTTCAGCTCAGTGTATGGTTAAATTTAATAAAAGTTCTATATCCACTGGAAAAAACATGTATTTTGCAGGTGTTTGGCAAAATAGCATTACTCATATCAATATCTTTTTATTAAAGTCAAATCTTCTGCATTCCAACAGATGTTTTCTGTGTGTTTTTCTTATTAGACACCCAGCTATATTAAAACTCTCACTATGAATATTTGTCTAAATTATCTTGTTTCTGTTAAGTCTTGCTATGTATTTCACAATTTAACTTGGTAACTCTTTGTTGCCTTCAAATAGACTGTGTGTAGTTTTGAATTGTTTTCTAATTGTTCTCAGCAGAAAAGTTGTTTTGGAATAGCATACCTTGCCACTATCATAAGAAAAGTCAATTTAGTAGTATTTATACCTTTTTCATGTTTGCTTTAAAAATATTCTGAAACAGTTTTGTTAATTAGTTTACCTTCATATTGTAAAAAATAATTTTTACAACAAAATTTTCTAGAAAAACTCAGAGCTTTTGTTTCCTCTATTTATTTATCTCATCATCGTTTAAACTTTGGGGACATAAATAATTACACTATATTTTTGTTAAAAACAAAGTTAATTATAATATCTGCAAAAATCATGGCAGTTTTAACACTGCTCTTCTCATATTCTAATATCTAATTTTTGTCGTATTACAAATGATCTCTCTCTTTTTTTTTATTGCATTTTAGGTTTTGGAGTACATGTGAAGAACATGCAAGATTGTTGCATAGGTACACACATGGCAGTGTGCTTTGCTGTCTTCCGTCCCCTCACCTGTTTCTGTCATTTCTCCCCATGCTATCTCTTCCTACCTCCCCACCCCCCGTCCCTCCCCCATTTCCCCCCAACAGACCCCAGTGTGTAATGTTCCCCTCCCTGTGTCCATGTGTGCTCATTGTTCAACACCCACCTATGAGTGAGAATATATGGTGTTTGATTTTCTGCTGTTGTGTCAGTTTGCTGAGAATGATGGTTTCCAGGTTCATCCATGTCCCTACAAAGGACGTGAACTCATCGTTTTTGATGGCTGCGTAATATTCCATGGTGTATATGTACCACATTTTCCCTATCCAGTCTATCAACATTGGGCATTTGGGTTGGTTCCAGGTCTTTGCTATTGTAAACAGTGCTGCAATGAACATTCGTGTGCACGTGTCCTTGTAGTAGAATGATTTATAATCCTTTGGATATATACCCAGTAATGGGATTGCTGGGTCAAATGGGATTTCTATTTTTAGGTCCTTGAGGAATCGCCACACTGTCTTCCACAAAGGTTGAATTAATTTACATTCCCACCAACAGTGTAAAAGTGTTCCTATTTCTCCACATCGTCTCCAGCATCTGTTGTTTCCAGAGTTTTTAATGATCGCCATTCTAACTGGTGTGAGATGGTATCTCAATGTGGTTTTGATTTGCATTTCTCTGATGACCAGTGATGATGAACATTTTTTCATATGTTTGTTGGCCTCCTGTATGTCTTCTTTTGTAAAGTATCTGTTCATATCCTTCGCCCATTTTTGAATGGGCTTTTTTGTTTTTTTCTTGTAGATCTGCTTTAGTTCTTTGCAAATTCTGGATATCAGCCCCTTGTCAGATGGGTAGACTGCAAAATTTTTTTCCCATTCTGTTGGTTGCCGATTCACTCTACTGACTGTTTGTTTTGCCGTGCAGAAGCTGTGGAGTTTGATTAGGTCCCATTTGTCTATTTTGGCTTTTGTTGCCATTGCTTTTGGCGTTTTGGTCATGAAGTCCTTGCCTACACCTATGTCCTGAATGGTTTTGCCTAGATTTTCTTCTAGGGTTTTTATGGTGTTAGCTCTGATGTTTAAGTCTTTAATCCATCTGGAGTTAATTTTGGTGTAAGGTGTCAGGAAGGGGTCCTGTTTCTGCTTTCTGCACATGGCTAGCCAGTTTTCCCAACACCATTTATTAAACAGGGAGTCCTTTCCCCATTGCTTGTTTTTGTCAGGTTTGTCGAAGATCAAATGGTTGTGGGTATGTTGTATTTCCTGTGAGGCCTCTGTTCTGTTCCATTGGTCTATATCTCTGTTTTGGTACCAGTACCATGCTGTTTTGATTATTGTAGCCTTGTAGTATAGTTTGAAGTCCGGTAGTGTGATGCCTCCTGCTTTATTCTTTTTGCTTAGAATTGACTTGGCTATGTGGGCTCTCTTTTGGTTCCATATGAAGTTTAAGGTGTTTTTTTCCAGTTCTGTGAAGAAGGTCATTGGTAGCTTGATGGGAATAGCGTTGAATCTGTAAATTACTTTGGGCAGTATGGCCATTTTCATGATGTTGATTCTTCCTAACCATGAACATGGAATGTTTCTCCATCTGTTTGTATCCTCTCTTATTTCATTGAGCAATAGCT
The DNA here is from genome assembly GCF_048565385.1 of Saimiri boliviensis. Classification (NCBI taxonomy): domain Eukaryota; kingdom Metazoa; phylum Chordata; class Mammalia; order Primates; family Cebidae; genus Saimiri; species Saimiri boliviensis. The sequence goes on along the minus strand of NC_133470.1, from coordinate 75,736,448 downwards.
TGTAGTTCTCCTTGAAGAGGTCCTTTACGTCCCTTGTTAGTTGTATTCCTAGGTATTTTATTCTCTTTGTAGCAATTGTGAATGGCAGTTCATTCTTGATTTGGCTCTCTTTAAGTCTATTACTGGTGTATAGGAATGCTTGTGATTTTTGCACGTTGATTTTGTATCCTGAGACTTTGCTGAAGTTGTTTATCAGTTTCAGGAGACTTTGGGCTGAGATGATGTGGTCTTCCAGATATACAATCATGGCATCTGCAAATAGAGACAATTTGATTTCCTCCTTTCCAATTTGGATACCCTTTATTTCTTTTTCTTGCCTGATTGCTCTGGCTAGAACTTCCAGTACTATATTGAATAGGAGTGGTGAGAGAGGGCATCCTTGTCTAGTGCCAGATTTCAAAGGGAATGCTTCCAGTTTTTGCCCATTCAGTATGATATTGGCTGTTGGTTTGTCGTAAATAGCTTTTATTGTTTTGGGATACGTTCCGTCAATACCTAGTTTATTGAGGGTTTTTAGCATAAAGGGTTGTTGAATTTTGTCAAAAGCCTTCTCTGCATCAATCGAGATAATCATGTGGTTTTTGTCTTTGGTTCTGTTTATGTGGTGAATTACGCTTATGGACTTGCGTATGTTGAACCAGCCTTGCATCCCCGGGATGAATCCTACTTGATCATGGTGGATGAGCTTTTTGATATGCTGTTGCAATCTGTTTGCCAGTATTTTATTGAATATTTTTGCATCTATGTTCATCATGGATATTGGCCTGAAATTTTCTTTTCTTGTTGAGTCTCTGCCGGGTTTTGGTATCAGGATGATGTTTATCTCATAAAATGCTTTGGGAAGGATTCCCTCTTTTTGGATTGTCTGGAATAGTTTCAGAAGGAATGGTATCAGCTCCTCTTTATATGTCTGGTAGAATTCGGCTGTGAACCCATCTGGACCTGGGCTTTTTTTGGGTGGTAGGCTCTTTATTGCTGCCTCGACTTCAGACCATGTTATTGGTCTATTCAGGGTTTCGGCTTCTTCCAGGTTTAGGCTTGGGAGGATGCAGGTGTCCAGGAATTTATCCATTTCTTCCAGGTTTACTAGTTTATGTGCATAGAGTTGTTTGTAATAATCTATGATGATGGTTTGGATTTCTGTGGAATCTGTGGTGATATCCCCTTTATCGGTTTTTATTGCATCAATTTGGTTATTCTCTCTTTTCTTTTTTATTAATCTGGCTAGTGGTCTGTCTATTTTGTCGATCTTTTCAAAAAACCAGCTCCTGGATTTATTGAATTTTTGAAGAGTTTTTTTGTGTCTCTATTTCCTTCAGTTCTGCTCTGATCTTAGTTATTTCCTGTCTTCTGCTAGGTTTTGAGTTTTTTTGATCTTGCTCCTCTAGCTCTTTCAATTTTGATGATAGCATGTCAATTTTAGATCTCTCCTTTCTTCTCATGTGGGCACTCATTGCTATATATTTTCCTCTAGAGACTGCTTTAAATGTGTCCCAGAGATTTTGGAATGGCTGGTACTGGTTGTTCCTTTATATGTGTAGAGCCTCTTTCAGGAGTTCTTGTAGAGCAGGTTTGGTGGTGATGAAATCTCTGAGTGCTTGCTTGTTCACAAAGGATTTTATTTTTCCATCACTTATGAAGCTTAGTTTGGCTGGATAGGAGATTCTGGGTTGAAAGTTCTTTTCTTTAAGGATGTTGAATATTGGCCCCCAATCTCTTCTGGCTTGTAGGGTTTCTGCTGAGAGATCTGCTGTGAGTCTAATGGGCTTCCCTTTGCGGGTAATCCGACCTTTCTCTCTGGCTGCCCTTAGCATTTTCTCTTTCATTTCAACCCCGGTGAATCTGACGATTATGTGCCTTGGGGTTGCTCTTCTTGAGGAATATCTTTGTGGTGTTCTCTGTATTTCCTGGATTTGAATATTGGTCTGCCTTGCTAGGTTGGGGAAGTTTTCCTGGATAATATCCTGAAGAGTATTGTCCAGCTTGGATTCATTCTCTTCATCACATTCAGGTACACCTATAAGACATCGATTGGGTCTTTTCACATAGTCCCACATTTCTTGAAGATTTTGTTCATTCCTTTTTGCGCTTTTTTCTCTGTTCTTGCCTTCTCTTTTTATTTCATTGAGTTGATCTTCGACCTCTGATATCCTTTCTTCTGCTTGGTCAATTCGGCTGTTGAAGCTTGTGCATGCTTCACGAAGTTCTCGTGTTGTGTTTTTCAGCTCCGTCAATTCACTTATACTCCTCTCTATGCTGTCCATTCTCGTTAGCAGTTCGTCCAATCTTTTTTCAAGGTTCCTATTTTCTTTACATTGGGTTAGAACATGTTCTTTTAGCTCACTGTAGTTTCTTACTACCCACGTTCTGAAGTCTGATTCTGTCATTTCATCACCCTCCTTCTCCATCCGGTCTGGTTCCCTTGCTGGTGAGGAGTTGTGATCCCTTTTAGGAGGAGAGGTGTTCTGGTTTTGGGAATTTTCATCCTTTTTGTGCTGGTTTCTTCCCATTTTTGTGGGTTTATCCACCTGTTGTCTTTGTAATTACTGTCTTTCAGATTGGGTCTCTGAGTGAGCTTCTAGTTCATGGATGCTGAAGTTACTTTTTTTTTTTTTAAGCTTTCCTTCTAACAGTCTGGCCCCTCTGCTGTAGGACTGCTGAGGTCCTCTCCAGGCCCTGCTTGCCTGGGGTCACCTGCAGCAGCTGCAGAACAGTAAGGGTTGCTGCCAGTTTCCTCTTCTGCTATCTTTGTCCCAGAAGGATGCTCGCCTACTGTCAGTCCGTTCTCTCCTTTATGAGTTGCGTCTTTGGATCTATGGGGGTCAGGGAGCTAATTGAGGAGACAGTCTATCTTTTATTGGGGTTTAAGTCCTGAGCTATGAGCTCCGTTGTTCATTCAGAGCTGCTGGGCAGGTATGTTTAGGTCTGCTGCAGCTGAACTCATAAAGCAATTTTTGTTCCCGGGTGCTCTGTCCTAGGGAGTTGGAGCTTTATGAGTTTCCCTTGCACTACTGCCTTTTTTGATTTTTCTTTCAGGTCTGACCCGCCCAGCTAGCAGCACGCCTAGCCACTGCCTGCCCGCAGGGGCTTTGCTGAGCTGCTGTGGGCTCCGCCCAGCTGCCCTGAGCTCTTCCCTGCAGTCCTGTTTATATGAGCGTAGTTAGAACTGTCTCTGCAACCATGGCCCCGCCTCTGTTATGGCGGACTCTCTCTGTTGTGGCAGGTTGCCTTGGCAACGGCAGCCTGCCTCCGTAGCGGTGGAGAGTCTCAGTAATTGCGGAAGCCCCTCCCCCACCGAGCCGGACTGTCCGGGTTCAGCTGTGCTTGGTTTGAAGGGCTCAACCCAGAGGGTTTCCAATTACTGTTTTTGTTTTCGTTGTTGTTGGGGGTGGAGGGGTGGGACCAACCGAGCCTGATCACCTGGCTCCCTGACTCAGAGTCTTTTCTTTTAAGTTGAAGGACCCCGCGTTGTTGAAAAGGCGCCGGGATCTCCCGTGCTGCGACTCACTGAGTCGGCTCGAACTGCGGCGCCGGCTCCTGGCGGATTTTTTGCCTAGGAATCTCCTGGCCTGGCTCGCTATTTCAGATGAATGGGCAACTGTGCCGTCTCAGGGCTCTGCTCGCCAGCTAAGAGGGCTCCCAGACCAGTGGCTTTTGTATGGAGAACCACAGCAACAGGGCGTGGTCACAGCAGCCGCGTGGGCGGAATCAGCCCCGCGGGGGCCAAAACAGCCACACTGGCTGGGATTGAGACGCTGGCGACCCCTCTGCCTGGGTATCTCCTGGTCTGTGGGCAATAAGAATTCGTCTGGAAATGTGGCGTCCACTCACCCTCTGCACTTTCACTGGGAGCTGAAGTCCTGAGCTGTTCTTAGGCAGCCATCTTCCCAGCATCCTCAAGAAAAATATTCAAATGATATCTCTTAAATAGTAGATATGAATTGTAATTGTTCCCGTCTCTTGACTTTAATAAGGATGCTTCAAGTATTTAATCATGATGATTAACAAATTACTTTTTATTATTTTTTTCTAGCCCTATTTGACAAATTCTTATTTTTTAAAATCATTTGTTGGTATTGTAATGAATACCTTTTCTATGCTATTCAAAAAATAATATGTATTTTTCCTTATCAGATTTTGTAAGTTCAATAAATTATATCAATGTTTGAAATCATATTAAATCTATTTCTAATGCAGTATTCAACTTTAATTGGGAGTCTGAGGAAGATGATGGAGACAAGAACAGGCTAACATGCAGCTCCCACTTGGATGGACAGAACGTGTTGAGACATACACTGTGAACTTTTGCTCCAGGAACAACTGCAGAAACATACCAGGAAAACTGAAAGAATTCATGAATCTTTTGAAATTAGAAGCCTATCACTGCAAATTCAGTGAGACACAAAAAACAGAGTCTCCAAAGTGTGGCGGGGGTGGAACCTTCCTCCAAACACAAATTCCTACTGGCAAATTTGAAAATCCATATCATGGGAGAAGAATTTACCCTTAGACAGAGCTGAAATGGATTTAGAGAGGTATGCAAAACGTAAAAGTAGAAGCAGCAGTGGTTTAAAGAGCCTTATAAGCACTCAGAGTCTCCAGCATAAGCACGGGGAAGTCATTCCTGACTATATCTCACAAGGGCCCTTGGGGAAGCCAGTGGAATTACCGAGTGGTCACAGGTGAAAAATGCTTCCAACTGAATTTCGTAATAATTTCAACTGTGCACTATTTTTTGAGCAGAATCCAGAGAGTGAACTGTAACTGCTACAGAAACCAGCACAGGAGTCACCATGATTGCTTTTTCAGTGGAGAAAAAGCAGTCCAGGCCTGGATCAAATTCTAAGTGGGCACTACAGGAGTAAGACTGGCTTTGCCAACTTCATGGGAGTTGTGTGAGGCCTTTTACTACTGGCAGTCTCCCACTTTTCTGGCAAACTATATTGCACAGCAGAGGCAGCCATAATCCCCTCAGGAACTTAACTCCATTGACCTGAAATGCCCTCCATTCCCTACTGTGGCCACAGAAACCCCTGGAGAACAGACCTACTTAATCCTGCCTCCACCTGATGATATTTTTCTACCCGCCCTTATAGTTAAACACAAAAGACTTAAACTGTTGGAAACTTTATGGTCCCTCCCATCACCTGAGAAACGAGAATTATTACCCTGGCCAATGTTGGGCAAGCTTATATACCCCAACTACTACCTCAGCTAGTACCTTCTTGAAAGCACCACCTCCTGGCTGGAGTCCAATAAACTCAGGCCATTTCAACAACACATGACAGAATCACCCTGCTCCCAAGAAGGAGCAAACAACAGCTAATTCTATTGCCTGCAAAATCCTGGCTAAGCAGAGCTCCTGAGCATGTCTACCTGACAACTTGACAGCTAGCATAACCAGCATTCAAGAAAGCCAATCCACTAAACCAAAGACTCTAACAGTCCACTTCACTTCTTTGTCAGCTCTACCAGAGCAGGTGCTGGTATCCACAGCTGGGAGACCTGAAGACAGATCCCATTACAGGACTCTTTGCAGATATTCCCCAGCACAAGCCTGGAGACTAATAACCCTGCTGGCTGGTCAGACCTAGAAGAGATATAACAATCACTGCAGCCCAAGTTTTCAGCAAGCCCCATCCCTTGGGGAAATGGGAGAGCACAACATCCAGGAATCAACCCATAAGACAAAAGAATCTGAATAGCAGGATTTGAATTGTGGATATTTCCACCAAAATAGTCTGCCAAAATGAGAAGAAACCACAAAAGCCATTCCGTTAATATGAAAAAACAAGGTTCTATGACACCCACAAAAGATCACACCAGCTCTCCAGCAATGAATCCAGACCCAGAAGAAATCTCTGAATTTCCAGATAAATAATTCAGAAGGTTGATTACTAAGCCTACTCAAAGAGATAACAGAGAATGATGATAACTAACCTAAATTTTTAAAAATACAGGATATTCATGAAAAATTCTCCAGATAATTAGGTATCATTAGAAAACTCACAACTTCTGGAAATGAAAGACACACATAAGGAAACACAAAATGCAGTGGAAAAGTTTCAAGACTAGACTAGGACAAGTAGAAGAAAGAACTTTAGAGCTCAAAGACAAGGCTTTTGAATTAACTCAATTAGACAAAGACAAAGAAAAAAGAATGATTTAAAATAAGCAAAGCCTTGAAGAAATTTGGAATTATATTTAATGGCTGAATCTAAGAATAACTGGTGTTCTTATGGAAGAAGATAAATCTAAAAGCTTGGAAAACTTATTTGAGAAAATAATCGAGGAAAACTTCCCTGGCCTTGCTACAGATCTAGAAATCCAAGTAAAAGAAGCTTAAATAACACCTGAGAATTTCAATGCCATAAATGATGACCTAGGCACATAGCCATCTGGTTATCTAAAGTCAAAACAAGAAAACAATTCTAAGAGCTGTGACACAAAAACATCAGATAACCTATAAAGGAAAATTTATTAACATTAACAGCAGATTTTTCAGAGAGACCTTACAAGCAATAAAGAATTAGGGTCCCGTCTTTAGCCACTTGAAACAAAATAATTCTCAGTGAAGACCTTTGTATCAAGCCAAACTAAGCTTCATAAATGAAACACACACACACACACACACACACACACACACACACACACACACACTTTTTTCAGACAAACTAATGCTGAAAGAACTCAACAAAACTAAGCCAGCATTACAGGAAATGCTAAAAAGACTCCCAAATCTTGAAACAAAACCTTGAAATATAGCAAAACAGAACCTCAATAAAGCATAAATTTTACAGGGCCTATAAAACAATGACACAATTTTTTTGGAAAAGCAACACCTAACATAATGAATAGAATAGCACCTCACATCTCTATACTAACGCTGAATTTAAATAGCCTAAGTACTCCACTGAAAAGATACCGAATGGCAGAATACATAAAAATCCATTAACCAAATATCTGCTGTTTTCAAGAGGCTCACCTAACACGTAACAACTCACATAAACTCAAGGTAAAGGGTTGGAAAAAAACATTTTATGAAAATTGAAATGTGAGCAAGAGTATCTATTCTTATATCAGACAAAAACAGACTTTAAAACAGCAGAAAAAGACACACAGTGACATTATGTAATGATAAAAGGACTAGTCCAACAAGAAAATATAACAGTTCCAAATATATGTGCACATAACACTGGAGCTCTCAAATTTATAAATCAATTACCGTTAGACCTAAGAAATGAGATAGATGGCAATACGGTAATAGTGGAGAACTTCAACACTTCACTGAAAGCACTGGACAGATCTCAAGAGAGAAAGTCAGCAAAGCAACAATGGACTTAAACTATAGACTAGAACAAATCAACTTACAGATATTTACAGAACATTCTACCCAACAACTATGGAATATGCATACTTTTCTTCAGCAGATGGAACATTCTCCATGATAGACCCTATGACAGGTTACAAAACAAGTCTTGATAAATTTAAGGAAATTATCTATCCTCTCAGACCACAGTATAATTAAACTGGAAATTAACTCCAAAGGGAACACGCAAAAATATACAAATACATGGAAATTAAATAATATGCTCTTAAGTGATCTTTGGATCAACAATAAAATCAAGATAAAAATTTTAAAATTCTTTTAGCTTAATGATAATTGTGACACAACCTATCACAACCTCTGGGATATAGGAAAAACAGTGCTAAGATCAAAGTTCATGGCATTAAAAGCTTACATCAAAAAAGTCTTAATGAGCTCAATTAGACAATTTAAGGTCATACCTCAAGGAACTAGACAAACAAGAATAAACCAACTCAAACCCTGTAGAAGAAAAGAAATAACAAGATCAGAGCAAAACTAAAGGAAATTGAAACAAAAATATACAAAAGGTAAATGAAATAAAAAGCTGGCTCGTTGAAAAGGTAAACAACATTAATAGATGTTAGTGAGATTAACCAAGAAAAAAAGAGAGATCCAAATAAGCTCAATTAGAAATGAAATGAGAGATATTACAACCAATTCCACAAAAATACAAAAGAATCATTCAATGATACTATTAATACTTTTCTGCATAAAGACTGTAAAATCCAGAGAAGATGAATACATTCCTGGAAATATATAACTCTTCTAGATTAAATCAGGAAGAATTTGAAATTCTGAACAAACAAATAACAAGTCATGAGATTAAAACAAGAATAAAACAATTGCCAATAAAAAAAGTTCAGAACCAGATGTATTTCCAGTTGAATTCTATCAGACATTCAAGGAAGAATTAGTTCGAATCTTACTGAAACTATTCCATAAGATAGAGAAAGAGGGATTCCTCCCTAAATCATTCTATAAAGCCAGTATTACCCTAATACACAAACCAAGAAAGGACATACTACTACTACTACTACTACTAATAGTAACAATAAAAACTACAGACCAATATCCCTGATCAACAGTATGAAAAAATCCTCAACAAAATGCTAGCTAACTGAAATAAACAGAATATCAAAAAGATAATATACCATAATCAAGGGGGTTTTATACCAGGGATGCAGAAATACTTTAACATACACAAATAGTGATACATCCCATAAACAGAATTAAAAATAAAAGTTATATGAACATCTCAATAGACACAGAAAAAGTATTTGACAAAATCCAGCATTTCTTTATAGATAAAACCCTCAGCAAAATAGGCATAGAAGGGACATACCTCAAGGATGTAAAAGCCATCTATGACAAACCCACAGCCAACATTATATTGAATAGAGAAAAGTTGAAAGTATTGCCCCTGAGAATTGGAAGAAGATAAAGATGCCCACTTTCACCACTTCTACTTAATATAGTACTGGAATTCCTAGCCAGAGCAATCAGAGAAGAGAAAGAAAGAAAGGCCATCTAAATCAGTAAAGAAAAATTCAAACTATCGCTGTTTGCCAAGGATATAGTCGTTTGCCCAGAAAACCCTAAAGACTCATCCAAAAAGCTTCTAGATCTAATAAATGAATTCAGCAAAGTTTCAGGAAACAAATCAATTGCCACAAATCAATAGTGCTGCAATTCACCAACAAGGACTAAGCCTAGAATTAAATCAAAAACTCAATCTCTTTTACAAGAGCTGCAGAAAAAAAAATTACTTAGAAATATACTTAACCAAGAAGGTGAAAGATCTCTACAAGAAAAATTACAAAACACTGCTGAAAGAAATCATTAACAATGCAAACAAATGGAAACACATCCCATTCCCATTGATGGATAGAATCAGTATTGTGAAAATGACCATACTGCTAGAAGCAATCTAGAGATTCAATGTAATTCTCATCAAAATACCATCATTATTTCTCACACAACTAGAAAAAAAAAATTCTAAAATTTATAAGGAGCCGAAAAAGAGGTCTCATAGCCAAAGAAACACTAAGCTAAAAGAGCAAATCTGGAGGCATCACAATACCCCACTTCAAACTATACTACAGTGGTATAGTTACCAAAAGAGCATGGTACTGGTATAAAAATAGGCAGATAAATCAATGGAACAGAACAGAGAACCAAGAAATAAAGCCATTTGCTTACAGCCAACTGATCTTCAACAAAGCAAACAAAAACATAAAGTCAGGAAAGGACACCCTATTCCACAAATGCTTCTGGTATAATTGGCAAGGCACATGTAGAATAATGAAACTGGATCCTCGTCTATCACCTTATATAAAAACTAAATCAAGATGGATGAAAGGCTTAAATCTAAGACTTGAAACTCCAAAATTCTAGGAGATAAGATTGTTAAAATTGTTCTAAATGTTAATTTAGGCAAAGAGCTTTTGAGACCAAGAACCAAAAATCACACACAACGAAAACAAAAATAGATAAATGGGACCTAATTAAACTAAAAAACTTCAGCACAGGAAAAGAAATAAACGGAGTAAGCAGACAACCCACAGAGTGGAAGAAAATATTCACAAATGATGCATCTGACAAAGGACTAATGTCCAGAATCTACAAGAAACTCAAACAAACCAGCAAGAAAATAACACATAGTCCCATCATGAAGTGGAAAAAGAACATGAATAGATAACTGTCAAAAAAAGATACACAAATGCCCAATAAGCATATCAAAAAATTCTTAACATTCCTAGTTATCAGAGAAATGCCAATTAAAACCACAATGAGAAACTGCCTTTTGCAAGGATGGCCGTCAAAATTTAAAAAAGAAAAATAGATGGCATACATATGGTGAAAAGGGAGCACTTCACTTTCACACTGCTGGTGGGAATGTAAACCATTACAACCACTATGGAAAATAGCATGGAGATTCCTTAAAGAACTAATAGTAGAACTACCATTTTATCCAGCAATCCCACTACTAAGTATCTACCCAGAGGAAAAGAAGTCATTATATGAAAAAGAAAATTGCATAAGCATGTTTATAGCAGCACAATTCACAATTGCAAAAATACAGAACCATCCTAACTGCCCATTGACCAATGAGTGGAGGAAGAAAATGCAGTACGTATACACCATGGAATACTACTCAGCCATAACAAGGAACAAAATAATGGCATTCACAGCAACCTGGGTGGAGCTGGAGACCATTATTCTAAATTAAGTAACTCAGGAATAGAAAACCAAATATCGTATGTTCTCAAATGTAAGTGAGAGCTGAGCTATGAGAATGCAAAGTCATAAGAATGACATAATGGACTTTGGGGGCTCACTGAGAAGAGTAGTGAGGGGTGGGTGATAAAAGATTACACATTGTATACAGTGAACACTGCTCATATAACTTGTGCACCAAATCTCAGAAATCACCACTAAAGAACTTATCAATGTAAACAAAAACCACCTGTGACCCCCAAAACTGCTGAAATAAAATAAAATGATAATGCTCAAAACACAATGCAAAAAATCTTTAATTAGATTAAATCAATTGATTTTATTTGTAATATTATACACTTATTTTTGCCTAGTATGTGGAAATAAAATAGATTTATAGATAGAGTTTTGTTATTACTGGAGCTGTAATCTTTTCAATTGGGTAGCAAAGTATTCAGTGTTTTTCTCTTCCTCTTTTTTCTGTATTCTAGAAACAGAAATGTTGGAAAAATTTGTTCTTTGAGGATTAAATGTCATTTGCCCACAAAGCCATCTGGCTTTAGTTTATTTTGGCAGGCAAGTATTGCTTACAATATTTATGTTCATTTATGGTTATTGGATTCTTATGATTTTCTTATTGTTATTAAATTACTTTCAGTAATTCATTTTTATAATATTTAAAATAGGTTTAGACTTTTTGAGCTTTTTACAGAATATATTTCATAGCATTCTTATATATGTTATCTTCTTTAGATGTTTAATAACATTCTTAGCATTTTAATGCTATAAATATATATATATATGTTATTTATTTCACTTTCCTATTACCTTATTTGCCTCTGTTTACAAGTAAAAACTGTAAATTATATTCATAAACTCCAGAGTTTCAGGATCATTTTTACTCTCTGCTTCATTAATGCTACTTTAGTATTTTTCATCTTTATCAATTTTGAGATTTTTGTTCTTTATGAAAAGTGGCATTTTCTCAAAAATAAATATGCTTGTTGGCTAAATTAGACAAATTAAGAACTTGTTATTTTCTCTGTTATCCATGAAATCTCTTACAGTAGGAAAGTATAAGACAGAATTGAATTACTTTAAAGTTTAGGCTGATCAAAAGGTGAAAGCCTTAGGTGTATGGAATGACATTATTCTACAGAAGAGTAAAGTTTTCAACTAATTTTTAGTAATAAATAAATTGGCTGGACATGGGGGCTCATGCCTGTATTCCCAGCACTTTGGGAGGCTGAGGCAGATGGACTGACCAATATGGTGAAACCCTGTCTCTACTAAAAAAATAATAATAATAAAAAAAAAAAATTAGCTGGGTGTGATGGCAGATGCCTATAATCCCAGCTACTGAGGAGGCTGAGGCAGAAATCACTTGAATCCAGGAGGCAGAGGTTGCAGTGAGCAAAGATCCTGGCATTGTGTTCCATCTTGGGTAACAGAGGGAGACCTCATCTCTAAATAAATAAATAAATAAATAAATAAATAAATAAATAAATCCACTAGGTAATGTTGGGAGAAAATATTCAATACAATATAATCATTTTGCTATACAAACATCATTCTGATTCTTTTTATCAATGCATGTATTTTAAGAAAATGAAATTAAGAAAAATATTTTCTTAAACTGTCTGAAGTTAAATAATGCTTTGATGACCTTGGGTAATGGGCATTCTTAATCCAAGAAGACAATAGAAACTCTAAAATTCTTTAGAAATATTATGTTTGAAATTCAGATCCCTTAAAAATCTTGATAATGAAATATACATATTTTACTGAAATTTAATGTTTTTGACCAAAACAATGTAACTTAGAATGTTTCAAAATTTAAATTCTTTATATAGAAATTGTTTTTATAAATGTGCTTGTAATAATAAATAAAATTAAAACTTAATGAGATAAGATTTTAAAGTTTTTGTTTGCCTATGAATAATTTAGAAAAATTTATTTGTAGGCAATTTTTCCATAACAAGAAATATTTATTTGCTATATGTTTTTGAAAATTGTCATCATGATATTTAACATGTGTATATTACATACAGTCATGAGAAATACAATTAAGTCTTTAGGAAAGGAATGTTCAAAAAAGCATCGCAATAACTTAAATTTGAATTTTAAACATGTTGATTTAAGTAACCAAATTTAAATTTGCATTTATACAGCATAGATTCTACACGGGTTTCTAAGTATGTGACATCCCAGTATTCTCTGTTTAAGTCTTGCAAAATATATATTCTTGGTCTTCAATTATTATATTCACTTTTGTATCCTATTCTTGGTTAAGTAGCATAAAAATAAGAAAAATTATTTCAGCAAGAACAACTGTCATGCAGAATCCCAGACAATAACATAACAATTTAGTTAAATACAGCTTAATTAATTCACTGTTGATCATTTGTATTATAATAGGGTCACATTTTACTAAAGTTGCAACAAAGGTAAGGAAACAGTGTATCTAGGTAATTGGAGCATTTACCTGATTTTTTTTCTGCCTTTTTTCCCTCCCCCAAAGTGAGGTCTTTAATTCTTATTTCAGATTACAAAATCTGATTTTATAGGATGAATTTTTTTATTACATTTTAGATTTTGGGGTACATGTGAAGAACATGCAAGATTGTGGCACAGGTACACACATGGCAGTGTGATTTGCTGCCTTCCTCCCCTTCACCTATATCTGGCATTTCTCCCCTTTTCATTATTATTATGTTGAAGATGAAATGGCCTTATGAGTAAAATAAGTCAATCAAGATCAACTACTATGTATTTCTTCAGTTGTAAACTGAATCAAGTTGAAGTGAATTCATCAGATTACTGTATTTAATCTTACAAAAGTTTCTAAACAATCTTTTGTATTTGAAAAAAATGGAAATGCATTGCTATAAAAGTTTGTTTTATTTCTAAAAGGAATATAAAAATACCTCTATTAACAATATATTAAATATACTTTGATTTTTTTCTGTCTATACATTAAGATTTTTCTTAATTCTCCACTCTAGAGTGTGTATCTCTTGTCATATCATTCACATTCACTTGAGGTTAATTATTACATCCCAAACATCAGAAGTATATTCATTTATTTCCTTTAATAATTGTCTTCCCAGTAGACTGCAAAATCCATGAAATCAAAGTACATCCTGATAGATCATAATGCTAGGAGCCTGGGCTCTGGTGCCTGCCTACCTAGTTTGTATCCTAGCTATACCATTTGTTAGATATGGAAACTTGGACAAGTTATCTAAACTTTCAGTGTCTCAATTCCTTATGTGAGAACAAAGATATACTACCTCATCCTGAAAGAGTTGTGAAATTTTAATATATATATTTAATGCTTTAAAAATGTTCAACACAATATAAGAACTATATACATATTAACCATTATTTGCTGCTGTAGTCTGAACTCTCTTCCCCAGTGTCTAGTAGAATGTTTGACACATAGAAGCATTTAATGAACATTTGTTGAATAAATGCATGACTGAATAAATGCATAACTATTCAGAACTTCTAATTGTGTTATATTAGTGATGGTGCTTCACAAAGAGGAAAAGATTTAGTCTAATAGGTGAAAAAGGCACATGAATAGGTTGAACAGTAAAAAGAAAAAATAAAGAATTACAATAAAAGTTCTACAATAACACATCAGAGAAGATGCTATCCCTAACTAGAAAAACAGGAAATTTCTCTGGACAAATATCGTAGTGGTCTAGTAGATGAAGAACCAGACTAATATTGAAAAAACCTAGCTCTAGTAGACATTCTACAGTTTCTCTTTGGAACTTTGTCAATGTTAGGAGATTTATTATTTTTTATCTCTCTAGTTCACCGTGTAAGTAATTTTTTATTATCCTACCTAATTGGAGGAGGGCAGGCATCGAGAAAAGAAAATACTTGTGGAAAGTCAATATACACTATAAAACATCATATAAGCATAAGATTTCTTTTTTGGTGGTATAAATGTTCATACAGCAAAAAAGTGCTTCAGCTGGCTGAAGAGCCACTACCTGTTCTTTTCAACTTCTGTTTTAAAAGCGCGCCAAATACGGTAACAGCCAATGTTTTCTTATTTCATAATTTTGCCACTCTTCGTTCATTCTTTAACTTCTTCTTGTGAATTTGTCTTTATTGGAATTCCAAGTCAAATTACACAAGAGAATAACTTCTGCATTTTAACGTTTAAAAGAAGAAGAAGGAAAAAAACCGTTATGTTTTGTAAACGTAGGTATAAAGCAGACTTTGGCAAGGGGCAGTGGCTCACACTTGTAATCTCAGCACTTTGGGAGGCCAAGGCGGGCGAATCACCTGACGTCACGAGTTGGAGACCATCCTGGCAACATGGCGAAACCCCGTCTCTACTAAAAATACGAAAATTAGCCAGGCGTGGTGGCAGGCACCTGTAATCCCAGCTATTCGGGAGGCTGAGGCAGGGAGAATTGTGTGAACCCGGGAGGAAGAGGCTGCAGTGAGCTGAGAGGTGCCATCCATCCATTGCACTCTAGCCTGGGTGACAGAGTGAGACTCCATCGCAAAACAAACAAAAAAAAAGCAGACTGTTTTCCTGATGTGTTAATGGTATGTAATTCTTTTAGGATCACATAAAAAGAGAATTTGGATAAATATAGAATACATAAATATAAATCTGTAAGGATATGTTTTATTTTACTGTCTGGTATTTTCTAAACAATAAATATTTAGTTTCAAATAAAGGTGAAATAGCGATTAAGATGGCTTTAAACTCTTAGATAAGCCAAAGTTTTCTACTGTGTTGATCTGGTGTTAGACATTATTTACATTTCAAATGAATAGTTTTATGTGGCTCTAATTTAAAATAATTTCACACTTTTCAAAACTTTTTTTTTTTTTTCTGGTATTGAGTAACTTTGAAAAACATTTGAAGTCTATGGATACCAGATGAGTCTAGCAATGAGAGAATCAGCAGATAACAATTTGCCTAAGGGTAATTTAGCTCCCTAATTTATGTTTGGCATGGAAGTATAATTAGCCATTTGCTCACATTCTGTGTCTGTTTGCTTACTTGCTTATTTAAATGAGTTCTCATCCTTTCTCTTACAAATCACTATTTATTTTGGACTGGAGTTGTCTTATCTGAAGCTTATCTTAATATTTTCAGAGTACCTTGGAATATCCTAATATATGCTCCTTCAAATTTTCAGCTTAAACTCTGCTCATTAGTCTTCTATATATTAAGATCATAAACCCTACTTCATAGCTTTTCTAAATCACAGAAGCCTGAACATAAAACACTTGAAACTTACAAACTGCTATACATGTAGACTTTGATTCAAAGGAGCTTAGAAGTTGTCACTCTGACCTAACAAGGAAAAAGATAAACAAACTGAAAAAGTAGCAACTTCTTTTGCCTCTGTCAAAGAAGTAAGGTCACAGGGCAACGTGCTGCTCAAAAAATTGGAAGGATAGACAAGTGATTTATAGAAACAATTTACCAGAGCAAAAACCATACAGCAGAAACCTCTGCAAGAACCAGTGCCAGGGTAGGAAAAGCTAAACTATAATTGAAGAATTACTGAAGGCTCAGTGTGGACAAGTCGGAGAATCACAAGGACCTAGTCATGGGGGGCAGAGTTCAGATTTTAGAGTTTTTTTCTCAGGATCCCAACAAGGTTGTCACAGGGAATAACAGAATAATCCCCCTTACGCGTCTAGCAGGTATTGGGATAAAGCAATCACTTGAAAATATGTCAGAATAGTCTGTTCTCCTTAACAAGGCCTCCTCTCAAAGGACACAATTTTAGGAAAACCCGAGTTATTTATTTATTCATTTATTTTTGATTTTTTTTAAAAGAGGCAAGCCAATTTAGGGAAAGGAAAATATTCAACTTCAGTCTGCCCCAGCTATTCTGTCCCAGTAAAGGTTGGGGAACTAATAAACACGTGTGAAGTTTATAGTGGAGAGGCACCGGCTGAGCAAAAGAATGAAACAAGGGGCCGGGCGCAGGGGCTCACGCCTATAATTCCAGCACTTTGGGAGGCCTTGGCGGGTGGGTCACGAGGTCAAGAAATCGAGACCATCCTGGTCAACAAGGTGAAACCCCGTCTCTACTAAAAATATAAAAATTAGCTGGGCATGGTGGTGCAGCCTGTAGTCCCAGCTACTTGGGAGGCTGAGGCAGAAGAATTGCTTGAACCCAGGAGGCAGAGGTTGCGGTGAGCCGAGATCGCGCCACTGCACTCCAGCCTGGGTAACAAGAGCGAAACTCTGTCTCAACAACAACAACAACAACAAAAAGAATGAAACAAAATCATAGGGCTACCCAATGCTCCCTGTTTTCCTATACCTTACCATCATGTCACCAACGGCCTACTTACCACAATTTTCTTTATGTGGTAAATTATGCGTGGCTAGTAAGAAAAAAAAAATACAAGACATACTAAAGGGTAGAAAACACAGTTTGAAGAGACAAAGCCAACATCAGAACCAGAATCAGATATGACAGGGATATTGAAATTATCAGACTGGGAAATCAAAACACTTTGATTAATACGATAAAGGATTTAATGGATGAAATAGATAGCATGCCAGAAGAGATGGAAAATGCAAACAGAAAGGTGAAAATTCTAAGAAAAATTTTAAAAAGTAATGGCCAAAAGCTCTAGAGTAGAAAAAAAGAATGCCTTTGATGGGCTAATTAACTTGGCCAAGGAACAAATCTTTGAGCTTTAGGATATGCCAAGAGAAATGCCAAAAACTGTAAAGTAAAGATCAAAAAGAAAAATAAAAACAGAATGAACGGTGAAAAATTATACAAAAGATGTAACATTGATGTACTGAATTACAGAAGGAAAAGAAAAAGAAAAATGAACAGAAGAAATATTTGAAATAATGATGGTCAGATGCCTAATCACAGATACAGGAACCTCAAAGAACACCAAGCATAACACATGCCATACACTGTACCTATGCACATCATATTCAAAATGCAGAAAAACAAAAATAAAGGAAAAATCTTGAACCAAGCCATAGGGAAGAAAATAGCACCTTAACTGTAGAGGAGCAAAGACAGAAATCAAAGTATGATTTCTCCTAAGAAATCATGTTAACAAGAAGAAAATGGAGTGAAATATTTAAAGTGTTAAGTTGAAAAATAAGCCCACCAACCCAGAATTCTGAACCCTGTAAACTTTTCCTTCAAAAGTGAGAAATAAAGATATTCTCTGACAATTAAATATTGAGGAACTGTGCTGTCAGTAGACCTGCTTTGCAGGAATTATTAGAAAATATTTTTAGAGAGAAAGAAAATGATATAGGTTAGAAATTCAAAACCACATAATGAAGGACCACCAGAGAAAGAATAAGTGACAATGCACTTAAAAATTTTATTTTTCTTTCTCCTAATCTAATAAATAATAATGTATTAAAAATAATTTTAGTAACAATTATTCTATCTTATGTATTCCATTTTGTGTGTATATGTACATATATGCAGATAAGTGTATAAATATATGTCTATCCTTATGTATAAGCAAAATGAACAATGACATTGATACAATGAATGACGACATTGACACAAGAGACAGAAAAGTGACAAAAGGCAGCAACAAGATGGTAGGCACAAATAAAAAATCATAATAAAGTAGATATTAAACTGACTGATATATTGACAATCACTTTAAACTTCATTGCTCTAAATATACCAATTAAAACACCAAGACTGTTAGAATAATTTTTTTAAAAGGCTCAAGTTTATGTTGTCTAAAAAAAATTTCTTTTACATATAAAAACACATATAGATTAAAAGAATGGCTTAAGAAAAGTATACCATGCTGTCACTAATAAAAAGAAAGTAAGAGCAGACTTAGGAGCAAGGAAAGATGTAAGAAAAGAGAGGCATCACATATTTATAAAAGGGTCAATTATCTAAGCAGATTTAGCAATTCATAATGTGTATGCTCCTAACAACATAGGGTCATAACACATGAGGCAAAAACTGATAGAACTGCAAGGAGATATAGAAGAATCCACAGTTATAGCTGGATACATGAATATTCTTATATTCGAAAAAGGCAGATCAAGTGGGTAGAAAAGCAGTAAGGACATAATTGAACTAAACAGTACCATCAGTCAACTAGGTGTAATTGACACCTATTGATCACATCTAACAACAAAAGAATATATATTCTTCTTTTTTTCTTTTTTCTTTTTTTTTTTTTTTTTTTTTTTTTTTGAGATAGAATTTCACTCTGTTACCCAAGCTGGAGTGCAATGGTATTATCATGGCTCACTGCAGTCTCCTGGATTCAAGCAATCCTCCCACTCAGCCTACTGAGTAGCTGGGATTACAGGTGCTTGCTGCCATTCCTGGCTTTTTTTTTTTTTTTTTTTTTTTTGATGGAGAGAAAGATTCATTATGTTGCCCAGGCTGGCCTTGAACTCCGGAGCTCAAGGAATCCTCTTGCCTTGGCATCCCAAGTGCTGGGATTACAGCCATGAGCCACAATGCCTGATCTTCCATATTCTTCTCAAATTATCATGATACATTTACCACGTTTTAGGCCATAAAACACCCTTAAAATTTAAGAATAATAGAAATATCAACTGGGCGCAGTGGCTCACCCCTGTAATCCCAGCACTTTGGGACGCTGAGGTAGGCAGATCCCAAGGTCAGGAGTTCAAAATCAGTTTGGACAACATGGTGAAACCCCATCTCTACTTAAAAAATACAAAAATTGGTGGGGTGGCTCACGCCTGCAATCCCAGCACTTCGGGAGGCCAAGGTAGGTGGATCATGAGGTCAGGAGTCCAAGACCAGCTTGGCCAAGATAGTGAAACCCCATCTCTACCAAAACCACCAAAATTTGCCAGGCTTGGTGGCGTGCCCCTTAATCTCAGCTACTAGGAAGGCTGCAGCTGAGAATTGCTTAAACCCGGGAAGCAGAGGTTGCAGTGAGCTGAGATCCTGCCACAGCACTCCAGCCTGGGCAACAGAATGAGGCTCCATCTAAAAAAAAAAATACAAAAATTAGCCAGGCATGGTGGCACATGCCTATAATCCCAGCTACTTGGGAGGCTGAGCCAGGAGAATCACTTGAACCCAGGAGGCAGAGGTTGCAGTGAGCAAAGATCTCACCACTGCACTCCAGCCTGGGCAGTAGAGCAAGACTCCGTCCCGGAAAAAGAAAAAAAAAAAGGAAAAAGAAAGAAAAATAAAAGAAATATGACAATTTCTACTCTCAGAAAATAATAGAATTAAATCAGAAATTTAAAAAAATTGGTAGCAAAGAAATATTTAGATACTAACGAACACTCTTCTAAATAACACATGGGTCAAAGAAGAACTCTCAAGAGGGATTTAAAAATATTTTGAACTAAATTAACATCAAAATACAGGCTATCAATATTTGCAGGTTACAGCAAAAGCAGGGATTAGAGAGAAATTTATAACACTGAATGCATATATTTGAAAACTTAAAATATTTAAAATCAGTCATCTAAGCTTCCACCTCAGGAAACTAGAACAGTAAGAGAAAATAAAATCTAAAGTAAGCAGAATAAATGAAAGATTAAAAATTAGAACAGATATCAATAAAATTGAAACTGGGAAATCAATGGCGAAAATAAAACTAATAACTCAATTTTGAAAAAAATTCAGTAAATCGCTAGACAACATAACAAACAAGAAGACACACATTATTAATATCACAAATAAAACAGGGGACATCACTACAGATACTATGGGATATTAAAATAATAAAAAATAGTGTGAGCAACTCCACAAATTTGATAACCTAGATTAAATGGACAAATTCATTGAAAGGCACAATCTATCAGACTCACATGAGGAGAAATAGACAATCTGAATGGGCCTATGTATATTAAAGAAGGTAAATTAATAACCATTAATCTTCCAAAACAAAAAGTACCAGTCCCAAGATGTTCACTGGTGAATTCTACCAAACATTTTAGAACAGCACTATAACCAATTTTCTGCAATCTCTTCCAGAAAATAGAAGTGAATAGCACAAATTGTAATTGACTCTGTGAAGTGAACACTATCCTCATACCACAACGTCAAAGGCATTACAAGAAAGCTACAGATCAATACCTTTTATAAGCATATGTGCAAAAATCCTCAAGAAATTATTAAAATATTGAATATAACGATGTATAAAAAAATAAACACTATGATAAAATGAGATTTACTTTGGGTATGGAAAGTGGGCTCAAGGTTCAACAGTTAATGTAATCCATTACATCAACACACTAAAAAATCATGATTATAATAATAGGTACAGGAAAAGCATTTGACAGAATTCTAAATGCATTTATGATAAAGATTCTCAGCAAACTAAGAATAGACGGGAACTTCTTCTATATAATAAATGACACCTAAATGAATCACAGCAACTAACATTATGTTCCTGAGAAAGTAGGACCCTTCCCTTTAAGATAAAAAACATGAGTCAAAAATGTCTCCTCTCACCACTTATTTTCATCATCATACCGAAAGTCACAGATAATAAAATTAGACATGAAAATGACATGAAAGGCATACTAAAATTAAGAAATAAACATAATACTGAAGGAAAAGAAAGAAGTGTCTTTTTTTACGTATGATAGGAATTAACAAAAACCTCCTGAAACTGATACTTAATCCTTGAAATGTTGTGGTGTTCCCAGAAAAGGCAAGAATCCTTGGTTATTACGCTTACTTGGAGAAGTATCCTGCCAAGTGACTGATTTAGCCAAAAAGATAATTTACTGAAAGAAAATAGAGAACACAGGGCTTATTTAAAGAGACTCTGAAAAGATGAAGCTGAGAGGGCTGCTGCAGGGACTGAGCCAGTAGCAGCCTGATAGTTCTGCACTGTGTTTTTATGATGTTGGACTTTTCCTGAAGTGTCTGCCTGTCTTAAGTCCCTGCCTTTTTGATTTGTTTAGCTTTCATACTTCTGCCCTAAGTCCCCTCCTGTTACCCGCCTAGTTCCCACTTCAGCCTTGTGGGACCCTTCCTTCCTATTAGTTGGTGCCTATGTGCAGACTCAGTGTTGAATACAAATTGTCCCTGTGTTATCTCTTAGGGATTTCTTTTTTGCCCTTTGTCCCTCCTTAGGCATGTGGGTAGCTGCATTCTGGTAGGTAAACTGCAGAGTCATAAGTGCAGAGTAACCACCCAAAACATGCATGCAAGATATGAGTAGAGTGAAGGAGAAATACCTACGCAGGAGGAACACAAAGGGAGGAACTCATTTCTTCCTGAATAAGCATTTCCTCTCTTCTTTGCTTATATCTAGCATGGAGGTTTTGGGTGGTCCCTAGGGTGTAAGACTTTCCAGACCCCCATTTTCGCAAGGGCTCCCCACTTCTGTTTATGGCTGGCTGGCTGGCTGCTGACTCTAACAGTGGGAGTCGATACAGCACACAAAAGTCAATTACTTTTCTACATTAAAGCAATGAACAAATGGAATCTGAACTTTAAAATACAATGACATTTATATTAGTGTAAGTGGGGGAGGGAACGGGGCATCCAGAAGATGCTCCCAGTTCCCTGCCCAGATATGCGAAGGTCCTTGGTCTCTCTTACCCCAGAAATGCGGAAAGGCGCCCCCAGCGGCTCGGTGAGCTTACCGTTTGTGGACTCAAAGACTTTAGCAGGGAGCGAAAGAGAGAGAGAGTTCCCATGCTGCCATGGATGGGGATACAAGGAAGGAATCTATATAGGTAAGGAGCATCGGGGTTTAACCCTAGAGTTATTCCCTCCCCGTTCATCTTCTCGTCCAATGAGAGGAGTTCCTTCAAACTTCCTCTGGAG
The DNA here is from genome assembly GCF_048565385.1 of Saimiri boliviensis. NCBI lineage: Eukaryota > Metazoa > Chordata > Mammalia > Primates > Cebidae > Saimiri > Saimiri boliviensis. The sequence continues at coordinate 75,714,071 of NC_133470.1, read as the reverse complement.
TGATTCATCTTTGACTCTGATACTGGATTGGCTGCTTGGTCAGCAACGGAAGCCCCTCCTCCCAGAGCTTTCCGCAGGCCTTTTGGATACAGGCCCACCTGAATTCCTCTACCTAGCCCAGGGGAAAGTCAAACAAAATCTCTAGGTTCCTGGATGGGGACGTGGATGGAGGCATGGTGCTGGGAAGTTCCTGCCTTTGAAACCAAGCCCCTTGTGGACTGGGAAGAAAAAGTTTTTTTCCTCAACACAGTCCCTCCTTAGAATCCTCCAAAATGAAACAGTTAGCTATAAATCTAATAAAATATATACATAGTCTGTTAAAAAAAGAAAGAAAGAAAGAAAAACATAAAACTCTGATGAAAGAAATAAAAGAACAAAATTAATGGAGAGGTATTACATGTTCATGGATGGAAAAATTCAATATTGTCAAGATGTCAGCTCTTTTCAACTTGATCTACAGACTCAATGCAATCTTAATCAAAATTACAGAATGGTATTTTTGGGGTCTTCAAAAGCTCATCCTAAAATATATAGGGAAAGGTAAAAGTCTCAGAAATGTCAACACAACATTGAAATGAACAAAATCTGAGGACTGGCACTACCAAACTTCAATATTTACTATGAAGTTTCCGCAATTAAGACAGTGGGGTATTGGCAAAACCATAGAAAAATAGATCAATGGAACACAATAGAGAGCAAGAAATAGACCCACGTAATTATAGACAATCAATATTTGTCAAAAGAGCAGAGACAATACTGCAGAGCAAAGATATTCTCCTCAGCAAATGCTAGTAAAACAACTGGACATCACTATTCAAAAAAAAACAAATTTAGACATAGACCTCCTGCTTCACAACAATCAGCTCAAAATAGACCATACACCTACATTTAAAATGAAAAACTATATAACTTTTAAAAGATAACATAGAAGAAAACTTTGGGTATAGCAATGACTTTTTGGGCGTAATAACAGAGGCATGATCCATGAAGAAAAAAGTGGTAAGCTGAACTAAATTAAAATTTAAACTTTTGCTCTGTGCAAAACACAAGCAAAAGGATGAAAAGACAAGCCAAATAATAGAAGAATCTATTTGTACAATATATTTCCAATAAATTACTGTTATTCAAATATACAAAGAACTCAAGATTCAACAATTAGAAAATGAAAAACCAAATTTAGAAAGAGCCCAAATCCATGAATAGACACCTACACAACAAATATATACAGATGGTAAATAAGCATGTGAAAAAAATGCTCTGTCATATGTAATTAGGGAAATGCAAATCTAGCGAGCAATAACATACCATTACACACCTTTTAGAAGGGCCAAAATCTACAATACTGACACCGCTAAATGCTGGTGAGAATTTCAAGCAATAGGAGCTTTCATTCATTGCTGGTGGGAATGCAAAATGGTCAGCCACTTTGGAGAACAGTTTGGCAGTATCTTACAAAACTAAGCATACTCTTACCATATGATCCAGCATCTTTGGTATTTAGCCAAATGAGCTGAAAACATGCACACACACACACACAAACACACACACACACACACACACACACACACACACACGGAAACCTCCACATGAGTTTTTATATAAGCTTTACTCATAATTGTCAAAACTGAAATTTTCTCCTGAAATGACATCAGCAAGATGGTGGAATAGGATTTTCCAGTGCCCATCTCACAGACACATCAATTTAATCAACTAACCATGCACAAAATACCTTCACAAGAGCTAATAAATCCAAATGAGAGATTACAATACCTGGATGTAGCACAGAAAATAAAAAAAGGTACATTGAAGGTAGTTGGAAGTGCAGTTTCATATTGCCCATATCACTTCTTCTGTGAGCCCAGGCAGCAAAGTGTAGAGGGAGATATCCTTCACATGAGGGAAGGAGAGTAAAGTAAGTAACTGACTTTTTTGCAGACTCTAGCACAAAGCCCACCCCTTTGAAACCTAGCACCAAGCTGACTCTCACAGCCATAGGCTCTAAGCTAACCTTTTTCAGGTTCAGACTCCAGGCTGGTTTCATCATCAGCTCAGCAGACAGAGGCCAAGTCTTCAGGGCCACTTTGCTCCATGTTCTTCCCAGGTCCCAGACTGACCCTCACTGTCCCAGGATTCAGGTCCATCCCATCAGGCTGGCACCTGCAGCCCCAGGCATTAGACACACCCTAGTATTAGACTTTCCCTCATAGCCTGTGTCCAGGTGCCACCTGTAGATCAAGCCTCCTGGCCCAATCCTGTGCCAGGCCAGCTCCTGTGGAGCCACCGTCCAGGTACAATCCAGCAGACCCAAGCTCCAGATTTACCCCAGGCACCAGTTTCAAACTTGCAGGCCCAGGTACTAGGCTGGTCTCATATGGAAAAAACTAACGGTTAATTTTTTGAAAAATAAAAATTGGCATACTTTACCTAGACTAAGATAAAGAGTAGAAGACTAAAATAAATAAAACTATAAATAAATGAGGAGACATTATGTCTAATACCACAAAAATACAAAGAATCACAACAGACTACTATGAACAATTACACAGAAATAAATCGAATAACTTAGAAGAAATGAATAAATTTCTAGAAACATACAACTAATCAAGATTATATCATAAAGAAATCTGTACAGACAAGTAATGAATCAGAGGGTTGAATCAGTAATCAGAAACTTCCCAACAAAGAAAGGCCCAGGATGCTGCGGCTTCACTGGTGAATTCTACCAAATATTTAAGGGGAGATTAATGTCAATGGTCTTCAAATTCTTACAGAAAGTTGAAGAGAATGGAACATTTACAAATTCACTTAACACGGCCAGCATTGCCCTGATACTGAAACCAGGTAAAGATACTACAAGGAAAATATAATTACAGACCAATATTCCTGATGGACATAGATGCAAAAGTCCTCAATAAAATATTAGATAGCCAAATCTAACATGAAAAGGATCGTACACCATCATTAAGTAGGTTTTATCCCCGGTATTAAAGCTTGTCTCAACATATGCAAATCAGTAATTGTGGCATACCACATTAACACAGTAAAGGGTAAAATCACTTGATCATCTCAATCAATGTAAAAAGTGCATTGATACAATTCAGCATCGTTACATAATAAAAACTCTCAGCAAACTAGGTATAGAAACATACCTCAACATAATAAAGGCCGTATCTGACAAACCCACCGTTATCATTACACTAAACGGAGAAAAGCTGTAAGCTTTTCCTTTAAGGCCATGGACAAGACATGGATGCTCAGTCATATGATTGCTATTTTAAAAAGTACTAAAAGTTCTATTTTTAGGTCCTTGAGGAATCACCACACTGTCTTCCACAATGGTTGAATTAATTTACCTTCCCACCAACAGTGTATAGGGAAAATGTGGTACATATACACCATGGAATATTACACAGCCATCAAAAACGATGAGTTCACATCCTTTGTAGGGACATGGATGAACCTGGAAACCATCATTCTCAGCAAACTGACACAAGAGCAGAAAATCAAACACCGTATATTCTCACTCAAAGGCGGGTGTTGAACAATGAGAACACATGGACACAGGGAGGGGAGCACTACACACTGGGGTCTGTTGGGGGGAAATGGGGGAGGGACAGGGGGTGGGGAGGTGGGAAGAGATAGCATGGGGAGAAATGACAGATACAGGTGAGGGGATGGAAGACAGCAAACCACACTGCCATGTGTGTACCTATGCAACAATCTTGCATGTTCTTCACATGTACTCCAAAACCTAAAATGCAATTAAAAAAAAAAATGTTTTAAAAAAAAAGTACTAAAAGTTCTAGCCAGAGAAATCAGGCAAGAAAAAGAATAAAAGGCATCCAAATTGGAAAGGAAGAAGTAAAATGTTCTGTTAGTAGATGACACGATCTCGTATCTAGAAAACCCTAAAGATATCATCTAATTGTTAGAACTAATAAACTATTTAGTAAAGTTGCAAGATAGAAAGTCAGCTTATAAAAATAAGAAGAATTTCCATGCACTAACTCCCAACTAAGAGAACAGACAAAATTTTCTCACCACACAAACATAGGTATGTGATGTGATGAATATGTTAATGAGTTTGATTTATTAATTTTACAGTGTGTGTATAATAAATGAGAACATCACATTGTATACCATAAATATATACAATTTTAATTTATCTATTGTACTCTAATAAAGTTGGGAAAAGCAAAACAAAACAAAATTGTAAAAACTTAGAAGTAACTAAGATGTCCTTCGGTAGATATTTCAATAAATGTATAAATAAATTGGTATATCCAGAAAATGAACTATTATTCAGGCCTAAGGAAAAAAAAGCTATTACATCATAAAACAATTAGAGGAACATTAAGTGCATATTACTAAATAAAAGACCAAGCCTGAAGAGGCTATATACTCTAAAATCCAACTACATGATATTCTGGAATAGACAAAACTATGAATACCGTGAAAGGATTTGTGATTGCCAGGTGTTAGGAAAGACAGATGAATTAAGCAACATAGAAAGGTATATTTAGGGCAATTAAACTATCCTATATGATATTATAATGGTGAGTACATGTAATTATGTATTTGTCAAAATCCATAGAATGTACAATACCACAAATGGAACCTGATGTAAAATACTGACATTGCATGATAATTATGTGTCTGTGTAGGTTCGTTGATTGTAATGAATGTATCACCCTGATGTGGGATATTATTAGTTGAGGAATCGTAGGTCAATATATTGGAAGAAGGGTTACATGGGAAATTTCTGTATCTTCTTTTCAATTTTACAATTAATCTAAAACTACTCTAAAAACGAAGTCTATTTTTAAAAAATAATTTGGAGTAGCATATTACAGAACACTTGAATTTTTGTCCAAAAATGTTCATTTATTTTCAAAGTTGTGAGTCAGAAAATATCATGTAATAAAGACCTTTCTAAAAGTATTTTAACACAATTTTAGCTAACTCGGTCTCCCTATCGCCGTGGGCTAATTAAAAGTTGACTGTAGTCCCAGCTACTCAGGAGACTGAGGTGGGAGGATCATTTTTGTTGAGGAGGTCAAGGCTGCAGTGAGCCATGATTGTACCATTGCCCTCCTACCTGGGCAAGAGAGTAAGCTGAGACCCTGTCTCAAAAGAAAAAAAAAACCAAAAAAAAAAAAAAAAAACAGAACTTGGTATTATGTAAAGAGAAAGTGAAACAAAAACAGCAAGATATAATATCAATCACATTACATCATAAAACAATACTTTGAATTTGTTTCGGTCACCTTGCAGTACCCAAGCAAAGGCTCACTGTTTTTAAAGTAGTCATAATATCATAATAATGATAGCAATAATTAAGCTTTATTTTTAAAATGTGTACTTTTCACAAGAATTTCAAAGCATATAGAATTTAGACTGTAGTATTGTGATTGTGATTTTAATAGTCTTTTTGTTCCTGATTAGCATATAATTAGTAAAGATGAGCATTTGGGCTTATTTCAATCATTACACTTGATAGATAATTTTTCATGAAAAATGTTTATAGTGGCTGAAAGCAACATTTATAAAGCGTTTTTCAAAGAGGTATCTTGGTTCACGGCCCTTATTAAATTGCCTATTTGCTATTTTTCAATATTAACTTTATTTCAGGCAGGTATCCATTTTTTCTGACAACACCTTTTATTTTCTGTGTATTGGATGTGTGCTCATGGGGTAACTAATCCTCTGTTTTTTTCACATTAGGGAATTCAGCAAGCTGAATTCTAAAAGGTACTGTCAACTGTCACTTGTCACTATGAGGAGGGTATGGAAGGAGAGAAAGAACACAGAGTAAATTTACTCAAAATCTCAGGTAAAAGCACTCACGTTTAGAGGGTCACTGTGAAAAACCTGTCTGTAACAGTCATTTCCTCAATGTGTTAAAGGAAAATATCACAGAACAAATAAGAAGTCTTTAGTCAATACAACACAGACTCTCACGCCACGTAGAAACCAAACCCTAGCTCCAGGAGCAAATTGCATACAAGTATATTTGAATCTGCCACAAATATATACTATTTTGCAGACTCCCATAGCTCAGAGAAAAATTGAGACCAAGGCATGCAAGCTGTATTTTTTCCATGTCTACATTTTATTGGTGGTTGATTGCATTTCAAGAGAAGTTTTTATCTGTGGTTGTCAGTTTTTTATATGAAAAGCATTAGTAATCCCAGCACTTTGGGAGGCCGAGGAGGGTGGATCACAAGGTCGAGAGATCGAGACCATCCTGGTCAACATGGTGAAACCCCGTCTCTACTAAAAATACAAAAAATTAGCTGGGCATGGTGGCACGTGCCTGTAATCCCAGCTACTCAGGAGGCTGAGGCAAGAGAATTGCTTGAACCCAGGAGGCGGAGGTTGCTGTGAGCCGAGATCGCGCCATTGCACTCCAGCCTGGGTAACAAGAGCGAAACTCCATCTCAAAAAAAAAAAAAAAAAAAAAAAAAGAAAAGCATTAGTGATCAGTTATTTACCATGTGGAATTTCCTTCTAAAAGTGCATGCGGTCGAGCTAAAGAAAAGGCAGGAAAACCTCATGCTTTCCCTTCTATTTTAACTAAGCTATAGTAAGAGGTGTAGAATATATAGATTGAAGAGTGATGATTGACCAATGAACTTGGCAATGCAGAAATCATGACCTTGAAAAGAGTAAATGTAGTAAAGTGGTTAACATAAATCCATAAATGGATTGAATTCAAAATATATTTGGAAAATATTGGAGCCACTATATAAAGATGTTTTCGAACAGATATGTCATAAAGAGGTGAGGCAGAGAAGTTGGTTAATTACTGGAAGAAGAAATGGAGTAAATTTTAAATTCATAGTTAAAGCTCACTTCACCTTATATTCTTTGTTTTTTATTTTTGAAATGTAGTCTTCCTCTGTTGCCCAGGCTGGAGTGCAGTGGCGCGATCTCGGCTCTGCCACCCGGGTTCAAGCAAATCTCCCTGTCTCAGAGTCCTATGTATCTGGGATTGGAGGTGCGCACCTGCCACCACGCCCGGCTAATTTTTGTATTTTTAGTATAGACGCAGTTTCGAAATGTTGGCCATGCTGGTGTCGAACTCCTGACCTCAGGTGATCTGTCCGCTTGGGCCTCCCAAAGTGCTGGGATTACAGGCATGAGCCACCGCCCCAAGCCACTTCATCTTATATTCTACGCTGCTTTCTGCTCTGGCAAAAATCTTCAAAAGAATGTAAAATGAGGATGGCATTTCCTCAAAGCTATGGCTACATTGAATTTTGTCATTTAAAAAATAATTGTGTTGAGTCTTTTTGCCTTTTTAAATTTTTTGATACCAAAGTAATGCATATAAATTAAAAACAAGAAAAGGTTCACAGTTTCTTATAAAACTATGCAATTACCAAATGACCCAGGCATTTTTTCCCCAGAGAAATCAGAACTTATATTCACACTTATATTCATAGCAGCTTTATTTGTAATAGCCAAAACCTGGAAACAGCCCAGATATTCTCCAATGACTGAATAGTTAAAAAAAAAAAAAATGCTACATATATACCAGAAAACACTACTCAGCAAGAAAAAATATAACGAATGAACTATTTATACATGCAAAAACTTGAATGGATCTCCCAGCAATTATTCTGAGTAAATGAAGCAAATACCCAAAAGTTACACACTGTATGGTTTTGTATATATAACATGCTTGAAGTGAGAAAATCTTAGAAATAAAAAGCAGATTAATAGTCACTTGGCACTCAGGTTGGGGTGGGGGATAAAGAGGTGAGAGAAAAATAAACCAAAAACAGGAGGGATCTTTGTGGTGATTAAACTCTTTTGTGTCTCAGTATCATCTAATATAAAGAGCATATACCCCTGAGCCTTTCTTTGTCAATGTCTTCTTATCTTTTCATTGCTGAGACAGATCAAAGAGTAAATAAGTATGATTAGTGTCAAGAGTGAACATTGCCAAAGCACATAAATTTGTATTCCTGAGAAAAAGATGTCAGTGAAAAAGAAATAAACTCCATTTCTCTTCAATATTCTCTTAATTTCTCTATTCCTTGTCTTATTTTGAAATGTTTACCCTCATTGACCAGAAGATATGGTCAATTTTGGTCAATTTTACCCAAGATTTGGATAGTTTATAGATTAAAATGTAGTGCGCAGTAAGATAGTTGCAAATATCAAAGAAGATGTATAAAGGAGTGATTAGTAACCTGTGGCCTGAAAACTACAGACAGGCTGACACATTATCATTGTGAAATTGAAGAATAGAAACCCATATTCATTGTGAACCTAAAATAATCAAAATGGTCAGAATCTATTTTAATGGGAGTTTATTCAAGCACAAAGTTTGAAGATCGGCAGAGCACAGATTTCAAAAAATGGAAGTCAGTGTTCTGAAGTGTAAAAGTTTGGGATGACATGAAAACAAAGTTTACGGAAGTTTAACAGAATTTTAACATCTTTCTATGTAAAGCTTAATACTTCATGAAAATGATGTGATTAACTGAGGTGGTATTATTTTTGTGAAGATATATTTAACATCTCACACTAAAGATGTGATGTAGCAATCATAGTTCTTTAATGCCATCTGGTCTGAGTTAGACACAGAAAAATAAAATAGGCAGTTAATCTGTAACAAAGATGAGTGGTTGTAAGTTGGAGGACTGCTCTTTGGGCTGCTAGTAATGTACAGAGCAAGATCAATGACAAAGACAGTTAATCTATAATTTAAGAAGCAGAATTGGAAAAATGCTATGTAACTCAGACTTCAGGGATTTACAAACCCTTCACATAATAAATCCAATGAACCTGAAATTTCATTTTCTTTTACATTTCCAACTTTTCTTCAAAATCTTCTTTTGGAGAAAGCATTGCCTAAGAATCATGTATTCAGGTAGTGCAAGTATGACAAAATTCCATGTTGCTTTCTTTGAGCAGTGTTTTGTAAAAAGTTCTTCTTGTAGAGATCATTCGCCTCTCTGGTTAGTTGTATTCTTAGGTGTTATATTTTTCTGTGACAGTTGTGAATGGAATTGCATTTTTGATTTGGGCATGACACAAACAAATGAAAAAACATTACATGCTCATGGATAGGAAGAATGAATATTATTAAAAGCGTCTGCCCAAAGAAATTTAAAGATTCAATGCTATTCCTATTAAACTACTGAGGGACTGTGTTAAGGAAGAAAAAAAGCCTTCTCTTTGTGAGTCCACAAGGGTCATGGTTTCAAAGGCAAGAATTTCCCAGTGCCATGCTTCCATCCACACTCCCAACCAGAAACGTAAATTTCTTTGTCTGACGTTCCGCAACACGGGCTAGGTAGAAATTCCAAGTGAGCGGCTTTGTTCCAAAAGGCCCCAAAAGCTCTGGGAGGAGGGGGCTCTGACTGAGGCCAAGCAACCAATCCAGCATCAGAGTCAAGCATCAATCACGCCAGAGGATGTTTGAAAGAACTCCTCTCATTGGACGAGAACATGAATAGGGTGGGAATAACTTCAGGGTTAAAACCCCACCGCTCCTTACTTATGGAGATTCCTCCCGTGGATCCCCTGATAAGGCAGCATGAGAGCTCTCTCTCCTTCTCTCACTCTGTCTCTCTTTCTCTCTGACTAATAAATTGCTTCTCTGCTAAACTCTTTGGGTCCATGATATTTATTCTAATAGTAAGCTCACCACACCTCTGAAGCCCCTTCCCCATTCCAGGGGTAAGAGAGGTTAAGGTTCTGGGCACATCCGATCGGGAAACTGGGAGCATCTTTGGGATGTCCCCTCCCTCCCCCCAATTACACTACCATTGACATTATTCAGAAAATTGGGGGAAAAAAACTATTTTAAAATTCATCTGGAACATAAAAAGAGTATGAACAGCCAAGGCAATCCTCAGCATAAAGAACAAAGCTGAAGGCATCATACTACCTGACTTCAAACTATCCTACAGGGCTATAATAACCAAAACAGCCTCCATGATACTGGTACAAAAACACATGCAATGGAACAAAATAGAGCCCCCAGAAATAAATCTATACACCTACAACTATCTGACCTTTGACAAACACGACAAAACCAAGCAATGCAGAAACGGTTCCCTAGTCAATAAATGGTGCTGAGATAACTGGCTAGCCATATGCAGAAGATTGAAACTGGACTCCTTTCTTACAATATATATAAAAGTTAACTCAAGATGGATTAAATATTTAAATGTAAAACCCAAAAATATAAAAACCCTGGAAGACTACCTGGGCAATCCCATTCAGGCCATAGGAATGGACAAAGATTTCATGACAAAGACATCAAAAGCAATTGCAAGACTAGCAAAACTTGACAAATAGGATCTAATAGAACTAAAGAGCTGCCTCTCGGCAAAAGAAGCTATAAACAGAATGACCAGACAACATACCAAATAGAAGAAAATGTTTGCAAATTATGCATCCGACAAAGGTCTAATATCTAGCACCTGTAAATAACTTAAACCCGTTTACAAGAAAAAAAAAAAAAAACCCACTAAAAAGTAGGCAAAGGACCTGAACACTTTTCAAAAGAAAACATAAATGGGGCCAACAATCATATGAAAGAAAGCTCAAAATCAGTGATCATTAGAGAAATGCAAATCAAAACCTCTATGAGATACCATCTCACACCAGTCAGAATAGCTATTATTAAAAAGCCAAAAAGTAATAGATGTTGACGAGGTTGTTGCGAAAAAGGAATACATATATACTGGTATTTTTTCTTTTTTTTTTTTTTTTAAAGATGGGGTTTCACCATGTTGGTCAGGATGGTCTCCAACCTCTAACCTCGTGATCCACCCGCCTCGGCCTCCCAAAATGTTGGGATTACAGGCGTGAGCCACTGCACCTGGCAGAACAAGTATACCCTGTTAAAGGGAGTGTAAATTTGCTCGACCATTGTGGAAGACAGTGTGGTTATTCCTTAAAGGCCTAAAAACAGAAATATTATTTGATCCAGCAATCCCGTTATTGGTTATATTCCCCCAAAATATAAATCATTCGATTATAAAGACACATGCATATATATGTTCATTGCAGTACTAGTCACAACAGCAAATATATAAAACCAACCTAAATGCCCACCAGTGGTAGACTGGATAAACTAAATGTGGTACACATATGCCATGAAATACTATGCACCCATAAAAAAAGAATGAGATTGCGTCCTTTGCAGCAACACGGATGCAGATTGAGACTATCATCTGAAGAAACGTAACACAGGAACAAAAAAAAACAAATTCCACATGTTTTCACTTATAAGTGGGAGCTAATCAATGAGAACACAGGGACACATACAGGGGCCTATCAGAGAATGGAGGGTGGGTGGAGGAAGAAGATCGGAAAAAACAAATAATTAGTACTAGGCTTAACACCTGGGTGATGAAATAATCTGTGCAACAAACCCCCATGATACAAGTTTAACTATGTAACAAACCAGCTCATGTACCCTTGAACTTAAAAGTTAAATTTTAAAAAAAGTCTTTGGAAGTAATGTCCCATAAAAGTGTAGGGGATACATCTCACTGAAGAATTTTATGACTGCCAAACGAAAAATTAGAATGGCAGAACAGGGTGGCAACAATGAGCGTCAGTTAAGTTGCTGATTTATATAGCTGCTGTCAGTTATTGAATCATCTTTAATCTTTGAAAGCATTACAGGTTCATTTTCTTGGGAGAAGTAAAACACTGATACATAGTAGAAATATAATGTACATAAGAATTATAATCAAAAAGAGAATTTGTGTGTCAGAACAAAAAAAACCCATTCATTGGGGAGTCAACTAAAAATATCATGAAGAAAATTAAAATGCAGTCCTTCTTTATAGACCTATTGTAGCCAGAAAATAATTTAGGATTTAGTCCAAAATGTAGGAAAATAATACAATCTTAGAAATAATGATGAGAGGTGGAATGTAATAATAGACTTGTTATAATTTTCCCCTGATAATTTTTATCTCTCCAGCCCCATTTCTACCAAAGATATGTCTTAGTTAAACCAATGTACTTGCAAAATAAATTTTAGTGTTTTACTTGGCTTGATTATTTGCATAAAGTACAGCAAGACTAATGTATGGTCATATAGGGTCTTTTAAGTTGACTTTGCTGGAATGTTTTAATAAAGAATCTCAAATTCTACTTCTGAAAGCCTTTTAAGACCAGGAAACTAAACCAAGAATTCACCGTTAGACTATGCCTGTAATATATGTATAAATTGAGTGGATTTGTATCTTCTTGAGGTCCCCAAATATCTTGAGGTTCCTGGGCTTATAAAGGAATCAAGCAGTTGAGATTGTAGGCCAATCTTTCCAAGGGGATTTTCATTAACTTTATAAAGTCTACTTAAATTCTTCAAAGCAGTCTCATCATATCTGTTAAAATATGCCATTTCAGATAAAGCTTTGCTTAAATAAATAGTGTCATCAACTGTGTCCTGTCACCAAGGAAAATGGATTCTTATTGAAATGTTTTCTTGATTCGGGAAAATAAAATATGAAATAAATCAGTAATGTTTCAAACAAAAAAAAATTTAAGTGATTGAATTCCATAACAATTCCATACATTTATTCTTATTCTGCTTAATGTTGGGTTAGCATTCCTTATAAAGGTATTTATTTTATAATTAGAGTCCTGGAAGTGTTTTATCTAGTCCAATAAAAGATATAATCTCCAAAGTTGTCAAAGACCCTTATTTAAGAGCACTTGTTAATGTCCTTGTCCTTTTTATGAATTTCCTTGAAGAAAAGGCAAACTTTGAACTGTAGACAATTGCAAACCAGTTTTTGAAAAAAAAAAAATCAAAGTAAAAGAAAAATTGTTTATGTATACAAAAGACTTAGCATAGCCATGCCTAAAGATGCAATTGAGAAGAAAATTTGGTCATTTCTGTGGCATATAACAATTTGTGATAATAACCCTAATTATGGCTGACAACATGCAATAAGACATATCAGGATTTCAGAATATCATACAATTTTTGAAACCATATCAATAACATTTAAATATAACTTAAAGAAAATTAAACCCTATTTCTTATTTAAGAATTCTTCCCAAATGATTTTAACATACCAAATAATCCTAATATGTCTTGTTTGGAATTCCATGGATTCCTATTTGTTACATTTAAGTTAGTTCAAGTCAAAAATCTTAACTTTAAAATTTGATTTTGGGGAGTGTATCAAAAATCAAAGATTTGAAACATTTAATATTAAAATAGGATCCCAGGTCACTGTAAAATGTCATTTACTTAGCTAAAATGATAATTCAAACATTTCAAAAGGCAAAGGGCATTAACCTGATAGAGAGAACACTCAATTTCCCAAACAATCAAAAGATGCTAAGAAGATAGCATGAGACCAAAAGGACATGTCTCTCCTTCTCTGCCACCTCTATTATTTTTTCTGCAATTTACTCAAAAGGGAAAGAAGTCTTTTACTATCTCTTATTAATACTACAAAAAATTCGTGCTCAAAAACGCAAATGTTTCTTTTGTATTCACATATTTAAAACACAAATGCTAATATTAATAAAATCTTAAAATCAAATTCATCCAAATTCAATTATCTTTGAACACATAATAAAGATTTTTATGCAACCTTTGTAATATTGAGGGACTGTGTTAAGGAAAACCAAGTCCACAAGCGGTGTGATTTCAAAGGCAGGAATTTACCAGCACCATGCCTCCATCCAGTACCCATCCGGGAGCCTAGAGTTCTTTGTCTGGCTTTCCCGGGGGTGGGCTAAACAGAAATTCCAGGTGAGCTCCTTTGTTTAAAAAACCCAAAAAAAGCTCTGGGAGGAGGGGCTCTAGTTGGGACCTAGCAGCCAATCCAGTATCAGAATCAAAGATCAATCACTCCAGGAAGTTTGAAAGAACTCCTCTCATTGAAGGAGAACATGAATGGGGCGGGAATAACTCCTGGGTTAAAATCCCCCTGCCCCTTAGCTGTTCGGATATCCCCTCCAGATTCTCCTCTGGCACTGGGAGCTCTCTCTCTTTCTCTCTCTCTCTGCCTAATAAATCACTCTCTGCTAAACTCTTTGGGTCCATGATATTTATACAAATGGTAAGCTCAGCGTGTCTCCAGCACTCCTTCCCCGTTCTTGGGGCAAAGAGAGGCCAGGAACCTGGGCACATCCGATCAGGGAAACAGGGAGCATCTTTGGGATGCCCCGGCAGCCCTGCTCCAGTCCCCCAGTTACATCTTTGGTGATTGACAGGTAGGGGGCTGAGCCCCTGTGTCCAGTCCCCTGGTTACAATATTTTACAATTTTTTTTCTAATTGTACTTAGTATAATTTAGTACTTTCCATTAAATATATTAATTACAATATTAACTCTTAGTAACCCCACTTTTCTGTGAAAAACCTAGAAAGTAATTAAAAGCATTTTATACCAGTATTTCTAGAAAAATATGATTTTATAATTTGTATCTTTTTTTTTTTTTTTTTTAAGAGACAAGGGTTTGCTCTGTCACTCAGGCTAGAGTGTAGTGGCACAATCATAGCTCACTGGAATGTCTAACTTCTGGGCTCAAGGGATCCAGGATTCTTTCATGTCAACGTCCCAAGTAACTGAGACTATAGGCATGCATCATCACATCTGGGTAATTTATTAATTTTTTGGTAGTGATGAGGTTTTGCTATGTTGCCCATGCTAACCTCAAACTCCTGTATTCAAGCAATCCTCTCAACTCAGGCTCTTAAAAAGTTTGAATTATAGACATGACACACAGTGCCTGGCACCATCTTATAATTTTTTTAAATGTTAATTATCTTTTCTTCAATTTTTTTTGTTTGTCAACATGTTTAAGTGTATTTAGTTTTTCTATCTCATATAAAATAATATGCCAAATTATATAAACTTAAGCTTATATTTCATGTTTCAATATTTTAACTTACCTAGAAATGACTCAGACATCAAATATTTATCTATCACTTTATTTAGCTTAACAATAATTCAAGATATCAAATTACTAAAATAATTTTGAAACTGTAAAAACTTCATTTATCAACTTATTTCTCATTTAATTTTTTCCTAATATTTATGCTTGAATAGTTCATTAAACTAAGCTAGCCATCATCTCAAGTTTTTATTAACTATTTTTATATTACTGTATGTTAAGCAAGAATGGTAGCAAAATTCATAAAATTAAATGCACTTTTGTCATAACTTAGAATATTGTTTTCAGTAAGCTGAAAATATTAAGCTATGCTTATTTACCAAAGATTTACACAAGTCATGAGAATTAAATGGCATTTGAGGAGTTAGTTTCTATTTTTCTGATAAAATATTTGACTTAGGCAGTTACTTTCTTTAAGCCAATTACTTAGAGGTCTTTCACTTACTTTGGTAGTGAAATGTCACGAACACATGACACCAGTAAACATATAGACATAAAGACATGCAGACAGAAGCAGCTTTTATGTCATCACAGGGTTTTTCCTTTGCTGGTTTTCAAATAGTTTCTCTCACTCCTTCAGACTATTAAGCCCTAAATAGTTGTGAGCTAGGCAACAGTAAATTTGCTCTTCCAAAACACATGACTCGGGCACAATTTACATCCCAATGGCAAATAACTTAGATGTAAACGCCATAATTTGCTGAGAGAAAGAATGAAATAGGTACAGGCTGAGTCAAGACAAAATTGCAGGAAAGTACCTTGAACAAAGATAAGGTGTGTTATGTAAACTTAGAGCCAATGTATTCAACATCATGCAGAAAGAGAGATGCCCTTACAAATGAGGATCTCCTTTTTACCTGTACAATTCTTTTACAAAGGGATTCTAAAATAACCAGCTAAATGCCAGAAAGATGTATTTGGTATACCAATAGTCTTCAATGGGTGATCTTTCAAACTTAGCTTCTATTTCTTATCTAAAATTATTGACTGCAGGGCGGAGCCCATTAAGGAAGCAAATAATTTTTTTATGCCTAAACTCATCATAGGTCGCTCTGAAAAAGAAGCAGGCCTACTGTAACGGGGCAGGACGCAGGGGCTCAGGTCCCTCCCCGTGCTCACCAAAGATGTCACCAGGGGACAGGAACAGAGCTGCAGGGGCATCCCAAAGACGCTTCCAGTTCTCTGATGCGATGCTTACCCCAATGTGCCCAGGTTCTTGACCTCCCTTGCCCAAAGAATGGGTGAAGGGGCCCTGGAGGCACGGTGAGCTTACCATCTGAATAAATATCTGGTCTCAGAGAATTTTGCAGAGTGATTTATTAGGGAGAGAGAGAGAGAAAGAGAGGAGAGAGAGCGCTCCCAGGCTGCCACGGGAGGGAATCCAAGGGCAGAATCCCTATAGGTAAGGAGCAGTGGTTTTTCTTTTCTTTTTTTTTTTTCTTTTTTTTTTTTTTTGTTCCAATAAACACTTTATTGACAGAATTAATGAAGGCCCAAGACTTCAGGGCCGGTGGGGGGGTGGGGGGTGTTGGTGGTTTGGGGCAGCAGTGGGGTGGTGGTTTCTGGCGGGTGGGAGGTTTGGGGCTGGGGGTTTGGGGGCCAGGTGGGTGGATGAGCGGATCTGCCAGGTCCCCGGAGTCTGGCGTCGTCAGCAGCTAGTTCGGGCCGGGAGCCACCTGAGAGATGATTGTTGTGTGAAAGAGGGTGCTCAGCAACTCGTTACTGTGAACGGCCATGTCCAGCAGGCGTGGAGTGATGGTCCTCTCTCCGTTGTTTTGGGCCTCCTTGGCCGCCAGCTCCAGGATCTGGGTCGTCAGATACTCCATCACCGCAGCGAGGTAGACGTGCGCGTTGTGACTCAGGCTCTGAGCGTAGTGGCGTTCCCGTAGACTGCGCTCAATCTGCCCAACCGAAAACAGAAGTCCCGCTCGGGCGCTGCGACAGCGGGGATGGCCCCGGCGGCCAGCACCAGAGGACCCTCTAGGGCTCCTCGTCTCCGACATGCTGGGTATGGGGTGCCCTGTCTCAGCTCGGCTTGCTCTAGCACAAGATGCCTCTCAAGATGACCGTTACGGCGTCCGGTACTGTGTATCCTAGCGATCAGGGCCAGGCCCCTCATTGGCTGGGGAGCCAAGTCCCATGGCCACGCACATCCTCGTGCCACCACATCATCACATGGCAACGGCCTAGCGCGCAGGTGGTAATGGCCTAGCCCACACGTGGTAACGGCCTAGGGCGCAGGTGGTAACAGCCTAGAGCGCACGTGGTAACGGCCTAGCTCGCAAGTGATAACGTCCTAGCGCACACGTGGTAATGGCCTAGCACGCACGTGGTGACAGCCTCACCAGGGAAACGCCCATCAGGTGACCTCATAGATTTCCCACTGGCCCCAAGGGTGCAGACCTGGTCCTAGAAGTGGCTGGAGGGCCGTGAGGGTGGAGGTGGAGGGGGGTGGAGCATGGGGAATCCTGCTGATGACCCTCTCTTTGCCGGTGGGAACTCTCCCTTTCTACTGGATGAGAACACCGTGGGAACACTGTGGGCTGGCAGAGGGGAGGTTCATCAATACCGCTCCTTCACAATGTTGCAGATCCATCACAATCGCCTAGTTCCAAAACATTTTCAACACCCAGAAAAGAAACCGAAACCCTTGTAGCTATAAGCAGTCACTTCCCACACTCTTCCTTCCACAGCACCACTACCACTCCCGCACCCCCACCCCCACCACACCACATACACAAGTTCTCGGTAGTCCCTCAACCACTAATCAATTTGCTTTCTGTCCATAGATGTTTGCCTGTTTTGGACATTTCCCGTAGATGGAATCATACAACCAAATGTGACAGCTTGTGTGTCTGGCTGCTTTCACTTAGCATAATGTTTTCATCAGGGTTCATCCATGTAGAAGCACGAATCAGTACTTCCTTTCTTTGAATCACTGAATATTAGTCCATTGTATAAATAGGCCACATTTTGTTTACCCACACATCAGTTGATGGACAAGTTATTTCCATCTTCTGGCTATTGTGAATAGCACTGCCATGAGCATCTCTCTACAACCTTTTGGTTGAATATCTCTTTTCAGTTCTTTTGAATCTATTTCTAGGAGTCAAGCTGCTGGCTCATATGTTAATTCTGTTTAACTTATTGAGGAACCACCAAACTGATTTCCACAGCAGCTGTAATTTTTGTATCCAACAGTAGTGCATGAGAGTCCCAATTTCTTCACATCCTCATCAAAACTCTTTTTCTGTTTGCCTCATTTTTAAACATGGGTCTGTTTTTGGACTCTTTTTTTTTTTTTTCGAGATGAAGTTTTGCTCTTCTTGTCATCCAGGCTGGAGTGCAATGGCGCAATCTCGGCTTATTGCAACCTCCACCTCCTAGGTTCAAGCAATCTTCTGCCTCAGCCTCCCAGTAGCTGGTGGACCCTATTGTTTAGTTTGATGACATTCTCTTTTTCTATGACACATTTAAATATACATATATAGATTTTTTTTTTCTTCTAGTAGGATTTGGTATCTGTTGAGACAAAGTGCCGTATCATTTTTTCACTTCACCAAAAATGTTTTTGCTTATTCTTCTAGAAGAAATCATAAAGAATTTTTAATAATTTTAGAGCATTTAAATTCACCGTTTATGTTCATTGTTGATTTAGAAAGATGTCAGCTGAGACAAAAATAGTCAAAACAGCTTTTTAAATAATTCAGCAACTTAAATCATCACTATTCTGATGCAATGGTTAACAATTTATTTTTTATAAAAAGTATATAGTAGGGAGAGCAGTACACTCTTTGAGTCTTTTTATGGAACATTTAAAAATTTTTCATGCCATAGGAGTGCATCAGACCTCACTCCCCACACTTCAATACTAGCAATGTGTTATTTTTTAGAACATGTTTATGCAGCACATTATGACAGAATGGTTATTGTAAAAGAAACATAAACTTAGGTTAACAGGAAAGATAAATTTAGTAGCAATCACAGTTAACTGCCTGCCCCCCCCCCAAAAAAAAAAAGATGACAGTGGAGGAAATGGTAGGCACATGGCCTAACCTAGCAAGTATTTTACATTTCTATTCTAAAAACTTTGGATGAGATTAGGTGACTTGAAGTGTTGCAGTAAACCCAAATGATTACAGAATTAAAAAAAAAAATCTCACAGATGTTCAAAGGCTAAAATGAGCACATAAACAAAATTTAAAGCAGAAGCAGCAATTATTCAAAATAAATTTCTCTGAATGAAAATGTAAAGAAGAGAGAATACAAAAAAAAACTATCAAAGGTAGTTCCATAAAAGCACCCAAAGGAGACATTTATTGACTGCTAAAGTAAGAACACAACTTGTATGAGTTTTGGTCTAATTAATCCACCACTGTATAATCTCCTCCATTTGACAAAATCATTAGTCCATTAGATTTTAAGTTCTAAGTGAAACTGAGTAATTTCTAAAGCTATGACTCTTATACATTGGTACTATATCTACCTAGTAAAGTTTAATGTATTTACTATTGTTTCACATATGTCCTGGACCTTTCCCAAACTTTAAAAGAATTGTGATAATGTAAGAAAACTAAGTATGTAGATAAACTACCAGGACTTAAGCAAACCAAAAAAAAGTGGGCATTAATGATCCATATCAGTTCTATTTTATTGGAACTCTCCTATGTTATTTTAGATCATCAGTGACTTTGTACCAAAACCAGAAGTAAACCAAACAGATTAAAAACACACTACAATATTAAATAAAGTAAAAAGAGACATATTGCTTTATGAATTCTTGGTAATGAGCTGACTATTTCCTGGTACATTAGTGTTCCCCAAAATATTCACTTATTTTCCAAGAAAATAAGAGAAGAATTGCATGTCATGTATTATGGCTGTCCCCAAAATACTCAGAAACACCCTAAATGCCTTACGTAGTCCTGTGCAAAAGAACTGTTTAACTCTGTCATGATATGTGTCTCTTTTTCAGGGAAACACATACTGCTAGCCTATTGAACAAAGCTTAGGAAATCTTGCCATACAGTCATTTATTACAGCTCGAAAGGAAAGAGTTAAATCACTAATCTGAAAAAAATAAAATGAATAAAAAACATGAGCTAATTATCAACATATACTAGGAAAATATACTATGATTAATTGGAACAGTCATTTGAGTCCCTTGATTTATTCTAAAACTAAGTTGAAATTATAATTTAAAAAGTAAAGGGTTATCTATTTAAAAAGTGTATATCAATACAAATGGTATTAAATTGAACTGTAATCTGCCTGCCCAGTGCAATAAGATCAGATATCCGTACTGAGGTTACCTCCAAGCCATTGGGGAGGCTGGGACTTAAGCGCTAGCTGCCTGGTCCTCCTATGCAGGACACCAAGCAAGGAGAATCAGGCAGAGCTAATGCTTAAGTCCCAACCTCTCTGATTTCTAGCAAGTAAGAGTTTTTAAAGGCAGAATTAAATTTCATGAAAGCAGAAGATATAGGCAAAATTGTAAATCTATACATAGAGGTTACATATTGCTTTTGCTTAACAGGGCAGAAAATCTAGAACAGAGGCTCACAGGGGTCATAGGTGGATTCAAAGATTTTCTGAATGGCAGTTGCTTAAGGAAGAAAAACTGTTTAAAGATTTGGGGTCTAGAGAAAACAATGTTAGCTTTGGCTCCTGAGTGTGACTCCCTCCAGACCCCACAAGAAGAAATTAAGAACAATGAATGGAGGTCAGAATTCAGTCTTCAGGTTCCCCTTATCTCAGGTCTATGTGCCAGTGGATAGATTTGGTGGGGTTCCAGGATTTTTAAACACAACACAGAGACATATTTTAAGCTGTTATCTTTAATTTCTGTAGGGGATTCAAACCTATTGTGATGCTGTTACAGTAGGTAGTTAGTCAGGCATGAGCAGGGCAGGAGAGCTGCTATCCCTCACCAAGAATGACTGGCAACTATCAGGTGATGGTCAGGTGGTTGTTAAACTGTCTCATAATTGGCCACAGCCAGAGCCAGGAAAAGACAATCTCCTAGTAGATAGAAAACAGTTGAAACTGGTGATCAGCAGCTTCCCAACAAGATTTCAAAATTTGGGTGAGGGGGCTCAAGCATGTGCCCTAAGAGGCAAAATAGCAAAGTTTGACTGTTATATGACCTTCCTTTAGGAATGCTCGGCTGGTAAGAGAGGTGCCTCAAGTGAGCTTGTGCACAACTTCAATAAACTCAATGTGCATGTGGCTCCTCCTAAGTGTTGGTAGGACACTGTGCATGCAGACAACCTGTCCAAGGAAACATCAGGGGAGAAGAAACACAAACCTTGAAAACATGGCAGCCAGTGTATAAAGCCCCAAGCCAAAGGTCAAACAGTACACTTGAATCTTTCAAGTACCTGCTTGGCTATCCTTCAAGTGTACTTTACTTCCTTTCATTCCTGCTCTGAAACTTTTTAATAAACTTTTACTCCTGCTCTAAAACTTGCCTTGATCTCTCACTGTATCTTATGACCCTTGGTTAAATTATTTCTTCCGAGGAAAGAATTGATGTTACTGCAGACTCATATAGATTCACCCCTGCTAAAAATGCTAGATTCCTTGGCTATTGTTTGAAGCTACAATTACTTTCTTGTTTATCAAGTTGCTTATTTACTTTTCAGGGCTAGCTAGGTGCCTGAAATTTCCCCTGAAGGAAATTAAGATTTTCCTTTATTTCTACGCTTGGGGATTGTGGGGGAACCTGCAGGCCCCTAACAAGACATCCCTGCTATGTCTCAAAAATAAGTAGAAAAAAAACATCGAAGAGATGGAATCTTATCATCTTGTATAGCTAAAATTAATCTCCAAGAAAGATACTGTGCTGGACCTCAAGGAAGTGAAATGACATGAGTATTATGTCTACGCAGTAAGATTATTAGCTGAATTTAAAAAGGAGTTTTAAAGTTCAGAATTATCACTTAAATGAGTATCTTTGAAATTCACGAATTTACTAAGGTTATTTTGGGTCAATTAGAGCAAGTTCATCAAGTGCTCCTTAAAGTATTTCTATGATTTTATGCATCAGATTCACCTCAGGAATATTTACTCCTGTCTCTGTGGAAAAGGAATAATTCCAAGTAATTGAGAAATATAAATACAAAAGTCAGATAGAATATCAAAGTATTAAATAAACGATGACTAATAAAACTGGTTTTGAGAATAAAGTTGAGAATGGAATTAAGCCTTGCATCAGAGTTAAATTTATCTATATAGCTACTAGGAGCCACAGTGTTTATCACACACATGAGAATCTCAGATCACAAGGGCAGGCTAGTCCAAATCAGAAAGACAAGTAAATTTTAGTACGGGCAAGCATATGTGGATTTTTTTTTTTCAATCTCACCAATAACATAAATCACGCCTTTTTTTGTTGTTGTTGAGAAAATCTATATTAGGAGATTGAAAGGAAGGATAGATGATACCTTGTAACACTCTAATTTTTCTGGAAGTGGACACTACCCCATGGAAAGATGAAGAAGGGGAAACTAACAATAGGAGGAACCCAGGTTCTGACAATTAACATTTATGTCTGAAATCTAGACACAGTGACTGAGTGTGATAAAGAGACCAGCAGCATTAGCATCATATGGAAAGTTGTTTGAATTTCAGATTATCAGTCTTAACCCAGGACCTTTTGAATCTGTTAACTGCCTGAAGGGTTCTTCCTACCCAATGCATAAAAAAAAAAAAATCACGGCATTGTAGTAGAGAAAGAGTTTAATATACACAAGGCCAGCCACGCCATGTGGGAGATGGAGCGCTTACTTAAATCATGTCATCAAAAGCTCATAGATTAGAAGTTTTTCAAAAATAGTTTGGAGGAAGGGGTGGGAGTGGCCACGTATCAGGTGCTGGCTGCTGATTGGTGAGGGGGGAGATAAAATCATAGAGGGTCAAAGCTGTTCTCTTGTGGTTTGAATCAATTCTGGGTGGGGCCACTGGAATGAGTTTGGCAGTTCAAGGTTTGGTGAGAGAAACTGTGCCATTCGGACCCATACTTAGATAGAGTTTAATCAGAAAATAATTCATAGAAACAGAAAGTAAAATGGTAGTTACCGTAGGCCAAGGAGTGAGGAGATTTGGAAACTATTAGTCGAAAATACAAAATTTCATTTAGATAAGAGGAATAAATTCAAGGGTTCTATTGTACATCATGGTGAATATAGTTAATAACAATATGTTGTATACTCAAAAATTGCTGAGGAGATTTAATTGTTCCCACCACAAATGTTATATATGAGGTAATGCATATGTTAAATAGCTTGATTTAACCATTCCACAATATATAGAAAAAATCATGTGATATGCCATAAATGTATTCAGTTTCTATTTGTTAATTTAATAAACAAGAAAAAAATCCTGTGTAAAATCCATCCTTTCATAGTTGGATATTTCAAAGATTTTTAGAATTTTTCTTTTGAAAATACCTAGTTGTTTTAAATGGCACTGAATTCACTGTATTGTCAACTCGGTTCAAGTCTTTTCCATTTATTTGCACATTTTCTTTTATGGCCTTACTATTACCCAAGGAAATTGGTTTTCAGATAGATCATTAATCTTTCAACAAATGAAAAAAAATTTCTAAACAATTTCTTTCAATCATGATGATTCAGACACCAATCCTAAGTGAGGACTCTAGCCATCTGGAGGACTTCAAAGATCATAACAATACCAACTACAGACCTCAACTCACTGCATCTTCTATGGGTTCAGAGTTGTCAAGGAGGACTCAATACTGAAGGCACTGGTTGGAACTCAGGCTCTGGGCGTAGTGGCGTTCCCGTAGACTGCGCTCAATCTGCCCAACCGAAAACAGAAGTCCCGCTCGGGTGCTGCGACAGCAGGGATGGCCCCTGCAGCCAGCACCAGAGGACCCTCTACAGCTCCTCGTCTCCGACATGCTGGGTATGGGGTGCCCTGTCTCAGCTCGGCTTGCTCTAGCACAAGATGCCTCTCAAGATGACCGTTACAGCGTCCGGTACTGTGTATCCTAGCGACGAGGGCCAGGCCCCTCATTGGCTGGGGAGCCGAGTCCCATGGCCACGCACATCCTCATGCCACCACATCATCACATGGTAACGGCCTACTGTGCATGTGGTAACGGCCTAGCACGCACATGGTCACGCCCTAGCGCGCAAGTGGTAATGGCTTAACGCCCACATGGTAACGGCCTAGCTCGCAGGTGGTAACGGCCTAGAGCACAGGTGGTAACGGCCTAGCGTGCACGTGGTAATGGCCTAGAGTGCAGGTGGTAACGGCCTAGGGCGCAGGTGGTAACGGCCTAGCATGCAGGTGGCAACGGCCTAGCTCACAGGTGGTAATGGCCTAGCGTGCAGGTGGTAATGGCCTAGCGTGCACGTGGTAACGGCCTAGCACGCAGGTGGTAATGGCCTAGCGCGCAGGTGGTAACGGCCTAGCACGCATGTGGTGACAGCCTCACCAGGGAAACGCCCATCAGGTGACCTCATCGATTTCCCACTGGCCCCAAGGGTACAGGCCTGGTCCTAGAAGTGGCTGGAGGGCCGTGAGGGTGGAGGTGGAGAGGGGCGGGGCATGAGGAATCCTGCTGATGACCCTCTCTTTGCCAGTGGGAACTCTCCCTTTCTACTGGATGAGAACACCGTGGAAACACTATGGGCTGGCAGAGGGGAGGTTCATCAATACCACTCCTTCACAATGTTGCAGATCCATCACAATCACCTAGTTCCAAAACATTTTCAACACCCAGAAAAGAAACCGAAACCCTTGTACTTATAAGCAGTCACTTACCACACTCCTCCTTCCACAGCACCGCTACCACCCCCGCACCCCCACCCCCACCACACCACATACGCAAGTTCTCTGTAGTCCCTCAACCACTAATCAATCTGCTTTCTGTCCATCAACTGATGTGTGGATAAACAAAATGTGGCCTATTTATACAACGGACTAATAATCAGTGATTCAAAGAAAGGAAGTACTGATTCATGCTTCTACATGGATGAACCCTGATGAGAACATTATGCTAAGTGAAAGCAGCCAGACACACAAGCTGTCACATTTGGTTGTATGATTCCATCTACAGGAAATCTCCAAAACAGGCAGTGGGTTTTTAACCTTGGACTTACTCCCACCCCATTCATGTTCTCTCCCAATGAGAGGAGTTCTTTCAAACTTCCCCTATAGTGACTGATCTTTGACTCTTCTATGGGATTGGCTACTAGGTCTGCAATAGGGGCCCCTCCTCCCAGAGCTTTCCCTGGGCATTTTGAACAAAGAGGCACACCTGGATTTTCAACGGGTGGAAAGTTAGACAAAGAACTCTAGGTACCTGGATGGGGGTGTGGATGGAGGCGTGGTGCTGGGAAGCTCCTGTCTTTGAAACCACGCCCTTGGGGACAGGGGAAGAGAAGTTTTTCGTTCCTTAACACAGTCTCTCACTACCTTATCTGAAAGCTTATCTTTTATAAATACTTCATTCCACTTTTTTTAAAGCCGAAGGTATATTTTTGAGTGATCCACTAAAACCAGTAAGCTTTAACCAAGTTTATAACTTAATAAAGAATTAAGTAGGCATCTCTAAAGAGGTGTAAAGCAATCCTTGCAAGATCCAGAATTACTCCAAAGACAGCTCAAAGAAAGAAAAGTCTTGCTAGTCACAAATGAAATACAACCCATATTTGTATCTGGCCAGATTTTCTAGGATATCCGCTTCTCAGCTGAGCACTTACATATGAAGGCCCCAAAATCCCATGCACCCACATACGAAAAGACAGAAAATCAAAAGCTGTCCATGGAAGGGAAAAGGATCGGTAACAAAAAAAGTACCTAAATGGTGTGGAGTCATACAAATAGTTTAAGACAGATGAGACTGATTCCTTAATGAGTAACTGAAAACAGTCCACAGCCGTGAAAGTTCAAAATCCTAACAACGACTAGACCACAGGGTAGAGGGTTTTTTCAGATCCGACATGGGATTCAAAGCAGGCAGTTTGAGTATTTAAAGGATTTTAACTTGTTTGAGATCTGATCTCAACTGCTGCTTAGCTAATTCCCTGGATATTGCCATTTCAAAGACATGATAAGATTTACGACTCTAAGGGACCACAAAGTACAGCAAGGCATTTAAAGGGTTCATCTGCTATTCGATCAATATATCATCAGTGTTGTTCATCATTTCTGGTCTAGAAATAATTTGTTGGATCTGTATTTTTATAATCTTAGGTTCATTTTCATGCTGTAGTAGTTCTGTTTATTCCCACTGTTCCAAATTTAAATACACTGTCCCCCTTTTGAGCAAAGAAAATGTGTGTATAGGCTGGGCGTGGTGGCTAATGCCTGTAATCGCAGCACTTTGGGAGGCAGAGGCGGGTGGATTGCCTGAGGTCAGGAGTTCGAGACTAGCCTGACCAACAGAGTGAAACCCCTTCTCTACTAAAAATACAAAAAAAAAAAAAAAAAAAAAATTAGCCGGGAGTGGTAGTGGGCGCCTGTAATCCCAGCTGCTTGGGAGGCTGAGGCAGGAGAATCACTTGAACTCGGGAGGCGGAGGTTTCGAAGAGCCGAGATTGCGCCATTGCACTCCAGTCTGGCCAATAAGAGTGAGACTCCCTCTCAAAAAAAAAAAAAAAAAAAAAAAAAAAGAAAGAAAGAATGAAAAAGAAAAGAAAAGAAAATGTGTGCATAGAGGAATTCCAAAAGTCTCTGCCTAAAAGGTGTATGGGAATTGAGGGAGTAAGCAGAAAGGGATGAGCTCAGATCTCAGGGCTGAAAAAAGGAGCAGATGGAGGTGAAAAGGAAAAAGCCTTCGTTCTTTCCTTTTTTAATTTAAAAATGGTTTTAGACAATATTTTGTTTTCCTCCTTCCAAGAAATGACTTTATCAGAACCTCTTTTGGAGGTTTCTAAGCGCTGTTTAAAAAATTTCTCTTCAATTTATTTTATTTTACTTTAGAGCTAGTTTTTTCTCATTGAGCACACAGATAAACTAATTTAGATATTTTAAAGGTACTCTTCTGGCTACTTATTTTTAAAGGTACCCCATTTTGAGTAAGACCATTTTTCTAGATATCAACAGGAGACAGTGCCATAACTATTTTACATAAATTCAGTTGGAGTGTCTAAATGTGGATTTCTCTTTGAGGATAAAGTCTTGGCCTTATAGATATGATTGCTCGTAATGTATATTATTCTTTTGAATGACAATAAAACCTAGTGGGAAGAATTTTGGTCACTCAAGAAAGTTTTGAATGGTCAATTTAATCAAGCCTCAGATTCTGGTCAGTTTTAAAGATTATACATATGTTGCTTAAGCTACAAAAATGTCACTATTTTCTTCTTGACTGAACTTCTACTGAGAGAAATGGATTGCAAACTTTAATAAGTAAGATAAACAAAATCTTACCCTGAGAGGAAAATGAAAATCACAATTTTGCAGTCAGCAGAATCTATAGAGAATAACAAATAATTCTCCTTTCTTAAAAGCAGAGCTTCAGTTCCAGCTCTGGGGAGTGTGGATTCAGGTCACTTAAATAAGGCCTGAATTCCAAGCCAAAATTAGGAAGATTTGAAACCCAAGAAGAGTCTGGACAGAGACCCCTGCCAGCTCTGGTTAGGTTGGGTGAACAAAAGCCATTTGTGGAAGTATCAAGGGCCCAGGTATCTGCAAAATCATGGAGGCTTGCTTCAGGTCCATTCTGAGTTACCAAAATGTCAACCTAAAATAATCAAAATGCTCAGAATCTAGTTTAAGGATGGTTTATGCAAACTCAAAGTTTGAGGGAGATCCACCTAGGAAGTACAGATTCCAAAAACTGGAAATCAGTGTTTCAAAGAGTAGAAGTTTGCAATTGCTTATATAAACAAACTTTAGGGAAGTTCAACAGAATTTTAACATATTTCTATGTAAGGCATAACACTTGGCTTCAATAATCTGATTAGTCAAGGTGGTCTTTTTCTTTCAGAGAGACATATTTAACCTTCTACATCAAAGATGTAACAGTTATATGTTCTTGGGTGTCATCTAACCTGAATTAAGTACAGGACAAGAAAGGAGGCAGTTAATCTATAAGAAACATTATAGTTTGTTATTGTTAATGTTTCAATCGCTTTCAAAGCGGACAAAGTCTGGTCTTTGGTCTCTCCTAGTCATTTATGAAAGAAAAGCAAGGAGGAAGTTAGTTAATCTATTATTTAAGAAGCAGAATTGCAAAAGTGATATATGATTCTGTCACTAGGGCTTAATATCTCCCTTAACATGATAAATCTAGAGGGTCCTGAAATTTTATTCTCTTTTATACATATTATGTATTCTCAACTATGCCTATATATTAATATTTTAGTGACAATATAATAGTGCCTAATTCTCATTGTCATTTAAAAATACATAAAATATGTAATCTAAGTTGTAAGAATATGCATTTTTATGTAGGTCCCAATGAAGCTATCTTTCTTTTGAATGAAAAAACACCAATAAACATGTTTATGTTCCGTAACTTACCCTCATATGGAAATTATGGCTCATCAATTTGCTGTATAGGAAGGCAATGCCTAGATACTAATGTATACGATTAGGACTCTGAGATATGGAGAAAATTTCAAATGATCAATATATTTGACCTCAAGGTCTTGGCAGCTGAGGCAAAGGGTGAAACATGTTAATTTTCATTTAGCCATTTTTTTTTTTTTTTTTTTTTTGAGATGGAGTCTCGCTCTGTAGGCTGGAGTGCAGTGGCATGATCTAGGCTCACTGCAATCTACACCTCCCGGCTCCCGGTTCAAGCAATTCTCCTACCTCAGCCTCCCAAGTAGCTGGGATTACAGACACACGTCAACATGCCCAGCTAATTTTTGTATTTTTTAGTAGAGATGGGGTTTCACCATGTTGGCCAGTCTGGTCTTGAACCCCTGACCTTGTGATCCACCCTTCTTGGCCTCCCAAAGTGCTGGGATTACAGGCGTGAGCCACCATGCCCGGCCTAGCCATTTAAAGTTCACAAAACAACTACAATGTGCAGGTAAGT
Organism: Saimiri boliviensis; assembly: GCF_048565385.1. Taxonomy (NCBI): domain Eukaryota; kingdom Metazoa; phylum Chordata; class Mammalia; order Primates; family Cebidae; genus Saimiri; species Saimiri boliviensis. The sequence goes on along the minus strand of NC_133470.1, from coordinate 75,685,149 downwards.
ATGAAAGAGTTTACTGAGGCTCATGCCTGTAATTCCAACACTTTGGGAGGCCAAGGTAAGAAAATTGCTTGAGGGCAGAAGTTTGAGACCAATCTGGTCAATACAGCAAGACATCTCCTATCTACAAAAAATAAAATATTTTTTAAAAGTGTAGGCAAGCGTGGTGGTATGTGCTTGTACCCCAGCATCTCAAAAGGCAGAGATAGGAGAATACCATGAGCTCAGGAGTTGGAGGCTGCAGTGAGCTGTAACTATACCACTATACTCCAGTCTGGGTGACAGAGCAAGACCCTGTCTCTTAAAGACAGAGTTTACTTATCATTTTGCTTTCAGTAACTACTTCAAAATATATTAAAAATGAATGAGTGAACGCATACTTCAAAGAATGATATATTCAACACAAGAGATCTAATACCAGCCCTCACAGTGTTTAACTGAAACGACTGTGATGTATGTATTATAATAAGCCAGGCTTTTAAACCGACACTAAAAAAGAACAAATCCAAATACTTGGTAGCATATAAGAAGATGCAGAACATTATTAGTAATGAGGGTCAGGTTAAATGAAACTACAATGAAGAAAACATGCATAGCTACTCCTTTGACAAAAAAGAAATGTCATTACAAAATTACAGCAGGGACATGAAACAATAAGAACTCTCAAATTCTGACGGTAGATTCAATTGATTAAAGTTACATGGACTATGATCACTTTAATTAAAAATGTTGATGTTGTTTATCAAACTCAAGCATCTGCCTAACCCATTTCTTAGCAATTTCACTGCTAGTTGCAAGCAGAGAGAAGTCTTGAATATGTGCACAGGGAAGCTTATATGAGTATGTTCATGGAAGCAATGTTTATAATGGCAAAAAACTTTAAATGACACAAGTATCCATCAACAATAGAATATGTAATTATGTTGTGTAGTCATACAATGGAATGCATCATAGGAGTGAAAAGGAGAAAATGGTATTTCTTTACCCTTGAACATGGATTTCCTTTACAATCCTAACTTTGAGCAGGAAAAGTGAATCATGGAGTAATGTATATGGAATAGCTAAGCTTTACAATGTCCAAAGCCACAGAAATCCTAACAATATATTTTTCAAATATAAATATGTATATGATGAAACCCCAAATAAAAGTAAGAGAATCATTAATCAAGATAGAAGTTATATCTGAGAGAGGGGAATATATTCAATGAGGGCTATGCAGATTATTGTTACGTGAGTGTTTATTTTATAATTAATACATATTAGTTAAACTACAAAAACATTTTATAATTTCTTATATAAAAATAAAATTAATGTAACAGTAGTGTAATGAGTTTTAGCATTGTACCTTTTAACTATCAGATTTATTTATCTGGGTTTAGGAGAGAGAGATGAGATTCTCTCTCTGGAATGAAGAGCTAAGAAACAAACCTGGTAGGTAATCATATGATGATGATGATGATGATGATGATGGTGATGCTGGTAGATATCAGATGATAGATAATATTTATGGAGCACTTACCATGAACTGGCACTCTAATTAAAATGTATTATATTATTTAATCTCCAGAGAAAAGTATGTGTTAAGTACTATTATCATCCCCATTTTAGAAATGACTAAACGTAAGCAAAGAGAGGTTAAGCCAATTGTTTATTGTTGCATAGCCAGCTTCTACTGTCCAAATTCCAACTAAGACAAGCTCCAAAGTCTCCTCTTAGCCCACTAAGAAGATGACAGGGGACATGAAAGCTTATAGAATAATAAAGAGTCTAGTAAATGGAAGGTGGACTTAAGAAAAAGAACAAAGCAATATCCCACTGGATTGAAAAACAGAATGAGGATTAGGGAATTCCATCATGAAAGAATGAGGCTCTAGAGGAAAAAGGAAATCTAGGCTTAACATGAATAACGATACTGTATCTCATTAAATGGGCACAAATCATTTTATCAGATGCCCAAAATGTATGTGAACTACTCCTTAACTTAGTTTCAAAAAGTAAATTCCAAAGACTACCTGTACCCAAATTTTCAGGACATTCGTAAGTGTAGATTCCTGGACCTCACCCTTGATATGAAGTATGAAATCAGAATCCCTGGATGTATGTCTATAAAATATAATTTTTAAACAAATTCCACACTTTTTTTACACACAGTCAAATGATATTGCCACTGCCCCAGCCTGGCTTTCTGTCACAGGATTCCCAAGTAGGCATCCAAAAATGTGTGAAATTACTCTTTTGTTTCCTGTTTTTTTTTTTTTTGTTTTTGTTTTTTTTTTGTTTTTTTTTAATTTTGAGATGAAGTCTTGCTCTGTTGCCTAGGCTGGAGTGTGGAAGTGTGATCTAGGCTCACTGCAACCTCTGTCTCCTGGGGTCAAGCAATTCTCCTGCCTCAGCCTCCCAAGTAGCTGGTACTACAGGTGCCCACCAACATGCCCAGCTAATTTTTGGTATTTTTAGTAGAGTTGGGGTTTCACTGTGTTAGCCAGAATGGTCTCGATCTCCTGACCTCATGATCCACCAGCCTCGTTCTCCCAAAGTGCTGGGATTACAGGTCTGAGCCACCACGCCAGCCTACTTTTAAGAAAATACAAAAAAATGTCAAAGCAAGATAATGGACTTTTCAAGTCTAGCCTTGTTTATTAGCGTGTGTTGCTAAACAATGCTTTCTTTATAAAAGCATATAGGGACTATGTAGCTAGAAATAGGAATTTTTTCTTTAAGCCAAAAAATTATTTTGTTGAAACCAGAAATGCTTCATTAGGGTAAGAAAGTTTCAAGATGGAGCTACATGTCTTTACACATCTAAGCAATTGAACATTCTTTCCATGCTATAAAAGAAAAATGCACAAAGGTAGATGTAGTTACTGGATGATCCAGTCTCAGTGTTCTAGCCAGATGCTAAGACAGGTGTCTGTGAATTAACAAGCAGTTTCTTGTATTAAGGTCCTTATCTGCTAATGTTTTCCTTAGAAGAGAGCACCTTTTCTTCTATGGTAGGGCAAGTTGCTATGAGAGTAATGACTATTAACCTACTTTTTATTGCCATTGTTGTTAAGCATATACAACTTTTGGACTTTGACAAAATACAGAGGCTTCATCAGATCTATATACAAGAAAATGATAGAAGCAATTGTTCACTTTGGGAGGCCGAGGTGGGTGGATCATGAGGTCAAGAGATCGAGACCATCCTGGTCAAAATGGTGAAACCCCGTCTTTACTAAAAATACCAAAAAAATAGCAGGGCATGGTGGCGCGTGCCTGTGATCCCAGCTACTCAGGAGGCTGAGGCAGGAGAATTGCCTGAACCCAGGAGGCGGAGGTTGCGGTGAGCCGAGATCACGCCATTGCACTGGGTAACAAGAGCGAAACTCCGTCTCAAAATAAATAAATAAATAAATAAATAAATAAATAAATAAATAAGTAAATAAATAAAAATAAAAAATAAAAGTAGAATCAATTGTTCTATTGACTTATCTTTCTTGCCTTTAGCTTCATTTCAATAGATTGATTAATCACAACAGATCTATATTACCTAGGTTTGGATCTCAGCTTAGCCATTTATTACCTGTGTGACTGCTGGCACATTACACCCTCATTACCTCCATTTTCTCAACTTTAAAATGAGAGTAATTTATTTTATAGGGTTGTTGTTAAGAGTTCCTAATACATGTAAGGGCTCAATAAAATATTTTCACTTTTCAAATATTTCAGCCATAAACTTATTCCTTTAGGCCAACAAATTCGCCCCACATCTAAGTAGAATAGGTGAGATATGGAGGGTATTAAAAATACACCAGCCCCAAAATTTGTTTTCCATCATCTTGCATCACTCTAAGAAATTTCCAACATTTGTCATTCCTCACTGTCAATCTGGAGATGAGTTATTTTTTCCCGTTTATTATTTTTTTTTTACTTTTATTTTAGGTTCAGGGGTACATGTGCAAGTAAACATATTTAATCTGATTTAAATGTTATTTTCCCTTTTCTGAATGAAGAAAATATGTTAGTTAACATGTCCATAAAACACAGACCCCTGAGTTAATTGGGCACAACATGAATTTTGACTTGGAGTCAAATAGACTTTCAACTATGTATCAGAAGAAGTTAATGATGACCCACTATGCAAAACACACACACACACACACACACACACACACACACACACACACACTAGAAGCACATGGAAATTCTAGATGATATGTAATCATTCAAAAAATAGCAGATTTAAAAGAAAGGAAGGAAAAAATTGAAAAAAAAGAAGGGCTGAGGGAAAGGAAATAAGTGAAGGGGAAAGGAAAGAAAGGGGAGAGGAAATGGAGAAGAGAAAGAAGAGAGAAAAGGAATGTAAGAGGAAAGAAAGAAGGAGAAAGGAAAGCAGGAAAGGTGAAGGTAATGGACTTCATAAGTGTAGATTCCTGGACCTCACCCACTTCTTTAGGAATAAAGAAGTGTTTTTTTTTTTTTTTTTTTTTTTGTTTTGTTTTGTTTTGTTTTGTTTTTGCATTATTTTTTTTTAACCACAGTTTAAAAAAGAAAAAAGAAAAAAGAAAAAAATGCACAATCTTTGGAACAAAAGAATTAAAGGCAGAAATTTAAAGGAAAAATACATATTCAAAGAACATAGTGAGGTATAAAAATGTATTCTTTCTTTTTTTGTGCGTTTTTTTGTTTGTTTGTTTGTTTTTCCTCTTCATCTTGCTGTAGAGTTCCTCTACTAGTAAATATTGCAATAGCCAGGCCTCATGAACTGGGGGGCTGTCCCATTTGCAGGGATCTCACGTCACTTCAGTAGGGGGCAAATCGGCTGTAGCCACCTCGGTATAAACTCGCCACTTCTTTAGGAGTAAAGAAGGGTTAATAACAAAGTGAGAATGGTAAGCTAAAACCAAGGGAATGTTAGCCCTTCACTCTTAAAACCTATCCATAGACCATGGGACTTTTTTTTTTTTTTTTTTTTTAGACAGAGTCTCACTCTGTCACCCAAGTTGTAGCACAGTGGAGTGATCATGGTTCACTGTAACCTCTGCTTGGGCTCAAGCAATTCTCCTAGCTCAGCTTCCTGAATAGCTGGGACTACAAGCACACATCACCACACTCAGCTAACTTTTTGTATGTTTTTGTAGAAACGAGTTTTCACCATGTTCTTCAGGCTGGTCTCAACCTCCTGGGCTGAAGTGTTTCTCCTGCCTCAGTATTCCAAAATGCTGTGATTACAGACTTGAGCCATTGCTCCAGGCCAGAATTTTATTGCTTAGGAAGATACATCAACATTGGCTCCCTACTCAGGTGAGGTAGATGGTTGTATAAAGCTGGAAGCCTCAAAACCCAGCTCCATATGTAAAGGAGAAACCAACCAACCAACCAACCAACAAATAAATAACTAAATAAATATGTTCACTCACTTGAGGAAGTGGTAAGAAAGATTGCTTTCTAACCAAGAGTGTAAATTGGGAAATAAAAGTTCACCCATATTAAATCAAAACCCCAAGCATAGTTCATAAGAAGAATTATTGGGTTGAAAATTTGCTCTTCCCGTGTAACATAGGGCCTCAGACTGAAAACAATAATGAAAGAATTCTTCTAGGACAGATCAAACACCTTGGATTCCAGAAAAATAAGAAAAGGTGATACAACAAGCTCTAAGTATGAGCTTTACAAATTTCGCAGTTTTGCCTAAAGCTATACCTGTCCTCCCCCCAACCCCCCGCCCCCAGCACACACAAAAAAGAGACTAATATTTTACCTTGGGAAGTGTCCCTGAGTTTCTTTCTCTTTCTTTCTTTCTTTCTTTTCTTTCTTTCTTTCTTTCTTTCTTTCTTTCTTTCTTTCTTTCTTTCTTTCTTTCTTTCTTTCTTTCTTCTTTCTTTCTTTCTTTCTTCTTTCTTTTCTTTTCTTTTCTTTTTTTTTCTTTTTTTTTTTTTTTTAGAAGTCTCGTTTCGTCGCCAGGCGCCAGGCTGGAGTGCAGTGGCATAATCTCGGCTCACTGCAACCTCCACCTCCAGGGTTCAAGCAATTCTCCTGCCTCAGCCTCCCGAGTAGCTGGGACTGCAGACGCACGCTACCACGCCTAGCTGATTGTTGTATTTTTAGTAGAGACAGGGTCTCACCATGTTGGCCAGGATGGGCTCGATCTCTTGACCTCAAGATCCGCCTGCCTCGGCCTCCCAAAGTTCTAGGATTACTGTCGTGAGCCACCGTGCCCAGACCCCTGAGTTTTTAAATGTGAATTTCTGCTGTGCTATGACATGGTCTCCTAAAGAGGGTGGTGCTAACTTACAGTGAGTTGAGTAAAACAACAGTCAATGATTTCCAAGCCACATAAAGGACATTAACATAAAAATCTCTGAATAATATGTCATATTATATAAAAATAACTTTATCATTACTGTTTCTTTTATTATTCATAAAGACCACCTTTGCTACCTAAATTGTCGAGTTTAAAACATCTAGGAATAATGGCTTGCAAAATAATGTGAACTATTTTCTTCTTTTAGATATTGATGTTTATTTTACCTTAAATGTCATGGTTGATGTCTCCATCATTTTTTCAAACAGTTATAATTTTTACTTCTTTGTTTGAAGTAGATAAAGAAGAAAGACAGGAAATAGCATGCAGGTAGATATGTTAATTTTCCCCTAATTAAAAAAAATAGAATACAGTTAGAACATTCATTCAAATATATCTAGATTGATACAATTGGAACTTCAAAAAAATAAAACAGCAGTTGGACAGATGCATGAAAAATTAAGCCATGCCCATAATGAGCGTAATTTGCTTAATTCTTCTAGTCATTTCCTGAAATGCCATTGCTTTTAAAAATTGTTTCCTTGATGTATTTTTAAATATATATTACATAAAATTTCTTTTGGAAGCATTCACATAGAGCATGATAGAAAATAAAGGCTGAAGTGATATGCAATAAAAGTACAAACAAAAATGACACTTATTTACAATTATTATCTTATGTTATTAGTGCTAACAACTAGCCCTGAAGTTATAATAGAGCATGGTGTGGTTCATGACTTCTTTGGGCTCTGATGGAAGCTAGGAAAGCTCAACATTCTGGGAAGCCAAATCATTAAACCATACAAATGAACAACAATTAATGGTACTTTAAAATAAATTATATGGATGTTTAAGTCTGTGTTTTCTAATTTTTAGACATAGCGTGGAGTGTAATTTGCTGTAATTGCCACAAGATAACAAGGCATATTAATTTGGTATTGTTAGTTACTAACTACCTATGCAACTTTAGGCAAACCAACTAATCTTTGAAGACTCTGGGTAGTTTTGTTTTGTTTTTTAGTAAATGCAAATAATATATCTACCTGCTCATTATCAAAGTTTTTATTATCAAAATAGGAATATGGATAAAAATGCCTGGTGATTTTCATGCAAGGCAGGAGTTTCAGCTACAAATTTTAATTATCATCACACTTTCCAACCAGATTAAAATGGTAGCTATGTTACCAAGAAGCTATATACCAAACTATTCATTAGACATGATGGCAGAAATGACTGTCTAATAGTCTATGCTTCTGGTGACTGAGAAGCAAGCCATGCAACACTGAACTAAATTTTATTTTCTTAACATAATTAAAGTTCAATTTTGAACTTTCATTGTTTAATTATCTCAAAAGAACCTATGCAAAGTTTCAAATATATAGTTTCTCTTAAAACATGATTATTTTGAGAAGCTGTTCCCAAATTGCCAAAAGTGTCACTTGGTTCTAGAGATGGCCATATTATATGATTTAAGAACATGTAGAATTGTTCTGCAAAATAAATACAAAATAAATACCATCTCGTTTTACTGTGTTCCACTTAATTGTGCTCCATAAGTATTATGCTTTTTTACAAATTGAAGTTTTGCCTTGCATAAAATGAGTCTATTGGTGCCTTGTCTTAAGAGTACATGTTCACTTTGTGTCTGTGTCACATATTCGTAATTCTCACATTGTTTCAAACTTTTTATTTATTATTATATCTGTTGTGATTATCTGTAATCAATGATTTTGATATTACTATTGTAATTATTTTGGGATGCCACAAACCATACCCATGTAAAACAGCAAATAATACGTAAATGCGTGTGTTCTGTTGACTGCCCCACTGACTGGCCATTTCCCCACCTCCTTCCCTCTCCTCAGGCCTCTGAGAGACAACAACTTCGGAATTACACCAATGAATAACTCGACAGTGGACTCTAAGTATTCAAGTAAAAAGAAGAGTCACATATCTCTGACTTTAAATCAAAAGTTAGAAATGATTAAGCTTAGTGAGGAAAGCCTGTTGAAAGCTCCGATCAGTCAAAAATAAGGCCTCGTGTGCAAAATAATTAGCCAGCTTATAAAGGCAAAGAAAAAGTTCTTGAAGGACATTAAAAGTGCTACTCCAGTGAACATTCAAAAGATAATAAAGTGAAATAGCCTTATTGCTGATATAGACAGTTTCAGTAATCTGGATAGAAGATCAAGACAGCCACATCATTCCTTTAAGTAACAGCCAAGTCCAAGGCAAGGCCTTATCTCATTTCAATCCTTTGAAGGCTGAAAGAGGTGAGGAAGCTGCCGAAAAAAAAAAAATGTTGGAAGCTAATAAAGGTTGGTTTATGAAGTTTAAGGAAAGGAGCCATCTCCATAGCATAAAAGTGCAAGATGAAGCAGTAAGTGTTGATGCAGAAGCTGCAGAAAGTTAATCAGAAGATCTAGGTACTTGATGAGGGTGGCTATATTAAATAATGAATATTCAATGTACACAAAACAGCCTTATATTAAAAGAAAATGCCATCTAGATTTTTATTGTCAGAGAGAAGTCAGTATCAGCTTCTAAGCTTCAAAGGACAGGCTGACTCTCTTGTTAGGTGCTAATGCAGCTGATCACTTTAAGTTGAAGACAATGCTTGTTTACCTTTCAAAAAATCCTAAGGCTCTTAAAAATTATGCTAAATATACTCTGCCTGTGCTCTATAAATGAAAGAATAAAGCCTGGATGATAGCATATTTATTAAGAGTATAGTTTACTGAATATTTTAAGTCCACTCTTGAGATCTACTGCTTAGAAAAAAGACATTTCTTTCAAAGTATGCTTGCTCATTGGCAATTCATCTAGACACCTCAGAGCTCTGAGGGAGGTATACAAGGAGACCAATGTTGTTTTCATGCTTGCTAATACAACATTTATTCTGCAGCTCATAGATCAAAGAATAATTTTGACTTTCAAGTTTTATTGTTTAGTAAAAATAATTCATAAGACCATGGCTGATACAGATAGATAGCAATTTTCTGGTGAATTTGGGCAAATGATATTGAAAAACTCCTGGAAAGAATTCATCATTATAGATTTCATTAAGCACACTTGTGATTCATGGGAGGAAGTCAAACCATCAAATTTAACAGAAGTTGATGGAAAGTCATCCTTCATGGATGACTTTGAGAGGTTCAAGACTTAGTGGAGGAAGTAACTGAAGTTATGGCAGGAACAGAAAGCATACTAGAATTAGAAGTGGTGCCTGAATATATGACTAAAACGCCGAAATCTCATCATAAAACTTGAACAGATCAGTAGTTGCTTCTTATGGATGATCAAAGAAAGTGTTTTGTTGAGATAATGAAACTTACTCCTAGTAAATATGCTATGGACATTGTTGACATGACAACAATGGGTTTAGAAAGTTATGTAAACTGATTTTGTAGTGTTAGAGTTGAGGTGACTTCAATTTCGAAAGAAGTACGGTGAATAAAACGCTATCAAAAAGCATCACATGCTAACAATGTTTCATGTAAAGAAGAATCAATTGATGTGACTAACATTATTGATGTCTTATTTTAAGAAATTGCCATAGCCACCCCAGCCTTCAGCAATCACAAATGAGATCAGACACCAGCCATCAACATAGAGGCAAAATCTTCCACAGCAAAAAAATTATGACTCACTGAAAGCTTGGACAGATGTTAGTGAAATAAAGTGTTTGCTGTTGTTGCTGTAGTTTTAAGTTTTAGAAACAGAGTCTCACTCTGTTGCCAAGGCTGGAGTGCAGTGGCACAATCATGGCTCACTGAAGCCTTGAACTCCTGGGCTCAGATGATCTTCCTACCTCAACCTCCTGAGTAGCGGGACCACAGGCATGTGCCACCATACCTGGCTAATTCTTTGTATTTTATTTGTAGAGACAGCGTTTTGTCATGTTACTCAGGCTGATCTTGAATTTCTGGGCTCAAACAATTCTGCCTTGGCCTCCTAAGATGCTACAATTACAGGCTTGAGGCACAGTACCATGCCAGGTGTTTTTGAATTACAGTATATACATTGTTTCCTTAGACATAATGCTATTGCACACTTAATAGACTATGGTATAGTGTAAAAGTTACTTTTATACACACTGAAAAAGCAAATTAAAAAATGACTAGCTTTGTTTCGGTATTCGTTTCATTCCAATGGCCTGGAACCAAACCCACAATATCTCTGAGGTATGCCTGCATATAAAACTGCAAGACAGCCAACTAGATGCAGCTGAGAAATGCTGCTTGCACCAAGTGAGACTGAATCATCCAGTAAACCACCATAATTTGGGCAGATTTTTGGAAATAAAATGCTAAGAGTGTATGGAGAGGTGATGTTGAAGCTGAGGTTGAAGAGAGAGGAAGCTGGTAATCCTCTATGGCATTCCCAAACATTAGATCTAGTTCCTGGCCTCAAATGGCTTCTGGGGAAGGGATGAATGAAGGAACTGGGGGATGATTACCTCTTGCCACAGAACTCCAGGATCCTAGTTGCAGGGTACCTCAAGTCCTCCATGTATGTGTGAACTGGTAGGGTGATCTCCTTAGGGAGCAGGCAGTGACAGGCCTTCCCATGTCACAGAGCCCATGAGCTTTTGTATGGTGGGCAGCACCAGCAGACAGTGGTCATACGCCTATCTCCCAGGCTCACCATCCCTTTTCAGGAGGCACTGCCCAAGTTGACCTGAACCAGGAGAAAGTGGGGCCACCTTCTCTCCTGTACTAGGAAGGATCTTTTCTGTAGGCCCTCCTGTCCACCAGCCCATCCTTTGACCCATGTCTAGCTAACCTAGAAAAGCAGATGCACAGTGTAGTCTCCACGGCCCAGCATGAGTGCACTGCTCCACCTGAGTACTTTCTCAGAGAACCAGGAGTACACTGAATCCTCCAATGCAAGGATTCCCAACACCACACCATGGGATGTTCTGGTGCATCCAGAGGTACAGAGAGCAGTTCAGGAGTACAGAGCTGTGATCTGTGGCCAGCACTCAAGCAGAGGAAGAGCCCTTATCCTCAGAGCACTGAGAATGGCAAGATGTGCTGTTCCTGAGCTGGAGAGTGATCAGGGCATTCCTCCTTCCACAGGGCTGGTCCAGAAAGGGTGTGGCATATCTCCCTACCACAGTCTCTGCCCCAGGGGGCCCCATAGCCTGGAACACCTAATAAATGAAATGCAAGCATAACACCAGTGATTGGAGGAGGCTCTCCCAAGTCTCTGGGGTGGATCTGGTAAGGGAAACATCTTTCTTCCTGCCCGACTGCAGAAGATACCTGTTAACATTAGGAAGCACAAAAAAGCCATATGGCTATGTATTAGCCTAGCTACCAGCCATTACTTTTAAGCACTTTCTACTGAGGCACAGCCAAATAGTACTAGAAATTATCCCACTAATATGTATATCTATAAAACTGAGCAAAAGCATCCACCCACAAATGAAGATCCTGTGCAGCACCTTGGCTCCCTGAAAGCACCCAGGAATGAAGCCAACTGACTGTACTCAATTTACAGCATAATTTTAACACCAACCATCCCAGATAAGAAAAATCAGCACAAGAAATTTGGCAATTAAAAGAGCCATAGTCTATCCTTACCTTCAAATGGGTCTACTACCTCTCTGACAATGGTTCATAACCAGTCTGAAACGATTGAAATAACAGAAACAGAATTCAGAATCTGGATGGCAAGGGAACTCACTGATTCAGAAGAAAATAGAAACACAATACAGGGAAACCAAGGAATCCAGTAACATTATCTAAGAGCTGAAACAAAATAACCATTTTAAGAAATAACTAAACTGAACTTCTGGAAATGAAAAAGTTACTACAAGAATTTCAGAATACTATCAGAATTAGGAATAGCAGAAGAGACCAAGCTGGGGAAAGAATATCAGAGATTGAGCTCCCCTTATTTGAATCAGCTCAGTCAGATGAAAATAAAGAAAAAGGAATTTTGAAAATGAACATGACCTCTGAGAAATACGAGATTATGAAAAGAGAACAAATTTGCTACTTTTTGGCATTCCTGAGATGGAAAAAGAGAACAAACAACTTGAAAAATATACTTGAGGATATAGTCCATGAAAATTTCCCTAATCTTGCTAGGAAGATTGACACAAATCCAAGAAATACAGAGAAACCTGGCTGGATACTACAAAAAATTACCATCCTCAAGGCATATATTCATCTTATTCACCATGGTCAAAGGAAAATAAAAAGTCTTGAAGGCAGCTAGAGAGAAAGGTCAAGTCACACAGAGGGTATCCCATCAGGCTGGCAACAGAACTCTCAGCAAAAACTTTGCAAGCCAGAAGAAAGTGGCGGCCTTTTTCTCAGCATCCTTAAGGAAAAGAAATTCCAACCAAGAATTTTATGTCCTGCCAAACTAAGCTGTGTAAGTGAAGAGGAAATAAAATCCTCAGACAACAAATGCTGAGGAAACATGTTTCTACTAGACCAGCATTACAAAAGGCCCTTAAGGGAGTGCTAAACATGGAAACCCCCTCAAAAAAAAATGACACCTGCTACCACAAAAACACGCAACTACATAGCTCATAGGCACTACAAAGCAGCTACACAATCAAATCTGCAGAACATCCAGCTAACAACACGATGAGAGGTTCAAAGTTACACACAACAGTATTAATTTTGAATGTAAAGAGGCTAAACACCACACACACTTAAATGACATAGAGACCCAAGCTGGATAAAAAACAAGATTCAACTATCTGTTATCTTCAAGAGACCAGTCTCACATGTAACAACACCCACAGTCTCAAAGCAAAGGGATAAAGATCTATTATGCAAATGGAAAACAAAACAGAGTAGGAGTCACCACTACATTTACATCAGATAAAACAAACATTAAACCAATAAAAAAATAAGGAAAATGAAAGACATTACATAATGATAAAGAGTAAAACTTAACAAGAAGACTTAATTATTCTAAATATGTAAGCACCCAATGTCAGAGCAATAAGATTCAGAAAACAAGTTCTTAGAGATCCACAGAGATTTACAAGTCACACAATTTAACAGTGGGAGACTTTAACGAATTATCAAGGCAGAAAGCTAACAAAGAAACTCTGGATTTAAATTGACACTTGACCAATTGGAGCCAATAGACATCTACAGAACACTCCAACAACCAACCACAGAATGTACATTCTTTTCATCTGCACATGGAATGTATTCTAAGATTGACCACACACTTGGTCATAATACAAGATTCAATAAATTTAAAAAAAAAAATACTTCCAAGCACACTCTCAGACCATAGTACAATAAAAATAGAAATTAATATCAAGATTTATAAAAACTGTGCAAATACTTGGAAATTAAATAACTTGCTTCTGAATAACTCCTGGTTGAACATCAAAATCAAGTCAAAAATAAAACATTATTAGAAATTAATAAACATAGGGACACAATTTACCAATATTTCCAGGATGCAGCTAAAGCAATATTAAGAGGAAAGTTTATAGCCCAAAATATCATCATCAAGAAGTTAGAAAAAGCTGAAACTAACAATTTTCATACCAAAATGAACTAGGAAAAAACAAAAGAAAACAAAACAAAAATCAATATCAAAGCTAGCAGAAGAAAAGAAATAACTAAAAATAGAGAAAAATTTAATGAAATTGAGATGCAAAAATTTATACAAAAGATTCATGATATGAAAAGTTCGTTCTTTGAAAAAATAAACAAAATTGATAGACTGCTAACTAGATTAATTTTTAAAAACCAAAAAAATCCATGTAAGTACAATAAAAAGTGACAAAGATGATATTACACCTGATCAGACAGAAATGCAAAAGATCCACAGAGAATACTATCAACAACTCTATGCACAAAAAATGAGAAAATCCAGAGGAAACTGACAAATTCCTGGAAACATGCAATCTCCCAAAATTGAAAAAGGTCTGAAATACTGAAATGGCCAACACTGAGCTCTGAAATTGAGTTAGTAATAATTAAAAAACAAAACAAAACAAAACCAAAAAAACCCTACCAACCAAAAAATTCCCAAGCAGATGGATTTATAGCCAAATTCTACCAGACATTTAAAGAACTGGTATCAACCCTACTGAAACTATTACAAAACAACAACAACAACAACAACAGGAGGGACTCCTCCATAATTCATTCCATGAAGCCAGCATCAGCCTAATATCAAAATCTGGCAGAGACCTGACAAAGAAAAACAACTTCAGGCCAATATCCCTGATGATCATTAATGTAAAATCCTCAACAAAACATTTGCAAACCAAATCCAGCAGCATATCAAAAATTTCTTTCACCACTATCAAGTAGGCTATACTCCTACGATGCAAGGTTGGTTCAACATATGCAAATTAATAAATGTTATTCACCATAAAAAATGCAACAAAAAGCAAAAACTATTTGATTATCTCAATGAATCCAGGAAAAGTTTTGATAAAATCCAACTTTTTTTTTTTTTTTTTTTTCTGAGACAGAGTCTTGCTCTGTCACTCAGGCTGGTGTGCAGTGGCATGATCTAGGCTCACTGCAACCCCTCACTCCCGGATTCAAGCAATTCTCCTGCCTCATCCTCCCGAGTAACTGGGATTACAGATGCCCCCTATTACACTTGGCTAATTTTTGTATTTTTAGAAGAGACAGGGTTTCACCATGTTGGCCAGGCTGACCTCATTCTCCTGATCTGCCCATCTTGGCCTCCTAAAGTGCTGGGATTACAGGTGTGAGCCACTGTGCCCAGCTGATAAAATCCAACTTTTTTTTCATGATAAAATCCTCAGCAGTATAGGCATTGGAGAAATATACGTTAAAATAATATAAGCCACCTTTGACAAACCTACAGCCAACATCATACTGAATGGGCAAAAGCTGGAACTATTCCTGTTTAGAACTGGAACAAGATAAGCATGCCCACTCTCACCACTACTATTCAACATAGTACCGTAAGTTCTAGCCAGATCGATCAGGAAAGATAAAGAAATAAAAGGCATCAAAATAGGAAAAGAATAGAACAAATTATCTCCTTTTGCTGACAATATCATTTTATTATTTATTTATTTATTTATTTATTTTTATTTTTTTAGAGCTCAAAAGCATTTACTTATGGAATATCATTTGTCAAGGGTTATAGAGACATACAGGCTTATGGAGAGCCTAACTCTTGGCTACATAGAGTTTTAGGTTGGAAATAACTTTTTGTAAGAATTCCGAAGGCATTTCTCTGTTACCTTCTTTCTAGTTTCCAAAGATGCTGTTGAGAAGCTTGAAGACATTTTTATTCTTGATCCTTTATATGTAACATTATATGTAACAATGTGCCCCTCCTCCTATCCCTACATGCTTACAGAATCTTCCTGTACTTGGGTGTTCTTGTATCTCACAAATAAATGCTCTGGAGTTGGTCTATTTTCATCCATTGTGCTGTGACCTTTTGACTCTGGAAATTCTATCAATCAGTTATGGAAAATTCTTAATTACTTCGATGACTTCTTTCCTCCTGTTCTCTCAGGTTATTCGGCTATTGACTTTCCAGACTGGTCCTCCTCTTTTCTCTTTGCTGTTTTCTTTTTTGGCTCCACTTTCTGTGAGTTTGTCAACTTTAATTCCTAATTTTCAATTGAATTTTAACTTCTGCTACCATATATTTTTAATTTCTAAGAGCTGTTTTGTTCTGTTTCTTATAATAATAGCATCTTGTATATTATTATGACTGTAGTATCTTACCTATCTGAGAATATATTTTTTTCATTTTTGAGACAGAGTCTGGCTCTGTCACCCAGGCTGGAGTGCAGTGTCACAATCACAACTCATTAAAGGCCTGAACTCCTGGACTCAATCTTCCTGCCTCAGCCTCCCAAATAGCTGGGACTACAGGCACACACCACCATGTCTCGCTAGTTTATGTATTTTTTGTAGAGATGGGGGTCTCACTATGTTGTTCAGCCTGGTCTCAAATTTCTGAGCTCAAGTTATCCTCCCACCTTGGCCTCCCAAAGTGCTGGGATTTACAGGCATGAGCCACCACACCCAGCCTGAAGATATAGTTTTAAAAAAAAAAGTTTTCTTATCACACCATGTTTTCTCCATAGTCTTTCCTAGATTTGCTTTGCTCCTTGTCTTTCACAATGTAGAACTGCCTTATCTGGTTCATGTTCATGTTTTAAAGTGGGAAGCTAAAACATGGTTTAGAAGCTGTGTCGGTCTGGTAGGGGGTGGTTTGTTGAACCTCTCTGCTCCATGTCCTGGCTTGGCCATCTGTTGGGAAACTCAATTTCAACAACTTTAGTAGGTCTTTTCTCTTAGGCTGGTCAAATTCTCCACAAGACTCTTCCAATTTCCTTTTTGACTCCATTTCTCTCAATTTAGATCCAGCTGTGAGTTGCATGTTCTTTCTCTGCCAGTTTAAATCCTGAATATGTTTTCTTAACTTCTGAAGTTCTTTCTGTGTGTGTTCAATTATGTGAACTAGATTTTCGTTGTATACTTTCCAGGCATTACATCCATGTTGTGACATTAGCTCCAGATTCTCAATTCTAACTGCTTGATGCTCTAACTGGGCCTTATAATTATTTACACATTCTTGCCAGGCAGTGATGTCATTTTTTTGACCAGAGGGAGGGGCTGGAAGCTCATATCGTTTCATACTGGTCAATTCAATTGGCTGTGGAGCAGCCAGTCTTTCAAATTCATTTCTCATTATGTCAGTTTCAAAGGCAGAATAATCCAGGGCTGTCAGGTAGCTCAGGTAGTACTTAGTAGGTAGGTATCTGCGAGTTTCCTCCTCCACCAGTGCTGCAGCTGCTTCCCGCACACCAGGAGCTTCATAACCTTGATCAAAATACGGTAGTGCATCCATCACAACCTCTCCAGCCACCAAACCCGTGCCCACCATACTGGAAAACTCAGATTTGGCTGCGTTTTCTATGTCTGCATAAACTCAGTTCTGACAATATCATTTTATATGTAGAAAACCCTAAAGACACCACCAAATGAGTACTAGAACTGATAAATGAATGTAGCAAGATTTCAGTAAATAAAATGAAAGTACAAAAAATTAGTAGCATTTCTATACACCAGTAATGCTCAGGCCAGGAGTCAAATCAAGAAAACAGTCCCATTGACAATATCTGCAAAGATAATTAAATATTTCAAGATACAACTAAATAAGGAGGTGAAATATTGCTTCAAGGACAACTAAAAACACTGCTAAAAGAAATCAGAGATGACACAACAAACTGAAAAAATATTCCATGCTCATAGATTAAAAGAATCAACATTAACATGGCCATTCTGCCTAAATCAATTTATAGATTTAACACTATTGCTATCAAACAACTAACATCATTTTTCTAGAATTAGCAAAAAAATAAAAAATAAAAAATAAAACTATTCTAACATTTACATGGAATCGAAAAGTCCCCCAAATCCAAAGCAATCCTAAGCACAAAGACTAAAAGCTATACAAAATCTATAATAACCAAACTTCAAGCTATACTATGTCTATGATAACCCAACTTCAAGCTATACTGTAAGTCTATAATAACCAAAACAGCATGATACTGATACAGAAACAGACACATAGACCAATAGAACAGAATAGAAAACTCAGAAATAAGGCCACACACTTAAAACCATATGATCTTTGACAAGACCATCAATAACATGCAATGGGGAAAGGATTCTTTATTCAATAAATCATGCTGGGATAACTGACTGGGCATATGTAGAAGAATGAAACTAGATCATTACATTTCATTGTATACAAAAATTAACTCAAGATGCATTTAGAGGACTTTCAAGATGGCCGCCTAAGAACAGCTCAGGACTTCAGCTCCCAGTGAAAGTGCAGAGGGTGAGTGGACGCCGCATTTCCAGACGAACTCTTATTGCCCACAGACCAGGAGATACGCAGGCAGAGGGGTCGCCAGCGTCGCAGTCCCAGCCGGTGCGGCTGTTTTGGCCCCCGCGGGGCTGATTCCGCCCGCGCGGCTGCTGTGACCACTCCCTGTTGCTGCCGTTCTCCGTAAAAAAGCCACTGGTCTGGGAGCCCTCTTAGCTGGCGAGCAGAGCCCTGAGACGGCAGAGTTCCCCACTTATCTGAAATAGCGAGCCAGGCCAGGAGATTCCTAGGCAAAAAATCCGCCAGGAGCCGGCGCCGCGGTTCGAGCCGACTCCGTGAGTCGCAGCACGGGAGATCCCGGCGCCTTTTCAACAAGCGACCGGAACGCGGGGTCGTTCAACTTAAAAGACTCTGAGTCAGGGAGCCAGGTGATCAGGCTCGGTTGGTCCCACCCCTCCACCCCCAACAACAACGAAAACAAAAACAGTAATTGGAAACCCTCTGGGTTGAGCCCTTCAAACCAAGCACAGCTGAACCGGGACGGTCCGGCTCCGTGGGGGAGGGGCTTCCGCCATTACTGAGACTCTCCACCGCTAGGGAGGCAGGCTGCCGTTGCCGAGGCAACCCGCCGTTGCCGAGGCAACCTGCCACAACAGAGAGAGTCCGCCATAACAGAGGCGGGGCCACCATTGCCCAGACAGTTCTAACTACGCCCATATAAAAAGGACTACAGGGAAGAGCTCAGGGCAGCTGGGCGGAGCCCACAGCAGCTCAGCAAAGCCCCTGCGGGCAGGCAGAGGCTAGGCGTGCTGCTAGCTGGGCGGGTCCGACCTGAAAAAAAAAAAAAAAATCAAAAAAGGCAGTAGTGCAAGGGAAACTCATAAAGCTCCAACTCCCTGGGACAGAGACAGACAACAGGTGGATAAACCCACAAAAATGGGTAGAAACCAGCGTAAAAAGGATGAAAACTCCCGAAACCAGAACACCTCTCCTCCTAAAAGTGATCACAACTCCTCACCAGCAAGGGAACCAGACCGGATGGAGAAGGAGGGTGATGAAATGACAGAATCAGACTTCAGAAGATGGGTAGTAAGAAACTACAATGAGCTAAAAGAACATGTTCTAACCCATCGCAAAGAAAATAGGAACCTTGAAAAAAGATTGGACGAACTGCTGACGAGAATGGACAGCATAGAGAGGAGAATAAGTGAATTGATGGAGCTGAAAAACGCAACACGAGAACTTCGTGAAGCATGCACAAGCTTCAACAGCCGAATTGACCAAGCAGAAGAAAGGATATCAGAGGTCGAAGACCAACTCAATGAAATAAAAAGAGAAGGCAAGAACAGAGAAAAAAGCGCAAAAAGGAATGAACAAAATCTTCAAGAAATGTGGGACTATGTGAAAAGACCTAATCTACGTCTGATAGGTGTACCTGAATGTGATGAAGAGAATGAATCCAAGCTGGAAAATACTCTTCAGGATATTATCCAGGAAAACTTCCCCAACCTAGCAAGGCAGACCAATATTCAAATCCAGGAAATACAGAGAACACCACAGAGATATTCCTCAAGAAGAGCAACCCCAAGGCACATAATCGTCAGATTCACCAGGGTTGAAATGAAAGAGAAAATGCTAAGGGCAGCCAGAGAGAAAGGTCGGGTTACCCACAAAGGGAAGCCCATTAGACTCACAGCAGATCTCTCAGCAGAAACCCTACAAGCCAGAAGAGACTGGGGGCCAATATTCAACATCCTTAAAGAAAAGAACTTTCAACCCAGAATCTCCTATCCAGCCAAACTCAGCTTCATAAGTGAAGGAAAAATAAAATCCTTTGTGAACAAGCAAGCACTCAGAGATTTCATCACCACCAAACCTGCTCTACAAGAACTCCTGAAAGAGGCTCTACACATATAAAGGAACAACCAGTACCAGCCACTCCAAAAACACACCAAATGGTAAAAAAGCAGCAACACAATCAAGAATCTGCATCAACTAACCAACAAAACAGCCAGGTAGCATCAAAATGACAGCATCAAATTCACACATAACAATACTATCCCTAAATGTCAATGGACTAAATGCCCCAATCAAAAGACACAGACTGGCAAACTGGATAAAAAGCCGAAACCCATCAGTGTGCTGTATCCAGGAAACCCATCTTACATGCAAGGATACACAAAGGCTCAAAATAAAGGGATGGAGGAAGATCTACCAAGCAAATGGAGAGCAAAAAAAGGCAGGAGTTGCAATTCTCATCTCTGATAAAATAGACTTTAAAGCAACAAAGATCAAAAGAGACAAAGAAGGACATTACATAATGGTAAAAGGATCACTGCAACAAGAAGAGCTAACGATCCTAAATATATATGCACCCAATACAGGAGCACCCAGATACATAAGGCAAGTTCTTAATGACTTACAAAGAGACTTAGACTCCCACACAATAATAGTGGGAGACTTTAACACCCCATTGTCAATATTAGACAGATCAACCAGACAGAAAATCAACAAGGATATCCAGGACCTGAACACAGACCTGGAACGAGCAAACCTAACAGACATTTACAGAACTCTCCACCCCAAATCCACAGAATATACATTCTTCTCAGCACCACATCATACCTACTCTAAAATTGACCACATAATTGGCAATAAATCACTCCTCAGCAAATGCAAAAGAACAGAAATCATAACAAACAGTCTCTCAGACCACAGTGCAATCGAGTTAGAACTCAGAATGCAGAAACTAACTCAGAACCGCACAGCTTCATGGAAACTGAACAACTTGCTCTTGAATGTTGACTGGATAAACAATGAAATGAAGGCAGAAATAAAGATGTTCTTCGAAACCAATGAGAACGAAGACACAACATACCAGAATCTCTGGGACACATTTAAAGCAGTCTCTAGAGGAAAATATATAGCAATGAGTGCCCACATGAGAAGAAAGGAGAGATCTAAAATTGACACCCTATCATCAAAATTGAAAGAGCTAGAGGAGCAAGATCAAAAAAACTCAAAACCTAGCAGAAGACAGGAAATAACTAAGATCAGAGCAGAACTGAAGGAAATAGAGACACAAAAAACTCTTCAAAAAATCAATAAATCCAGGAGCTGGTTTTTTGAAAAGATCAACAAAATAGACAGACCACTAGCCAGATTAATAAAAAAGAAAAGAGAGAATAACCAAATTGATGCAATAAAAAACGATAAAGGGGATATCACCACAGATTCCACAGAAATCCAAACCATCATCAGAGATTATTACAAACAACTCTATGCACATAAACTAGTAAACCTGGAAGAAATGGATAAATTCCTGGACACCTGCAACCTCCCAAGCCTAAACCTGGAAGAAGCCGAAACCCTGAATAGACCAATAACATGGTCTGAAGTCGAGGCAGCAATAAAGAGCCTACCACCCAAAAAAAACCCAGGTCCAGATGGGTTCACAGCCGAATTCTACCAGACATACAAAGAGGAGCTGATACCATTCCTTCTGAAACTATTCCAGACAATCCAAAAAGAGGGAATCCTTCCCAAATCATTTTACGAGACAAACATCATCCTGATACCAAAACCCGGCAGAGACTCAACAAGAAAAGAAAATTTCAGGCCAATATCCATGATGAACATAGATGCAAAAATCTTCAATAAAATACTGGCAAACCGATTGCAACAGCATATCAAAAAGCTCATCCACCATGATCAAGTAGGATTCATCCCGGGGATGCAAGGCTGGTTCAACATACGCAAGTCCATAAACGTAATTCACCACATAAACAGAACCAAAGACAAAAACCACATGATTATCTCAATTGATGCAGAGAAGGCTTTTGACAGAATTCAACAACCCTTTATGCTAAAAACCCTCAATAAACTAGGTATTGACGGAACGTATCTCAAAACAATAAAAGCTATTTACGACAAACCAACAGCCAATATCATACTGAATGGGCAAAAACTGGAAGCATTCCCTTTGAAATCTGGCACTAGACAAGGATGCCCTCTCTCACCACTCCTATTCAATATAGTACTGGAAGTTCTAGCCAGAGCAATCAGGCAAGAAAAAGAAATAAAGGGTATCCAAATTGGAAAGGAGGAAATCAAATTGTCTCTATTTGCAGATGACATGATGGTATATCTGGAAGACCCCATCATCTTAGCCCAAAATCTCCTGAAACTGATAAACAACTTCAGCAAAGTCTCAGGATACAAAATCAACGTGCAAAAATCACAAGCATTCCTATACACCAGTAATAGACTTCAAGAGAGCCAAATCAAGAACGAACTGCCATTCACAATTGCTACAAAGAGAATAAAGTACCTAGGAATACAACTAACAAGGAATGTAAAGGACCTCTTCAAGGAGAACTACAAGCCATTGCTCAACGAAATAAGAGAGGATACAAACAGATGGAGAAACATTCCATGTTCATGGTTAGGAAGAATCAACATCGTGAAAATGGCCATACTGCCCAAAGTAATTTACAGATTCAACGCTATTCCCATCAAGCTACCAATGACCTTCTTCACAGAACTGGAAAAAACCACCTTAAACTTCATATGGAACCAAAAGAGAGCCCGCATAGCCAAGTCAATTCTAAGCAAAAAGAACAAAGCGGGAGGCATCACACTACCGGACTTCAAACTATACTACAAGGCTACAGTCATCAAAACAGCATGGTACTGGTACCAAAACAGAGATATAGACCAATGGAACAGAACAGAGGCCTCACAGGAAATACAACATACCCACAACCATCTGATCTTCGACAAACCTGACAAAAACAAGCAATGGGGAAAGGACTCCCTGTTTAATAAATGGTGTTGGGAAAACTGGCTAGCCATGTGCAGAAAGCAGAAACAGGACCCCTTCCTGACACCTTACACCAAAATTAACTCCAGATGGATTAAAGACTTAAACATCAGACCTAAAACCATAAAAACCTTAGAAGAAAATCTAGGCAAAACCATTCAGGACATAGGTGTAGGCAAGGACTTCATGACCAAAACGCCAAAAGCAATGGCAACAAAAGCCAAAATAGACAAATGGGACCTAATCAAACTCCACAGCTTCTGCACGGCAAAAGAAACAGTCAGTAGAGTGAATCGGCAACCAACAGAATGGGAAAAAATTTTTGCAGTCTACCCATCTGACAAGGGGCTGATATCCAGAATTTACAAAGAACTAAAGCAGATCTACAAGAAAAAAACAAACAAGCCCATTCAAAAATGGGCAAAGGATATGAACAGATACTTTACAAAAGAAGACATACAGGAGGCCAACAAACATATGAAAAAATGCTCATCATCACTGGTCATCAGAGAAATGCAAATCAAAACCACATTGAGATACCATCTCACACCAGTTAGAATGGCGATCATTAAAAAATCGGGAAACAACAGATGCTGGAGAGGATGTGGAGAAATAGGAACACTTTTACACTGTTGGTGGGAATGTAAATTAATTCAACCTTTGTGGAAGACAGTGTGGCGATTCCTCAAGGACCTAAAAATAGAAATCCCATTTGACCCAGCAATCCCATTACTGGGTATATATCCAAAGGATTATAAATCATTCTACTACAAGGACACGTGCACACGAGTGTTCATTGCAGCACTGTTTACAATAGCAAAGACCTGGAACCAACCCAAATGCCCAACGATGATAGACTGGATAGGGAAAATGTGGTACATATACACCATGGAATATTATGCAGCCATCAAAAACGATGAGTTCACGTCCTTTATAGGGACATGGATGAACCTGGAAACCATCATTCTCAGCAAACTGACACAAGAGCAGAAAATCAAACACCGTATATTCTCGCTCATAGGCGGGTGTTGAACAATGAGAACACATGGACACAGGGAGGGGAGCACTACACACTGGGGTCTGTTGGGGGGAAATGGGGGAGGGGTGGGGGGTGGGGAGGTGGGAAGAGATAGCATGGGGAGAAATGACAGATACAGGTGAGGGGATGGAAGGCAGAAAAGCACACTGCCATGTGTGTACCTATGCAACAATCTTGCATGTTCATCACATGTACCCCAAAACCTAATATGCAATAAAAAAAAAAAAAGAAAAAAAAAAAAAGATGCATTTAATTTTTTTTTTTTTTTTTTTTTTTTTTTTTTTTTTTTTGAGAAAGGCTCTCATTTTCACCAGCAGACTACCGTTCTGTGGTGCAGTTGTGGCTCACTAAAGTCTCAAACACACTGGACTCAGGTGATCCTCCCACCTCAGTCACCAGAGTCACTGGGACCACAGGCCTGCATCACCATGCCCAGTTCATTTTTGTACTATTTTGTAGAAACAGGGTTTTTCCATGTTGCCAGGCTGGTCTCAAACTTCTGGGAAAAAATGATCTTCCCGTCTTGGCCTCCCAAAGTGCTAGGATTACAGGTATGAGCCACCATTCTCAGTAAGATTTTATATTTAAATGTAAGACCTCAGAGCATAAACATCTTGGAAGACATGTAAAAAATACCCTTCTTGACATCTGTCTTTGCAAAGAATTTTTGGCTAAGTCCCCAACAGCAATTATATCCCCCCACCAAAAAAATAAACAAACTGGACCTAATTAACAAAGCTTTTGGACAGCAAAAGAAACTATCAACAGAGTAAACAGACAACCTACCAATTGGGAGAAAATACTTGCAAACTATGTATTGGAAAAAGGTCTAATATTCAGAATCTATAAGAACTTAATTCAACAAGCAAAAACCAAATATCCCAATTAAAAATGGGCAAAGTAAATGAACAAACACTTCTCAAAAGACATAAAAGCAGCCACCAAACATGAAAAATATTTGCTTGGCATCACTAATGATCAAATCAATGCAAATCAAATTCACAATGAGGTACTATCTCACACCAGTCAAAACGGCTATTACTAAAAGTAAAATAACAAATGTTGGCAAGGTTGTACAGAAAAAGGAACACGTATACACTGCTTATGGGAATGAAAACTAGTCTAGCCACTGTGGAAAGTAGTTTGAGGATTTGTCAAAGAACTTAAAACAGAGCTACCATTCAACCCAGTAATCCCTTTACTGGGTATACACCCCAAAGAAAAGAAATGATTCTACCAAAAAGGCACATACACACGTAAGTTCATCACAGTGCTATTCACAATTGCAAAGACAGGGAATCAACCCACGTGCCCATCAATGGTAGATTGAATTAAGAAAATGTAGTACATATACACCATGGAATACTTTGCAGCAATAATTTATAATAAAATCATGTCCTTTGCAGCAATGTGGATGGAACTAGAGGCCATAATCCTAATCAAATCAATGCAGGAACAGAAAACCAAATACCGTGTGTCCTCATTTATAATGGGAGCTAAACATTCACCACCCATGAACATAAATATGGAAACAACTGACACTGTATAGATTGCTAGAGAGGTGAGGAAGGGAGGGAAGCAAGGATCAACTATGCTCACCTCCTGAGGGCATCATACCCATGTGATAAATTATCCTCTGTATCTAAAATGAAATGTATCCTCTGTATCGAGAATAAAAGTGAAGAAAAAAGAATGCACAGGATAGATTACTGAATAATGAGAAGTATAATTAGAAAAACTCTGTAGTTTCAGGCTACCTTGAACTTTTTAGCTACAACAGAGTTGCTAGCTGAGTATCGCTACATGAATAACCCCAGCCAATGTTATGGGAACAAATACTACCCAGCTGATTCCCACTTTAATTCTTAATCCACAGAATAAAACATATGCTTAATTATTTTCTACATTTTAAAATACATATGACAGCTTAGCACTTGCATTATTACAAGGTAGAAGAAACAAAAACAAGTAAAATATTGAAAACTTCATATAGGAATAAGTATGAAAAAATAATCAAGATGGGGCAAAGTGTAAGAATTACAAAATGGGTGTGAGTTTAATATAACAGCCAGAGGAAGCCTGGACCAGAAAGTACCATCTGAATCAATACCTAAGAAAACTGAAAAAGTGAATCCTGCTGCTGTGTAGATGAGTATTACTATATACATTATTAAAAGGATTTTGGTTTTTACCCCAAGACTGGGAAATAATGGAGAATTTTTAGCATAGGTATGTTAAGCAAGTCAGCACATCTTTTCATAGTCTTTAAGGAACTCAGCTTTCTTATACCATCTTCAGCACTGGCATCTGCATGGCCAAAGATGAGTAACTTACATGGTATGACTTCATGCTGCAAAAGGTGGCACAATTTCACTGCAAGAACAGCTGAACAGTCATATTTCTAGCAGTAATTCTATTACTGTGAAAGAAGGAGATAATAGATTCTGGTGGGCAACTAGAACAGATTCAGGTGGACAGCTGAAGTCAGTACCATATACATGACAATTTAAGCCACGATACTACATGAGATGAACAAGGGAGTCAATGTGAACTATATGAGGACGATACAAGTAAGAGACTATAAGAAAGCTCCAAATAGTCTACATCTCTGTGATTGTGATCATATTAAGTGCAATAAACCCATGACAGATAGAATTTAAATAAGGCCTTGATTAAAAAAAAAATGATGGTATAAATGTGATTTCTCCTTGTTGCAAATGAGACCCCCTCCTTATACTAATAATATTATAAATATATATAGTGCATGGAAATGAAGAATGTATCTTTTATACATAATCCAGGTGTAGTCTAGATTTGGGCTTGTTAGTTCTACATTGGGTGGGTAAGGGATTGGTGACATTCAGGTGGGCTTTGAATAAAGAACTTAATGTGAGTGTTAAAGAACTTGAAGAGAATTTGGGAGTTTAAGAAACTCTTGGGACTCATATCGGTATTTTACCTATTAGGATAATCACAGCAATGCAAATAAAATGGTGCTCATTAATCCATATTACTTAACTTATTCTAATTGTGGAAGGCTCTAAAAAATAGCCAATTCATTCCTTTGACGATTGTTATAAAATTATAAGTATTAATATTAATTGGGCTATTTACAATCGAGCATGCCTAGCTAGGCATGTATCTAATTGGTCTCTCTGCACCTTATGTCAAACCAAAATTAACCACACAATGAGTCAAAGTGTAGGGGAAAGTGTACATATTTTCCTCTTAAGCTGAGCAGACAATACCTCTTTATTTTCCCTTCGTAATGTTTGTGGAGTTCTGGAATTCTGAGCTTACCTCACTCTCAGACTTCTTTCTTTTCATGCCCAAACATACACACCAGGATCCTTTCCCAGAAGCATCATCCAGTTTTTATAGGAAGCATTCTTTGGCTGCTTATTTGCATACCAAAGCCAGGGCTGTTTGCCACCCTGTGGGAGAGGAGATAAACCCAATGGGGCCAGCTGTTCTAAAACAGATTTTTTATTAATTATTTTGATTATTACTCCATTTCCAAGTCTCAATCTTCTATTTGTTTACACTGAGCATGCAACTTCTTTGGGATTTATTTGAAAATAACAACTATTACCTCTAGTAGTTTTGATTAAATCAATTTAGTGCTATCTTCCTTGTAACTTTTAAGAACCCCCAAAATTTGATTTGCTGAGGATATTCTTTCTGGTTCTTAAAAACTATTAGATTTTTATTAATTTCTATAAATATCTTTCTGTCATATAAAAGGGGATTTTTGAGGGCCTAAGTATCTCAAACGCAGCTTCACTAGGTTTCAATCTCAGTTCCACCATTTAATAACTTGTAAACTTGGGAAAACTAATAACTTTAAGTCTAAGTTTCTTCAATTCTAAAACATGATAATATTTATTACTTCAGAGTAGTTATTTTGAGGACTACTTTGAGTAATTAGACTGGTCTCTAGGATATAGTAAGTATTCAGTAGATATAGACTCTCTTAAATTTTTATTATTGTAAGACATATTACAGTCCAATTTGTTAAAACTAGAAACCATTTTATTTTCTATACTTTTTTTTCAGAGAATTTCCTAAAGTGTTATTAGCATACCAAAGAGATATACTTTACTAATTAGTTTGCTAACGTATGTAGATGAAGTAGAGGTGTCTAGAAATAAATTCTATGAATTATTACTTTCGACAGTTCTGCTGCACCTGCTGTGCCATGAGACTATTTAAAGCAGCAACGGTAAAAGTGGGTTACTTCTGCTGGTTATGTACAACCATCTGACGTCAAAAATTAACTGAGTAGAAGCACACACACAAACATACACAACACTAACCAACATACAAAAACATGCAACACTCACCAACACACGAACACAATATCAGATTATTGGACAAAAGTGCAGTTTGAGACCGATTTCAATTATAATTGTGCTACAGGTCAGAAATAAAACCTGCAGCTCTTCCCCAAGGTATACATTGAGGTAAACACAAGCAGTTGTTTGAAAACTATGTTTGTATCGCCATTATAATAACAGCGATCAATGTTTTCTTGAGTATCCTCATCTTGTGTGTAGTGGGAAAGCTAAGTTTCATCATATATTTTTTTCTCATATTTATTATAACAAAACAACAGTGTACATTAAAATATTCAATATTTATTCCCTGATCATATAAATTAATATCTTCTATCATTTTTTGTAGGTCTGTGTGTGTACAAGGCATTATTCAGATTTCCATAAGTAGTTTGCAAAATATGTATAGTCTTTCCTTCCCCATAAAAATTGTTTCATTACTTTTCCTGCATTCTGAAGACCTGTTGTATTATTAATGTCTACACACATGATCTTCATATACTAATATATATTTTTTGAGTTTCTGAGCACTTATTTTATTAAACAAGAACTATAGGCATAGTAAGTATTCAATGTTTATTAGAAAAAAACTTGCTTTTTATAATATTTTTCTTCCATTGTTTCTCTTTATACATTCTCTTCTATATAGTCTTTACTCAGGATGCTGTATTCATTTAAATTACTTCTAAGGAAACATTTCTTCTGTAGAAAAGAGTCACAAAGTCAAAGTTATGATCATAAAAAGAGCATATATCTCAAGTTGAGGTTTTTTTTTTTTTTTCAAGAGAGCAGTCCTTTTAATTCCCTGCTTTCAAATACCATGCATGTATTAAACATAGAACTATAAAGTTGCACTTTTAAAACAATCAATATGCATTGTCATGAAATATACAGTATATTTTGGATAAATATGAAAATGTGTACCTATGCAACAATCTTGCATGTCCTTCACATGTACCCCAAAACCTAAAATGCAATTAAAATATATATATATATATATTTGATTACATGGCTCTGCCCCAAGCCCTACTGGAATTGTTATGTAACACAGAATACATTTACTGTATAAATTTTCTAAAGTTCAAAAAGTCTTAACTCTAAAACAACATAAATATAAAAATGTTGGATAAGTAAAAAAAAAAAAAAGAAAAAAATACAGATAAGAAAAATACTCAAAAATTTAATATTAAAAATGTTAGACTTCTTTAAAAATTAATCTCTTGGATGTCTTAAGAGCTCAACTATCCATGGTCAGTAAATACACAGAGCTCCTCTAGAAAGGTTTACTATGTAATGAAAATATATATTTAAAAATTATAAATAATGAAAAAAGGGATAATTTTTACTATGCAAGTGAAAACCTAAAATCAAACAGTTATAGGTCATGTACAATTTAAAAGACACCACAGTAAGTTATCATCTCACATATATCAGCATGGCTATTGTCAAAAAGATGAAACATAAGTAACGTTGCTGAGGATTTCAAGGAAGAGGATCACTTGTACTGTTGGTATGAATGTTTGCATTGTGGAATGGTTAAATCAAACAGATTAACCAATCCATCACTTCAAATACTTATCTTTTTATGATGAAAACATTGAAAATTTACTCTTCTAGAATTACCATGTGATTCAGCAATCTCACTTCTAGACATTTACCCCAAAATACTTGAAATCAGCTTGTCAAAAATATATCTGCACTTCCATGTTCATTATAGCGCTATCACAATAGCCATGTTACAAAATCAACTTTAGTGTCCATCAATAGATAAATGATTCTTCTAAAAATGTGGTATATATATATATATATATATATATATACAGTGGAATACGGTTCAGCTTTAGAAAAAACCAAAATTTTTTCATTTGTTACAACATGGATGGAATTGGAGAAGATTCTTCAGGTAAAAGAAGCCAGATACAGAAAGAATAATACTGCATGTTCTTACTTATATGTGAAAATCAAAACAATCAAACTTAGAAGCAGAGTGTCGAATGATGGTTATAGAAGCTGAGGATTGAGGCAAATGAGGAGATAATGGTTAAAGGGTACAATGTCTCAGTTTGACAGGAAAAATATGTTTCTTTAAAAAATTCTATTGCATAGTGTGGTGTATACAGTTATAATACTAGAGTGCTTTACTTTTCAAATTTGCTTAAAGAGTAAATTTTAAATGTTTTAACCACAAAAAAATTTATGTATTTGAGGTAATGGATACATTACCTAGCTTGACCTAATTATGTCACATTATATTCATAAGTCATAATATCACTTTGTACCACATGAATTTATACAATTGGAAATCATTTATTTGCAATTGAAAAATTAACAAAAAGCCTGATCAATGATCTTCAATACTTTTATGACCATCAAAAGCAAGAAATGTCTCAGAAGCTGTCACAGGCAAGAGGAAGGAAGCTAAGGAGTTATGATGACTAAGTGTAATATGAAACCCTGAATGTGGCCCTGAAACAGAAAAACATTAAGAAAAAAACTCATAAAATCCAAATAAAGTGTGGAATTTACTTTAAAAAAGTAATCATAAATGGAATTTCAATGTTCACAAGTGACAAACATAGAATATATTATCAACATCATTTTAATTAGAGAAATGTAAAATAAAATGACATTGAGATATAGCCATGTACTTAATAGCTAAAATGTTAAAAATAAACTATAAGAAATATTGAAATTTGGAGCAAAATGAACCCTTACACACTGTGGTAAAAGTTTAGACTGGTCCAATCACATTGGAAAACAGTTCGCTGTCATTTATTACCATTGACTAGATAGATAGATAGATAGATAGATAGATAGATAGATAGACAGATTTTAAGGACTGGCAATTTCATTTTGCAGAAAGAGATGTGTACTTAAGTGTTTTTGGTATCTTTAATAGTAGTTCTAAATTGCAAAAGCAGCAAATATATTTCAAAAGATAAGTTGTGGTACATTCATGGAAAGAACTCCTACACTTGTAAGGAAAAATATGAACAAATAACACATATATAAAATGATGAAAGAAAAAAGTGAGATACAAAATATATGCTGTATAGTTCTATTTGTGTAATACGTAAAATAAAAAGAAACTACATTATATATTAAACAACAAATGACTGGTTGTTAAAAAATAATGAAATATTATTTTATTTAATAATGAAATATTAACTAGTTGTTTAAAAATATTTACAATGAAAGACAGCATATTAATTTCATGTGACGCGATTTTTCCGGTAAGAGAGAAGATAGGGATTGTGAGGGAACACAAGTGGGGCTTCCTAGCACTGGCAATGTTATTTTTAACCTATTTTAGGATTACACAAGTCTTCACTTCCAATAAATCAGTAAGCTGTATGTTTGATTGTAATTCTTAATATGTAAAATATCATAACAAAGATAAAAATAAAGAAAATAAACGCAAAAGAAAATGAATTAAAAATATAACATATTTTCTTCAAGACATTTTATTTTCAATGTAACAGAGAAAAGTGCAAATGTTATTTGACCCATTAGTTGTTAATCTTTGCATGATATGTTGATCATAAATATGTTGAAGTTGAAATGTATACAAAGGTTTGGAGAAGAGGAGTGACAGTGACTTCAACACACAAAAATACAAATAATGTGAGTCCCTAAATAGTTCTCTTTATACACAGATATCTAAATACCTCCTAACACTTTGGATTCGTAAGTAAATTTTTAAAGTAAGTATTTCTAATTAATGTCTCAAACATTCTCATAATTATCTGAATTTTAATACCAATACAATATGAAATTTTGAGAAACCTTTCTATACATGAGCAATCAATTAAATTTTATATTCATTTATAAAATATGAGAGATAATGTTTAAAAACTGTAACATATTCAATTCCTTAGTCTTTGATTTTCCAAGTAGCTCATTAATAAATCTTCTCTTCATTGACAAGCAAATAGCAGTTTATCTTATGAAAACAGATTTGATTTAAATGGCAAACCTAGTCCCACTGATGGAAAAGTGCTTCTGCTCTCACACATAGCATTTCTTGGAACATCGGTAATTATTTGCAGAACTCCTTCCAAATTAATAGTCAATTTTTCAGGGATCAAGAAAATCAATGTAAGAGATTTCACACTATTAACCCTGAATTAAGATCATGCCAAGAATTACTGGGAATGTAGGGCTCTTATTGTATCTATCAATGGTTACCCACATTTAGCCAGTTTTGTTATTTCTTACGCAAACATGGAATAGAACATTGGAGTAATACACACGAATACTGATAATTCACTTGTTTTTCTTGATGAAAGTTATTTCTTTTTCTTTGACTATTAAGATTTGTTATCTTATTTTCTATAGGACTGCTGCAGAAACAATCAGAAAAAGGACTTAGCAGTTAATATGATCTCTTTATGTAGCAACGTCACCACAAATAAGGTTTACTATTACTATATTGGACTAAAACTCTATTTTCCAAAAAAAAACAACTGTTTTTTTGTTTTGTTTTGTTTATAAATCCAGAGCAGCTTCATAAAGATCCTATTTACAGAAATACGAGCAGGGATATAGTAAGCACAAGGTAATACAAGATAACAACATCAGGAAGCAACTATTACCATCAGGAGTGACAAGTTACTGGGAGATACTGTGTTAGCTGTGTGGAGGGATCTTTTGACATAAATTGTGGTTTTGGGTAGAAGGATGAAGTGAATGTACATATAATAGCCTAGCAGTTAATGAATTGGGAGGATTGACCTCAATTTCATCCTTCTTTTCAATTTCTTATTGTGGATCCTAATATCAAACTCAAAGGGAAATCAAACAGCAAGGAAACACTTCAATGTAGCGCATACTGGTCATTCTACCAAGGCATGAAATAGAGTGGAAAAGAGATGGGTGCGCATCTAAAGGGGAAAATTGAAGCTATCTTGCACATGCTGTGTCTACCTTCATGAATGACTGGATCCAAGAGATGGAATGTTGTTGTTAGGAATCTTCTTTTGTCAATTTCTTGGTTTTCCTCTCCTCTGTGTTGACATTATATTCAGGAAAACTCTCCCTACATGTTGGATTTTTTTTCTATTAATTTTGCTCTATTTTTAAATTTCTACTTTTTTTTTAGACCCCCCCCAACATTTGTATTCTATCCAAGTCTATCGATCCCTGCAACCAAAGATTGTGTTATTTCAATGTGCTGTAACAAAAAAGTCTCAGAGGAGAGACTCTGATTGATTATGCTTAGTTTCTGTGCACATTTCTCAACCAATCAGTGTAACTGAAAAAATATAGTGCTATGTCTGGCCACAACACTGTTACTGGATCATGCCTAGGTCTTAGAGGAGTAGAGAAAGAAGGAGTAACTCAATCACAACAATGTGTATTAAGACTGAATGGAGGTTCCTCAAAAGACAAACAAACAAATAAGCAGGTGCTACACCACATGAAGGGGAAAGGGAATTTGGGGTAAGCAAAACCAACATTTATTACATCTTCTACTTTCACTCATTACATTTTGCTCACTGTGCTTTAAATAAATGTTCTGACAATAGTAAGATGGGTTTATAGTTTCTATACGGCTTAGGTGTTTTATTTTTTAAATAAAAGCTTTTCTAAATTATTCTTATTTGAAGTCAAGGTTGATAACAAGTAATATAGTTATTCATCTATAAAAATTTTAAAAATAATTATATTAGTGAAAGCTATATTTGTTCTCAATAATACACTATCTAATTTCAATCCAAATAATATCTTACAGTAAAGAAGTTACTGTTTCAACTAATAAGCAGCCATGTTTATATCCTGAGATTAACAGGCCACTATGAAGGGGTAAATAAATATGTCTGAATAAGATAAACACTTTATAAAGTAGATACCTTTGAGGAGTACTGAGCTTTCTGGAAATGTAGCCTTCAACATGACACATAAAATTCCCTCAACTTTAGTACAGTTCTGAGGTTTTTCTTTGATTTCTTAATATTGTTTAACAAGTATACCTATTAAATACCTATCAGAAAAAAAAAATAACTTTGATAGGTGATACGGGAAAAATAAATGTTGAAATACCACTTGCCCATTCCACAAGCCAACATAAAGATTCATACAAACATGAGGGGATATTAGTGAGAGATATATTAATTCTTATAAAGTCAATCTCAATAATTTATTGAAGGAAATGAGATTTGCATTGATCTTGTAAAAGAAGACTTTTAGAGAGTTGATACATTCTATATTCACAAGATTTTATATAAATTCCAAGCTATGTTACAATAATAAATATTTAGTAAATAAATATATTCACATATTAATAAATTAATGCACAATAATGTTAAAAAGTTTTTAAGTAGGGTATAAAAGATGGTATAAAGGTTTGGAATTGGGAAACAAGAGGTATGTTTAGAGAGAAAAAAAGATCCAGACAACTGGAATATGATTTTTTACTTACCTTAGATGTGGGCCATTAATGAACACCTGAGTTAGTTCTTTACTTTTCATTATTTCATCAAGATAGTGGCATTACCTTGGAGCATTTCTTCTATAACGAGTGTGTGCTTCCTGAATGCCTTTATTCTTAGGCATTTCTCAAGAAAGCACATGAACCGGCTCCTTTTTTTTTTTTTTTTCTTTCTACTTTAAAAAGAATGAGAGACACTTTTCCTTTAAATACTCCCTTAGGTTACTAGTAATGGAGAGAGGATATAATTGTGCCTACATTGAACAAATTGCTAGCTGAAATGTCATTTTATAGCAGGCCAATGAAAGACTTTACCCAATTTTCTTGCTTCAGTATAAAGAAAAGCATCATCAAACATTTGATTGCCGCACTGTAACTTAAGACGTAGGCTTTAGTTTCTACTTTTTAGCACATTGCAGAATATTTACTCTGTGTTCTTGATCCATTCCGCCCCTGTTAAAAAAGCAGTATCAGTTTGACACTTTGTACTCTGTATTAGTGAGATACTTATTTCCCAAGAGGTGTTCTAGAACTTTAAACCTCAACATTAGCAAACTGCTAACTAAAGCCACAAAATTTCTCCAAATGTTTCTTTTCATTTAAAAATTATCTATGCCTGGTTTCTTCAATTCTATGCATAATTTGTCTTTCCCACTTCTCTCCAATTGTCAGATCTTCCTAACTACTTATTCACATGCAAATAGCAGGGCAGGCATAAGAAAAACTACATTTGCAGTAAAATCATGAAGTAGAGATTAAACAGTTGTATCAGGACTAAGGCACAGACATCAACTGCTCATGGCTTTCTTATTTATTTATTTATTCCTCACTTTTTTTTTGCAAGAAATAACTTACGATATTCATAATTTTAGTCAACATAATTATATATTTTATATTTAAGTGGGTCATATCTGCAGATTGAGTAAGAATACACAGAAACATTGTCTTTTTTCACTTGGTTTTCAATTAACAAAGTTTGTTGTAATTCTTTGATATGCAGATTAATATAGACTTTTTAGTTGTGTATCTATTTATCTGAAAATCTCTTTGGTGTTTCCCAGTGTACTAAAGACATTTAAAAGATCTTTTAATTTTTTAAAAAATTTTAGGACCATATTGGTAACAATGACCTACTGATTTTATAAATGCCTCTCTCTTTTTAAAAATTTTTTTGGGAAAATAATAAAATCAACTTTTTATAAGCACAAAATAGGAAAATGAAAATATTCATCTTTGGATTGATAGCATAAAAAGCTTGCATCTTAACCCATCTCCTTTCATTTTTAAATTTCTTATTCCTCAGTGGAAAGTAGATATCTTCTGCTGTGGGGGTGAGGGGAGGGAATTTAGAGAATGGGCCAATAGATGCAGCAAACCAACATGGCACACATATACCTATGTAACAATCCTCCACCTTCTGCACATTATCCTGTTTTCTGTTTGTTTGTTTGTGTTTTTTAGATGAAACATAGAAGAAAAAAGAAAGAAATCTTCTGTTGGGATGATAGCAATGGACTATAGTATGCAGGGCAATGTTGCCATGTTAGATGAGAAGCCTCCATTAGAGTAAATGCAGCACTTACACTTGCCTTAAAGTTGAGTCCAATTTCAAAAATTGAAAGTCCTTCAAATTATGCATTTTAAATTAT
The DNA here is from genome assembly GCF_048565385.1 of Saimiri boliviensis. Taxonomy (NCBI): domain Eukaryota; kingdom Metazoa; phylum Chordata; class Mammalia; order Primates; family Cebidae; genus Saimiri; species Saimiri boliviensis. The sequence goes on along the minus strand of NC_133470.1, from coordinate 75,648,760 downwards.
GATTTGCAATAGAATTAGACTGAAGGAGGTATGCACAATCGCTCCTAACACTGTTAGTAGGCTGGAGGTTCCACAACAAGAGAGACAACCTAAAAGGCCTAGGGAAATCCTCCCACAGTATGCTCACTTTCACATTGTAAATACAACCCCAGGTAAAGCAGACCCCCATCCCACCTTTCAGATAATTGTTGCAGGCGTTCTGCCCAAGGGGAAAGGAAGGATGTAAGGGATAATAGCACAGCATCTATGTCTGAGGAGACTAATTTCATTTAAAACAGAGAATAGAGAACTATATGCTTAGGGACATGGTAGTAAACAATCAAAATCTTGGTAAGAAACATTTAAAAGGTGAATGATAGCTTCTTGAGAAAGCAAAATGTCAAAGCAGTCAGAGATTCAATGAAGAGAACCAGGAATAAAGACACCCAAGAAAAGCCCTCCTGACATCAGAGTCAGTTCTGAGTTTTGAGAAGTCTTTGCATAAGCATAAGCTTGCACCTACTGAGCAGCAGCCCCAGCAAGTTGTGGTGCAAAAATGAAATTATTCCCCAAGCTACATGCAAACTCAAAAAAACCCATGGCAGAAATGACATCGACATGACAGGCTTCAAAACAATCTCTGACAAAGCAGTAAACCAAAAGTTACTTTGACACATCAAATACTTTTTGGATGCCAGACCTAAAAGCAATATCATAGTAATCTTGGCAAAGAAAATACCTACTCAGGAGCTATCAGAGAAAGAAACACCAATCTACTAGTCCCTGAATGAATATGAGGTAAACATACATAACATAATCTTCATGAATTGTGATAGAGACTTTTAAGCCACACACCTGCATGCCTGAGTGCACACACACACCCCTAAAGGCAAAAATTAAAAATCTAGCAGGCTAAGAACACAATCGTTAACTAGTACATGGTAAAAGCTGACCTAGTGGTGACATTAGATAACCAAGCTAAAAGATAAAAATGGAGAAAACATCAGTAGGAACATCAGATTCTACTCACGGTGGAGAAAATATGTTTTTCAGAATTAAGTAAGCCAAGCCATTAAACAAACGAACAAAACAGAAACATACGAGAATATGATAGTAATCCCCTTACCTTTCCTATTGCTTTGAGCAGCCTATTTTTTTGTTTAAAAATTAGACATTTTTGAGAAGTTATAACAATTCTAGATAACCTGTATTATCTAAAATGCCCTGATTTCAACAAAAAATGTAATATGTTTAAATAAACAAGAAAACGAGACTGATAAATAGGGAAATAGCCATGCAAAAGAAATAGACTTTGAGGAATACAAATGTGGCAACTGATTCAGAAAATATTTTCAAAAAACTATTATCACTATGTCCACAAAGCTAAAGAAAAAAAAATGTTAAAATTTGAAGGAACGTATGATGATAGCCCTTCACCAAATAGAGAATATTAAAACATTGAAATAATTAAAAAGGATTTAGTTGAAATGTTAAAGTTGAAAAATATAATGACCAAAATAAAAAACGAACAAGAAAGTTCAATAGATTTGAGCTGTCATGAGAATCAATCAGTGAACATGAAGATAAATTATTAGAGATCAGTATTCTGAAAAACAAAGAGAAAAAAATGAGGAAAAATGGCAGTATCAGAGAAATATGGTGCAGCGTTAAGCATACTAATGTATACATAATGAATGTACCAGAAGAGAAGAGAAAACAAGAGACAGAAAAAAAGTGTTTGAGAAAATAATGACTGAAACATTTCCAAATTGCATGAAAAATATTAATTTAGACGTTCGCAAATCTCAACAAGTTCCAGATAGAGTAAAAAGAGGAAGATCCACACTCAGACACCTAATAAGAAAAATGTTGAAAGACAAAGAGAAATTATTGAAATCAACAAGAGAAAAATAATACATCATGTAGAATATAAGAACTATATCTGACTTTCCATCAGAAACAACAGAAGGCAGAGGCATTGGGACAATATATTCAATGTGCTAAAAGTAAAACAAAATTAAACAAAACAAAAACTGTCAAGCAATCAATCAAGAATGTTTTGCAAAATAAGGCCTTTTTCTGTTATGGAAAAATTGACGTAATTCGTTTCTAGTATACCTACCTTACAAGAAATAGTAAAGAAAGTTATTTAGGGTGAAAAACTGATAATTATAGAATAATTTGAAGCTTCATACAAAAGACACTGGTAAAAATAATTATGTAATTAGAGAAAATGATATAGTTGTATAATCTTCTTTCTTCTCTTATTTGAAGAGCAACTGCATAAAACAATATATAATTTTCTTGTTGAACCTGTAATATGTGGAAATATAATTTATGTAACAATATTAATACAAGAAGGTTGGAACAAAGATGTATTGTATTAAGAATATAGTAACAGACAATGCATCATATTCAGAAGAAGAAACATAAATATGTCCACAGTTGCCACTTTCATTCAACATTGAATTTTAGGTTCCAGCAAGGCCAATTTGAGAAAGAAATAAATAATAAATAAATAAATACCATCTAGATTGAAAATGAAGACTTAAAGGAATTTTATTTTCTGATAATGGTATTCTTATGTAAAGAAGATCCCAAGGGATACTCTAAAAATTTATTAGAAATAATAAGCAATTTCACTAACTTTGTAAGAACACAGGATCAGCATACAAATATCAATTGTATTTCTACATATTTTGATTGAGTAAATAAAAAATGAAATTAAGGAAATAACTTACTTTAAAATAGCATCAAAAAAATTAAATTCTTCTGATAACCATCTTTCTACTCTCTATGTCCAACTAAAAACTTAATGAAAGAAGTGCAACACTTTGATACTGAAAACTATAAAAGAAATAAATAGTAGGTATACTATGTTTACAGAACAGAAAACAATATTGTTACCATAATATTCCCTAAGTTGGTATATAGATTAAACACAAATCTAATCAAAATCACGTCTTTTTTTTTTTTTTTTTTTTTTGGCAGAAATTGTCAGATGTTCCCAAAATTTATATGGAATTTCAAGGCACTCATAAGAGCCAAAGCAATTTTGAAAAAGAAAAAAACAAATAGAAAGTTTCAGACTTTTCAATTTCACAATCTACTGCAAAACTAGTCATCAATTATTTGTAATACTAGCATGAAGGTATAAATATAAATCAAGGATTAGAAATTAGAGTATAGAAACAAACCCTTACATTTATGGTCAATTAATTTTTGACAACTGCACCAAGATAATTCAATGGGAAGAAAGCACATTGTGTAGGTACCACTAGATATCTACGTGCAAAAGAATGAATTAAAATCCCACTTCACACTATTTGGAGAACCTGAAATTAATAACTTCCTGAAGGGAAAAGTGATTGCAAAGTATGTGTTTATTGAAAGAAGGAGCAAGAAAAATAAAGAATCTAAATTCACACTTTAATTATTTAACTTCTCATAGCTCCACTTCAATATTACTAAGGCAGCTTGGAAACTGTCCAGAGTGGATAAAGTGAATAAATAAAAGATAATGCTCATTATTTTTCAAATAAATATGATGCATAAGCTGATGTAGTTCTAAAGCATAAAAGCTGATTTAGATGCATGACATTTGCAGACAGAGAAAATAGAAATAAAACCAAAATTGTTTACATGTTTGTAAGTCAGAAAAAAATGACAGATTTAGTATTACTGTCACTTATTTAGGAGAAAATCAGCCATCATTATGATCACATTTTGATGTGGGTCACAGCCCTGCACTCAGTGAAAATAATGCAGGATTGTTGCTGATCTAAGAAACGATATTAGCACTCAGGGTCACTTGAAGGAAAAATTTCCTTCTCAAGGTATTAACCATTTCCAGTGATCCTTTGTCTCAAGTATCTCATTCAAAATAAAATTGGTGTACCTTATAAAGATGTGACCACAACAACAAAACTGTTCCCTCCATCCTGAAACTACTGACAAGTTGCTTTGAGACTGACAATTTAATTACAGTCATACCTATTGCAAACTCTAGCTCTGTTCCAATATAGCTGGTAAGTCAGGTAGACAGAGCATATATTATAGCAATAGGAATAAAATAGATGGTACCATTAGTCTTCATGACTCTTGATTCACCTGACTGAATCTCTCCCTTCCTAAGTTTATATATACATATATATGCTACATTTATGTTAGATATACATATATGACGTGATTACATAACCATAAATATTACCCATTCCCAAGAATACAAATCCCTGAAACAGGTACTCATAACCATGTATGCCAGGCAACGGATTTGAGAAAATAAGAAAATGCACCGTAGAGTTCTAGATAAGGAGTGTATACTCAAGTACATTCAATTTCTGATTTAAGCATATGGAGTTCAGTTGAGAAAAGTTCTGCCTCTTATTTAATTCAATGACAAGGTAATCATTTTTAAAAAGTATTTTCCCTTGTGACATGATGCTACTATCAGACACTTGATACGGCAGTTTTTCTCAAGAACACATATCCTTGAGGAATCGCCACACTGTCTTCCACAATGGTTGAATTAATTTACATTCCCACCAACAGTGTAAAAGTATTCCTATTTCTCCACATCCTCTCCAGCATCTGTTGTTTCCCGATTTTTTAATGATCGCCATTCTAACTGGTGTGAGATGGTATCTCAATGTGGTTTTGATTTGCATTTCTCTGATGACCAGTGATGATGAGCATTTTTTCATATGTTTGTTGGCCTCCTGTATGTCTTCTTTTGTAAAGTATCTGTTCATATCCTTCACCCATTTTTGAATGGGCTTGTTTGTTTTTTTCTTGTAGATCTGCTTTAGTTCTTTGTAAATTCTGGATATCAGCCCCTTGTCAGATGGGTAGGCTGCAAAAATTTTTTCCCATTCTGTTGGTTGCCGATTCACTCTACTGACTGTTTCTTTGGGGGAGGGGCGGGGGGGTGGGGAGGTGGGAAGAGATAGCATGGGGAGAAATGACAGATACAGGTGAGGGGACGGAAGGCAGCAAACCACACTGCCATGTGTGTACCTATGCAACAATCTTGCATGTTCATCACATGTACCCCAAAACCTAAAATGCAATTTAAAAAAAAAGAACACATATCCACCCATTATAAGTACAGTCGATACAATTTGACAATATAATATACATGTAGCCTTTATTTTTAACTACACAGTTACTTCATGTCAAAATGTGGCTTGTGGGGAGGGTTCAAGATAGCTGACTAGAGAAATCAAATACTCACCTCCTCCACAAAGAACCAAAATTTTTAATAGATAGTCCCAATTTAAATACAGCATCTAAGAAAGAACACTAAAATTCAGCTGAGATGTGACAGTAAACACCTGAGTCATGGAAGAAGAGGGAAGTAAGACAGGCAGCACAGCCCGAATTGTCTGGGATCCTGGAGATGCTCTCCATTTCAAGGAAAGAAAAACTGAATGATTCTCAGTGGCACATATTTCCACCATGGATTCCTAATCCCCTAACCACTGGAGAGTCTCTTGACACTTACAGGCCCTGAGACTAACATAAGGAGCTACCTGGAGACCATGTGATGACAATGGTCCAGATGAGGAACTTACACCTGGTCCCACACAACCCCTGAGATTTAAGCAACTGCATGCCTGTCCGATTTTGAGAGTCTAGTTCATACCAGATTATAGTTTGCCCTCAGGCCCAGGAGAACCAGCATCTCCACATCTTCAGAGCCCCACAGACATTCCCCTACGCACACCTGGAGGATTGCAGATACACAATGATGGCTAGACCCAACAGTGCAGAAGGGTCCCCAGCACTCTAGCCCACACAGCGTCCTACACTCTGGGAAAAAGGCAGTACAGTGACCTGGGGAGACTGTCCCTAGGACAAAGGAAGCCAAAGCACATGGTCTCCAGAGCCTGAGATTTGCCTGTCTGAGGCTGCCAAGAGCAACCCCGACCCCGTAAACATTTAGGTGACTGCACACCAGCAAGGTTCTTGAGGACAGTGTCCACACACACTTCCATTGCCACTGCAGCTGTCAGGGGCCAGAGTATGGGCTCCTCAGAGCCTGAAAGCCACCTACCTATCTGGGGCCACTCCAACTGACTGCAGCTTCCTTTCCACCAGTGGTGCAGCTGCTGTACACTAATGTATGCCCTGAAGACAGGCTCTCCCCGTGCACTGCCACTGCTGTCACTGTCTCTAGGTCTCAAGTACATGCTCCTCGGAGCCTGAAAGCTGCTTGCTTGCCTGAGGCTGCTCCCACTGACATCAACCCCATTCCCTCCAGCGGCATGACTGCTATGCACTCAAATGCACACTGAGGTCAGGCTGTCTCCACTCTCAGGTATGGGTGGCCCCACCCTGCTCTTCCCAGCCTATGTTCATGTGCACCACCAGGGGTTATGGGGAGAAACCTGCCTGACCTACAAACACTATCCACAGTGCCTGAATATACTGACAGAGGTCTAGGGATCACCATCCCAGTCCACCACCACTGGCATCTATGCACTCCTCTGAGGAGTCCATTCAGCCTGCTGCTACCAACACTGTCACCCACCTACACACTCCAACTGGGGGCCTGGGGATTGACCAAAACAGCTGATTGCAGCTGCTGTTAACATTAGTGTGTGCCACCTGAGAGACCAACTGTTGTCCCACCACTGCTACTATCATCCCTCATGTTAAGGACATTGCCCAGGGGCCTGAGGTCCTGCCCACCTTCCTGGCCCACTGCCGCAACTGCCAGCACCTGAGAAATGTGCCTAGAGGCTTAGGAATTGGCCCACCTGAACCCACTAACACCAGTGCCATGCCCTGGAACCCAAGAATGAACACATTTAGCCCACCACTGCCATCATTGGACTAGCTCACCTGTTGTCCCCATTCCCACCAAAGCCTCCACTAAAAAACAAACCAAGCCGATGAAGAAATCACAGACTCCACTAACACTGCTTATAGCAGGAAAAATCATATGGAGGCTGTACTATTCCATACATATAGAATCAAAGCTAAAGTATTCTACCCAGCCGTCACCATAGTTGCATTTTCAGAAAAAAGTCTTTCACAAAAATCAATCCAAAACATTTGAAGAAATGATTATTACATTAGACAAACTGATATTAATGTAAGAGAACAAGAAACATGAAAAAGCATTGAAATGTGACACCTCTAAAAAACACAATTCTCCAGCAATAAATTCCAATAAAAAGTATGAAGTGACAGAAAACGAATTTTAAAATATGATATTAAAGAACTTATTGAGATAAAGGGAACACGGGTAAACAATAGAAGGAAATCAGATAAACAATTCAGAATATCAATGATAAATTAATCAAAAAATAGATATTATTTTAAAATAATGGACCTAATAAACTCAATAATTTTAAAAAATTACATTTGAGAGCTCCAAATGTAATTTTTTTTTCAAGAATAACTTTGTTTTATTATCATGATTTGTGAAAAGCAACAGGGTAGACAGTTCAAGGAAGGACACAGACAGTGCCCTGTTTAGGTTCCAAATTTCTTCTTTTTGATGGATGGTGGGAGCTGAGCACTGATGTCATCCTGAGGCCGTTCTACTGCCACGAGTGTTCTTTTATCCAAAAGATCCATGAAGAGTAGAGGCTTATATATCTTAGAAATTTTAAAAGCATGAGCTGTGTGCCTCTGGATGACATCTGATTCATTCGTGGGAGGAAACGGATTGTAGAGTAAGGTTTTGTCATTTGGAAGGGGCAATGACTTGTCAATGATGCATAACATGTAGGCATCATGGAGAAGGATGTGCATCGGTCTCTTTGGATGAAAACTGATATGTGTGATAGCAGATGAAATAATTAAAAAAACTTGAAGACCGGTATTTTCAAATAACCCAATCAGGAAAAAAAAAGAAAGAGAAAAAATAATAAAGAATATTCCAAACCTCTATGACATATAAAACACCATAGAGTGACTGAATATTTATTTATTTATTTTTTGTATTCCATAAAACAAAGAGAAAGCCAAATCCATAGAAAACCCATGTAACAAAATACAAGCTGGAATGTTCCTTAATCTAACAAGTGGTTTAAACATACACATAGAGGACACTCAGAAATCCTCAAATAGATGCAACATAGAAAGACCTTCTTCACAGCACAATAGAATCAAACTCTCAAAAGTCAAATGCAAAGAAAGAATTCTAAAAACAGCAAGAGAAAAACATCTAGTCACATATAAGGGAACCCCTATGAGATTAACAGTGGATTTTTCTGCAGAAATCTTACAGGCCAGGAGGTAATGGGAAGTGCCTAAAGAAAAAAAAAAAACAAAAAAACAAAAAAACAACAAAAAAAAACTGTCACCCTAGAATGCTGTACTCAGGAAAGTTATCCTTCATAAATGGAAGAGAAATGCACTCTTTCCCAGACTAGCAGCAACTGTGAAAACTCATCACCATAGACTGGCTGTAAAGAAATTCTTAAAGGAGACCTAAACATGGAAGTGAAAGCACAATGTTTACAATTATTAAAATGCACTGAAGTATGAACTCACTGGTAGAGCAAACAGACAAATGAGAAGGAGATAAGCCTCATATGTTACCACTACAGAAAACCACCAAATCAAATTGATAAACAATAAGAGAGAAAGACAAGAACAGCATACACAGCATAGCCAGAAAACAATGAACAAAATGACAGGAATAAGTCTTCACATATTTATAATAACGTTGAATTTAAAAGGATTACATTTTCTACTTGAAATATATAGACTGGCTGAACAAATTTTAAAAAGTGGACTAACTATATGCTACCTATAAGAAACTTACTTAATCTGTAAAGACACACGTAGACTGAAGGTAAAGAAATGAAAAAGTACATTTTACACAAATGGAAACTTAAAGCAAGCAGGGGTAGCTATACATATATCAGATAAAAAACCTTAAGTAACAGTAAAAAGAGGCAAAGAAGGCTAATATATGATGATAAAAGTATCAACTGAGAAAGAGGATATAACAATTATAAATATATGTATCCCCCCAACACCAGAGCACCCAGGTATGCAAATATTATTAGATCTAAAGGGAGAGTTATACTCAAATACAATCTTATTAGGGGACTTTAACACCCCATTTGTAGTAACACATAGATCATCTTAACAGAAAACAACAAAAAATATTAGATATAAAGCAGACTTCAAACCAAATAAGTCTAGCAAATATTTACAGAACATTTTGTCTCATAGTAGAAAAGTACACATTATTCTCATTAACAAATAGAACATTCTCCAGGATAGGCCATATGTTAGGCCACAAAACAAACCACCACAAATTTTTAAAAATTTACTTTATTGAGTTCACAAATTTAAATGGTCTTCTCATTCAATAACATCCTCACAGACATGCCCAGGAACAACGTTCAATGCAAACACATCTTTACCCAATGAAGTTGACATATAAAATTAATTATTATTCTGCTGATATGTTTTGGCTGTGTCGTTACCCAAATCTCAATTTGAATTGCAATTCCCATCATCCCTACATATCATGGGAGGGACAAGGTGGAGATAATATGTTGAGTGTTTAAATAGAATAAATTTAATCCTTTTACTTCCTTGACTGCCTGCTTAATTAATAAGCAATTATAGCAAGGTTGCTGCACATTTATTATTTTCATATCTCAGCAATGAACAAGTAAAATTTGAATTTGAAACCAAAATACCATTTACATTAGAAGCCTCCAAAAATACTTAGCTATAAATATAAAAAAACATGTAGATATTAGTCCGTTTTCAAACTGCTGTGAAGAAATACCTGACACTGGGTAATTTATAAAGAAAAAGAGGTTTAATGGACTCACAGTTCCACATGGCTGGGGAGGCCTCACAATCACAGCAGTAGGTGAAGGAGGAGCAAAGGCACATCTGACATGGTGGCAGGCAAGAGAGCACGGGCAGGTGAACAGCCCTTTATAAAACCATCAGATTATATAAGACTTATTCACTATGGATAAGCATAGGGAAAAAATCACCCTCATGATTCAATTACCTCCCACTAGGTCCCTCCCATGACACGTGAGGATTATGGGAGCTACAATTTAAGATGAGATTTGGGTGGAGACACAGCCAAGCCATATCACTATACAAGATCTATATGAAGACAATGACAAAACATTAATGAAATAAATTTAAAAAACAAAGTAAATGAAATGATAGTCCATGTTAATGAATAGAGGTCAATAGTGTCAAGAAGTAAGTTATTCCAAATTGTATCTACAGATTCAATTCAATCTCTATCAAAAGTGCAGCATCTTATTTTGTGGGTCTCAGGAAAGTGATTCTAAAGTTTACATGGAGAAGAAAAAGACCCAAAATACCAAACAGAATATTGAAGGTAAAAACAAAGTAGAAAGACTCACACTATCTGACTTCAAGATTTACTGTAAAATTATAGCAATATAAAAAGCGTTGTATTTGTGAAAGAACAGACAAATCAATTAATGTAACCAAATAGAGGGTCCAGAAATTGACCCACATAAGTATAGGCAACTATCTTTGATAAGGAAGCAAAATAATGCAATGGAGTAAATACAATCTTAAAGAAATAGTACTGGAACAACTGGACTTCTACATCAAAAAAGAAAAAGTGAACCTAGACCCAGATATTACACTCCTCACAAAAATAAACTCAGAATAGATTATAGATTTAAGGTAAAACTCACAATTACAAACTCCTAGAAAATAATGTTAAAGAAAACCTAGATGATTTGGGTATGACAATGACTTTTAAGATCCAGTACTAAAGGCATGGTCCATGAAAGAAATTATCTATAAGCTGGGCTTCGTTAAAATTAAAAACTCCTTCCCTGTTAAAGGCAATGTCAACAGAAACAGAAGATGAGACACATACTGAGAGAAAATGTTTGCAAAAGACCTATATGTAAAAGGACAGTAATCAAAAATATATAAAGAACTCCTAAAATCAACAATAAGAAAATAAGAAACTGACAAAAAGATGACCCTAAAACTTAACAGTTGCCTCACAAAAGAAATATACAAATGACAATCAACTATATTTGTAGATGTTTCACATCATGTGTCACAAGGGAGATAGGGAGATGCAAATTAAAACAACTAAATAGGACACACCTATTAGGATGGCTAACACCAAAAATTAACACCACCAAATGCTGATAAGAATGTGTAGCATCAGGAAATCATATTCATTGCTGTGAAGATGAAAATTGGAGCAGCCACTTTGGAAGATAGTTTGGTGCTTTTCTAAAAAAACTTACTGTAGGATCCAGCAATCACACTTCTTGGTCTTTACGCAAAGAAGTTGAAAATTATGTCCACACAAAAACTGCACACAGATATTTATAGCAGCTTTATTTGTACTTTCCAAAAAGTGGGAAGCAACCAAGATGTCCTTTAGTGTGTGAACATATAAATCAACTGTGAACTATTCAGACAAGGGGTTATTATTCAGCACACACACAAAAATGAGGTATCAAACCATAAAATGACATGAAGGGACTTTAAATGCATATTACTAAATGAAAAAGGACAATCTGAAAATGCTAGATACTATATGATTCCAACGATGTGGCTTTCTGGAAAAGGCATATCTATACAGACAGTTCGGTCATTGCCAAGATTTGGGGGAGGGAGGAATAAACAGGTGGAGCACAGATAATTTTTAGGGCAGTGAGAGTACAATGTATGATACCGTAATGATAGATATACATCAATATGCATTTGTCCAAACCTACAGAATGTACACGCCAAGAGTGAACTCTAATATAAACTGTGGACTTTGGGTAATAATGATATGTTGATGCAGATTCACTGAATGTAACAAATGTATCACTCTGTTTAGGGATGTTGATAATGGGAGAGGCTAGACTTGTGGGGGAGTATGGTCTGTATAGGAAACCTCTGCATCTTCTTCTTAATTTTGCTGGGAACTGTAAAATATGAAGTCTTAAAAAGTAAATCTGGACACGACACTTACAACATTCCCGAAACTTGATTCAAGAAGGTTCATGAGCAGAAATCTAAAATGCAATAGTAATTTATTATTTTATTTATTTATTTATTTATTTTTGTATTTGTGGTACATATACACCATGGAATATTACGCAGCCATCAAAAACGATGAGTTCACGTCCTTTGTAGGGACATGGATGAACCTGGAAACCATCATTCTCAGCAAACTGACACAAGAGCAGAAAATCAAACACTGTATATTCTCACTCATAGGTGGGTGTTGAACAATGAGAACACATGGACACAGGGAGGGGAGCACTACACGCTGGGGTCCGTTCGGGGGAAATGTGGGAGGGGCGGGGGGGTGGGGAGGTGGTAAGAGATAGCATGGGGAGAAATTACAGATACAGGTGAGGAGACGGAAGGCAGCAAACCACACTGCCAAGTGTGTACCTATGCAACAATCTTGCATGTTCATCACATGTACCCCAAAACCTAAAATGCAATTAAAAAAAAAAGAATTATTTATTTATTTGAGACAGAGTCTCACTTTGTCACCCACGCTGGAGTGCAGTGATGCCATCTCAGCTCACTGCAACTTCTGCCCTCTGGGTTCAAGCACTTTTCCTGCCTCAGCCTCCTGAATAGCTGGAATTACAGGCATGTGCCACCACGCCCAGCTAATTTTTGTGTTTTTAATGGAGATGGGGTTTCACCATGTTGGCCAGGCAAGTCTGTAACTCCTGAATTCAGGTGATTCATCTGCCCCAGCCTCCTAAAGTGCTGGGATTACAGGCGTGACCACTACACCTGGCCACACTTAAGTTTTAAAAACATACATGAGTTTGGCAAGTACTACCATCTTGAAATACCTCTTCCAATATTGTCTTACATGGTATTTAAATTAAATCTTATCTAATTTAAATTAAATCTTATCTAATTTAAATTTGTTATGCTCCTAATCAGATTGTGCATTCTTTGAGAATGGAAACTCATGTCTTTCTTTGTATCTTCTACAACACTCAAAAGCATTCCTTTTACTCTGTAGTTCTCAAGAACAAACATAATTGATTTGATTTCTATCTTTGGTAATGTTGCTAAGAAATGAAAACTTTGCATGAAAGGTCTGTGGAATGACTGTGTGTGGAAGCCCTCTGTTTTCCATTTATTATTTATTTTTTTAAAAAAATTTCTTTGAGGTATTGAAAATTAAAAGAATAATGAAATACTATGACATACCTTTTGAAATATCTAGAAACTTACTGTTGATAATTAATGCTAGATAGGTTGCAGAACAATGTAAACCCATTTATTGGTAGTGGGAATGCAAAATGGTTGAGGTACTTTGGAAGACAGTCAGTCTCTTACAAAACTGTATGATCACAGTCACCACATGATCCAGTAGTCATGCTTCTAGTTATTATCGAGTTGATTTCATAACCTTTAATCACACAGAAACCCAAGCATGTTTATAGCAGCTTTATAATTGCCAAAAGGTGGAATCAAACAGATGTCCTTTAATAAGTGAAAAGATAAGTAAACTGTGGATAAACAAACTATGGTTTATTCATACAATGAATATTAATCAGTAGTTAAAATGAGCTATTAAACCATGAAAAGACAAAAAATATTAAATGCTTCTTGATAAAGAATCCTAAGATTCCAATTGTATAACATTCTGGAAAAGGTAAAATTATAAAGACAAAGTAACCCATAGTCATCAGGGCTTTAGGAATAATAAAGAGGGAGAAATAAATAAAGATCAGGCATTTGGATTACAATTAAGTTTTTCTGTATGATGCTATAGCGGTGAATGCAAGGCATTATGCACCGGTCAAAACCTGTAGAACCTTACTGTACAGAAACTGGCACATGTGCAGATTTAAAAGCATAAATTACGTGGTTGGAGGGTCACTTAAAACGCAGAGTGTGACAGGATAATCTAACTGTATTATAAACACGTAAAGCAACGTCACTTAATGGGAGAGAGAGAAAAGGTGCTGACTCAAGCAACTTTAGAAATGAGTAGGATCTGTAAGCATAAGACAATGAGAACATAAGACATGAACACTGTACTCTAGTTGATAAAATAGTTTCCCATGGGTGTATGAGCTAATAGCTCTGCTATACATGTGTACTGGAATTAAACATTTAATTAAATACATGGCTAATGGCAGGAATCAGTTTTCTTATAGTTGGAGTAAGAGTTTATAAACAAAGAAAAAAAACCTGTCCATATGTTAATGGATGACAATTGGAAACATCAGTATGAACTCACATTTAGCTTAAAATAGATAACAGATACGTACATCTAGAACTCTTTATAGATATGTGTACATATAAAAGTTGTCATACACAAATATTTTTCTCTGTCAGCTGAGCGAGGCTAAAAGAAGTAATACGTGAGTAGCAGGAACTACACCTAGTGGCTAAATAATGATTTCTAATATCATTCTCCAACAAAGGCACCAGAGCTCATTGGAGAAGTGGCTGGTTATAGGACTAGGGTAGAAAACACATGAGTCTGTGGCATCTTGTAGTTCCAAGAAGCAAGAGAATGATCAAAACATACATGCACATATATGTAAATATAAAACATACACATATACAAGGATGAGGGTATATGAAAGAAATAGCCTCCAATGTCAAAATGTAGAGAATTTTAAACAGCAAAATAAATAATGTAACACTAGATTTTAATGCCCAGAATAAAATAAATCTCTATAAAACTATACTGATAGAAATATATGATTCAATATATTAATTAATGGAAATGAATTATGAGTTCCCTATGCAGGATAATTTCTAATAATTTATGTAGGTACCCTGCCCTCAAGGTAGGCCTGCAAATACTCTTACATGTGGTACATGGTGACTTCCTTCCAAAGTGTGCTATATAGAAAGTAGGAAAAGTAGTACATCTACAGTGGTTGAGCAACTTGACAAATGACTTGAGGCAGTCAGTCAAAGTCAACGACAGTCATAAATCGTTTCGATGATATGGATTTTTGATATGATGAAAATGGTACTCTACCTCTGCAGTCCTCCTCCCAATAACTCATAACCCATGATCTACAATTAGAAAAACATCAAATTGCAATAGTAAACATTTTACAAAATGCTTGACTATTAATCTGTAAAACTTCTAAGTTAATCAAAAACAAGAAATGTCTTAGAAAAATGCCATAGCCAAGAGTACTTTAAAAAGAAATGACAACTCAATGTAATGTGTTATCCTGTATGAAATCTCTAAACAGAAAAAAAAGACATTAGTTAAAAACTAAGGAAATCTAAGTGAATTACGGAATTTTGTTACTATCAATGCATTAATATCAGTTCATTAATTGTAACACATATCATAATAATATAAGTTGTTAGTAGGTGAAATTGAGTTCAGAGTGTATGAGAATCCTCTGTACTATCTTTCCAGCTTTCCTGTAAATATGTAACTGATATAAAAATAAAGGGTACTAAAAATGATTACATCATTGACTAACATGTAAAGATTGAATAAATATGTGACATTGTATTTCCAGAATAAGAGTAATAAACAAAATTTTTTTTTTCAGGAAAGTAGGACCTCAGCTAAACTTTGGATATAAAATGGACAAGATGATCATTACCTACATAAAAAAGTAAAAATGTTTCTGAATCATTTGGTCCACTGAATTTTGTCAAATTGATCATTATTATTTTCTAATGTTCACTAATACACATTTTTCTCTAGTATTTATAAACTCTTTGAAGAAAGGGCGTGTTTTTCTTCCATAGATTGCCTACTACTGCATCTTCAATATAAAAGTTTCTCACAAAATATTTGATGACTTAAAATAAACACATATGTTTAAATGTAAGCTATACAGCATCATTTATCTATGCTAACATGTAATTTATTCTGATAATTTCAGAAATTGAAAGATTAGAATATCCACATGGTTCTGTGTTAATAGGTTACAAACATAGTTCTATAAACAGGTGATTTTTTTTTTTAAGGATAATGTGCAGATTTTTTTTTATGGTTTGCTTATTTTTTTTTTTTTAGTACAGATTCTAATTATCTGTTCTTAGGGCAGCTTCAGAAATTTGTGGTTTTAAAATGTCCTGAATTGGATTAGCAGCTAGGTTCAAGATTCACTGATTTGTTATCTTGTCTGATAGTGTTAATTTTTGTGTGGAGAGGCTCTGCCCATGGCCACAGACTTCTAACACCTAGAGAAGTTCATTGAAATGCCTGAAAAATGTGAAAAGAAAATTAACTTTAAGCTTAACCCTCAGTATATTTACACTGTTTTTAAAATGCACATTTTGTTATTCCCTTTTTCTGACACATACAAATGATTATTTTCCCAATGGATTTTAGTTGCACATACTCTTTATATATTAAGAGGTAACATCTCAATACACATTTATTAAAACCTTATTTCTGTAGTTCTAGTTCTACAAATTTATGGAGAGAAAATTAGCATTTAGAGTGTCAAAAATAGACCAGGATAATATGACAAATTTTAAAATAAATATATCTATTTATTCAATAAAAATTTTTATTTTGCTGTTTTATAAATCACAAATTTGTTTTTATTTTTTGAGGAAGACTATAGTAGGGTCAGTATCTTATCATTTTCCTTCACCTTCATTTGCAGGAT
Organism: Saimiri boliviensis; assembly: GCF_048565385.1. Classification (NCBI taxonomy): domain Eukaryota; kingdom Metazoa; phylum Chordata; class Mammalia; order Primates; family Cebidae; genus Saimiri; species Saimiri boliviensis. Next base: position 75,632,198 of record NC_133470.1, on the reverse strand, counting down.
TTAATGTTACAGCAATAGCTGTCAATATGAGACCCTGAACATGGACAAAAATGGATAGAGAGTATGATCACAGCAAAACAGAAAACCTAAGATATGCGACAGAAAAAGTGACCAGAACATAGAAAATGTTCATGTAGCTGATGCATGGCTTTTGACAATTGGGTCTTTTTCTGGATATAGTTGAGAGAGTAGCATAAATTGAAACTAACACCACTGGACAGGCTAGGAAACTAACACTTCTTCATCTCTTTATTGCTACATTTGTTCTTTTTCCAAAGTGGAAAAATGATTACCTGATTGAAAAAAAAAAAAAAAAAAAACTACAGAAACTGGCAATGAGGCCTGTCCTAGGGAAGCTTGAGACACAGGGGCAGTGAGTGAAGTTCTCAGTGTAACTGAAGTTTCTAATGCGTGTGCGTTTGACCAAATCAGACCTACAAGATGTGAGAATGGCACACAACATTTCTTGAATATCCATGAACATCTTTCTTTTGTCTAACTAATACCTCGCCACCCATTCTTCCTTGCCAAACCCTGGCATTGAATATTGAAATGAAAATACTCTATTTTATTCTTTGGATCCTACTATAGTCCATTTGTGTGATAAAGGAAAACCCAAGGCTGGTTAATTTATTTAAAAAAGAAGTTTATTTGGCTCACACTTCTGCAGGCTGTACGAGAACCATGGCATCAACATCTGTTTCTGATGAAGGCCTTAGACTACTTCTACTCATGATGAAAAGTGAAAGCGAGCTGGTGTATGCAGAAATTTCATGGTGAGATGGGAAGCAGAGAGAGAGAGAGAGAGAGAGAGAGAGAGAGAGAGAGAGACAAAAAGAGAAAGTGGGGAAGTGCTAGGCTCTTTTTTAAACAATTAGCTCTCACAGGAACTAATAGATCATGAACTCATTCATTACCATGAGGACGGCACCTAGCCATTCATGAGGGATCCACCTACGACTCAAACACCTACCATTCGACCACGCCTCCAACATTGGGGGCCAAAGTTCAACATGAGGTTTGGAGAAACCGACATCCAAAGTATAGCAGCTCCCTTGATTCTTTCTCTCTTATAGTAGAATTTGAGACTTAGTAATATTTCATTCCACCACACTTGTGAGTTCTGAAGCTAAGGTTAGGTTTCACTTGAATTCATCTCTATTTATATCTACATAATTTAGGAAATATTAGTTCCTAGAGCAGTCCACACTCACTTACTAGAGTTCAATATTTAGTTTTAGAATCAAAACCCTAACATTCAATCACGTTCCTTTTTCATTTGTTGCCTTTTTATGTATTTATCTTTGCCAGAAACCTCACAAGAAGAAATGATGTCAAGGCTAAGATTTAGTATCCCTTAGTTTGCTGGGTAAATATCATCTAAATACCATTCAATTTCAATAGGCATAATCATGAATGAAAGTGACTAGAATAAACGACCTAGCTGTCTGTTCAATATTCTCAATGTATGCTCCTGGGATCATGGCTGTGTGAAGGAAATGCAAAAAAACGTAATGAGAAAAAACAGTGAATGTGCAGGTATACAGCTTACTGCCCTGAACCAGTTATTTTCTTATAATAAAAGTAGGTTTCCAGGATAAAGGGCTCATTTGATACTTATTCAAGAGGGTCACACTTTGTATTTGCTTTTTAATGATTGCTTACTGACCTACTACATCCAAGTGACATTTGTTTCTCTTTTTAATGATAATACCAGAAAATCATACAAATAGAGTGGACTTCGAATTTACCTAACTTACTATCTCAGTTTTAAAACTAAAAAAGAATTGCAAATGAAGAATTTCAATCCCAGAAATTTAAGTGAGTCACAACTAAGGCTTTGTCAGCACAGCTGGGACTAAAGCATATTCCTTCAGACTCCAAGTCCTGACTGTTTTCCACTAAACCCCACTGCTTTGTTGGTGTTGCAAGAGTTAACATTAAAATGTGAAATATGGGCTCGCTAACAATGAATCCTAATTACTAAATGTGCTGTAAGAAGCACAGCAGAACCAATAGAAAATTGTGTTGTTACCCTTAAACACAGGGACAAATTTTCTGACACCAACAGAGTACTTAAGAGTAAGAAATATTCTTCAGCTACACTGTTGTTACTTTTACTTTAAGTTTTAAAAAATTTAATATGCACATAACTTAATAAATAAAAAAGCTTTATAATATTTGGTGATAAAACAATTGTTTGCCCACTCATTCCCTGCTTGTATCTCCCCAGAGACATTTTCAGCTATTTTAGATATTTTAAATGTTAACCTTCATTTCTTTAAATAAGATTGAACGTACTGATGTGTTAAACCATTCCTGCATTGCTATGAAGAAATACCTAGCCGGGCGCGGTGGCTCAAGCCTGTAATCCCAGCACTTTGGGAGGCCAAGGTGGGTGGATCACGAGGTCAAGAGATCGAGACCATCCTGGTCAACATGGTGAAATCCCGTCTCTACTAAAAATACAAAACATTAGCTGGGCATGGTGGCACGTGCCTGTAATCCCAACTACTCAGGAGGCTGAGGCAGGAGAATTGCCTGAACCCAGGAGGCGGAGGTTGCGGTGAGCCGAGATCACGCCATTGCACTCCAGCCTGGGTAACAAGAGCGAAAACTCCGTCTCAAAAAAAAAAAAAAAAAAAAAAGAAATACCTAATGCTGAGTAACTTATAAAAAGAGATTTAACGGTCTCATGATTCTGCAGGTTGTACAGGATGCATAGCAGTATCTGCTTCTGGGAAGGCCTCAGAAAACTTCCAATCACAGCGGAAGGCAAGGACAAAGCAGGCACATCAGGTGATGAGGACAAGAGCAAGCAAGTGAGAGAGTCTGAGGTGGAGGTGTCACATACTTTTTAACAACCGGGTCTCATTTGCACTCAGAGTGAGAGCTCAGGTATCACCATGGAAACGGCCTAAGTCATTAATGATGCATTCACCCCATGACCCAAACATCTCCAACCAGACCCTAACTCTAAGGGTGGAGATCACATTTCAACATGAGATTTGGGTAGGGACAAATATTCAAACTCTATCAGTCGATATTTTTTGATTTTATTATTTTGGACATTAGCCAATGACTTCACTGTGGAATATGAAAATTCAGCTGTATTTTTCCTCCCCATTTTGCAATACACTAACGTGCATTTCACACTCGCCTATATGTGAATATAATTTTATTATGGTTTTATTTAGATCAACTTTCAGATTTTACCTGCTTACTTTATGAATATTACTGGAAGCTTATAACATACTCTGGATACTTTTACTTTTGTGCACTTTATTTTATTTTGCCTGAGATTAATCATTGCTTGGTTTATTTTTTATTTAAGTGGATTTATATTTTTACAGCTTTATGAAGGTATTTTTGACCAATAGAAATTTTATATGTTTACAGAGTACAACATGAGATATATATATATATATATATATATATATACACACACACACATACATTATGAAATGATTAAATCAACAAACATATCCATCATTTCACATACTTATTTATTTTGTGATGAAAGCATTCAAAATTTACTCTCCTAGCAATTTGCAAATACACTCTATGTATTAGGCCATGCTCACATTGCTACAAAGAAATAACTGAGACAGTAATTTATAAAGAAAAGAGTTTTAATTACCCTTTTAAACGTTAAGAGTTTTATTTTTTTTTAATTGCATTTTAGGTTTTGGGGTACATGTGAAGAACATGCAAGATTATTGCATAGGTACACACATGGCAGTGTGATTTGCTGCCTTCCTCCCCATCACCTGTATCTGGCATTTCTCCCCATGCTATCTCTCCCCAACTCCCCACCCCCACTGTCCCTCCCCTATTTCCCCCCAACAGACCCCAGTGTGTCATGCTCCCCTCCCCGTGTCCATGTGTTCTCATTGTTCAACACCCACCTATGAGTGAGAACATGCAGTGTTTGATTTTCTGTTCTTGTGTCAGCTTGCTGAGAATGATGGTTTCCAGGTTCATCCATGTCCCTGCAAAGGACACGAACTCATCATTTTTGATGGCTGTGTAATATTCCATGGTGTATATGTACCACATTTTCCCTGTCCAGTCTATCATCTATGGGCATTTGGGTTGGTCCCAGGTCTTTGTTATTGTAAACAGTGCTGCAATGAACATTTAATCGGCTCACAGTTCTGCAGTCTGTACAGGCAACATGGCCAGCATCTGGGAAGGCTTTAAGGAGCTTTAACTCATGGAAGGCAAAGAGAGAACAGGCATTTTACATGGCAGGAGCAGGACCAAGCCAGGGAGGAGGTGTTATACATTTTTAAATAACAGGATTTCACAAGAATTCTATCATGAGAAGAGCAGCAAGGGGATAGTAAGAACCTATTTATGAAGGATCCACCACCATGATCCAATCACCTGCCACAAGATTCCATCTCCAACACTGGGGATTACAACTGGACATGAAATTTGAGCAGTGACATCATTTAAATTGTATCACTATACATGATTATTAAATAGTCACCATGCTCCGCAATAGACTTCTGAAACTTATTCATTCTAACAGAAAGCTTTTATCCTTTGACAGACATCTATCCATTCTCCCTTCCCAACCGCAAAGATGACTTTAAGTAACCACTATTCCACTCTCTGTTGTTATGAGTTTGACATTTTAAGAATCAACATATAAGTGAAATTATGCAGTATTTGTTATTTTGTGTCTGGTTTATTTCACTTAACATTCTGCAAATTTATCCTTGATTTCACAAACGACAGAAGTTCCTTCTTTTTTAAGGCCTAATAATATTCCCTTGTGTACATATACCATGTTTTCTTTATCCAGTAGGCAGAGTATAATTGGATCTTGGTGTCTTTTTTTTTTTTTTAACCTATTCAGTCATTTCATGCCATTTTATTGGATAATTTGTTGTATCTATATTTAAAGTAGTTATTTATAGGTAAGAACTTACTATTGTCATTTTCTTGTTTTCTCACTGTTTTTATTGTTCCTTTGTTTCATTTTTCTTCACATGTGCTCTTATTTTGTGATTGATGATTTTTTTGTAGTGGTATGCTCTGATTTGATTCTGGGGAAAAAAAATCCCACTTGACAATAATAGATGATCTTTTTAATGTATTGTTAAATTTGGTTTGCTAGTATTTTCTTGAGGATTTTTGTATCAATGTTCAGCAGGGATATTGATCTGTAATTTTCTTTGTTTGACGTGTCTTTGTCTGATTTGGGTATCAGTAGTAGTGGGCTCATAGAAAAAGTTTGGATGTACTCCTTCTTCCTCTGTTTTTTGTAACAGTTTTAGTATGATTGGCATCAGTTCTTTAATTTTTTTTTTTTTTGTATTCAGTAATGAAGCCATAGAATTATAGGCTTTTTTTTTTTGGCTGGGAGAATTTTTATTACAAATTTGACCTTGTTATTTATTATTGGTCTGTTTATGTTTTAGATTTCTTCATGGCTCCATCTTGGTAGGTTGCACGTGTCTAGGAATATATCTACTCTAGGTTTTATAATTTGTTGCTAGATAGTGGCACATAATAGCCACTGCTAATTCTTTGGATTTCTGTGGTGTCAGTTGTAGTATTTTGTTTTTTTACCTCTGATTTTATTTCTTCTTATCTTCTCTCTTTTTTACTTATTCTGATCAAAGTTTTGTCAATTTTGTCTTTTCAAAAAATCAACATTTTGTTTCATTGATTTTTTGTATTATTTTATTCATTTCAGTTTTATTTCTTTCTGCTCTGATCGTTATTATTTCTTCTACTAACTTTGGGATTGGTTTGCTCTTGCTTTTCTAGTTATTTAAGATACATCATTATGTTGTTTATTTAAAGTTTTTCTTCTTTTTTGATGTAAGAACTTATAGCTACAAACTCCCCTTTTAGTATGGCTTTTCTGTACGCCATAGATTTTAGTGTGTTGTGTTTTCATTATTATTTGTTTCAAGAGATTTATCAATGTCTTTATTAATACCTGCATTGACCCACTGGTCATTCAGGAGCGTATGGTTTCATTTGCATGCATTTGAATAGGTTCCAAAATTCCTCTTGTTATTAAAGTCTAATTTTATTCCATTATAGTCAGAGAATATGCTTGATATTATTTAACGGTTTTGAATGTTTTAAGACTTGTTGTGTGACCTAACATGTGGTCTGTGCTTGAGGATGGTCTATGTACTGAGGAGAAGAATGTATATTCTGTCACCATTAAATAAAATATTCTGAAAATAGCTAATATGTCTATTTGGTATGGTGCAAATTAAATTCATGTTTCTTCATTGATTTTCTGTCTGGATGATCTGTCTAATGCTGAAAATGGATGTTCATGTCTCCAGCTGTTACTGTGTTTGGGTCTACCTCTCTCTGTATTTATCAGGGTTCTTTAAAGGGACAAAACTAATAGAATAAATGAATATATTTGGGTAGTTTATTTGGAGAACTGACTTACATAATCACAAACTTCAAAAGTAGGGAAGCCAATAGTGTAGCCTTCAGTCTATGAACAATGGCCCAAGAGCTCATGGCAAATCACTGGTTAAGTCCAAGAGTCCAAAAGCTGAAGAACTTGAAGTCTCATGTTTGAGGGCAGGAAGCAGCCAGAAGTACAGCCAGGGTACTGCTGATGTTCACTTAACAGTCAGCGGCTCTTCATTCAATTCTGGTAAATGATGCCAGGCCTGGAACTCACACTTCAGGGCAGTGTTCTCCCCTCTGGTCCAGCGTAGGTGCAGAGATTCCATGTATGAGTGGAGGCCTGTCATTGAGCTAAAGAGAAAGTCCTCATTTGTCTTTCCTCTGCTTTTATCAAGGAGGAGGGGTCTCTCCTTATAGACCCCATAACTGTGAATGTGGTGGGTCACACCCAAAGCCAGCATATTTGAGAGTCTCATCCAAGACCCATGGCATACCACCTACATATCACTACTGATTTCTCAGGGCCCAAGGCTCTTTAGTCAGCAGCTGATGTATTCTACCCGAACTGAGTCCTTCTCTTCAAGAAGTGGGTTTTGTTCTGGCCCAGGATGAGTCTAGAAATGTCATCTTGGAGCGATGGCTTTAAATGGGGGCCTCATGACCCTGCCCAGTGCCCTGTCCTACTGTGGTTCTGCTGGCATACAAATTGCAAGACATAGTCTTTTCTACTCGTCTCTCCTCAAATGGAAGGAAGGGGTCTCTAAGAGCTGGGAGGTGTGCTGCTTGTAGATGGTGGAGGGGTGACACCAACACTTTCTCAGCCACCCTGACTGATATCTTACTAGGTCACATGCCCTCCAAGTCTACTGGCTCCAAGTCCACTATAGCACTAGGACTCGACTAGGAGTTGCAGTCCTCATGGCCTACACTGCCTTGCAAGTTTAACCCAAGGTGGCAAGGATTGTTGAAATGCGAGCTCCGATCACCTGGATAAGCATTTTTCTTCTGGCTAGGGCTAGTCTAAATGTTCCTTCCATGAGCATCAGCTGAGTTCTGCTTGGTGTTGGCAGCCCTGTGTTCAAGTGCAAAGTCCCACAATTGCTGTGTTCTCCCTCCCCCAAATGCACAGATTCTTTCTTCATGCTACACTGCCAGCTATGACAGGGTGATGAAGAAAGGTTGGTGACAGCAATTTAAGACTCTTTCCTACCCTCGTCAGTGTGTCTTTCAATGATATAAAGTTAAAACCAGGTACCAATTGCTCACCTGATTTTTTGGTTCTTACAAAGGTGCTTTGTGTGCGTGTCTGTGAAGAGCTGTTAAATTTGTCTTCTTGAAGAGAGGATAATTGGTAGAGGCTTTTATTTGGCCATCTTGCTCTGCCTCCTCTCCTATTATTTATTTATTTATTTTTTTGCAGTAAACTATTTCTTTTTTTTATATTCATGCAAACATACTCTGTTCTGAAAAATATAAAATCATGCATATGGATGGCATTCTTATAACGATAAACTAGGTAGAAAAGTAGGCCATAAGTAAACAAAAATCATAAGAAGAACAGAAGTTTGAATGTTGTCCAACAGATTTACAGGTAGGCAGAGAGCTCTAGATCATAGGAAATAATAATTCAAGTAAATATAAATATATATTAAAGAAAAGTTTCTAATTTTCAGATCATTTTGTTACAAATATTTTAAGCACCATATTTTATAGACCTTTTGTGAAAAGAATGTAAGTATAGTCCTTAAAAATAATATTCAAGTGATTGTATGCAGGTTTCTTTGCCTTGTTAAAATGAGGTATAATCAACATAATTTCAATGATATTGCTACCTGAAGTGTAAATTTATATCATATTCATGATATTCAAAATAAGGTATTCAATTTATGTTTATTTTGACCTAATTGGAAATAAGTTTTAGAATGAGGACTGTTCATAAGTTTATTTAACAAAGTCATGGGAGGGATATAAATTTTACTTTACAGGAAATTGAAAATTACAATTTGGCATGAGAACAACTTTTATAAGAACTGAAGGAGATAGAGACACAAAAAACCCTTCAAAAATCAATAAGTCCAGGAGCTGGTGTTTTGGAAAGATCAACAAAATAGATAGACCACTAGCCAGACTAATAAAAAAGAAAAGAGAGAAGATTCAAATAGACGCAATAAAAAATGATAAAAAATGGTATCACCACCGATCCCACAGAAATACGAACTACCATCAGAGACTACTACAAACACCTCTATGTAAATAAACCAGTAAATCTAGAAGAAATGGAGAAGTTTCTGGACACTTACACCCTCCCAAGGCTAAACCAGGAAGAAATTGAATTCCTGAAAAGACCAATAACAAGGTCTAAAGTTGAGGCAGCAACTAATAGCCTATCAACCAAGAAAAAGTCCAGGACCAGACAGGTTCACTTCCAAATTCTACCAAACCTACAAAGAGTAGCTGGTACCATCCCCTCTGAAACTATTTCAAATAATTCAAAAAGAGGGAATCCTTCCTAACTCATTTTATGAGGCCAACATCATCCTGATACCAAAACCTGGTTCAGAAGCAATTAAAAAAGAAAATTACAGGCCAATATCTATGATAAACATTGATGCAAAAATCTTCAATAAAATACTGGCAGTCAAAATCCAAAAGCACATCAAAAAGCTTATCCATCATGATCAAGTTGGCCTAATCCCAGGGAAACAAGGCTAGTTCAACATTCACAAATCTGTAAATGTAATCTATCACATAAACAGAACCAAAGACAAAAACCACATGATTATCTCAATAGATGGAGAGAAGGCTATCCATAAAATTCAACAGCCCTTTATGCTAGAAACCCTCAATAAACTAGGTATCAATGGATCATATCTCAAAATAATGACTATTTATGACAAATCCACAGCCAATATCATACTGAATGGGCAAAAACTGCAAGCATTCCCTTTGAAAACTTGCACAGGACAAGGATGCCCTCTCTCACTTCTCCTATTCAATATAGTGTTAGAAGTTATTGCTAGGACCATCAGACAAGAGAAAGAAATAAAGGGTATTTGAATAGGAAGCAAGGATGTCAAATTGTCCTTGTTGGCAGACGACATCATTATATATTAAGAAAACCCCATCATCTCTGCCCAAAATCTCCTTAAAAAATTGCTTATTTTTTGTCAGGTTTGTCAAAGATCGGATGGCTGTAGATATGTTGTGTTTCCTCCGAGGCCTCTGTTCTGTTCCATTGCTCTATATCTCTGTTTTGGTACCAGTACCATGCTGTTTTGATTACTGTAGCCTTGTAGTATAGTTGCAAGCAATGGGGAAAGGATTCCCTGTTTAATAAATGGTGTTGGGAAAACTGGCTAGTCATGTGCAGAAAGCAGAAACTGGACCCCTTCCTGACACCTTACACTGAAATTAACTCCAGATGGATTAAAGACTTAAACATAAAACCTAACACCATAAAAACCCTAGAAGAAAATCTAGGCAAAACCATTCAGGACATAGGCGTAGGCAAGGACTTCATGACCAAAATGCCAAAAGCATTTGCAACAAAAGCCAAAATAGACAAATGGGACCTAATCAAACTCCACAGCTTCTTCACGGCAAAAGAAACAGTCATTAGAGTGAATTGGCAACCAACAGAATGGGAAAAAATTTTTGCAGTCTACCCATCTGACAAAGGGCTGATATCCAGAATTTACAAAGAACTAAAACAGATCTACAAGAAAAAAAACAAACAAGCCCATTCAAAAGTGAGCGAAGGATACAAACAGACACTTTACAAAAGAAGACATACAGGAGGCCAACAAACATATGAAAAGATGCTCATCATCATGGGTCATTAGAGAAATGAAAATCAAAACTATATTGAGATACCATCTCACACCAGTTAGAATGGCAATCATTAAAAAATCTGGAGACAACAGATGCTGGAGAGGATGTGGAGAAATAGGAACACTTTACACTGTTGGTGAGAGTGTAAATTAGTTCAACCATTGTGGAAGACAGTGTGGCAATACCTCAATGACCTAAAAATAGAAATCCCATTTGACCCAGCAATCCCATTACTGGGTATATATCCAAAGGATTATAAATCATTCTACTATAAGGACACATGCACACGAATGTTCATTGCAGCACTGTTTACAACCTGGAAAAGCCATCATTCTCAGCAAACTGACACAAGAGCAGAAAATCAAACACCACATGTTCTCACTCATAGGCGGGTGTCGAACAATGAGAACACATGGACACGGGGAGGGGAGCACTACACACTGGTGTCCGTTGGGGGGAAATGGGGGAGAGATGGGGGTGGGGAGGTGGGGAGAGATAGCATGGGGAGAAATGACATATAGGTGAGGGGAAGGAAGGCAGCAAATCACACTGCCATGTATGTACCTATGAAACAATCTTGCATGTTCTTCACATTTACCCCAAAACCTAAAATGCAATAAAAAAAAATGCTTAAGCTGATAAGAATGTCAGCAAAGTCTGAGGATACAAAATCAATGCACAGAAATCACAAGTATTCCTATACACCAAAAACAGACAAACAGAGAGCCAAACCAGGAGTGAACTCCCATTCACAATTACTACAAAGATAATAAAATACCTAGGAATATAATTAACAAGGGATGTGACGGACCTCTTCAAGTAGAACTACAAACTACTGTTCAAGGAAATGAGAGAGGACACAAACAGATGGAAAAAGCATTCCATGCTCATAGTTAGGAATAATCAATATTGTGAAAATGGCCATATTGCCCAAAATAATTTATAGATTCAATGCTATCCCCATCAAGCTAGCAATGACTTTCTTCAGAATTGGGAAAAACCACCTTAAATTTAGTATGTAACCAAAAAAAGCCCAAATGGCCAAGATAATCATAAACAAACAAAACAAAACAAAACAAAAAATGCTGGAGGCATCATGCTACCTGACTTTAAACTATATTACAAGGCTACTGTAATCAAAACAGCATGGTACTAGTACCAAAACAGAGATATAGACCCAGGAAACAGAACAGAGGCCTCAGAAAATATGCCACACAACTACAACCATCTGATCTTTGACAAACCTGACAAAAACAAGCAATGGGGAAAGGATTTCCTGTTTAATAAATAGTGTTAGAAAAACTGGCTAGCCACATGCAGAAAGCTAAAACTGTATCCCTTCCTTACACCTTGTACAAAAATTAACTCTAGATGGATTAAATATTTAAGCATGAGACTTATAACACTACAAAATCTCTAGGAGAAAACCCAGGCAATACCATTCAGGACACAGGCATGGGCAAAAACTTCAAGATTAAAACACCAAAAGCATTGGCAACAGAAGCCAAAATAGACAAATAGGATCTCATTAAACTTAAGAGCTTCTGTACAGCAAAAGAAACTATCAGTAGAGTGAACTGGTAACCAACAGAATGGGGAAAAAATTTTCACAATCTACCCATCTGCCAAAGAGCTAATATCCAGAATCTACAGAGAACTTAAACAAATTCACAAGGAAAAACAAACCAACCCATCAAAAAGTGGGCAAAGGATATGAACAGACATTCTCAAAAGAAGACATTTACGCAGCCAACAGACATATGAAAAAGAGCTCATAATCACTGGTCAATAGAGAAATGCAAATCAAAATCACATTGAGATACCACCTCACACCAGTTAGAATGGTGTTCACTAAAAAATCAGGAGACAACAGATGCTGGAGAAGACATGGAGAAATAGGAATGCTTTTACACTGTTGGAGTGAAAATTAATTCAGCCATTGTGGAAGACAGCGTGGCTATTCCTCAAAGATCTAGAACTAGAAATATCATTTGATGTAGCAATCCCATTACTGGGTGTATACCCAAAGGATTATAAATCATTCTATTATAGACACATGCACATGTATGTTTATTGTGGCACTGTTCACAATAGCAAAGACTTGGAACCAACCCAAATGCCCATCAATGGTAGACTAGATAAAGAAAATGTGCCACATATATGCCATGGGTATACAAAGGAACACTATGCAGCCATAAAAAAGGATGAGTTTGTGTCCTTTGCAGGGACATGGATAAAACTGAAAACCGTCATTCTCAGCAAACTGACACAAGAACAGAAAACCAAACATTGCATGTTCTCATTCATAAGTGGTGTTGAAGAATGGGAACACATGGACACTGGGAGGGGAACATCACACACCAGGGCCTGGGGGGTGGGGAGCATGGGGAGTAATAGAAGGGGGTGGGGGGATTGGGGAGGAATAGCATTTGGAGAAATTCCTATCGTAGCTGACAAGACAGCGGATGTAGCAAACCACCACTGTGACACGTGTATACCTATATAACAAACCTGCACAATCTGCACATATACCCCAGAACTTAAAGTATAATAAAAATAATAAATAGAAAATAATGTTAAAAAAAGTTGTGCTAGAATTTTATCAACTCAAAAAAATAAATAAATAATATGGCCAATAAACATAAAAAATGCTCAACATCACTTGTGATAAGGGAAATGCAAATCAAAACCACAATGCAATACCACCTTAGTCCTGCAAGAATGGCTGTAATCAAAAAATCAAAAACTAATAGATGTGGATGTGGATGTGTTGAAAAGGAAACACTTTTACACTGTTGGTGGGAGTGTAAACTAGTACAACCACTGTGGAAAATAGTGTGGAGATTCCTTAAATAACTAAAACTAAAAGTAGATCTACCATTTGATCCAGCAATCCCACTACTGTGTATCTAGCCAGAGGAAAAGGAGATATTATCCAAAAAAGATATTTGCATGTTTATAGCAGCACATTTCACAATTGCAATAATAAGGAACCAGCCCACATGCTATCAATTAAAAAGTGTATAAAGAAAATGTGATATATACCTTGGAGTATTAGTCGTAAAAAGGAACAAAATAATGGTATTTGCAGCAACTTGGAACTGGCGACCATCATTCTAAGTGTAGTAACAGGAATGGAAAAGCGAATGTCGTATGTTTTCCCTCATAAGTGGGAGCTAAGCTATGATGATACAAAAATATACGAATGATACAATGGACTCTGGGGACACAGGGCAAGGGTGGCAGTGGGGTGGGTACAGTGCACACTGCTGGGGTGATGGGTACACCAATATGTCAGAAATTCTCACTAAAGAACTTATTCATATAACCAAACATCACCTGTTCCCCCAAAATCTGTTGAAATAAAAATAAAAATAGCTACAAAGGCCTCCAGAGCAGTTATCAATTATTGTTAGCACAATACAACACGTTTTAAAGCTTTTTATGAATAATCTTGTTTTAGATTAGGCAATACAATACATAGATAAGAAGCTTGAACTCTTGATCTATATTACCTGGTTTTAAATCATGTATTTAATTCATGTATTAACTTGAACTATGTTCTTGGCAAATTCACCTATCTGTGCCTTAGTTTCCTCACTTTTGAAGATATTTACTGTACATATTCATGGTGGCATTGTGATAATTAAATGGATTAATGTTTATAGAGCAGTTGTTGGCATATATGAAGCACTACATGAATTGTATTTATTATGTGTTACACTAATGCAATATATCCTAAACTGTGTTACATGTCGTGAAAGTTGGAATAGCTGCTTAATTTTTAAAACATGTATATTTGATTTTACGATGTCTGCCAATCTAAGCAAATCTAGTAAGAAAGGAAATTCCATGCTTGCTATTCAAGAATCGCAAGCAAACAGATTTTATCAGTTGTAGAATAATGTGTTTTTGTCCACCTGGAGCAAATATAGCAAAATTGGCTTCCAAGTCTTTGACAGCCCACATAGATATTAGTATTTTTCATTTGTTTGTCACAGTTGTGAACGTTATAACAATTTTTTAAGAACAATGGTTTAAGTCTCACCTGTTAGTAATGACTCACAATTAAAATGCAAAATTTCCAGTGGCTCACGCCTGTAATCCTAGCACTCTGGGAGGCCGAGGCGGGCCGGATCACCTGAGGTCGGGAGTTCACGACCAGCCTGACCAACATGGTGAAACCCCGTCTTTATTAAAAAAAAAAAAAAGCAAAATTTCTCCCTTTCGGGGTGCTAAAATTAGTCATAGGAAATTATGAGATAAGACTTCAGGTACATACTGTGAACTAACATAATCAAACAGTCATTACTAAGACACACAATATAACTCTTTTAGACTGAAAAAAAAAAAAAAAAACCTTCCTACCAATCTCACTGTATGACACATGAAAATTGAAATGACAAAATACAAAACAATAGTGATTTGATACTATGTACTAAATGGCATAAGATGCCTTGCTTTTGTTGTACATTTTCTCAAAATCTTAGATGTATATTTTCAGACATTTAGTAATAAAAAACTTGTTTAAAAATTAAGAAACAAAAATGTTTTGATGTCCTTTTATCTTACAGAATGAGCACCTTCATGCAATTTTCCAAAAATTAAGAAATTAACATAATCTATTAATATTTAAAGGAATTATTAGTTCTCAAAATGAAACTCTATAATCAAAAATCTTTAATTTGCCACCACATTTTTATATTCATAGGAAAAAATGATTAGTTTGTACCTATAGAGAATTAAAATACCTATTTGACATGAAACAAAGGTATTTTGCTTAGAAAAATTCATCAATATTTATTTAAATTGTACTGTAAAATGAATTATCACAAGACATTGTTAGAGATTGATCATTAAGTTTTCACAAATTAAAATTAGCATATAGTATATGAGCACTGTGTATTAAACAAGTAATATTTAGTAAGGTACCCTACCAGGATTTCTTGTTTTATGAAAGATGGCAGCAAACAAAACTAATTAAAGAAAACATCATACATTTTATAGATGATTTACTGAGGTAGGTGAATTTTACTTACGTTAGGTGCCTCATTCAAATCTTCAAATTATTCCTTGAACATTTGTGTAGGACACCAAATTAATATTCAGACATGTTCAATTTAATGTTGTATTTTATTATTTGTTGTTTACTTTTTAATTATTTTCAATTATAGTATTTTTAAGTAACCTTACAGATACTGAGTCATTGGATGTGAATGAGTAAATAGGGAATGATCCTGCAGTTCATGATTAGAAAGTTTAATTTGCTTTCTTTAATTTATAATCACATGCTATGTCTAAATCTTCTACACTGTACAGACACAGAAGAACGTAGTTATAATGGGTAATACCAGTAGGAGAAGTGAAAAGGAATTTGAACTTGTCTGCATTTCTTCTACTGTTATTGGTCTCCTTCTCCTTTTCCTTCTCCTTACTCCTTCTGCTGCTTTTTGTCTTCTTCCTCATTCTTCTCTTCCTTTCCACTTAGTTTGGATGGACACAATTAAGCAAGTGAAGCTACATTTTATAATAGCTGAATGCATCAGAAACAGAAAAAAATATTTACTGGAGTAAATGTATTATCTGACCAGCGATCACTGGAATTTCATAGTGCCAGGAAATATGTACATGAAGAAACAGTCGATCTTCTAAGGAACTAATCTATATATAATATTTGGAAATATTCTGATACTTGACTGAATGTTAAATCTCTGGTTCGTTTTTCGCTATGTACGCACATCTTTATTGGTATATTGGTCTCACACATGGTTCCAACCTTGCAATAAATTTTATTCTCCAGAAAAGTACCAGATAATCTCATGAAGAATCAGGTAACTTTTCTCTCTGTTCTTTAATGCCTTCCTTTATTGAGGTATATGCTTTAGGAAACGAAATGGAATGGGTAATATGTTAGGATATGAAAAAGTAAAGATATTTTACCCTCGTATCAATGTTACCTAAATATCACTTACAAGCCTGTGTGGAATTAAGCAAGGTGAATACAATTATATATTTATGCATCTTACTCCTCTTTCACTATGTCTACTCAGCTTAAATTCAGTGACAGCAATATTAAAAATTCATAATGAAATAAATATAGACATAAGCTTTCAACATATGAAAAGTATTTTAACTTCTATGGAATGTTAAGCAAAAGGAGACTAGTTTATTTTCATAATATTTTGGGGGAGATGTAAGTTTCTTAAAAGAATAGTTTAGAAGCCATTTTATGGACTGGGATGTATAAAAATATGTTGGAACATAGCACCTGAGTTTTAAATTTCATTTTCAATAGACTTTCCTCTTTAGTCAAAACTGTTGCTTACATCCATATGTAAATGTGATAAAATCTCTGTCATTAAATAGTAGTATGGATGAGAACTGGGTTTCACTTAATATTTACCTAACATCAATGGAATTTTGAGACGTGCTCTAGTATTTTTGGTAAAAAGTTCTTGTTTTAAATAGTGAGAATTCCCCATTTTTTATATATATATATATATATATATATATATATATATACACATTATATGTATACACACACATATATTTTATATATATACATACACACACACACACACATATATATATATATATATATATATATATATATATATATATATATAATGTTTGGCATTAGAAATATAGAAACTGTATGGAAAAACAAAATTGCTTTTAGGTATTTTACAAATATTTTTTAAAAATCTCAGGATAGCAATGCTCACATCACACTAGTCTGTCCCAGAATTCCATTATAAAACAAGTTTAGGTATGAGATTATTCTGGGTTTATTAAATTGTTCTTTAATTAGGCTTGCAAATATCTAATTTATAAATTGTTTTTTGTGTTGTCTGTGTGTTTGTGTGTTGTTGCTGTTGTTGTGATTTGTTGGTTCTGAATCTTGCCTTATAGTAGAGGTATAAAATAAGGCCTGAATTTGATAGTGAATACATTTGTTAATGCAAATTAGGTTATATTCTAGTAGCAAACAACCTCCTCCTAATTCAGTATCTCTATAATACAACCTTGCCTCTTGCTTACTACGTATTTCACATGGGAAGGGAATAGATCATTCCATACTCAATGACTCATGATGAAGAAAGCACTACTAGCTTTTAACTGTAGTATTTGAAACACATGGCCTAAACCAGAATGATTATGGGAAGTCTTATTGATGACTCAGCATAGAAATCACACACACACACACAAACACACACACACACACACACACACACACACACACACACACACACACACTGCTTTCCTTCATGATTCTTTAGCCAGCACAAGCTGCAAGATCCCACAGATTCACAGAGCATCTGGAAAGTGTGGGCTTCCTTCTATCAGAAAGAACAAGTGAACCAGCCATAATAATGCACCAGTAATATCTACCATTTATGAAATTTTATTTCTGCCTTATGAATTATAAAACCGTAAATAGATTCATGTTTTTCATGTCCCTAACATACTGTGGGTTTTCTTTAATGTGGTTTCACAGGGGGACAGGAGAGTAAAAGTAAAATACAGTGTCAGAATAAATATCTAGTCCAAATTAGCTTTAAAAGAATATAAATTACATAAGCAGAATATGTATGAAAAAATTATATAATTTATCTTTCTAATATTAGGATGACACCTTGGTATGTCCTAGAATTCAGAGCAGATTTGTAAGACTATTTGGATTGAATTTTGTTACTTTCAACAAAATGTTCTAATTTGATTAACATATGGCTTTTTGATGTATATAAATTTATTCCAGTTTTATGAAATTTGGGAATATATCTAGAGAATGACAAAAAATTATAATAGCCTGTACTTTAAAGGAATCACTGTGTTATAAGTACTATGTTGTATATCTTTTATCTCATTTAAGTTTTCATCATGCCTGTGAGGTAAGTATTTACCCCCATTTTACAGTTGAGGAAATTAGGTATCAGGAACTCAAATAAATGGCTAAATGTCATACAGCTAGTGAATTTCCTAACTAGCATAAGATAGCTAGTGAGATGAGATTTTAAACCAAGATTTATCTTATTCCAATAATTTCAAAGCCCATGTGCCCAAATAGAAAACTATTTTCCCAAATATTCATGAAAATGTTATAAAAAGTTAAATAACTGATTATTAGAAGATCTTATTCCCCAGCTCTGCCAAGAAGCAGAGTTATCCTATGTATATCAATTGAAATCACATTTAATAAAGAACTGGTCATTAGAGAAATGCAAATCAAAACTACATTGAGATACCATCTCACACCAGTTAGAATGATGATTATTAAAAAATCTGGAGACAACAGATGCTGGAGAGGGTGTGGAGAAATAGGAACACTTTTACACTGTTGGTGGGAGTGTAAATTAGTTCAACCATTGTGGAAGACAGTGTGGCGATTCCTCAAGGACCTAAAAATAGAAATCCCATTTGACCCAGCAATCCCATTACTGGATATATGTCCAAAGGATTATAAATCATTCTACTATAAGGACACATGCACACGAATGTTCATTGCAGCACTGTTTACAATAGCAAAGACCTGGAACCAACCCAAATGTCCATCGATGATAGACTGGACAGGGAAAATGTGGTACATACACACCATGGAATATTACACAGCCATCAAAAACGATGAGTTCGTGTCCTTTGTAGGGACATGGATGAACCTGGAAACCATCATTCTCAGCAAACTGACACAAGAACAGAAAATCAAACACTGCATGTTCTCACTCATAGGTGGGTGTTGAACAATGAGAACACATGGACACAGGGAGGGGAGCACTACACACTGGGGTCCATTGGAGGGAAATGGGGGAGAGACAGGGGGGTGGGGAGGTGGGGAGAGATAGCATGGGGAGAAATGACAGATACAGCTGAGGGGAAGGAAGGCAGCAAATCATACTGCCATATGTGTACCTATGCAACAATCTTGCATGTTCTTCACTTTTACCCCAAAACCTAAAATGCAATTAAAAAAAAATTTAAAAAAGAACTGTAATCAAATTTGTGAGCAATCAAATAAAATAACCTAAAATTTTAAAGTAACACTGTGGAATGAAATTGACATTTTTTATTATTGTTGTTGGCATAGAAATAAACAAAAGGAAAAATAAACAAAACAAATTCTTTAATTCTGAAGTGTCATGCTATTTACATTTCTCATTTGAATTATTTCCAGAACAGTTACAGTTATATGATATCACTTCCCTGAAAGTTCCCTGAAATAAACATGTATGTCTGTGGCTCATCTCTCTATTTTTCCCATATGCAGTAGGCAAAATTATCACTTTATTATGTTATGGCAAATGTAAACTTTTCATTTTGTCCACTTGAAACTGCATTTTTTCTCTTTAATTGAAATTGATTTATATGCCACTTTATAATTATTGATTTAAAAACACACCTTCGGATAAGATATATCTTAGATTCCGAATGGAAAGAATGTAATTGCTCACATGTCTAGGTATGAAGCTTCTTCGTCAATATTTGACAAAGGTGAAATAGGCACTTATTTTAATCCTGTCCTTTGAGGAATGATATATCAGTCTTCAAAGCAGAACCAGCCCCTTCACTGTCTTGGTTTGGTACTTAAAATCATGACTGTAAGTTTCTCTTTTAAGATTTTCCCTAAAGTCTTAAATTTATGTGACTGTGTTATAAGGGTTATCTATACTATCTGTTATTTACATTAATTTATCTACAATTAAGGTTATCTTCATTAACAAAAACAGAAAATATTTTCTGGAGCCATTTTAATTTTCTAGAAAAAATGAGAGGTCTTTTAAAAAAGGAAAGGCAGGATGGAAGAATTTTAAGAAATAAGAAGAAAGAGTAAAACATACAGTCGTAGGCCAAATTAGCACATGAAGATGGACTATGACCCTAAGTCCTCCAGAATAAAGCATAAAAATATTGGTGGATAGGAGAAAGCAGTAAAAAAAGAAAGAAGAGATATCCAATGGGAGAATGAACTTGAAATAGACCAGTCTCAAAGTGTGCCCAAACAAGTGGTGTGCCCAGAACTCAAACTAAATTATAATATTTATACATTAAATCTTGTGCTTCTTTATTTTAATGAAACTGACCTTCTCAAAGCCATTTTGAGCCATTTTCATGAGAAGTAGGACAGTTAGCCTATTGTACGTCGGTATATCTGAATTCCCAGTAGATTGACGCATGTTGTGACATCGTAACCTGTTTAGTAAACTCATATCTCTTCCAAAACAAAAGTTAATCATCCTATACTTTATGACAAATAATATGAACATATTGTTGTTACAGACTTACCTTTATGACTAAAGTTAGAGATTGAAATAGAATGGTTAGATTCCTAAACTAGTTTTTTCTTTGCCCTAGAAGGCTAAAACAGGTATTCTGAGTCTTTTGCCTGTCCGTTTAAAGCTTAGAATCACTTTGTCAATGTCCACCAAATAACTTCCTGGGACTTTAATTTTGATTACGTTAAATTTATAAATCAATTTGAGAAGAACTGAACATCTTGACATCATCAAGTCTTCCTATCAATGAAAGGAAATATCGCCGGGCGCGGTGGCTCAAGCCTGTAATCCCAGCACTTTGGAAGGCCGAGGCGGGTGGATCATGAGGTCGAGAGATCGAGACCATCCTGGTCAACATGGTGAAACCCCGTCTCTACTAAAAATACAAAAAACTAGCTGGGCATGGTGGCGCGTGCCTGTAATCCCAGCTACTCAGGAGGCTGAGGCAGGAGAATTGCCTGAGCCCAGAAGGCGGAGGTTGCGGTGAGCCGAGATCATGCCATTGCACTCCAGCCTGGGTAACAAGAGCGAAACTCCGTCTCAAAAAAAAAAAAAAAAAAAAAAAAAAG
The DNA here is from genome assembly GCF_048565385.1 of Saimiri boliviensis. Lineage (NCBI taxonomy): Eukaryota > Metazoa > Chordata > Mammalia > Primates > Cebidae > Saimiri > Saimiri boliviensis. The sequence goes on along the minus strand of NC_133470.1, from coordinate 75,611,131 downwards.
AAAGGAAATATCTCTCCATTCATTTATTCTTGGATTTTTTAATCAGAATTTTATTTTCCTCATACAGATATCATACATATTGTATTAGACTTATATCTGAGTGTCTTAATGTTAGCAGATATTAATGCAAATCATATTGTGTATTCAGTTTCAAATTCCACTTTCTCAGTGCTGTTATGTGGGATATCATTGACATTTGTATATTAACCTTATATCTGGCAACCTTTCCATGATAACTTATTAGTTTGGGAGGTGTTAATTTTTGGTCCAGTCTTTCACATTTTCTACATTGACTATCATGACATCTGTAAAAAAAAGACAGCTTTATTTGCCCTTGACATTTCCAACCATTCCCTCAAATCACAAACATGCAAAATCATGTTTTCATAACTTCTAGTCAATTTTACAGTGTTGGTTCTAGAACTAGTGGTAGAAATTAAATTGCACATAAATATATAGAAAGACACAATATTGCACGAAAAGAAAAACTCAACATTGTTAAGACGTCAATGCTACTGATATTTATCAATGTCATTGATAAGGTGGAGCTGCAGATTCAATGTATTCCTTCCAAGTACTAACCAGGTCCGACCCTGCTTAGCTTCCAAGATCAGATGAGACTGGGTGCGTTCAGGGTGGTATGGCCGTAGACGATTCAATGTATTCCTAATCAAAATTCTAGCAGGCAAATTAGAGAAATTGATAAGGTGACATAAGACATGTAGGGAAACAAAAATGACTCAGAATAACTAAAATAAAATACATATATACAGAATATGTAAATGATACAACTCAATAATAAAAAGACAAATAAATTAAATGGACATTTCTTCAAAGAAAATATATGAGTGGCCAATAAGCCATTATTATTATCATTATTCATCAGCAAAATGCAATCAAAACCACAATGGAATACTCCCTCACACCCACTAAGGTGGCTAGAATCAAATGTCAGATAAAAACAAGTTTTTCCTTGGATGTGAAGAATTTGGAACCCTCATCACTCCTTATGGAAATGTCAAAATGGTGCAAATAATTTGCATAAGAGTCTGGCAGTTCCTCAGGTGATTCAACATAGAAATAACAGATGATCTATTGAGTACATTCTGAGGCAGATGAAGTAAAAACATATGACCATGCCAAAAAATTTAGAAAAATGTTTGTAACTGCATTATTCATAATAGTAGAAACAACTAATAATAGCAACAAGCCAAAAGGTCAATTAGCAAATGTATAAAAAGTGGCATATTTATAAAATATATTATTTTCTCTTAGAAAAGAAAAAAAAACATGGATACATGCTACAACATGGATGAACGTTTGTCTATGTGAAAGAAGCCATTCACAGAAGACTGTCTATTATATGATTCCACATATAGGAAATATCAAGTGCTGGGAAATCTATAAAAACAAAAAGTAGATTAGTGCTTCTCTAAGGCAAAGAGTTTTTTGTTTTTTGTTTTTTGTTTTTTTTTTCTGTGAGGAAAATGCTTTGAAATTGACTGTGGTGATAGTTAAACATAAATATGAATATATTAAAAACCACTGATTTGTACTGTAAGGACTAAGAGAATACTGCCTCGTCACACTCTGAAGGTTCACTAGAAAGCTACTGATACTTATCAATGTCATTGATAATACTGCCACTTCACCCTCTGATACAGACAGATTCATAGGGGGAATGGCATACAGATTTATTTGATCACAGTTTTATGTGACACAGGAATCTTCTAAATGAAGACCCAAAGATACAAGAGAAACTGTCCATTTGTATACTTATAAACAGCAAAGTATGGATGCAATGTAGACATATGTTTGGACAAAAAGTTAATGATGTATTGCTAATAGACTGAGTAGAGAAACCTAGCGAGGCCAGTCTGTTCAGATTCTTCATGGCCTCTTTGTGCAGCAATCCTTCCCCCTGAGATAAGACAGAATCTTCTCCGTAATGGAGGTCTGATCATCTATAATCAAACATAGTAGATCAAGTGATTTTTTTGTGGCAAGATTTTATACAGAAAAGTGGCGGGGAAAATACATAATCATTTTAGGTTTTGAGTCTGGCTTTAGAGAAAGGACGTTCTGGTTTCTATGAGCCACCTTGAAGTAGCTGAGTTTCTAAAATCGCTTTGTAGGAGAATGAGAATCAGAGACAGAAGGGTATGAGAATGTCAGAGAGAAACTATTGCTTCTGAGGCTGCTTCTGACACCTTCATCCTTAGCGCCAACATTCTCCATTCTAAAACTTCCTTAAGAAGTTTCACAGTCTAGAAATTAGGTCAGTGGATTATCTTACAAGCCACTGACTCAGTCTCTCTGAGTCTCAGAACAGGTCAGTCCAGTTAAACAGTCAAAGCTGTGCCTCAGTTCAGGCAGTGGTGTTGAAGATGGTCTTCCACCAATGTCAGGCCTCTACATGATTTGAGCAGGTATTTAATAAAGGATATTTCTATGTAAACAAAAGAAAAGCAAAGGTGAATTGCTAGAACAAACTACAAACTCAGTTTTTGAGTCCAAAAAGCAGGCAGCTGAGAAGAATGTTAGATGTGGAGCTTGAGGTATATTTCGATGGCATGAGGACAGTAGTAATCTGACAGAATTTTCCTGGTGTACAGTTTCCAGTGAACACCAGATGCAAACTGCAAACCAGGGAAATTCTAAGTAGTACACTCATGATAGACATAAAAGTGGCCTACACATAAGCTCTTGCAGTAATTTCTATTAAGTTGATATCAAATTGTCCAATTTTAGTTTGCAGGACTTCAGGAAAGAGTAGTTTTAATTTCAGTAATTTCAAGTAAAAGCTGTGGGAGAAAAATTGCAAATATTAGTTGAGAAAGTCATAGTCATATATTGAAGAAAACTAAAATAAATCAGGATTCAATTCCAGATTGTAGATTGATAATAAACCCCAAAAAGCAATGAGGAAAATCTACCAGTAGGTGTACTATAGCATTTTTCCCTAAAATCTGTTTTTTTTTTTCCTCTCTACAGTCACCACCATTTTTACCAAAGATAATCATAGTAAGACTAATTCGTTTGCAAACTAAGTTTATTTGGCCTGAATATTTTTTTCAAAGTGCAGTAATAATAGTTATCTTTTATATAGTTTTTTTTTAAGTTGGCTTTACTGAAACTTTGTAATAAGGAATTTCAGGTAAGGCATTTAAAAGTCTCTTGAGGCTGTGAAGCCCAACGAAGGATTCACCATCAGACTGTTCCAGTAATATCTGTATGAATTTAGTAATTTTCTCTTTTCTCAAGATTCCAAAATATCTTGGGATTCCTAATACTGTCAGAAACTGACATTATTTAGTTAACTATAAGGTTAAGAACCCTGTAAGGCTATTGTATTGATGAGGTACCAGGTTAGGCATTTTCCAAGTCTATTGGTTTTATAAATTAAGGATAAGTTCCTCAAAGTAGTCTGGTCACATTTGAAAATATGACAATTTGTTTAAAGCCATTTTACAACTTCTTTTGTGAAGTATCTATTCAGATCATTTGCCCATTTTGTAAATTGACTAATTGTATTTTGGTGTTGAGAGTTGAGTTCTTTGTATATTTTGGATTTTAATCCCTGGTCAGAGGGATAGTTTGCATATATTTTCATCCATTCTGCAGATTATCTCTTCACTCTGGTGGTTTTATTTTTCCTGTGAAAAAGTCTTTTAGTTTGATATAATGTTATTTGTCTATTTTTGCTTTTGTTGTCTTTGCTTTTGAATTCTTATCTATAAACTCTTTGCCCACACAAATTTCCTGAAGCATTTACCCTATGTTTCCTTCTAGTAGTTTTTTTTTTTTTCTTTTAGTTCTGGGTCTTACTTTTGAGTTTTTAAATCATTTTTATTTAGTTTTTGCAAATAGTGAGAGATAATGGTTTATTTTTATTCTTCTGCATATGGATATCTAGTTTTCTCAGCATCATTTATTGAACAGGTTATTCTTTTATCAAGGTATGTTGCTGTTTCCTTTGTGGAAAAGCAATTGACTGTAAATACACGAATTTATTGCTGGGTTTGCTATTTTGTTCTATTGGATGAAGTGTCTGTTTCTGTACCAGTATCATGTTTTAAGTTACTATAAGTTTGTAGCATATTTTGATGTCAGGTGGTGTGATGTCTGGATGTTCTTTCTGTCAGGTTTGATTTGATTATTTGTGGTCATTTTGTGGTTCCATATAAATTTTTGGATTTTTTTTTATCTTTGAAGAATATTAATTGGTATTCTGACAGAAACTGCATTCTGTCTCTATATTTCTTGGTAGTATGGTCATATTGACAGCATCAATTCGTCCAATTCATGAACATAGAATGTCTTTCTATTTTATGTGTGTCCTCTTAAGTTTATTTCATTAGTGTATTATACTATTTGTTGTAGAGATTTTTAAATCTTCTTGGTTAAATTCATTCCTTGTTTTTTTTTTTTTTTTTTTTGTAGCTATTACAAGTGGGATTTCTTTCTTTTATAAGCTAGTTCATTTTATATATATGTCAATATATATAATTAATAATTTAATAATATACTTTTAATTATATCTTCCTATGAAAGAAACCACAGCTAATAAATACACACCTATGGAAAAAAAAAACATAAAGCAATGTTTGCTTTCAGCACTTTGGCAAGAAAAGTATAAGACTAACATTATTTCTTTTTGTGTTAGAATGTATGAAAACTCTCATGGACTAATGTATTAAACCAGCAACATATATATGTAGACAGCACAAACAGCTGTCTACACAAGAGGGCTTCTGTTAGTCACTAGTAGAATAAAATATGGAGTAGTCTAAAATACTTTAAATGTATAAAATTGTACATTCATAATTATAATCATATGATTAACAAAACAAAAACCTCATTGAACTCATATAGAAATAAACAGGAAAAGGCCAGCCTTGATGTGAAAATTTCCTTTGTACCTTTAGTGACTTTAATCAGCTTGAAAATTAAAAAAACAAATCTAATCTGTGAAACATATTCAGATTTGGCCAAAAAAATCTCTGGAAATTATGTGTAATAAGAAGGAATAGCTCTAGTACATATTAAAAATAAGTGTTAATCTCCAATAATAAAATATTGGTACTGAGTTATAAATATAAATTAGGTCAGTGGAATAGACTGGAGAAGTCATAATAGATCTAAAATCCACTAGGAGATTTTGAATAGCATAAAAGTGGTATTTTCAATAGACATGAGAAAGATAGCTTACTTGATAAATCATGTTTGGGAAAATGAATATTATTTGGAAAACTATACTGTTGACCCGTACCTCACTTCTTACACTACTATAGATTTCAGAGAGGTATAAGATATACACAGTGTTAAAAATAAAATAAAAGCAAAAGCAGAGGCCACTGTTCAGATACCCGCAAGGCTATGATTACAACCATCCATAGCTATTCAATCAAAACTAAAGTCATCCTGACTGATATCCCCCAAAACGCATTTTTCCTCATCAGCATAATTCCAAAAACTTAAAACAATAAGCTATAGACAAATAAATTTAAACAGTTATATTTGATTTTAAATAAACATATGAAACCAATGATGAAAAAAGTAAAAATATTTCCTCCTTTATGCTCTATGAACTATGCTGTAAATGCTGTGAAATTGAGACTTCATGCCCTTTTTTAACGTGAAGTTTTCCAGTTTAAAAACTGTTATTATGTATGCAAGACAAACTCTTAAAATTCTAACTTTATTTTATTTTATTTTGACAGTACAAATAAAACATCAAAATACTTTCTAAAATGTGGAGGAATTTGTTTTAAGTGTCAGTCTACTTTTATTCACTGTGATCATGAAACTAAAACCACATGACATAATGAAGACTGATAAATTTGATTACGTAAAATTTAAGAAACCTTGAGAGAAATAAATGACAATAAAATAAATCAAATAGATGAAAACTAAGCATAATATCTGAAGTAACAGAAATTAGTTTAATTCTATTATATAAAACTGCCTTCAAATCAATAAATACAGTGCATATTTATCTCTTCCACTAAAATATATTTTTGATAATGAAAATAGAACTTTGATAGGGTTTAGGTCACATCACCCCAAAATATGACTGTAGGAGACCAGAGTATGCCACCCTAAAATATGCCTCTTTAGTATAATGATTACGTTGAACCTGTATTATGAGAAAACTCAAACACAGGAAAAGCTCTGAGAAATTGCTCTTTTGTAACAGAAAGTATATACATAAAGAAAATCTCCATTTGTAAGCGACAGAAAGTTGGCACATAAAATTAACTATTACTTATATTAATACAGATGTGGCTTGTGCAAAAAACACCCAGAACAAGATTTATCTTCTTTAATAAATTAATTAAAAAACAAGAATGACTAGATCAGGCACAGTGGCTCATCCCTGTAATCCCAGCACTTTGGCAGGCCTAGGTGGGTAAATCTCTTGAGGCTGGGATTTCAAGACCACTTTGGCTAACATAACAAAACCCCATCTCTACAAAAAATACAGGAACATTAACTGGGCATTGTGATGGATGCCTGTAATTCCAGCTACTCAGGAAGCTGAGGATAGAGAATCACTTGAATCTGGGAGATGGAAGTTGCAGTGAGTTGAGCTTGTCCCACTGCACTCCAGCCTGGGCAACAAAGTGAGACTCTGTCTCAAAAGAAAAAAGAAAAAGAGAGAATGACTGAAAATAATTGAGCTAAATTCTAGATCCAGAAAGCCAGAAAAATAACAATAACAAGCCAGATAACGTGCGTGGAAGTGAGGGATAGAGTTAAGGGAGAGTAAAAGCAAAATCAATTAAACTGAAATCCTACAAAAAGAATGGCCTATAATCTAACTAACTAAAGTCATATCAGCTGCATAATTTAAAAAATAAAACTCAAGTCAATAAAATGAGGTATGTGTCATAGAAAACACATACATATCAATCAATCAATCTATCATCTATCTATCTATTTATATGTATTGGTACCAGTAGAAGATCATATTAGGAATGACAAAATAAAAATGCATATATTTAAAAGTTATAAAATAATTATATGTGCGTATTAATCTGTTCTCATGCTGCTAATAAAGACATACTCGAGACTGGGTAATTCATAAAGGAAAGAGACTGAATTGACTCAAAATTCCACATGACTGGGGAGTCCTCACAATCATGGCTGAAGGTGAATGAGGAGCAAAGTCATGTCTTACATGATGGCAGGCAAGAGAGCCTGTGTAGGGGAACTCCTCTTTATAAAACCATCTGAGTTCGTGAGACTTATTCACTATCATGAGAACAGTGTGAGAAAAATACACCATGATGATTCAATTACCTCCCACTGGGTCCTTTCCATGACACATGGGAATTATGGGAGCTACAATTCAAAATGAAATTTGGGTGAGGACACAGCCAAACCACATCAATGTATAAATTTATAATACATTTCCAAATATAAAGAAAAGTGGAGTTTTGTCAGGGAAACACATGGGACTCAAAATGTGATCCAAAGTAGGTTGATGCTTTTTTGCCCTTACTAAAAATATAAGTCTGGTATGCTTGGAATATAGGTACCTAAACACACACAAAAGTCATCATGATTACTTACTGTATAGATATTATAAAATATAATGTCACTATTTTCATGGCATGTAAATATACACCGTACTTGAAGAATTTAGTTGAGAAAGGTTAAAATCGATTTTTTAAATAGTTTAATGGATAGTTTATAGCAAAGTTTCCAAGTTTAATACACATTCACACCAAATTATTAGTATTTTAAAATGCTTAAAATCAATATTATGTAATAAGAAAGCAACCACTTTACCTAATGTTATCATGATTACCTCTTCATTTTAGATACAATAATGGTATTAACTACATAATATAATCATGTCAATCTAAAAATAATATTTTTTTCTGCACTTGTACCTGGTGACAGATTTATCTAAGATCTGTGGCAATGCAATGTGTGTAGTACACAGAAAGCTAGAAGAAATTGTTCAACTTTAATTTGCAATGGAAATGCCCATGTAATGTATTTGCTTTTATGGATGTCTAGAAAAGAAAAATGTATTTATTTGTAATCACAAAATCAATATGAGTGTCTAATATTTGGAACTTAAACTTTCCTTCTTTTGAATCACATGTTAATTTATTCATGATCTCCTAATTCTAAATATATTCTAACAAAATGTCTGTTTTGTACTATCGTACTAGGATATGCTGTTCAAGAGCAATGAAATACTAAGAAACATAAATTTGTAATCCATTTTCACAGATTCAATCACTCTACGAGAAGGAAATAACATTGTGTATGATTTTATTTACAATATTACATTGTGCTTCAGCAACTTAGTAAAAGATCAGGCTTCCTGACCTTCCAGAAATTCAAATGTATTTAAGGAGTTTAAATGATATATTTGTTTCTTTTTTATTATGTTGCTTTATTTTGTTTCAACCTTCCTGCTTATTGTAAGTCCAAAGAGAAAATACACATATTATTTTTAAAGTTATAGGAAGAAAATAAATTTCTGACAAGTTTGAAGCTTTCTGTAATTTGTTTCAGCTACCACAAGAAATACATTTTATTTCCTCAAGAAAGCACTGAAATGATGTAAAGGAAGAAAATAATACATTAAAATCATGGTTGGACAATTCCTATGTCATGATAAACATTTATTTAAGGCATAATATAGTATAATACATTAATTAGCAGTTTAAAATTTTAGAAACATGTATTACAGCCATATTGGGGCTACTACAAAGAAATTACAGAGACTGGATAATTTATAAAGGAAAGACGTTTACTTGGCTCATGATTCTCTAGTGTGTGGCTCTATCATATGCTTCTGGTGAGGGCCTTAGGAACCTTGCAATTATGGTGGAAATTAAAGCAGGAGCAGGCACATTACATGGTGATAATAGGAACAACAGAGACAGAGAGTGAGAAGAGCAGGCTAGGCTCTTTTAAACAGCTACTTCTCATGTGAACTCACTCATCACTAAGGGTATAATGCTAAGCCATTCATGAGGGATCTGCCTGCATGATCAAATCACTTTCCACCAAGCCCTACCTCCAACATGTGATTTAGAGGGGACAAATATCCAAACTAGGTCATTGCACCCCTGCTGCTCCTATGTCATGTCCTTTACACATTGTAAAATACAACAATCCCTTCTCAATATTTCCCTAAAGTCTTAACTTGTTCCAGCATCAACTCAATCAAATGTCCCAAGTACCAAGTCCAAAGTCCAAGATCTCATGTGGAGATGAGTTCCTTTTATCTTGAGTCCATGAAATCAAAACCAAATATTTTATGTTTGAGACACAATGGTGGTACATGCATTGCGTAAACACTTCTGTCCTAAATGGAAGAAACTGGCCAAAAGAAAGAGGTAATAGGCCCCATGCAAGTCTAAAATCTAACAGAGCAGGCATCGTATCTTAAAGCCTGAAAATAATTTTTGACTTCATGTCCCACATCCTGGTTTGAGGAATGGGCCCCTAAAGTCTTGAATGGCCTGCTTCCTGTGGTTTTTCAAGGTGCAGCCCTGTGGCTGCTCTCATGGGTTGAAGATGAGTGGCTGTGGCTTTTCTAGACTCAGGATGAAAGCTTCCTGTAGCTCTACCATTCTGTGGTCTAGAAGGTGGCAGCCTCCTTCCCAGCTCCGCTAGGCAGTACCCCAGTGGAGACTCTGTATGGAGCATCTGACCCCATATTTCCCCTCTGCACTGTGCTGGGTGGAGTTTCTCTCAGGGCAGTCCATCCTTACATTATTCTTCTGTCTGAAAACCCAGGCTTTCTTACATATTCTCTGAAGTCTAAGAAGAAGGTGCCAAGCCCCCTTTAGCTCTTGCATTCCATGTGCCCACAGAGTTAACACCACAGGAAAGTACCGCCAAGGCTTACAGCAGCTTGCACTGTTCACAGCTGCAGCCTGACCTGTATGTGGGCCCCTTTGAGCCAAGGGTGAAGCTTAAGAGGCCTTCTGGGTTGGTACAGGGTAGCAGGGCACGCCATTTTCTCCTCCTAGGCCTCTAGGCCTGTGATGGAAGGGGCTGCCTCATAGATTTCTGGAATGCATTTGAGGCCTTTCTTCCATTGTTTTGGCTATCAGCACTTTGCTCCTTTCTAGTCATGCAAATACCTCTAGCAAGTGATTGTTCTGCCAACTTGGATTCTTCCCCTGAAAATGGGCTTTTCTTTTATATGACATGGCTAAGCTGCAAATATCCCTACTATGAATATCATGCATATTATGAACTAATATGTTCTGCATCAGTTTCAAATATACATTCCAGTTTTAAGTAACTTCTTTGTTCCTACATCTGTTAAGTGGATAGAAGCAGCCTACATCTTGAATGCTTTGTGAGTTAGAAATTACTTCTGCCAGATACTCTTAAGTTATCACTTTTAAGTTCAATTATCCACAGACTCTTAGGACATGAACACAGTGCAACTAAGTTTTTTGCTAAGACATAACAAGGGTAACCTTTGCTCAGTCCCCAATGAATTTCTTATTTCAATCTGAGACCTTGTTAGCCTGAACTTCACTGTCCATATCACTATCATCATTTCCTCTTTCTTTCTTTTTTTTTTCTTTGAGACAGAGTTTCCCTCTGTTGCCCAGGCTGGAGTGCAGTGGCACAATCTCAGCTCACTGCAACCTCCACTTCCCAGGTTTAAGTGATTCCCCTGCCTCAGCCTCCCAAATATCTGGGATTACAGGCACCCACCACCATGCCTGGCTAATTTTTTGTATTTTTAGTAGAAATGGGGCTTCACAACATAGGTCTCAAACTCCTGACCTCAAGTGATCCACTCACTATAGCCTCCAGAAGTGCTGGGATTACAGGTGTGAGCCACCATGCCCGACCGACTATCAACATATTGGTCACTGTAAGTGGTCCTAGTTTTCCAGTCTCCACACACCTTCCATACCCTAATCCAATAAGATTATGCCTGGCCGTTACTGTTTCTTTGTAATACTCTACCCTAAATCTGGAAGCCTCATCTTTGTGTTTTTTTATACTAACATTTTATCATCCTTAAAATCTTCTATAGTCACAGCCTTCTTTGTGAAAGAAAACAGAATCTCTCCTAAGGACACTTTATGCCATATAACCTTCAAAAATAATATCTGTTTTCTTTTCTTTCCTTTTCTTTATATTTTTCGGAGAATCTTCATATTACTGAAGATTAGAAGGGCTTGAAGCAGTGTGATATGGTGTGGCCATGTCCCAACCAAATCTCACCTTGAAGTGTCATAATCCCCATATGTCAAGGGTGGAACCAGGTGGAGATAATTCATTCATGGGGGTGTTTACCTCCATGCTGTTCTCATGACAGTGAGTGAGTTCTCATGAGATCTTAGGATTTTATAAGGGGCTTCCCACTTCACTCAGCACTCATTCTCTCTCCTGCTACTCTGTGAAGGGATGCATTCCACCATGACTGTAAATTTCCTGAGGCCTCCCCAGCCAGTGAAAGTGTGAGTCAAACCTCTTTTCCTTATAAATTACCTAGTCTCAGATGTTTCTTCATAACAGCATAAGAACGTACTAATTTAGAGTGGTAAGCATCCGTTTTGCTACTCACTGAACTTTTCAATCTATTTCTCTATTCTTTTGTCCTCTCATGTCAACAGATTATATGAGTGTTCTCTGTTCTGAGAATTTGACAGGGGCAAGGCAGATAAAATTTCTTTCACCATGGAGAATAGTCTTCGATCAAAATGTACTGCTCTTAAAAAGCTGAGTAAATAGACAATAATAAATGGCTGTATATTTTAACAATATACTACTGGATCTCAGTCGGTAAAATAGTTATGATGTATTTTGTAAGTGAAGCCTTACTCTATTCAGAGAGTTTCAACCACATATCTAATATTAGTTGGCATATATTCACAATTTATATAATCAAATAATTCTATTAACATAAGGACATAGAAACTCCATGTTTGTGCCCTCTTCCATGAACACTCCCTTCGTGGAAGCCTGTCTTCCCTTCCTAAACTCCATCTCTCTCTATTCCCTTCCACTTAGTTTGGAAGCCATCTTTCCTCTCCTGGATTCCATCTTTTCTTTCTCTCACACAGTGTGAGAGTTAGCTGTTTCTTTTTCTCTCCTTCTCTTGTTTCTCTCTCTCTCTCTCTAAAAAAAAAAAAAAAAAAAAAAAAAAACAAAAAACAAAAAAACAAAAAAACAACATAAGGATATACAAAGCCATGTGAAAAAGTGCGAGATCTGATATGTAAAAAAAGAGATTAAAAAAAGAAAAACAACACATCAGAGGAAAATATATGAGTAAGTTAAACGCTTTTGGATTTCTTTTTTGACGAATTTGGTATATAACTTCACCAGAGTCTTATTAAAGTATATATAACATAAAATCCAGAATGTAATTCCACTTGTTAAAAAATGTCTATATTTCATAATGGAAGAAAAACATTACACAAAGAGATAAGACTGTTTCTATGCATATGTGATTTGAAATAACCTTAAAGTACTAGCTTGGGGAATTTTTTTTCTTTTTTTTAGAATTGCTCCTAGACAGATTAAACATGAGTGAAAGACTACTTCCAACATGGCATAGAAGAATATGAAAGGAAAATCCTGGAGAATTATTTGGAACATAAGAAGTGTTTAAAAATTTTAATTAATAATCACTTTATTAGTTATAGGAGTCTTTTATCAGTAAACTGATCACTATTTCATAGGGCAGAATACTTCCCTATAATGTATGTAGAAATAGAATATATAGATATAAAGATTCATTGATGCCATTATTTCCAAGTAATTTGAAGACTAGGGTTAATGTGTCTATGTAAACAGTATCAGTGTATATGCTATGGTTTGGATCTGTGTCTCCTCCCAAATCCAGGTTGAATTGTAATACTCAATGTTGGAGGTGGGGCCTGGTGGGAAGTGATTGGATCATAGCGCTGTTTCTCATGAATGATTTAGTACCATCCCCTTGGTGCTATTCTTACGATCGTAAGTTCTCATGAGATCTGGTTGTTTAAAAGTGTGTAGTAGTTTCCTGCTTCCGACGATCTCTTTTGTTGCTGTGGCCATGGGATGCCTTGCTGGCCCTTTGCCTTCTGCCATAATTGGAGGCTTCCTGAGCCTCCCTAGAAGCAGAAACCACTATACTTCCTCGCCTGTAGAATCGTAAGCCAATTAAAGCTATTTTAAAAAAAATAAATTACCGAGTCTCAGTTATTTCTTTATAGCAGTGCAAGAATGGACTAAATCAGTGTATGTGTATAAATGTATGAATGTGAATGTACGTTAGTGTGAGAAAGTACTTAAAGTCATTTGAACTAAAAATAATAAGGCCATTTATACATTTATATTTTTCTTGACTTCATTTATTTTTATGCTTTATTTAAATGGCAACGTTCCTTATATTGATAAGGTAAAATAATATTGCAGAGAAAAATTTTCCAGAAGATGATTGACTGGGCTCGGTAGGTAAAGCTTGCAATCCCAGTACTTTGGGAGGCCAAGGTGGGCAGATCATCTGAGGTCAGGAGTTTGAGACCAGCCTGGCCAATATGGCAAAACTCTGTTTCTACTAAAAATACAGGGTTTTTTTCTACGAAAAATACAGGTGTGGTGACGTGCACCTGCAGTGCCAGCTACTTGGGGAAGCTGAGGCAGGAGAATCACTTGAACCTGGGAGGCAGAGGTTGCAGTGAACCAAGATCACGTCACTGCACTCCAGCCTGGGCACCACAGTGAGACTCTGCTTCAACAAAAAAACATGCTTGATATAATTTTCCTAGTTTTATAAGAATTGGATTAACAAGAGACTATGTACAATTTCTTTCTAGAAAAATGTCTTCATATTTTGTAAGTTTAAAATAGTTACTTGAGATGCATTTTTTTGTTCTAACATACACCTTTCTCATAGGTGAATTTTCATAGTTCTCCGGTAAACTGTTTTTAGTAAAAACATAGAACTCTTTATTAAAGCAATTATACATAAAATATAGCAGAAATACAAAATAATACAGATGTTTCCTAACTTAGATAGTTCTGTGCTTATGGTTCCACTTTTATTACCTTTCTTTTCATCAAGAAAACTTAACCTCATTGCCCTAAAGCTAGAACCCTGTTGCCTAACTGAAACTCCCCTGAGACCATCTTGAGCAAATTGGTAAGTTAGGAAAATATAGACATCAATGTTTCCATAGCATTAACATTATATAGTAATCAGTCATTCCTGCACATTGAATAATAATACTTATTTTTGAATTGTATGGTTCTAAACTTGAATGCCATTTGACGATCCTTGGAACAATGACATATCCTTATATTTGCTATTGGGTAAAAATACAAATGCATACCAAACTTCACTAAATACATATATGAAGAATTGCAACCTTTCCAGACATGCATAAACATTCTACAAAAGATAGTATTAAAAAGTATGTTATATACAGGGTGGTTGTTTTAACATACTTAATGTTTGTAAAACACTTAAATGTTTGTAAAGCAAAGCAAAACTATGTAGTTAAAAAAAAATATGGTGGTTAAATCATCAACCTCGATGAATAAATTGGGTTTTTGAAATAAGAATGTCAAACTAAAAATTGTGCTTCCTTGCAGAAACAAAAATTCAGCCTTCAAACATGCAATATGCTTTCATGCTTAGCAAATAATTTGAACTGAATGAGAGTCAACTATGTATTCTAGCTGATACAAGTTGGAGTTTAAACAGGGAATAAGTCAGCAAAATCAGGCAACCAATTTTTCTTAACAATAATAATCAACATTTTATATATACTAGTTTCTCCGATTTTAATATGGTCATTTTTTAGCTTATGATATTTGATAAATATTTACATCAGGGAGCTTTTTCTCATGGTGGAAGGTGAAATGTGAACAGATACATTACATGCAAGAGCTGGAGCAAGAAAGAGAGTGGGGAGGGTGCCACACATCTTTAAACTACCAGATCTTACCAGAAATCCTTCACTGTCATGAGGACAGCATCAAGGGAATGCTGATAAACCATTCATGAGAAATCTGCCCCAATGATCTCATTATGTCCGAACAGGCCCCACCTCTAAAATCTCCAACACTGGGAATTCCATTTCACCATGAGATTCGTATATAATATTATATATGCAAATACATATTTGTGTATATATAATATATACAACATATAAATATGTAATATAAAATATACATAATATAGAATGCATATATAAAATAATGCATTGAAATGTCATATTCAAAGTGGTGAAAGAAAAAGATGTCATCTAAGTAAATTACATCCATCACAACTGCCTTTCAGAAATGACAGTAGAATAAAGACATTTGCAAATTGAAATTTCAGGGAACTTTAAAGATTCCCTCTGAAGTTTCCAAAGTTGAGTCTGCTGAATTAAACTGACAATAACCAGACTAATAGGAAACAGAGGCATACAAATTTATTAATGTATAAGTGCACAACAGTTATACAAAATATAAAATTCAATGAATGTCCAGATGCTTGATACTTAAATATCTTTTTCATAGGTGAGAGGGACGTGAGGGATGCAGAAAACTTTATACAAATAGTGAATAATTCTTAGGGAAGATGAATGTTCTTGAGGAACAGATAATAGCCTGGGACAAAGTTCTTGATGGATCTGGGGGATATAGCAGCAAGTAATGGGAGGTGGGTGGTGGACCTGTACTGTAAACAAAGATTGTCTTATTATGCAAATAAAGTATCTCATGTCATAGCCATCAGAAGGATACATGAAAAGTCTGTTCAGGCATACGTGATGATGACTTTTAGCTTCTTCAGTGATTAACCTCCCCTGTTTAATGAGATTTCAGAAAGAAGATTGAAAGCAAGGAAATTATATTTCTTTTTTTTTCTGATCATAAAATATTTATTAAGGTATACTTTAGGGAATATAGTGAATATAAAATTTAGAATCACAATATGAAGCAATTTCAAATCTTCTCAAAGGTCAGCACAGCCCTCAAAACTCTGCAGATGTAAAACCACTGGTGAGACACTGAAAGCAGTTCGACCAGTACAGAAGTGGAGTTTCATGAACATTTACAACTAGTGTATATGAATACCTCTTTAAGTGCAAAAGCACACCGCATTACACTAATGCAGCAACAATGCATTTATTATTGTTCTCATTAATCATTAGTTGCATAAAATACCAGAAAAAAAGCACAATGGAGTTCACAAAGTGGGCTAAAAAAATGAACCTGTCCTTGCAAAACACACACTGTAATAAAAGAAGAGATGTTTTAAAAAGTATATGCACACTATAGAAGCTGTGTTCATTCCAAGGATCTCAAGTGTCATTTCCTTTTCTGTAAAATCAAATTACAAGAACCAGGCACAACAAAGGAAATTATATTTCTTTTGAAAAAAAAAAAAAACAAAACTCTCTGTCAGATAAGGGGACTTCAGAGAGAAAGCCTTTGTCTGAGTTTGGTGGGGGAAGCAGTGAGGAGAAACAAGGGAAAGTTTAGAAGTTGCCTCTGATTCTGAGGTGACTTCTAAAGTTTTCTAATTATATTTAATTCAAAGCACTTAGCCTACCAAAGCACTTTACTTTTGTGTATTTTCTGAGTGCCAACAAAAACAATGTAAAACACACACAGAGACAAAGAGAGAGAGACACATTGTTGCTGGCAACCTCACCACTCACTTCAGAAGAATAACTAGAGGAAGTTATTCAGGTTAAAGAAAGTGATCCAGGTAGGTAATTTGATTTTTTTGTAAGAAAAATAAGCACCAGTAAAGATAATTATAAAAGAAAGCATAAATGCCTATTCCCCTTTCTTTTCTTAGTTAATATAAAAAGTAACAGTATAAAATAAGTATATAATTACGTTGTTAAAACTATAACATATAGGGATGAAAGAAACGTAGTTGACAATAACAGCACAAATCACGTAGGTAGGAATGTCAGAGCGATTGAGCCAGAGCAACTCCATCTTGAATAGGGGCTAGGTAAAATGAGAGTGAGATAGCGCTGGGAGTGGTGGCTCAAGCCTGTAATCCCAGCACTTTGGGAGGCTGAGGCGGGCGGATCACAAGGTCAAGAGATCGAGACCATCCTGGTCAACATAGTGAAACCCCGTCTTTACTAAAAATACAAAAAATTAGCTGGGCATGGTGACGCATGCCTGTAATCCCAGCTACTCAGGCGGCTGAGGCAGGAGAATTGCCTGAACCCAGGGGGCGGAGGTTGCGGTGAGCTGAGATCGCACCATTGCACTCCAGCCTGGGTAACAAGAGTGAAACTCTGTCTCACAAAAAAAAAAAAAAAAAAAAAAAAAAAAAAAAAAAAAGAGTGAGACCTACAAGGCTACATTCCCAGCTGGTTAAGGCATTCTAATGCACAGGATGAGATAGGAGGTTGGCACAAGATATGGGTCATAAAGACCTTGCTGATAAAACAGGTGGCAGTAAGGAAACCAGCTAAAACCCACCAAAATGAAGGTGGTGACAAATGTGACCTCTGGTGGTCCTCACTGCTACACACCCACTAGCACCATGACAGTTTACAAATACCATGGCTATGTCAGGAAGTTACCCTATATTGTCTAAAAAGGGGAGGCATGAATAATCCGCCCTTTGTTTCATATATAATCAGGAAATAACCATAAAATGGGAACACAGCAGCCCTTGGGGCTCCTCTGTCAATGAAGTAGCCATTCTTTTATTCCTCTACCTTCTTAGTAAACTTGCTTTCACTTTATGGACTTACCCTGAATTATTTCTTGTGCAGGATCCAAGAACCCTCTCTTGGGGTCTATATGGGGGACCCTTTCTGGTAGCAGGAGTAAAGCTGCATTGGAATAAGAAATTAATGCCAGATAGTAACTCAAATCCACAGAAACAAATGAAGACAAACAGATAGTAAATAATAAGTTTAATATAATAAATTCTATAAATATTGCTTTGGTCTTAATGCATTTCCCAAAGTTCATAGTATTCATCATGATCAAGTAGTCTTCATCCCAGTGATGCAAGGCTGATTCAACACACACAAGTCCGTAAATGTAATTCACCACATAAACAGAACCAAAGACAAAAACCACATGATTATCTCAACTGATGCAGAGAAGGCCTTTGACAAAATTCAACAGTCCTTCATGCTAAAAACTCTCAATAAACTAGGTATCAATTAAACATATTATAAAATGATAAGAGCTATTTATGATAAACCTACAGCCAATATCATGCTGCACAGGCAAAAACTGGAAGCATTCCCTTTGAAATCAGGCACTAGACAAGGATGCCTTCTCTCTCCACTCCTATTCAATATAGTACTGGAAGTTCTAGCCAGAGCAATCAGGCAAGAAAACGAAATAAAAGGTATTCAATTAGGAAAGGAGGAAGTCAAACCATTTCTATTTGCAGACAACATGATTGTATATTTAGAAGACCCCATCAGCTCAGCCCCAAATCTTCTCAAACTGATAAGCAACTTCAGCAAAGTCTCAGAATACGAAATCAATGGGCAGAAATCACAAGCATTCCTATACACCAATAACAGACAAACAGAGAGCCAAATCAAGAACCAACTGCCATTCACAATTGTTACAAAGAGAATAAAATACCTAGGAGTACAACAAACAAAGGATGTAAAGGACCTCTTCAAGGAGAACTACAAACCACTGCTCAACAAAATAAGAGAGGACATGAACAGATGGAGAAACATTCCATGCTCATGGTTAGGAAGAATCAATATTGTGAAAATGGCCATACTGCCCAAAGTAATTTATAGATTCAACACTATCCCCAATAAACTACCAATAACCTTCTTCACGGAACTGGGAAAAACCACAGTAAACTTCATATGGAATCACAAGAGGGCCCACATAGCCAAGACAGTCTTAAGCAGAAAAAACAAAGTCAGAGGCATCACACTGCTGGAATTCAAACTATACTACAGAGCTACAGTAATCAAAACAGCATGGTACTGGTACCAAAACAGAGACATAGACCAATGGAACAGAACAGAGGCCTCAGAAGTAACACCACACCATCTACAACCATCTGATCTTTCACAAACCTGGCAAAAATAAGCAATGAGGAAAGGATTCCATGTTTAACAAATGGTGTTAGGAAAACTGGCTAGTAATGTGCAGAAAGCAGAAAGTGGACCCCTTCCTCTCACCTTACACTAACATTAACTCCAGACAGATTAAAGATTTAAACATAAAACCTAACAACATGAGAAAACTAGAAGAAAACCTAGGCAAAACCATCCACGACATAGGCATAGGCAAGGACTTCATGACTGAAACACCAAAAGCAATGTCAAGAAAAGCCAAAATAGACAATAGAGATCTAATTAAAATTCAGAACTTCTGAACAGCAAAAGAAACCATCATTTGAGCAAACCAGCAACCAACAGAATTGGAAAAAATTTTTGCATTCTACCCATCTGAGAAAGGGCTAATATCCAGAATCTACAAAGAACTAAAACAGATATACAAGAAAAAAACAACCCTATTCAAAAGTGGGTAAAGGATATAAACAGACACTTTTCTAAAGAAGACATACATGAGGCCAAAAGAAACATATGAAAAAATGCTCATCAACACTGGTCATTAGAGAAATGAAAATCAAAACCACCTTGAGATACCATCTCGTGCCAGTTCGAACGGCGATCATTAAAAAATCTAGAGACAACAGATGCTGGAGAGGATGTGGAGAAATAGGAACACTTTTACACCATTGTGGAAGACAGTGTGGTGCTTCCTCAAGGACCTAGAAATAGAAATTCCATTTGACTCAGCAATCTCATTACTGGGTGTATATCCAAAGGATTATAAATCATTCTACTATAAGGACACATGCACACAAATGTTCATTGCAGCACTGTTTACAATAGCAAAGACCTGGAACCAACCCAAATGCCCATCAATGATAGACTGGACAAAGAAACTGTGGCACATATACATCAGGGAATACTATGCAGCCATAAAAAATAATGTAGTGACTTGGATGAATCTGGAAACCATCATTCTCAGCAAACTGACAGAATAACAGAAAACCAAACACCGAATGTTCTCGCTCATAGGCGGGTGTTGAACAATGAGAAGAGGTGGACTCAGGGAGAGGGGCATCACACACTGGGGGAAGTTGGGGAGGGGGTTCTTGGGGAGGGATAGCAGGGGTTGGGAAGTGTGGGGAGGGCTAACATGGAAAGAAATGCCGGATATAGTATGCACTTATGCAACAATCTTGCATGATCTGCTTGTGTACCCCAGAACCTAAAGTAAAAAAAAAAAAAAAAAAAAAAAAAAAAAAAAAAAAGAAAAGAAAGAAAGAAAGAAACAATCTCCAATGCAATAGTATTAATAGGTAGGTAGCGTCTTCAGGCGGTGATCATATTATGAGGGCTACTCCCTAATGAATGGAATCAAGCCCTTTACAAAAATTTTTTCAGACAGTTTGGTCTTTTTTGCTTTTCTTTCTTCTGCCATGTGTGTGAGGACAGCATTTTTCTCTGTCTAGAAGACAGAGAAACAAGTTGCCATCACAGAAAAAGATAGAGCCAGCTCTTACCTAATACTGAATTTGCCAATGCATTGATCTTGGACATCCCACACTTCAGAACAGTCAGATATAAAGTTCCCTTATTTATAAATTATCCAGTTTCAGGTGTTTTATTATAGCATCACAAACAGACTAAGACAGACATATAACAGCTATTTTTTTTCAGTTTCTTTAGAAGATGTAAATTTATATGAAGTATATGTTAATGTAGTGCTGTGTCTGCAATTTATACTGATGTCATACATAAAATAATACTAGCACCAAAGGGGGAAAGAGAGCTACATAGGCGTAACATTTATATACCTAACTGGAATCAATTTACTATAAATCTGAAGTGGATTATGATAAGTTAAGAAGTATACGATGAGCCTTAAAGTAATCATTATGAAATTAACTAAACACAAGTCTCAAAACAATTAAAGGAATTAAAATGATACACTAGAAATTACTGCTAAATGAAGTGGTAAGGATGAATAAAAGCAGAAAAGACATAAAATGTATAGAAAACAGAAAGTAAAATGTCAGATACAAATGCAACCATATCAATAATACTGTGAATGGATTAACTAATCTAATCCAAACAGTGGATAATATCAAAAGGTCTGACTATATACTATGTAGAGAAAACTCACTTTGGATTAAAAAACCCAAATAGGTTGAAAGTAAAAACAATGAGGAAAACAAAAACAGAAACAAAAACAAAAACACAAAAAACAAAAAACAACATGTTCCATTGTACCAAGACCAATCTTCAGGCACCAACTGCAATTCAATTCGATTTTGGCACTACCCAAAGTTAGCACATGAGGACTAAGCTCTGATTTTTTATCTTATCTAAATTCCTACCTAAGAGGTCTATGGAATCATGCCCTACAAACCACAAATTCTCATCAGATGGGTTTTATTTGACCCTATATGTTGTTAATTACCATTCAATCTGATTCTGGCATAACATGAGACAAGGGAAAAATATTTAACCCCAAAATAGATTTCCTTGCCATACCTTGAAATTGTCTTGCCAAGTGTCTTGTGGGAAAGATCCATATTCTATAGAGAATCCCCTTCCCCCTTTGTTTTCTTTCCTTTCTTTCCAGATCCAGGAGATAATCCACTAAGAGCCAGGAACCCTTTCAAGCCCAATAAGAAACAATTTACAACCTGCTGTCTCTGAAGTCTGTCATCTGAGAGATTCCTCTGCACAATAAAACCTGGTCTCCACAATCTTTTATCTTTAATCCGAACATTCCTTTCTATCAATCCCAGGTCTTTAGATGAACTCAACCAATTGTTAACCAGAAATGTTTAAATTTATCTATAGCCTTGAAGCCCACACTTTCAGTCGTCCCTCCTTTCCGAACCAAGCCAATGTATTATTTAAATGTATTTGATTGATGTCTCATGCCTTCTAATGTATATAAAACCAAGCGGTACCCAAACCACCTTGGGCACATGTTCTCAGGACCTCCTGAGGGCTGTGTCATGGGCCATGGTCACTCATATTTGGTTCAGAATAAATCTCCTAAAATATTTTACAGAGTTTGACTCTTTTCATCAACACACAGATTCCGCAAGTTCAGGGTAGAGTTCTTCACAAGACTGCCCCCTACTCTGATAGCAGCTACAAGTTTCAGGTGTCCACAAGCTACCCATCCTTTTGACCAGCTAGCTACAAACTTGGGGTTCATACCACTTCATCAGGTTTGATAATTCTTTATAAAAACTTACTCAGGAACCACGATATTTAAAATTACTGCTTTATTTTGAAATATTTAAATAAAGATCCAGATGAAGAGTTACAAGGGAAAGGTCTAGAAGAGTCCAGAGCACAAGTTTCTGTTCCTATGGAGTCAGGGTGTGCCATGCTCTTGGTCCATTAATATGTTCACCAATCAGCAAGTTCTCTTGACCTTCAGTGCTCAACATTTTTATCTGGAGTTTTATTACATGGACGTCACTGATCAAATCATTGGCCAGATGACTGAATTCAATTTTTAGTCCCTCTTTCATCTCTGGAGGTTAGAGGTGGGTCAAAAAAATTTAACACTCAATTTAAATTTGAGTGCTTCGTTTTTTGACATGGACAGCTGTTGAGAAATATTAAGTTTACCCTGCCCCTATGGCTCCTTTGTGGAGGATAACTTTTAACTTGTAATTAGTGGTAGGCAGGTAACAGCTGCCTACTTGGTATAGTCTTGCATTATGTGTATATGTAGAACAACTGTGTATTAATAAGAATCACCTGTCAAAGAGCGACTAAATGCATGGATGAATAGCGGCTCAGGGCCTTCAGTCCTGGAGAGCTGTAAGCCATGCATGCTCTCAGGCTGTTGGTCCCCAGGATAGATCCACTCTGTTGGCTGTCTGGATGTCCACCTCTCAATATCTACAGCCCACCTGGGTGGGAGTCTCCCGACCAAGTTGGTTCTCAGCAGCCAGCCCTTCACTTGAAAGTCTCTGAAGGCCCATTATAAGTCACTTCATTAGTATAAACTTATGGTAGAAGGGAGCTCAATATAAATAACAAAGACACTACCATCATTCAAGTGATTCCAAGAATTTCTAAAAGTTTGTATCAGAAACCAAAGTCCAGATATATTCCTTATTATATCACAAGATATCCCCTGGTCATTCCCAGATCTCTTATAGCAATGGATTATATTGCCTGAGCACAGAAAATATACCAACATATTGAAGAGATGGCATGGGGAGGGGTTGTAGACTTTTAACCCAATTTTCTAATACGTTTGACTGTAAATATCCATATTATAATTTTACCAAAAATGTCAATATTAGAACATATTGCACTATGGTAGATTTAACTTCAAACAAAAAGAGTTGAAAGATACTGGCACATCACTGTAGTTCCATACAGTCATTAATAATTAGTCCATTATAATATATGATCAAAATGTCTCCCAGAGAGGGGCCACCCAATTTTACAGGCTTCAATTTGAACTTGTTGGTTTCCAAAAGTAGGAGTGATCTCAGCAATACATGGCTTTACTCTTTGGGGCATTAAAACTGCCTTTGCAAAATTGTAACTGAGGAAATTATGTCAGCGAAAAAGATCAGATCTAACTGACCCATCTTGCTTCTAACCTCTAAATTGTTTTGTTCATTTCTGGGTGTAGGAATTTAGTTTATAGTTTAAACTCTGAAACAAAATGGATGATAGCCCTTTCCCAAAAAACCCCATCTTGCCTGGGGACCAGTCTGCCATTGTAGGTAGGACTACAAGACAGCTACAGGATTGGATATTGTGGTTTGGGGGCCATGCAGCCTCTGGCTGCAAGTGTCTGGACCTCCCCATACTGCTCCTGGGAGTAACATCACTATTGTAAAACTTAAGATCAGTGCTTGAGATATTTTGCAGACCCTACATTCCGATACAGCAGGTGACACCACCCAGACTGATAATCTGGCTCAATCAGTTCTGAGATGCCACCCAGGAACAGAAGTGAGCAAGAAGAACTCACTTGGACCCCCTATGATTTCATCTTCAACCCAACCAATCAGCACTCCCCACTTTTGGAGCCCATACCTGCGTAACTATCCTCAAAGACTCTGATCTCGGAATGTTCTCAGAGACTGATTTGAGTAACAATAAAACTCCAGTCCCCCACACAGCTGACTATGCATGATTTACCCTTTCTCCATTGCCATTCCCCTGTCTTGATAAATCATCTCTGTCTAGGCAGCAAGCAAGGTGAACCCATTGGGTGGTTACAGTACCCAGTGTGATATAAGTGAGCTAAGAAACAATATTATCTCCTTTTTGAGAAGTTTTTGAAATGTTGCGTTTTTTTTCATTACATAACCTATGTAGTCATTTCAGTTATTCCTATTTCTCTCCATTTATACACAAATGTCTTCACCTTTGGAAGGAGTTGGCCACTATGATGGTCTATATTTCAGGCAGTCATACTAATCTAGCAAGTGCAGTCCATTACCAATCATTCAGGATAAGGTTACACAGCTACATAACTAGGGGGCTATTTCTACCACTAGGCAACATAGATGCATTCACAGTTAACCCTAATTTTGTCAGATGAGGTGAGGGCACAGCCTGCCCCACCAGGTCTTTAGAAATTCTGACATAAAAGTTTAAAAATATGCAGTTTATTTCTTCGAAATCATACCTTCTAAAACTTATAGTTCCAGTTCTGGTCCTAGGATCACTTAATTGTGTGGGAAGAAGAAAGTTGAGGTAATGTGTGGAAGAAAGAATAAATCATATTATACTAGTATTCCCTTTTCATGGGGAAAAATGCATAGTAGTATCAGCATCATCTCCCACACCATCTTGCCTAGATTCACCAGAAAAAAAAAAAAAAGGCATTTGCCTAATGGATACACATATTTGCCTCCTCTCATGTTAACTTTGAGCATACACTCGTAAAGTGTGTGAAAACCAGACCTGTGTGCCTATATGTATCTCTGTTTATCTCTGTTTTGGAAAACCAATGTTTCAATTCCCCATTTCAATCATCTATCAGACTGTTACTCTGAGGAGGATGTCACTCTGCCCATTGTCAGACATTATGGGCTAAAACGGGTGTTCCTTGTTGTGAAGAAAGGGAACTTGGCAATTCAAATTGGTGCAGTGTGTCTGTTACCATTTTTCTATAGTACACTGAACATTTTAATCTACCACGCATAAGCCAAACACAGTTCAGTTGAGCATACGTTCCTTTCAGGACCCATTGTAGCTAGTCTCTTGAGACTACCAGCATCAGTTTAATTTGTTAGCTATATGAAGGCCTACCCACTGGGAATCAATCTTGCTTCCTGGCATACGGAACAATTACTATTGTCATTTTTCTCCTGCAAGAGTACAAGAGGAATATGTCTAGATTCAGCCCATGTCTGCATTGCCCACACTGCCCACTGTTTTTCTGGATTCAGGTGACAACCTCCAGCAAGGACACTGGGATGACTGCCCATTTAAATTCTGATGCTTATAAAGAGTACTTCTGATAAATATCAACATGTCTTGCTTTAATGCACCCTTCAATTCACGTAACAATTTTTGTAGGCTCTATCACATAGTCACATAAGGGAATTCCTTTAACATGCCAGTTTTCCGTTGCTTTTTGCCTTTACCTTGTGCTAGGCCGTTGGCCATCACCTATGTGTTGGTGAAAACAAAAAGTGACAAACAGCATGCTATTTGCTCAACAAACTGATTTTTTTTTTACCCTCTTACATCAGAATGGTGGCCTTTCTAACAAAATACTATCAATTCGTCTTTGAACTGCCATCCATAAACCAAAAAGATCTTTGTTGGTCAATGGAGAGCTCTTTATAGAGCACTAAGTGGCAATGGAATCCTTAGGTTGTTTCAAGGTCAGTCTTAGAGGAAAAGAGTTGGCCTGCTTGTGAATATTCTGAGTATTTCTCTGAATTTCCCCCGTAGCATGTTTCTACATAAACCATTTCAACTTTGGTTTGGAATTACTCTGGCCTTTGCCCTCTTCTCATTAGAAAAGGATCTGATATTACCTAAGACATCATGGATATTTCAGATATCAATGTTATTCTATGATTTACAATCTAAGGGAAAGTTTCAATTATTACTTCAGAGCAAGCTAGTAATTGCCTTCACAAATGGAAATTCTCTAGAGCAAGGTCCAAGGATTTTTCCCTGGGAAGCACATATAAGACTTTGTACTACTCTCCCCTCTACATTTCCAATGGGAATAGTACAGAGAATTTGTCCATAAAAGCACTCCAGCTTCTATTTTATATTGTCTAACATTAACAACCTATGTGTGCTTAGAATCTTATTGGTTACCATTTAGCATGTCCAATTAACATTGCCTCAAGGGTAGATTTGCATGTCTTCTCTTTTACAATACTAGGGAAGGAAAACAGTTTTCAATCAGATAGAATATCCATCACTGTAATTTATTTAGGTAAATAAGATGCACCTGCTTCACATAAAGCCTATTCACACATACTATTTTTTTCAACTTTTACCTTCTTTCATCCTTTGCATTTCTATATTCTCTCAATCTAATTGTAGCTCACGTTAAGACTTCACCAGAATTTGAATGTAGGATCCTAAGCAGAGAATGTGTTCTCCAGTAAGGCATAATATCAACTACATTAAACATTCAGGTAAAGGAGTCACACCACTTGACATAAAGTCTGTTTAAACATTCCAATTTTTCATCCAAACTTTTACCTTAATTCTTTGAATCTGTGCATTCCCACATTCACTGAATTTAATTGCAGACCCTGTTGGAACCTTACGAATGGCCTGTGTTACCGAAGTGCATAGGGCTTCCTTATCAGCCTCCGGAATTTTTTTCTCCACTCCCTAATTATTTTACTCATAGGCATCAGGTCTTGGGTCCACAGTGGGATTTTGAACCAAAGGGCCCACGCTTTTTTTTTCAATCTTTATCTTGATTGATATGCATATTTCCTCAGGTGATTCCAGGTGTGGTTTCTCATTGTAATCTTCTCTTCTGGTCTAGTAAATTCATCTGAACTAGGATAAATAGGAAAGCCTTCCAAACTAAATCCAGCAACATAGAAAAATTATTATTGACTATGACAGAGTAGAATTTATCTCAGGAATAAAAGCTTGGTTTAACATCTAAAAGTCAATTAATGTAATACATCATATCAAGAGAAATGTTTAATATAACATGATATATATTTATTTATATATGTATATGTGTATTTCATATATCATGCAAGAAACATGAAAAAAAAAAGGGAAAAATCTCTGGAACATAAAAACAGAAATTAAACAAGAGCTTGAATCCAGCAAACTAAATGAACACCAAAGTATTCTGCCTCCTCTAGGCATCAACTGGTTTTGATTTGTCTAGTAATTGTTTTACGTGCTCTATGAGTAGCATAAAAGACAAAGCATCGGGTCCACATATAGCAAAGAAGCAGATAACAGACTGCTGAGCAATGACCTACACAATGTCTCTCAGGGAAATAGAGAATCATAAAAAGACCTGCCTCTCAGATGCAGATAAAAGGTACCTTGCCTAGGCGCAGTGGCTCACACTTGTAATCCTAGCACTTTGGGAGGCTGAGATGAGAGGATCAATTAAATATAGGAGTTTGAGACCAGCTTGGGCACCATGGGAAAACCTCATGTCGGCAAAAATTTAAAAAATTAGCTGGGTATGGTGGCATTCACCTGTATTCCCAGCTACTAGGGAAGCTAAGGTGGGAGGATCACTTCAGCCCCACTGAGGCTGCAGTGAGCCATGATTGTGCCACTGCACTCTAGCTGGGTTGACAGCATGAAACCCTGTCTCAAAACAATAAAAAAGGGTCTTTATCTCAGCTATGAACCACTTTAGATGAAGATTGCAATAATCTCTTCTGACAATCCACGACCATAGATCAATCCTCAATTATGTTGGGGGCCTAAATTAATATAATCTTTCAAGTCTAAAACCATGCAATATGAGGTTTTTAATTTAAATTAGAGTCATATTTGCAACAGCCAGGCATCTGGCAAAAATAAAATAAAATAAAATAAGATGGAAGAAAACATGTTTTTTGAACGTTTTAAAGTACGTTCATCTATAAAATTGTACCCAATGAGTTCATAATCCATAATAGCTACACAGGAATGAAAATATTTGAGGGAGACTTCCAATTATTCTCATTATATTTCTATAATATTCATCATTCAGACTGTGTTTGAAATAATGTTATTCTGAAAACCCTTGCTTCAACAGTGAGATCACTGAAGATTGACGAGGAGTCTATTTTTTCTAAAGGCAGCTCAGAGATTACCTTGAATATTTTTATCTTCATAACAAGATTACCCTTGTTTGACATACATTCCTCCCTTTACTTTTCTATAATCCATAATGTGACATTCTTCAGAGTTCAGAGAAACTTGTTTCTGGGCTGTTTTTCTTTAGATTCATTCATTTCCTCTGAATATTATTCACTCCTAAAAGCTTCATCTCCTCTCTCTTCAATGAAGTGAATATTTAAACATCAGTAATCTTCCCTTTCTTTCAGTTTTTGTGTTTGTATGACTCCCATGCATACGTGTGAATGTCAATACATTTTTATGTCTTTTTTTTTTGTTAATCTCTGTAGGGAAATAGGTTGCCTTCTGAAGATTCTATAAAAACCAAATTGAAAAGAGACATATCAATGTAATTACTTGATGGGTTTTTCCTGCCTGCTGCACAACACCGAAATCACAGCATTGCAGTAAGAAAAGAGTTTATTTTACAGGAAGCTGGCCACATAGGAGACATGCTTATTACTTAAATCAGTCTCCTTAAAGGCTTAAAGTTATGGTCTTTCAAGGACAATTTTGTATGCAGGGAGACAACGAGGTAATGGGAGTTACTGATTGGTTGTGTTACAGTATGTAGCTAGTCAGACATGAGAGGGGCATGAGATGGCTCATGCTCTATCCACCAGGAATGTCAGGCAACCATGAGATGATGGTCTAGCAGTTATCACACTGCCTCACTAGAATGATAATTGGTTGCAGCTCATACAAGGGAAAGGCAGTTTCCGGATGGTCAAGCTCTCTAAAATAATAATTCATCACAGCCGATGCCAGGGAGAGGCAATTTTCCAATAGATAAAAACACTTGAAATTGGCAATTGACAGCTTCCAGTAAGATCTTAGGAATGGGGTGACTGGGCTCAAGCATGTACACTAAGAGACAAAATTGTAAAGTATGACCTTCCCAGGGCATTCCACCAGAAAAAGAAGAAAGCTGGAGGTGAGCATGTGTACCACTACTTAAACCCACTGTTCATGCTCACCTACTGAGTGCAAGGTGGGCACCATGCATGCGAGTGACTCACCTTAAGGGAGAATGAAAGGAAAGGAGTGCAAGAGGCTAGAAGTTGACTGGCATATAAAATTTGAGGTTCAAGGTTAAACAAGGCACTTGACCTCCAAGGTGCCCACCTGGGTCTCTTCCAAGTGCACTTTCCTTTCTTTCCTGCTCTAAATCTTTTTAATAATCTTCTACTCCCACTCTGAAACTTGCCCCAGTCTCTGTTTCTGCCTTATGCACCTTAGTAGAATACTTTCTTCTGAGGAGGCAAGAATTAAAGTTGCTATAGATCCGTACGGATTCACCACTGATAACCTGGATACTTGCCACTGCTAACAGTTGGAGTTACCATAATAGGGGTGTGAAAAATGGTCCTCATGCACTAAGTCCTCCTCTTGGTGGGAGACCACAGGACTGGTTAAGGCATGGGTCAGAAGTCCAGATGAATTAACTTGGTTGCCAGAATGCAAAAGTTTGCAAAAACATCTCAAAGACAAATCTTAGCTTCTACAATAGTGATATCTATAGGAGCAACTGTGGAAGTCTGGAATCTTATCATCTCCAGCTACCTGACTCCTGAGCAGTAAGGGATTATAGAAATTATGCCTACATCTTAGAAGAATTCAGGCCTCTCTCATAATCTTACTCTTAGGACCTTTTATTCATTTTACAAGCGTGGTTTAGTCTGGGGAAGAACTATTGTCACCCTTGCTTTAAGATTAAACTAAATCTTTCCCAAAGTTAGCAGGAATTACCAAGGACAGCTTGAAAATTATGAGTGATTTGAAGTCAATTATGTCAGATTTCTCTTATTGTCATAATTTTACAAAGGCAGTTTCATAACAGGATAAAAGGCATGCAAATTTTATTAACATGCATGAGGGGCAGGGGTTGGGGGAAGAATGATTACCCCAAACCCTCAATGATATACTGAAGTGTACTCTTTTTCATGGGGAGGGAGTTTATAAGGAATGTAGAAAATGCTTTTGGGGAGCAGTAAGTAATTATTAGAGAGAATGAATGGACCAGGGAGACAGAAATTAACTCATAAGTGATTCTCTTTGAACTTTGAATTAGTTCTTCAAGAGTCAGGCATTATCTTGCAAAAAGTCTATTTAATGTGGTTGGATTCTTTAGCCTTCTATTCTGAAACTGATGACATTTCAGGGAATAAATTGGAAGCAATTATGTTTCTTTTGGTATGAAGCTTTCCTTGTCTGTACTGAGCATCCTGGCTTACGCTTATAATGTCAGCACTTTGGGAGTTCAAGGCAGGAGGATTGTTTGAGGCCATGAGTTTGAGATTAGCCTACAGAACATGAAGAATCATGCCCAATAAACCATAAATTCTCATCAAGTGGGTTTTATTTAATCCTATATATCATGACTTACTTTCCAACCTGACACTGGCATAATATTAGGAGACATGGAAGAAAATAAAAATATTTTACCTGAAAACATGTTTTTTTGTTTTGTTTTGTTTTGTTTTTTTGTTTTTATTTTTTCCCCATATCTTGAAATGGCCCTGCAAAGCTGTCCTTTGGAGGGGAAAATTTACATCTGTAAAGAATCTCTATTAACATAGGTAGATCTTTTTCTTCCTGACTCTCTCAATCTTAAAGAGATTACCTAAAAATCTAGCACCTTTGAAAGATCTGAATAGAAAATATTTGTCATCTATTGTCCCTAAGGGCAGCCACTGTAAGACCTCAAAAGAACCTTGGTCTTCACAATCTTTTATCTTAACCTGAACATTTCCTTTCTATCAATTCCAGGTCTTTAGAAAAGCTCAACCTATTGTCAACCAGAAAGTGTTTAAATTTACATATATCCTGGAAACCCCCACTTTGAGTTGTCCCACCTTTATGAACCAAACCAATGCATTTCTTAAACGTATTTGATTGAGGTCTCGTGCCTCCCTGTAAGGTGTAAAACCAAGCTGTATCCCCACCACCTTGGGCACATGTTCTCACAACATCCTGAGGGCTATTTCATGAGCCATGGCCACTCATATTTGGCTCAGAATAAATCTCTTCAAATATTTTACAGAGTCTGGCTCTTTCATTGACAATGACATTGATATGATACAGATGTGTCCCCACCAAAATCTCATCTTTAAATTCCCACGTCTTGTGGGAGGAACTGGTGGGAGGAAATTGAATCATGGAGGCAGGTCTTTTTCCTGCTGTTCTTGTGATAGTGAATAAGTCTCATGAGATCTGATGCTTTTATAAGGGGGAGTTTCTCTGCACAAGCTCTCTCTTTGCTCGCTGCCCTCCATGTAAGATGTGACTTGCTCATTCTTTCCTTCCACCATGATTGTGAGGCTTCCCCAGCCATGTAGAACTGTAAGTCCATTAAGCTTCTTTCTTTTGTAAATTACCCAGTTTCAGGCATGTTCTTACCAGCAGTGTGAAAACGGACTAATACAGGCATGCACCTGTTGTCTCAGCTACTCAGGAGGCTGAGGTGAGAGGATGGCTTAAGCCTGGGAAGCTGAGGTAATAGTGAGCTATGAGATGCTACTGCAGTGCAGCCTGGGAGACCCTGTCTCAGAAAAAGAAAAAGTTTATTGATAAGTGGGAGGAATGGAACAAGGTTAGAGGGACCTTGATTCTGAGGCATATTTCTGAGGCCTTCTCATTTTCAAAAGCACAAAGCATGCCCAAGCACCACATTTTGGATATTCATTTTCTGCATCCCAATATTGTCTATTAGTTGGTTTTATAGACTCAAACAATGAACCTTCAGGAGGAAAATTTAGACTTTTCTATTGATAAGGTTTGGCTGTGTCCCCATCCAAATCTCATCTTGAATTACCACATGTTGTAGGAGGGACCCAGTGGGAGGTGATTGAATCATAAGGGTGGGTCTTTCCTGTGCTGGTCTCATGATGGTGAATAAGTCTCGCAAAATCTGATGATTTTAAAAAGGGGAGTTTCACTGCACAAGCTCTCTTCTCTTGTCTGCCACCATGTGAGATGCGCCTTTACTTTCCCTTGTGATTGTGAAGCCTCTCAAGCCACGTGGAGCTGTATAAGTCCATTAAATGTCTCTCTTTCTCTCTCACTCTTTTTTTTTTTTACTTTTTTCTTTTCTTTTTCTTTTTTTTTTTTTTTTTTGTAAATTGCCCAGTCTCAGGTATGTCTTTATCAGCAGTGTGAAAATGGACTAATACAGTAAATTGGTACCAGTAGAGTGGAGTGCTGCTGAAGAGATACCCAAAAATATGGAAACGACTTTGGAACTGGTGAACAGGCAGAGGCTGAAAGAGTTTGGAAGACTCAGAAGAAGACATGAAATTTTGGGAAAGTTTTGAACTCCCTAGAGACTGTTGAATGGCTTTGACAAAAATCCTGATAATTAGACGGACAACTAAATCTAGTCCGAGTGGTCTCAGATAGAGATGAGAAATTTGTTGGGAACTTGAACGAAGTTGATTCTTGATATGATTTAGCAAAGAGACTGGCTGTGTTTTGCACCTGCCCTGGAGATTTGTGGAACGTTGACTCTGAGAGAGATTATTTAGGGTATCTGGTGGAAGAAATTTCTAAGCAGCAATGCATTTAAGCGGTGACTAGGGCGCTATTAAAAGCGTTCAGTTTTAAAAAGGAAACAGAGCATAAAAGTACAGAAAATTGGCAGCCTAACAATGCGATAGAAAAGAACATTTCATTTTCTGAGGAGAAATCCATGCATAAGTAATGAGGAGCCTAATGTTATTCCCCAAGAGAATCGGGAAAATGTATCCAAGCCACGTCAGAGGTCTTCATGGCAGCCCTTCTCATAACAAGCCTAGACGTCTAGGAGGGAAAAGTAATTCCATGGGCTGGGCTCAGGGTCCTTGTGCTGTTTGCAGCCTAGGGACTTTGGGCCCTGCATCCCAGCCTCCCAGCCACTCCAGCTGTGGCTAAAAGGAGCCAACATAGAGCTCAGGCCATGGCTTCAGAGGGTACAAGGCCAAAGCCTTGGCAGCTTCCATGTGTGTTGAGTGTGTGAATGCACAGAAGTCAAGAACTGAGGTTTAGGAACCTCTGCCTAGATTTCAGAAGATGTAATGCCTGGATGCCCAGGCAGAAGTTTGCTGCAGGGGCGGGGCTCTCATGGAGAGCCTCTGCTAGGGCAGTGCAGAAGGAAAACATGGGGTTGGATCCCCCACACAGAGTTTCTACTGGGACACCACCTAGTAGAGCTGTGAGAAGAGGACCACCATCCTCCAGACCCCAGAATGTTAGATCCACTGATAGTTTGCACCATGCGCTTGTAAAAGCGATAGACACTCAATGCCAGCCTGTGAAAGCAGCCAGAAAGGAGGCTGTATCCTGCAAAGCCACCAGGGCTGAGCTGCTCAAGACCAAAGGAACCCACCTCTTGCATCAGCATGACCGGGAAGTGAGACATAGAGTCAAAGGAGATCATTTTGGAGCTTTAAGATTTGACTGCTGTGCCAGATTTCAGACTTGCCCGGGGTCTGTAGACCTTTTGTTTTGGCCAATTGCTGCCATTTGGAGTGGGTGTATTTACCAAATGCCTATACCTGCATTGTATATAGGAAGTAACTAAATTGCTTTTGATTTTACAGGCTCATGGGCAGAAGGGACTTGCCTTGTCTCAGATGAGATGTTGGACTGTGGACTTTTGAGTTAACACTGAAATGAGTTAAGAATTGGGGGATTGTTGGGAAGGCATGATTGGTTTTGAAATGTGAGGACATGAGAATTGAGAGAGGCTGGGTGGAATGATATGGTTTGGCCCTGTCCCCATTCAAATCTCATCTTGAGTTTCCACATGCTGTGTTATGGACCTGGTGGGACATGACTGAATCACGCAGGTGGTTCTTTCCCATGCTGTTCTCATGATGGTGAATAAGTCTTATGAGACCTGATGGTTTTTAAAAAGGGGGTTTCCCTGTACAAGCTCTCTTTACTTGTCTACCTCCATGTGAGACATACCTTTCACTTTCTGTCATGATTGTGAGCCCTCTCCAGCCAAATGGAACTGTAAGTGTATTCAATCTCTTTCTTTTGTAAATTGCCCAGTCTTGGGTATGTCTTTATGATCAGCATGAAAATGGACTAATACACCCATGCTATTAAATATTATAAGTCTAAAAATGCATACCACCGATAACAATGAAAATGGAATTTGGTTAACAGGCTGTAAAACTGTATTATTTATTTATTTTTTTATTTGTTTGCTTCCATAGTTGTTACATTAAAATTTCTGTCTTATATTCATGAGTAAGCCAGTGATAGACGCAGGAAGGAAGATAAGGGAGAGGGTCCCCAGGGAGTCTCTGACTGGCCTGTGGACTGGGAGACTGGGATGGAGCCATGGGAAGTTTGTGGTGTTTGCACACGGAAGGAGCCTGGCCTCTTCAGTTCCTGTGTGTGGCCTAAAATCAATCTGTAAGGTGGTTGCCTGTTAGCAGGAACCCCTCTTGCTTTGCCAAGAGTTGTTTGTCTCTTTTCTTCCTTTTCATCCAATAACTCCATTCCCCTCACCCTTCAATGTGTCTGCATGCCTAACTTTTCCTGGTCGTGTAACAAGAACCCAGTTTTAGCTGAACTAAGGAGCAAAGTTCTGCAACAGCAGGTTTTGCTAATTACATGAAAGAAATTTCCCTGACACCATATCACAAGGTACATATGCTGCTGTGTTCTTTTCACATGAATCTAATGCCTTCGTGTTCTATTTAAATTTCTTCTACACAGTCTTTAATACTTTATATGCATTTTCCAGAATATATAATTATAATTTCATTTCCTACTAATTCCTTTCTGTGGATGCTATTCAGAGTGGAATTGGAAAGTGTAAGAGAAGAGATAATGTGATTGATTATGACTGTAATTTGTGTCTTGCTCAACCTGAAAAGAATTTTTGATCTGCTTTAAGTAAGCAGCAGCTGGATACTTCTTTGCCCCATTGAAAGAGCCATATGTGCTGTGAATGAAAGAAGGCTATTTATTTACTGATATTAAAATTTTTAATGCAGCAAATATTTTATCACATAAATTAGTACTAACAATCAAAATGCCATTAACATAATGCAACACATTTAACAAAATGTATGTTATGCAAATAATCATTAAAAAATAGACATTAGGGACTTCAATAAAATTGTCTGGTAACTTTTCAAAACATTATTTTCTCTTTTAAAAAACACTTCAAAATCAGTAAAAATGGCTAACTTAGAATTCTAAGAAAGGTATAGGTAATAGATATTGTAGGTTAGCCAAGGGGACAGTTCTTCTTTGCCCTGTTAAGGTTTGCTGAAAATCACTGATATAAGACAGGTTGATTAGTAAGAGAAAATACGTACAAATTTATTTAATGTTTATACAGGAAAGCCTTCATAACAAAGATTCAACTCCCCAATGAAGTAAAGAAGCTTATATACCGGCTCTAGGTTACAGAAAGAATGGGGATTTAGATCCTGGCAAGACAGATTATGAGATGGGGAAGAGGAATTACGGTGAGGGACAATAAATTAATAATAGGGAGAGTGAACGGATGGGGAACAAAGATCAACTGATAAATAGTTCTCTTTGGAATTTGAATACATTTGAGAGACAGCCATTATCATATACAAGACTCTTATCTTGTACAAGAGTCTGTTCTGCATGTGGTTACATCCTTGGTCTTCTTTTCGGTAATATATAATTTTATAACAAAGAAGAGAAAAACAACAACAATTGTTCTCCCTGGTGAGTCTGGACTTTGGGCTGGTAGAGGAACTTCAGATAACAACTTTGCCCCATGCTTTGGGCGAGACTGTAGTGGAGGTGAGGTCAGTGGGACTTGAGGCTTTTTTTTTTTTTTTTTTTTTTTTTGAGACAGAGTTTCACTCTTGCTACCCAGACTGGAGTGCAATGGCACGATCTCGGCTCACCACAACCTCAGCCTCCTGGGTTCAGGCAATTCTCCTGCCTCAGCCTCCTGAGTAGCTGGGATTACAGGCACGCGCCACCATGCCCAGCTAATTTTTTGTATTTTTAGTAGAGACAGGGTTTCACCATGTTGGCCAGGATGGTCTCGATCTCTTGACCTCGTGATCCACCCGCCTTGGCCTCCCAAAGTGCTGGGATTACAGGCTTGAGCCGCCGCACCCGGCGGAGGCTTCTTAAGTTCAGCACATTAAAAGATCATATCTTTGGGATATCTGTATCTGAGCCCACAAAATACAGAGGTCTATAAAAATGTCCTGTATTTATGTAATGCCACCATCATTTCTGCTTAGTTGCACTCTAGCTGTTATATAAGATCTATTTAAACAAAAAATAATAAATAATATGTTAACTAATTTTCTGTGGGGGGTACAGAATTGGTGATTTCTTTCCTCCCCCTAAGGGTCACAACTGACATCCTTATTACAAAGACAGGTTAACAAGAGAGAAGCAAAATAATTATATTTAATTACAGTTTTATGTTACATGAGAACCTTCAGAATAACGACCCAAAGACATGGGTGAAGCTATCAATTTTTATGCTTAGGTTTAATGAAGAATGGTCGACTGTGCAGAGCAATGACTGAAAAAGAGCCGATAATAGCTAATGCTAATAGACTAAGTAGGGAAACAGCAAGGCCTGTCTACTCATATTTGTCCTGGCCTGTCTGTGCAGCATTTCTTACTTCTGGGTGTGGGTAAGGACCCTTTTTTAAAAGGGGATCTTAGGATCTACAATCAAACAATGTAGGTCAAATATGTTCTTTACGGCAGTTAGACAGGATGAGTAATGCAGGAGAGGGCTCTTTCTCCACCCATTAGGAATGTTGGGTGATGGTTCAGCAATTATCACATTGAAAAAGTGATAAGTTGACAGCCATTGTCAGGGAGAGGTCATTTCCTGATGGTCCACATCTGTTGCACTAAAGTATTAATTGCAAATACCACAGAGATGCAACTTCCTGGATATACGCATTAAGAGACAAAATGGCAAAATATGATCTTCCAAAGGCACTCCACCAGAAAAGGGAAGGAAGTCTCAGATAAGCACCCATACAACTTCCTAAAAATACTGTATGTGCTCATCTCCCAAGGATAAGGAGGGCACTGTGCATGCAGGAAGCCCACTCTAAATGAAGAATCATGGGAAAGGGGCCAGTCTATAAAGTTCTAGCATAGTGGTTAAACATAGCACTTGACCTTCACATGCCCTTCTATGTCTATTCCAAACGTACTTTCCTTTCTTTCCTGTTCAAAAGACTTTTAAAATAAACTTCCACTCCTGCCTTGATCTCTTTTTCTGCCTTATGCCTCTCAGTCGAATGATTTCTTCTAAGGAGGCAAGAATTGAGGTTGCCGCAGACCTGTACGGATTCACCACCTATAATTCGGATACCTTCCGCCCCTAACATATTTGGTGTCATGAGACTCAGATATGTGCCACCAGTAACATATCTGTTGCTGGAAGACACAGATATTTGCCACCCCGACATTTTCAGAAGCCCATCTACAGCATCTCTTCCAGAAAGGAGACATAGTGTTAACTGTCTCATATGGAAAAGGAATTCTAGTTTCTATGGCGTATCTTGAAGAAAAGGGGTTTTAGTTTCCATGGCTTCCCTTGGGAAAGAATGAGGGTGTAACAGACAGGAGTGCAGTGCAGAAGGAGGACAGAGGAAACCTCTGCTTCCGAAGATCTGCTTCCGAGGTCTTCATTTTGGGTTATTGTTTTATGAACCTCAATGTTCTCCAATTTGAAACTTCCACAAGAGGATTTGAAGACCAGAGATTGGGTTGGTGGGTTGTCTCATAAGCCATTGTCTCTGTCTCTTAATCCCAAAATAGGCCAGTCCAGTTAAACAGTTAACATTTAGGTCTCGTTTCAGGAAGTGGTGTTGTAGATGGGCTTCCAGAGAAGTCAGGCCTCTATATGATTTCAGTAATTAAACATTTAGGAAGAGCAATTTCTATGGAAACAAAACAAAACAAAAAAAAAAAACAGTTCCTCAGATATTTTATGATTATCTACTACTTAATTTAACATAACATGACTTTAAGATTTTAAATAACTGAATTCCTGAAACTCTGACAAATTCCATTTATAAATATATAAATGTTTATTTTGTTTATATTTGCTTAATTCAATTTTTTTATTCTTGGCTTGGTCCACTTTGTTTTATTAATTTATATTTTATTTTAATACATTTTGGGGTACAAGTGATTTTCTGTTACATGAATGAATGATGTAGTGGTGAATTCTTTTTTTTTTTAAATCTCAATAGAATTTTTATTTTATTTTATTTTATTTTATTTTATTATTGCATTTTAGGTTTGGGGGTACATGTGAAGAACATGCAAGATTGTTGCATAGGTAAACACATGGGAGAGTGGTTTTCTGCCTTCCGTCCCCTCACCTGTATCTGTCATTTCTCCCCATGCTATCTCTTCCCACCTCCCCACCCCCCCGTCCCTCCCCCATTTCCCCCCAACGGACCCCAGTGTGTAGTACGCCCCTCCCTGTGTCCATGTGTTCTCATTGTTCAACACCCGCCTATGAGTGAGAACATGCAGTGTTTGATTTTCTACTCTTGTGTCAGTTTGCTGAGAATGATGGTTTCCAGGTTCATCCATGTCCCTACAAAGGACATGAACTCATCGTTTTTGATGGCTGCGTAATATTCCATGGTGTATATGTACCACATTTTCCCTATCCAGTCTATCATCGTTGGGCATTTGGGTTGGTTTGGGCATTTGCTATTGTAAACAGTGCTGCAATGAACATTCGTGTGCATGTGTCCTTATAGTAGAATGATTTATAATCCTTTGGATGTATACCCAGTAATGGTGTAGTGGTGAATTCTAAGATTTTGGTGCACTCATCACACAAGTAGTACACATTGTAACTAATGCATAAGTTTTTAGCCCTAGCTGCCCTCCCACCCTCCCCCTTCTGAGTCTCTGAAGTCCACTACATCACCCTGTATCCCTTTGAATATTGACAGCTTAGTTCCCAATTATGAGTGAGAACATACAGTTTTTGGTTTATCATCCCCATGTTACTTAATTTAGAATAATGGCCTCCAGTTCCCTACAAGTTGCTACAAAAGACATTATTCTCTTCCTTTTAATGGCTAAGTAGTAATCTAAGTGTATCTACCACATTTTCTTCATCCACTCTTTAGTCAATGGGCACGTAGGTTACTTGCAAACCTTTGCAATTGTAAATTGTGCTGCTATAAACGTATGTGTGCAAGTGTCTTTTTCATATAATGACTTTTTTTCCTTTGGGTAGATACCCAGCAGTGAGATTGCTGGGTTGAACAGTAGATCTAGTTTTAGCTCTTTAGGGAATCTTCATACTGTTTTCCATAGAGCTTGTATTAATTTACATTCCTACCAGCAATGTGTAAGCATTCCCTTTTCCCCAAATCCATGCCAATACAGATTTTTTTTTTTTTTTTTTTTTTTACTATTTAATAATGACCACTCTTGTAGGAGTAAGGTAGTGTCTACAGACCTTTCAAAGTCCTGTTTAGTACCTGCATTGCCTCTTGAAAAAGTTCACAATGTGATTCTGTACTCACTACTTTGTCCTTTCAATATGCTAGCAATGCTTCTAGTGTGCCATCTTGAAAAAAGTCAAAAATAAATTACTTATTTTTGACAATTATATTTTAATTGCCCATAGGAAAAAAAAAAGCTAGCTTTTTAAAAGTTATTTTCTTTCAAGCAAAGCAAAGTTTACCCTAAATCAGCCAATTCATCCTAACTCATGCATGTGAATCACTGGAGGCAGGATATGGTCACACTGAGCTTGATTTTGCCCTGTTGCTGGTGGCCCAGCTGGTTTAAACACACACATGTTCCCAGGGTTTACAATTGCCATCTGTCTATATCCCGGAATACAGAGGCTCAGATCTAAGTACATAAGCTCATAGGAAGTTGTATAATGTTCTCTGGGAGCCCAGCATCCAGCCTCCTCAGGTTCCTCCTCCTCACACAAACCATGTATCAACAATATAAAAGCACAGATAACAAAAAGCTAAAAGTTAAACATGGTTTTTCCCTCTCCTTTAAATATCTAGGAGGTAACAAGCTTGTTTGAATAGAAACTCTAGGCTTGAAAAAAATATGCTTGTATAATAATACATTCTGACTCTTCCGAAGATATTTTTACTTTTATTTCACAGAGTTTTAAAGCTAGGTTTATTCACCTAAGGTTATATCAGATCACTTAAACTAAAATGCATTTGAGTTCGTTTTTATTTTTTATCTTTACAAAAGACTAAGATATGTTGTCTACTACTAAAAATAAATTTATGTAGGCTGCAGACTAGATTTTAGGTTTGAATGTTTCTACACTCATGTGGGCGGACAAAATATTCATTACTGCTAAAACTAGATTTGTTGCATTTTTTTCTAACTTGGTCTTCAGGTTTTTCTCTGGATGGTGGTTATAAACTCTAACCCTGGCCTGGCAGGTTTATCAAGAGTGTAACTGAATTGTTTGCAACTCAATGGATAAATGCTGTGGAGATGGATACACTATTCTCTATAATGTGCTTATTTCACATTGCATGCTTGTATCAAAATATATCATGTACCCCATAAATACATATACCTACTATGCAGCCATAAAAAATTTTAGAAAAAAAGCTATCAACTCTCTAGGAAAGCCCTGATAGAGGGCCAGGTGAGTGGGATAATTAAATTCAAGTATTTCAGTTAGATGAGACAGATGAGAGACAGGATAATTAAAAAATGGTAACAAAAAATCGTAGGAATTTAATACAAGATTTTACACATAAATACACAAACGAGCCTAGGAGAAAATTAAGATATCATTGCCATTTACTGCCAATTTTGATCTGACTTGATCAGACATCAGACATCTGAGACTTTTTTTTTTTTTTTTTATCTAAGCATGTGAAGAAACTAAGAGGACAGGAAGCCAGAGATTTCCCTGGAGTAACACCCATTTTTTGCAACCAGTGTCAGTTACCTTGGAAATGGCAGCTCTTGACAGCGACTTTTTAGTGACTCTAAACGCAAAGTTCTGGTGTTCTGTCACACTATAAAGTAACACTTGTTACTCCCAAAAGCCAGAGATCACGGAACTCCAGGCAAAAGATAAAAGAGCTTCACACTTTAGAGGAACCCATCTATGACTCTTGGGACTCCATGAGAAAGACAGGATCTCCAAAGAGGGTTTAATGGTGTCCATTTTGTGTTCCTCAAACGATCTCAAGGATGCTACAAGTCTACTTGAATTCCCTACATATGGTAGCCAGGACTCTAACGTTACCCATTAGAGTTCTTATTCATTGACCACCAAATGGAGAAAGCAGGGGCTGAAAAAAGCCAGTGAAAGGAAAAAAGGAGGAGAATCAAATTGAATTAGTCTTAAAGGAGTCAGGTTAGGGAAAGTCCAAGTTTTCTATAAAGGCCAATGAAGTTCCAGTTAGCAAGGTTTCAAGAAAAAGGGGTTCACTTGACTTAGACGTTCCCATGGAAGAAATATAATTCAAAATAGAAAG
Source organism: Saimiri boliviensis (assembly GCF_048565385.1). Taxonomy (NCBI): domain Eukaryota; kingdom Metazoa; phylum Chordata; class Mammalia; order Primates; family Cebidae; genus Saimiri; species Saimiri boliviensis. Next base: position 75,569,337 of record NC_133470.1, on the reverse strand, counting down.
AAGAGAAAGGCGTTCTTTTTTTTTTTTTAAAGTATAACTTGAACATCAGCTTTTAATTAAGCTTACCTTTGACCATAGAGATCTTTTTGAAAAAAATATTTTTTAAATCTCTTAACATATTTTAGCAAGAAGGAACATACAATATTTCCGGTTTTCAAAACATTTTTTCTTCTTCTTTTTTATTTTTATTTTTTTTAATTTGAGACACAGTCTCAGTCTATCACCAAGGCTGGAGTATAGTGACACAGTCTCAGTTTATTGCAACCTCTGCCTCCCGGGTTCAAGAGATTATCTTGCCTCAGCCTCCCAAGTAGCTGGGACTACAGGCATGCAACACCACGCTGGGCTAATTTTTTGTATTTTTGTAGAGACAGAGTGTCACCATGTTGGACAGCCTGGTCTCAAGCTCCTGACCTCAGGTGATCTGCCTGCTGCAGCCTCCCCAAGTGCTGAAATCACAGTCGTGAGCCACCACTCCTGGCCCCCTTTTTTTTTTAAATTGAAGGTTTCTATGAATTGAGTCAGATACAAAACCAATAACACTTTTATGTCTTAACCAAGAACGCACAAAGTGTCTCCAAAGAGGATTAAGAAGCAGGGCTTAGAAGATCCAGTGCCACTCCCAAAGACAATTAAAAGAAAAGAAAAGGCTTAATTAACTCCTTGATAGCTGGCAGTAAGCAATATGCTAGCTCAAAATGAAATCCAACTCATATTCTGTAGGGCCACATTATTTTAATGAGGGCCACCAACCTTTTGATTGGCTGCTTGGACACACAGGCCCAACAGTCTGCATGCTCATAAGGAACAACAAACCAAACCAAGTTCTTAGGACACAAGATGAGACAAGCAGGAACGCAATAGCTCTTCATGGAAGAGAATGGATCAATAACAAATGGGTGCCTCAAAACTAAATGTACAGAAGAAGAGTCACAATACAAATGCTTTTCTCCTGCTAACCTGAGTTTGGAAAGGAAGAAATGAAGAAAGAATGAGAGCTTCTCTTCTTAACTGGGCACTACAGGCAGAGATCCAGAACTGACCCTGGTAGAACTTCTAACCTTACTTTGCTGGCTTTTTGTCAGTTCTCTCAGAACCTCATTTTTAGGTTTCTGAGCAATCAGATGCCTAACCATCTCATCATCATCATCATCAGAGCTGTAGAAGTGGAAAGGGGATGATTCTTTTCCTATTTGTCATAAAGGTCATGGCCAGCACCCCTATAACAAAGACAGGTTAACAAGAGAAAAGCATAACACAATCATTTGAACATAGTTTACATGACACGGGAGGCATAAGAATGAAGAAAACACACAGGGGAAACTATTCATTTTATGCTTAGTTTCAATAGAGAAATGATAGCTGTGTAGACTGGACAAAAAAAAATATTATCTAACACTAATAGACTGAGGAATGAAACCCAGCAAGATGTGTCCGGCTTCTTTGTGGCCTCTCCGTGCAGCATTCTTTCCTTCCATTTATGGAGCAGGACTCTTTTATTCTTTCTTTCTTTTTTTTGAGATGGAATCTCGCTCTGTTGCCCAGGCTGGAGTGCAGTGGCATGATTTCAGTTCACCACAACCTCTGCCTCCTGGGGTCAAGTCATTCTCCCTCCTCAGTACCTTGAGTAGCTGGGATTACAAGCACTTGCCAACATGCCTGGTTGACTTTTTGTATTTTTAGTAGTGGCCGTGCATGGTGGCTCATGCCTGTAATCCCAGCACTTTGGGAGGCCGAGATGGGCAGATCATGAGGTCAGGAGGTCGAGACCACACTGACTAACATGGAGCAGGACTCTTTCTAGAATGGGGTACCTATAACCTAAAATCAAACAAGCTAGGTCAGAGAATTTCTTTATGGCCAATTCTTATGCCAAAATTAGGGGGAAAGTTAAGGTAATAGTTTTAGGTTTTATAGCTGGCTTTGGAGAAAAGTTCTGGTTTTGATGTCCTACCTTGTGGAAGAAGATTCTAGTTTCTATAGCTTGCCTTGGAGGAGAATGAGGTAGAGAGATGGCAAGGCAGGAGACAGAGTTTCTGAGGCTTTTACTTTGGAGTGTTGTTTTCTGATCTCTTACACTCTATTAAAATTTGGTTAGAAAGATACATTATGGTCTTTTTTTTTTTTTTTTTTTTTTTTGAGACAGAGTTTCACTCTTGTTACCCAGGCTGGAGTGCAATGGCGCAATCTCGGCTCACCGCAACCTCCGCCTCCTGGGTTCAGGCAATTCTCCTGCCTCAGCCTCCTGAGTAGCAGGGATTACAGGCATGTGCCACCATGCCCAGCTAATTTTTTGTATTTTTAGTAGAGACGGGGTTTCACCATGTTGACCAGGATGGTCTCGATCTCTTGACCTCGTGATCCACCCGCCTCGGCCTCCCAAAGTGCTGGGATTACAGACTTGAGCCACCGCGCCCGACACATTACTGTCTTTATACTAACCATCAATGTGCACTCAAATAAGTGGTGTCATTCTTCAGAAGGGTCCTGCATTGTACAGTTGTGAGCATTTGGACACAAAATTTAAAAGGACATTTTTCTTGTTGGGTCCTATTGTAGTGCTTATGTGAGTCACAGAAAAACACAATTCCAATCTATCACTGTAGTATTTTCTGTTTTTGGTGTATACAGTCTGGTTTAGGTTGATTTTAATTTTTTCGGTCTATGAATGTCCAATTGTTCCAATACTATTTATTGAAAAAAAAAAAACCCTCCTCCATTAGGTTGCATTTGTGCAAACAGTTGGGCAGTCTCCAACTGCAAGATCCACTCTTCCCTTAGTCTTCAGCCTGCCAATTTACCTTTCAGACTTTCCAGTTTCTATAATCACATAATCATGTGAACTGATGTCTTAAAAGTCTCTCTCTCTCAGTAGACATATAGATAGATAGATAGGTATAGATAGATAGAGACATAAAAGGATACAAATATTATGTATATTTTCATGCATCTATACTTGTAAATATCCTGTCGGTTCTCTTTCTTTGGAGAACCATGACGACTATGGATTTTGTTACCAAAAACGGTTCTAGAGGAACAAAGTTTTAAGGATGAGTTTTCTGAATAGCTTCTGGAGATTTTTGAATTAGTTCTCTAATTGATTTAAATTTATAGACACTGCTGTGCTATCAAATAGTAATGAGTCTATTTCCAAAGGTGAAGAGAGTACTGAGAGTCCATGGCATATTGTGGCAATAAAGGTACACAAAATATCACAATTGGATACTCCTAATCAAATACTTATAAGTGGTAAGATTTTGAACAACTATGTATCTGGTATTTTAGAACATTCTTAACAAACTAATGACTCTAAGGAAACAGGCTGATTGTTCCTATTCTTGCTGAAGAAAGTGGAGAAAACAGAGTATAAGCTCAGGTATTCCAACTGTCAGCCCAAGTGCCACATAAATGACCTGAAAGTTTCGATGTCTGCCCTGAAATAAACCTTTATTGTTCACACCCTCAGAGATGAGATTGCTGAAAACCAAACCCAGAGTTTCATTTGGTGAGTGACTGAATCCACAACCCAAATTGAGTTTCTGACCTCAGAAAGTGTCTGCTGTTAAAGTGTGATCATTGATTGGAAAGAAATGAAGTCCTAAAACTTCAAATGGGATATCTGGGCAGACTGTGATGAACCTAAGGGCACTGAGTCCTTGAATTTTCACGAGCCTTCTCTGTAAGTAGAGAAGCCTCTGGAACCCCATCTAAGGAGATTAATCCTACATTGCCCAAGGAACCTGTAATGGCTCCCTTAAGGTTATTGCCTTGCAAGATACTCCCGATTCTTCTCAGGATCCACCTTCAACACTACTCTTTGCTTCTACACCTATAACTAGACTCAAGTCCCAAAAGGGACTGAAAGGTGAAATACAAAGTGTGATTCATGTGGTGTGTTACACTTCAAAAAAACTACATTTTTTTTCCAATTTACATATGTGATATCATAGTGGAAGAAACTTAAGGTTGGAATATGCTACATTTATTGATAGAAGCCCACTAAGCAGTGAATCTCAATTTACGTTTGTAGTCCAGGAGTTTACAAAGTGCTCCAGTAGTTTATTTGATTGGTTGCCTGAAACATGGATCAAAAGATGGTCCTCAACAAATGAAGGAGAGATGTCAAAACTTTTTTTGGTATGCTGTGGGTGAAGGAATTAAAGCACTTAGAGAGATTGGCAAGTAATTTGTCTTTTAAGACCTGCTAATCCATCTCAGTAGGGTCCAAATAACAAACCTTTTACCATGAGAAAAATGTTAGGGGACCTTTAGCATCCTTGAAGAGCTCTATAGTCATCCTTCTTCGTGAATCAGAACTTACAGTGGAAACTACTGTTACTGAATTGGGAAATCTAAATGCAATAAGGGAAATTGGATCTTAAGGTGGCAGGGGCCAAGTGGCAGCACTCGATTCCCCCCAAAAAGTGGGCATGGTTATCCTAATGGACAACATAGTCAAAGAAGTAATCAGAATAGTCTGATTTGAAGAGACCTATGGCTCTGGGTATTTAATCACAGTGTTCCTAAAAAGTGAAATTCATAGAAAACTTACTAAATTCTCACATTATCTGTACAAACAGAAAATGTTTAGGTAAAGTGAACAAACATCTAGCTTGAATCATAAAAAGAGATAGTAGTTGTGACCTTTTAACCAATTCCCAAATATGAAGCCAGTTTACAGACTCAGAACCCCTTTGATAAAAGAAAGACCAGATCCACTTGAGAAAGGAATCTGTTACATTGTCAAAATATTTCACAGTTAATCTTACTACGAACCTTCTCCCAAGAGATATATGTCCTTTCACCATGATAACTGTGCAGTGAGAAAAAGGATATAATCAGAAACTTTCAGGAATTACCACATATTGGCTCTGAATTGACACTAATAACATCACTCTGTTGCACCAAAGTAAGAACTTACGGAGATCAATGATGTTTTAGCTCTGGTCCATCTTCAGGGTCTAGAGGATGCCCCAAATCATTCTGTGGTTAATTTCCTATTTCCATAATCTACAATTGGTATAGATAATCTCAGGAACTGGCACAGTCTCCAGATGAGTTCCCTGACTTGTGAAATAAAAGTTATTATGGTAGGAAATGTCAGGTGGGAGCCAGTATGTATAAGTACATTCTTACACTGCTATAAAGATATCACCAAAGATTGGGTAATTTACAAAGGAAAGAGGTTTAATTGACTCACCGTTCTACATGGTTGGGGAGGCCTCAGGAAACTTACAATCATGGTGGAAGGTGAAGGGGAGGCAAGAATCTTCTTCACATGGCAGCAGAAGAGAGAATAGTGAGCAAGGGAAATGCCAGATGCTTATAAAACCATCAGATCTCATGAGAACTCACTCACTATCGCAAGAACGGCATGGGGGAATTATAGCCCCCATTATCATGTGGGGATTACAATTCCCAATGCTATTTGGGTGGGGGCACATGTGGGGATTTGACATGTTGGGATTATAATTCCAGATGATATTTGGGTGGGGACACAGAGCCAATCCATATCACAGTGGAACTGCCACTACCCGGGAGAATAGAAAACAAAAAGCAATGTCATACTCCTGGATAGATTCTAGTAACTAGCATTACCACAGTGGGCATTAAGGATGCAGGAGCAGTGATAATCACCATATCTCTATTCAAGTCACCTACTTGGTATGCACACAAAACAAATTTTGGATGATTACAATAGATTATCATACTCTTAACCTCGTGCTGACTCCAACTGCAGCTGCTGTACCAAATGTGATTCTACTGCATGAAAAAATCCATATATGGATTTATAATTTCACCTGATACGACCAACAATCAAACTTCACTGTCCTAACTCAGGAGTATATTAACTATTTGGTCTTAAGTCATAATTTTTTCAGAGATTTTGACCACATATTTTTTCAGAGATTTTGACCACTACGAAAGTCACACTGGTCCAATACACTGATAACATTATGATGATTGCATCTATAGAACAAGAAATAGCAATCATTCTGGGTTAATTGGTAAGATATTTGCCTGTAAGAGAGTAGAAAATAAATCTCAATAAACATCAGAGACCTTTATTAGAGTGAAATAGCTATAGTACTGTGATTGTATCAAGTAAATATGTCCCTTATAAGCTAAAGAATAAGTTTTTGCATGTGACCCCTCCCACAATCAAAAAAAGTGGCACAATGCTTATGGATCCATTTTGGACATTAAAGGCAACGTATTTCTCATTCATGTATACTATCTTGGCCTATTTATTGAGTAACCCAAAAAGCTGTCAGTTTTGAGTGGGGTTCAGAGCAAGAGAAGACTCTGCAGCAGGTGCAGGACGCTGTGCAAGCTTCTCTGTCACTTGAGCTATATGATGAAGCAGATAAAATGAAGTTTGAAATGTTCGTGTCACAGTTGCTGTTTGGAGCCTTTGGTAGGACCCTATAGCTAAATCACAGTGCAGGGCCTCAGGAATTTGGAGGAAACTCTGCTATTTTCAGCAGATAACTACTTTTCTTTTGAGAGACAGCCCTTGGCCTACTATTGGGCCATGACAAAATCTGAATGCTTAACCACAGGCCACCAAGTTACCATGTAGCTGAAGCTGCCCATAATTAACCAGATGTTCTCCGACCTACCAAGCCATAAGGTTAAGGAATTATAGCAGCATTTCATTATGAAATGGAAGCAGTAACTCCAGACTGAGCTTCAGCAGGCTCTAAATGCAAAGATGGGTTATATGAAGTGGTGACCTAAATGCCTATGGGCCCCACTCCTGCTGCATTGCCTTGTCTCTCTCAGCCTGCACCTATCGCCTCTTTGGAAGTTTCCTGTGATCATCTGACAGGGGAAGTGAAGATCTGGACCTAGTTTGCAAATGGTCCTGCTTGATATGTAGGCATTAGCTAAAAGTGGATAGTTAGAGCACTGCAGCCCCGTTCTGTACATACCTGAAAAACAGTATTGAAGAAAAATCCTCCTAGTGGGCAGAACTTTAATAAGTGCACCAGGCTGTTTACTTTGTTTAGAAGAAGAAATGGCCAGATTTGCAGTTGTATGTCAACCCATGACAATAGTTTGGCTTAAAGGTTAGAAAATTCATAGAACATCATTTGAAAATAGTTGACAAGGAAGTCTGGGGAAGAGGTACGTAGATAGACCTCTCTGAATGAATGAGAATTTGAAGATATTTGTATCCCATATGAATGCTCAACAATGGGTGACCTTAGAAGACAAAATTTTTAATAATCAAGTGGATAAGATCACCCATTCTGTGGAAGATACCAAACAGCCTCTTTCCCAGCCATCCGTATAATTTCCCAGTGGGCTCATGAATAAAGTGGCTCTGCTGACAAGGATAGAGTTTATGCCTCGTCTCAGCAACATGGTCTTCCATTCACCAAGGCTGGCCTGACTATAGCCACTCCTGAGTGCGCAATCTGCTAGCATCAGAAACCAACACTGAGCCTTTGATATAACACCCTTCTTTGCAGTGATCAGCAAGAAGATTACATTGGAACACTTCCATTATGGAAAGTGTAGTGTTTTTGGTTTTTTGTTTGTTTTTTCTTACTGGAACAAAAACTCATCTGGAAATGGATTTTCCTTTCCTGCACGTGCAATGCTTCTGCTACAACTACCATCTGTGGACTCACAGAACACCTTAGCATGCATTCCACACATATTGCTTCTTATCAAGGAATCCACTTCACAGAAAATAAGGTGTGGCAATGGGCCCATGTTTATGGAATTCATCGATCTTACTATGTTTCTCACTATTATAAAGCAGCAGGCTTAATAGAACAGTGGTATGGCCTTTTGAAGACTCAGTTCCTATGCCAACTAGGGTTACTATCTTGAAAGGCTGGGGTAGGATTCTTCAGTACACTTTTTATTCTCTGAATCAGCATCAAATTTGGTGCCATTTTTCCAAAAGCTAGGATTTCTGTGTCCAGAATTCAAGGAGTAGAAATGGTAGTGGCACGATTAGCTATTACGCCTAGTGATGCTCTTTGCATCCTGTTGCCATGACCTTATGCTCTGTTGGCCTAAAAGTCTTATTTCCAAAGGGAAAATTCTTCTTCCAGGAGACATTATAATGATTACTTTGTACTTGACTTTAAGAATACTACGTGGACACTTTGAGATTCTTATCCCATTTAATCAACAGGCAACTAAGTGAGTTATTGTGCTGCCTGAGGAGATTGATCTTGATTACCAAGTGGAAATTAAACTGCTGCTTAACAATAGCATAAGAAGTACAGGAGTCTGAAATACAGGAGATCCCTTGGAGTATCTCTTAGTGTCACCATTCACTGTGATTAAAGTGAGTGGAAAACTACAACGACCCAATTCAGACAAAACTACTAATAAAGCAGGCATTTCTGAAATGAAGTTTTGTTTATGCCACCAGGTAAATAGCCATGACCAATCAAGGTGTTTGCTGAAGGCAAAGGAAATGTTGAATGGGTAGTGTAAGAAGGTAGTTGTAAATAGAAATGCTTCTCCAGTTACAATGGAGTTTCTTCCTGATAAACCCATTATAAGTTGAAAATATTGTAAGTCAAAAATGCATTTAACACAGGTAACCTACCATACATCATAGCTTAGCTTAGCCTACCTTAAACATGCTCAGAACAGTATTATGAGACAGTATCGTACAACATATTGCTGGCTTGGGAAAAGATCAAATTTCAGAATTTAAAGCATGATTTTTACTAAATATATATCACTCTCACATCATCATCAAGTTGAAAAATTGCCAGCAAAAAATTGTAAGTTGGAGATTGTCTGTATATACCATGACTATATGATGAGTTACAAAAGTGAGGATGTAATTATAAAAAATATTTTTTCTTATTTTACTGCAAATATATTTATATGTATTTGTAGAAATATATATACATATATACATATATACATTCAACTATCTCTACAATGTTGAGTAAATATCATTTTTATTCTATCTCTTATTCTCTTTTTATATAATGTAAGGCATTTTTACTTAATAGCATAATATTTGAGCATTTTAACTGTATATTATAATAACTAAATTCTGGAATATCAAGAAGAAAAGTGAATATTAAAGATTTTGCATCCTTTTCTGGAGAAAGTGTTGGTGTATTTTTGGTTGTATGAAGTAAAATGTATCATGTTAGGCAGAAGTATAACTTTTTAATTTTGTGTATTTTGAGATTATAGTTTGATATGCATGTGCATGCCAGATGGACAAAGGGTAGACTTGTGATGGTTAATTTTATGTGTCAATTTGGATAGGCTATGTACTAGCCTATTTAGTGAAACATATTAGGATGTTGCTGTGAAGGTATGTTTTAGGTGAGATTAACATTTAAGTTAGCAGACTTTGAATAAAGCAGATTACCCTCTATAATGTGGGGGAGCCTCATGCAATCATTTCCAGGATTTAAGGAAAAGGCTGATCTTCTCTGAGAAAAAGGGAATTTGCCCACTGACTTCCTTAGCATTTGGGCTGCAACATAGACTCTTCCAAGAGTCTCTAGCCTACTTGCTGTTCTACGAGCCGGGACTTGCCAGCCTCACAATTTTGTAGACAGTTTCTTAAAGTAAATGCTTTCTCCTCCCCTGACCACCCCCACCCCCCACCCCCCCCACACACACATTCTATTGGTTCTATTTTTTTTTTTCTAGAGAACACTGTCTACTATAGGAACAAAATGCCATAATCAGATTGCACCAATCACAATTTATCCCTGAAACAGGAAGAAGCCTAATGTCTTCTAATGCCTGGACAGAACTGGGGATTTGTTGGCAAAGAAAAATATGGAGAGTGTATATTCAGTGGAAACAAATTGTGTCTGCTACAATCGTATTTTTGATGTCTGCAATCTTGACTGTGAAATTGAATATTTTTACTAAGCACAACTTTGTACCAAAAAAGAATACATCCTTCAATGAGGAAACACAAATGATCAGACTGCTTTCCTTATTTCTTTTCTCCTGCCCCAATTTTAGGGATATGCAGAGGGAAAGACTATAGTGAAAGAAAACCGTCAATTCTATGGGAATTTGTCCAGTTAAATAATGTGTACTGGCATAATTGTACCAACAGTTAAAAAACAAACAGTAACAGATCTTTATTGAGCACCTCTTGTTTATAGGTTCTGGAGACATAATATTTGATAAAACAGGAAGAAAAGAATAGCCCCCAGAGATTACATTCTAGTGTTGTGCAAATTCATTGTATTAATCCCTAATGTGCCAAGTAAATACGTCTCTTTCCATCTGATTCTTAAAGTATTTTTAATGGCTTTATTAACACATAAATCACATGGATAATGGGTACAAAAAATAGTTAGAAAACATGACTAATATCTAGTATTTGATACTACAACAGGGTGACTATCATCAATCATAATTTAATTGCACATTTTATAGTAACTACAAGAGTATAACTCGACTGTTTGCAACACCAAGGATAAATGCTTGAGAGATGGATATTCCATTTTGCATGATGGAATTATTTCATATTGCATGTCTTTATCAAAATATCTAATGTATCCCACAAATATGTATACCTACTATGTACCCACAAAAATTAAAAATTAAAAAGATGTAATTTACATGCCATACAATTTATGCATTTAAATTTTATAGTTTAATTTTTTTGTGTGTATTCAATAATATGTGAAACCTTCATCACAGTCAATTTAGACCTTCCCATCAGCCCCCAAGGAAACCTCATTCTATTACATTTTTGTGGATTCGTCTGTTTCTCTATTCAGCTCCATCGGTTTTGATTTCATTTAATTTTAGGTTATCTTGTTTTGTGCTTACCCATTTAAAATCATCATAACATTTTGGTTTGTTGATCTATTTATCATTATCTAATGTTCCTCATTGTCACTAGTAATTTTCATTGCACTAAAGTTTTACTGTTGCCACTGTGGCTGTAAACCCAACCCCTGCATCACACCCACTGCTGCATACTGGTGTGATGCAGGGGATGAGTTGGCCCCTGGATCTCTGGTGGTGACTTAGCCATAGGCAGTTCAATCATCTTGTTCCAGCAGGTACGGGTTTTCTCATTAAGTCCCAGCTAGGATTCTCATTCCCCTCCACCACATGCCCCACCCCCCATTAACTGTTGCCCCAGAGCTAACCTCTTGGCAGTTCTGGGTTTCAGATATCTGTGATGTTCCATCCAGGATATACGGAAGATAAAAGAAAGAAAAAAAAAACCACAAAATTCACCATGATTATGTTCTTCAAGTCCTGATATCCCTAGGCATTCCACCTTTCATTCCACCCTTCAGAATTCTTCATTTTGAATTATTTCTAGGGCATTTGGTTTTATTAAGTGGGAGAGAAAGGAAAAGGAAAGTCTAGGCCATCTTGTCTCAGAACCAGACCTCTACATCCATATATAAAATATGTATCTAAGGTACGCATGCAGGAGGTTTACTGAAAAGTGTTCTTGTGATTAACACCTGTAATAGTGAAGGAAGCAGGATTGGCAGTGGCAGAAGTTCAATAGCAATGCAACCACTACAACTCCCTGTTGTGTATACAGGGAGTGCTGGAGCTGAAATCATCTTTCAGAGTTTCTAGGTGAAGCAAAGGATGGAGCATTTGGAATCTAAGCAATAATCATTGGAAGTAAGCTACCTGCAGGATGGAAGTACAATCTTGGGAGAGGTAGTTTACTTTCAGAGGGTGATTTTTTTAGAGTGTCTAAGCTGTGAGCCATTGGCAACCAACATTCCTGACAGTTTAGGGAATGAATTCCCAGATCTGCCAAATAGATGTGAGCACCCACTACACTTAGGAAACTTGCAAAACTTTCAGAATGAGACTCTAAAACAGGATATTCTGATTAGGAAAATCTATACTTGAACATGGGATATCTGCAATTTAAAAATCTCCACAAGTATTTCTGGTATACAATCAGGGTTGAAAACTGCCTGTCTATTTGGTTAATTACCAGCATGGTTCTGATGGATACAGGCATGAAGGAGATGGAAAAGAAGAAAAAGATAAGTATGAAGTGGGATGAATCTGTGAACATGTTTAGAAAGCGTTCATCTTTTAGTGAGTCATGAAGGAAATATAATGATTTAATTGATGGTGATAAAGAGAATTTTCAGTGAATGTGTAATCAAGCAGTATAAGTGAAAACACAACATGCACAGAAAATTCCAGAAGTAGTAATCATATAGTGATTTTAATTATATGCTTTATACACAGATCTGGGACTAGATTTCTGAGATGTGAATCATGTGCTGTGTGACATTCTATAAGACAGTGGTCCCCAACTCTTTTGGTACCACGGACCTGTTTTGTGGAAGGCAATTTTTCCATGAATGGGTATAGGGTAGGGCTGGGGTTCTACCTCAGATCAAATCATCAGATATTATATTCTCATAAAGAATACACAACTTAAATTCCTCACATGTGCATTTCACAATAGGGTTCACACTCTTATGAGAATATAATGCCACCACTGATCTGACAGGCAGTAATTCTCACTAGCCTGCTGCTTACCTCCTGCTCTGCAGCCCAATTCCTAACAGGCCACAGAGCAGTACCAGTCTGTGGCCCCAGGGTCAGGGATCCCTGCTGTAAGATACTGAAACTTTCAAAGTCTTCCTTCTACATAATGAAAAGTTCCTTCATTCAATAATGATTTATTGAATGCCTACCATATATGAATCATATTTTTAGGTACTGGTGTACTGTGTTGAACAACACAGTCATAGTCTCTATTCTTGTAGGCATAATATGTACCTCTTAAAATTGTTGCCTGGATATAATATATTGCATATACAAGGACTTATCATGCTGCTTAGCACATATGAGCTCAGTGAATGCTAGCTGTTTTTTGTGTTAATAGTATCATTATAGCTGGAGCAGGATGTCTAGTGACCTGTAAATAGATAGTAAATATGAGGTACAGTAAGATATTTCAAACCAAATTTAAGACTTTTGACTTAAATTCATAAATTACAGAAAGGAGTTGTGGCTTACTTTTCTTTTTTAAGTTATATTTGATTTCTAATTGCAAATAATAATTTTACGTGTGTATGGGTACAATGCAATGTTTTGTTACATGTTTACATTGTGGAATAATCAAATATGGTCAATTAACGTATTTATCACACACAAATACTATTATTTATTTGTGGTGACAGCATTTAAAATCCTTTCTTTAGCTGTTTTGATATAAACAATACAGTATAATCAATTACAACTTAAGTATAGTAGAAAAGTTCCTGAACACAAGAAAATTCATGTATGAAAAGCCAACAGCAAACACCATACTCGATGTGAAAAGTTGAAGGGTTTTCCTCTAAGATAAGAAAAAAGACAAGAATGTGGCCTGTCTTTCTAAAACTTTTTTTTTAAACATGGCAAATACGTTTAAAATTTAACTTACTGTCCAAGACACCAAAATAGTTAAATGGAGATAATTTATTTAAGAATGGAAGATGGAAAAATTGCACATTTATATGAAGAAAAGAAATTCCACATCCTCACATCATATGTAAAAAATAATTCAAAATGGACCACAGAGTTAAAGGTAAAATTTCAAAATACAAGGTATGAGAAAACACTACAATACATCCATTAATTAAGTGAAGGTAAGGAAATCTTAAGTCATAAGAAATAATAAGCATAAGAAAAAATACTGAAAAACTAGACTTCACCAAAATGTAAAACTTCTTAGCAAAATACCTTGTTAAGAAAATTAATACGTGAGGTGCAGTGGCTCATGCCTGTAATCCTAGCACTTTGGGAGGCTGAGGCAGGTGGACTGCCTGAGCTCAGGAGTTCGAGACCAGCCTGGGCAACATGGTCAAACCCTGTCTCTACTAAAAATACAAAAAATTAGCCGGACATGGTAGCATGCACCTGTAGTCCCGGCTATGTGGAAGGCTGAGGCAGAAGAATTGCTTGAACCTAGGAGGTGGAGGTTGCAGTGAGCCAGATAATGCCATTGTACTCCAGCCTGGGCAACTGAGTGAGACCCCAGGTCTCAAAACAAAACAAAAAAACAAAAATTAATAGGCAAAACAAAACTCAAAAGTAGCAGAAAATATTTAAAAAGTATACATATGACAAAATACTGGTATTGCTCGTATATTTTAAACAAACAAATCTATTTAAAAACAACAATTTTTTTTTAAATAGAGAAATATTATAACACAGTCCATTTAAACAAACCTTTTTTTTTTTAAGAAATAGGGAAGGATTCTAACAGACACTTTACAATTAACATGAAAAAGTCATCAGAAAGATTTTTTTTCATATTGAATATACAGTGTGGTACATTCAGCAGAGTGGCTAAAATTACAAATAAAGACTAACAATACTAAACACCATTTGAGTATGAAGCAAGTGAACTCTGAGTGTTAGTGAGAGTGTAAAAAACCACACTGCATTTGGATACATTTAGCAGACTCTTAAAAATCTAAATAGTACCTATTATTAACAGTCAAGAACTGGACATATAGGCATCCATCAATAGGAGAGCAGATTAACATTATGTGGATAACTAATATTATTAGATCTATTAAAATCTTCATCTACCCCTAAATCCTTGTCAACCATGGGTCTTTTCAACATCGTTATAGATTTGCCTTTGCTGGTGTCTGGTATAACTGCAATCATATGGTATGAAGCCTTTTATGACTGGCTTCTTTCACTTCACAATATGAATTTTAAATTCATCTATGTTTTCTGTGGTTCGATAGCCCAATTTTAAAAATCAATAGACTTTTTTAAAGCGGTTTTTGACTTACAGAAAAATTGAGAAAAAATTACAGAGAGCTTGCTATAAGGTTTCACCCCTTCCTCCAGTTCCCATTATTATTGGTGTCTTACATTAGTGTGGAGCATTTATTACAATTGATGAGTTAATATTAATGTGTTGTTATTAACTAAAGTCCGTCATTCCCATTAGGGTTCACTCTTGGTGTTGTATATACTATGGATTTTTACAAATTCTCATATACAGTGATATGCATCCACCATTATAGTTTCATAAAGACAGTTATTGCCCTGAAAATCTACCATGATCTGAGTATTCATCTTCCCTCCTCCTCCCTAAAACCCTGGAAATCACTGATCTTTTTATTATCTAATTTTAAATTTTTCCAGGGTGTTAAAAAAGTGAAATTACATTCTATGTATCTCTTCCAGACTGGTTCCTTTCAATTAGCAATGCACATTGAAGACGTATCTAAACATTGACTGTCAAAACTAATCACCTAGATTTTGTGCTATCATCCTGAGTTCTATAGTTTTGTATTCCATATTTCTATCTATTATCCATTTTGAGATCTATGATCCATTTGTGTGTGCAAGAGAGAAACATGTAAAATATGTGTTTCGGTTCATACTTTTTGCATATGGGAGACCAAATATTCCAGCATCATTTGTTGAAAACACTATTCTTTCTCCAGTTAATTGACTTTGCTCTCTTGCCACAGGTCAGTTGAATATGTTAGCATGGTTGATTTATGGAATTTTTATATTGTTACCTGGATCTATGTTTCTGTTATTTGCTAATATTATGTAGACTTAATTACTGTAATTTTATAGTAAGTCTTGTCATCATGTGGTGTGTGTCCTCAATTTTTTTCTTCTTCAGTATAGTGTTGTCTATTCTCTTTTGCTTTATATATAAACTTTAGAATCCATTTTTTAATATATACAAACAATTTTCTGAGTTCTAAAATGGAGTGCATTGAATATACAGATGAAGTTCAGAAGAATTTGAGGCATGATAAATAAGATTAGGAGCCTATACTGGCTTGTCCCCTTGTATATAGCCTGGTGGGCTCAGTATCCCTTGCACACTCATGCATCAGCACCTAATTCTTTTGCAAGGTAAGCAGTCCTACAGGATACCAAAATACTGCCAAATGGTTACATGTTCCTTATACCTAGTACAGCCAGAGAAAGAGAAAAAAAAAGATCCCTTATTCCTCATGTAACTTCCCCAGTCTCCAATCAGTCAGCACCAAAAGTCCAAGAAATATTAACTACAAATTCCTGCCTGGGTAGGGGTGGGGGGTAGCAGGAGATTCTCTGGAGTCCCATATGGGCAGCCAGGCTCAAGGTTTAATTCAGTAAACTTTTCCTCATTTTTAACAGTAAAATAATGTGCTCCCTAGGTGGAGATTGTATACCCTAATAATGCATGTGATGCATTTTAGAGCACATAGTAAGCACATTTACCAACTGCAGGCCCACCTTTACGTACTTGATCTCACCAGTATTTGATGAATGTATATGTACAGTTCACATAAAGAGAATTCCCCTGAAGACACTGGGGCTGTCTGTCTTTTTGAGCAGCGCGCTCTGCCTCTCAGAGTGTAATTTTGCTTTGCAATTAACTTATTTGCTCACTCTTACTTTGGACTTGCAGTGAACGCAATGACTTGAACCAGGTGACTGACAACAAATGGACATCTAAATACTGAGTCTTCTAATTCATAGACACAGAGCAATGCTCCATCCATTCCTTTTTTGATTTATTTATTTTTCTCCATTTATTTAGAGGTTTGATTTCTTTCATAAGATTTTTGAAGTTTCCCCGCATAGATCCTGTATACATTTTAATAAATTTATATCTAAGTATTTCATTTCTGAGTACAATAGTGGTGGCATATTTTTTAAATTACAGTTCTTATTTCTATAACGAATTGCTGGTATATAAGACATCAATATATTTTTATTTATTATCCTTTTACTCTGCAACCTCACTATATTTATGTATTAGTTCCAGTAGTTATTTTGTCAACTCTTTGGGATTTTGTTAATTCTTTGGGATTTTCTACATAGAGAACATGTCATGTGTAAATAAATACTGTCATCTTATTTCTTCCCAGTCTATACATATTTTCTGTACTTGTCTTGTACAAACTAAGACATTCCAATAGTACGATGTTGAGTAAGTGAGAAGAGAGGACATTCTTGACTTATTCTTGATGGTGGGAAAGCATACAGTTTCTCCCTTTTAAGTATGATGATAGTTATTTGTATGGTGAACAGTGTTTTGTTAAGTGTTTTTCAACAAGTATTCTCTATTTCTTCTTTGCTGGAAGGGTTTTTTCTTTGGATCTATTGATATAATCATAAGATGTGATTCTTTTTCTTATTCTGTTATGGTAGACTATATTCTTATTAGAATGCTGAAACAGACTTGCATACCTAGAGTAAATTTTAGTAAATTTTACTGAATTTAGATTTTTAGATTTGCAGGGTTTAAAAAAATCACTTTAAATATTTTATTACACTCTCTTCTTTCTTACAAAGTTTTTGATGAGAAATGACTGTGGTTCTTATCTGTATTTCTCCATAGTAGGGTACCAGTTTTTATTATGGTTTCTTTCAAGATGTTCTCTCTTTACTTTTCTATAGTTAACATACATGCCTACGAGCTTGTTGTTAAGTTTTCCAGCTTGGTGTTGTCTGTGTTTCTTGAAACTATGGTTTGCTATGTGTTATTAATTTTGAAAGTCTTCAAGCATTATCAGTTCAAATATTCTGTTCTCCTTTTTTCTTTTGCTATTAGAATTAAGCATATGTCACACCTTTTGAAGATGTTCCACAATTCTCTTCGTTTTCTGTTTCATTATTTTGTTTAATCTTTGCACTCTAGTATGGAAAGTTTTTATTTCCTTATCATCAAGCTTGCTGATTCTTTCCTTGTACATATACTGATAAGCCTGTCAAGGGCCTTCATTTTGATTTTTTTTTTTTTTTTTTTTTTTTTTTTTTTTTTTGAGACGGAGTTTCGCTCTTGTTACCCAGCCTGGAGTGCAATGGCGCGATCTCGGCTCACCACAACCTCCGCCTCCTGGGTTCAGGCAATTCTCCTGCCTTAGTCTCCTGAGTAGCTGGGATTACAGGCATGCGCCACCATGCCCAGCTAATGTTTTGTATTTTTAGTAGAGACGAGATTTCACCATGTTGACCAGGTTGGTCTCGATCTCTGGACCTCGTGATCCACCCGCCTCAGCCTCCCAAAGTGCTGGGATTACAGGCGTGAGCCACCGTGCCCAGCCCATTTTGATTTTTAGAATGGTTTTTATTTCTGGCATTTTCTTTCTCTGTTCTTTTGTGCTACTTTTTCTTTTACCTTTAGTATCCTTAACATTTTAGTCATAGTTATTTTTATATTGTCTATCTTGCAACTCCAGTATCTATCCTGGATTTGAGTCTGGTCCTGATTCTTCCTTTGATTCTTAACATTGTGTTTCACTTGCCTTTTTGCCTGTTTTATTTTTCTTTTTCTTGAAAAGCGGGCATTGTACCAGGTAATAATATTGTGGAACTTTTTCCTTAGTTCAGCTAAAGACGGAGTCCTTATCATAGGGCCATGAAAAATTAGGCTTGCTGATAATTTGAAGTGTTATACCCAAGCGAGTTTAAACAGAAGCGACATGCACTGAGTTTGCTGAGAGTCCATCTTTATGCCGGTATCTGAGAGTCAGCTAGAGCTCCAACATCTCGGACAAGAACAAAGGGTGGTCCACATTTTTATACCAGTTTAGGGTCAGGGGGCGGTAATCAGATTATTACAGAAGCAGAAGGAGCAAGTTAGGGGAGAAGAGGGGGCCTAACAAAAAGTTCTACTTCAAATTTTTTTTTTTTTTTTTACTCAGGATGTGGAGCAGCAGTGTGGAGTAGCAGTTACACGGTTACAGATACAGGATGTACAGGGCCGGTGGGCCCTGTTTCTCAGAAAATTCGTTACAAAGATGCCAGGTGTCTCAGATCACAAGCTTTCGGAACAGAATGCCCTACTTAACTCAGGGTGGGCAAACATAGCTCCGGGTGGGCAAAATGGAGTTGGCAGGATTATTTAAAATGTATTCATTATAGCCCAACTCAAGCTAGGGTATTTCAGAAGCGTGAGGAGGGCAGGGTTTATTAGGTGAAAAGAAAAAGAAAGAAACAGGGACTCTCCGCGAGGCCAGAGTCCCTGCTAGAGTCCTTCCTGCCTGGCAGATTGAACTCCGGATTCCACCCAGGAAGAGGACGGGCCGAGCTCCTTCCCTTGGCAAACAGCATGAACCTCCGTGGCTCCACCCCAGCACACTCCACCCAGTGTGCAGGCGGGCTGGAGTTTTTCTGGGGACCCCTTTCACCTGGCTGTCTCAATAAGAACTAAGGTAAGTACACCTTTAGAAACTGGCCTTTGCGTACTGTTTGCTGTTTGTGCAGGTGCCAGAGGCTTCAAATTTCCCCACTATCCTTGTTTTTATCTTCACTGTTGTCTTTTGCTCAGAGAAAGCCTGTGCTGTTGAACTCTTTAAAATTAAACCGTTACTGTACTGTAGGCTTTTGATACGGTGGTAAGTTATGAGGAAGTGCATTGTTCTAGAATCATCGGGCTAAACTTTAGTCTTTAAGCGGGCCTGTGTCTCAGGTCTACAGCTTCACAAGTGTGAAGTTTCTCCTGTGGTGTAGCCTTTTTCCCTGCTTGGCCCCTACTCCCTTCTCTGGTTGCAGTATTCTGAATTTATTTACTACAAGCACTGTTTAGTATTATGTCATCCTCTTCGGTGTGAGATAGTAAGTCTGGAGAGGACTGGAGTGGAATCAAAACCCTTGCCCCAGTTGGGATAAGGTTCTGGCAACGTATTTCTTCCTGGAGAGTATGGCTTTGTCAAGGAGAAGGCTTTGGGATTATTCTAAGATGATTATTTTTCTCTCCTCATGCCAAAGCCATAAGCAAATATTTCTCAGATCTTCTCCTTGTTAACCTGTTTTATTTCTTGTAGGTAAGGCCTGAGAAAGTGCAGGGGGTTCTAAAAATGTGGTCCGTCAAAAGATTCTAATTTTTTAAAATCTATACTTAGTTTTCAACAATTCAGTAAAATTACCATATAACTGCCCCTAAGAGTTTATGGCTCCAGCAGCTTTCCTCCTAATTCACCATACACGGTTTGTCTCTTTGGGGTCATCTAATTCTCTAGATTTCAAGTTGGCAGTTTTTCCTGGGACCTTAGTTCTATCATTGATTTCCAGTTGATTGAACTTTCTCTTGTAAAGACTGAAGTGAGGACTCTAAATTTTACATGTTGAAGCTGAAATCAAAAGTCCCTGAAGACTTCAAATATATTTTTTAATCCTAAAATATTTCATATTACATACAGTTACTTTAAGTACATTTTAAAATACTCATATATAAGCAAAAATTTTGTTTGTAGTAGTCTATTATAAACAGGTCATTAAAGTAAAGGACTACCCAAATGATGGCTAGTACAGTGTCCTTTTTTTCTTCTTTTTTTGAGATGGAGTCTTGCTCTGTCACCAAGGCTGGAGTATAGTGGCACGATCTCAGCTCACTGCAACCTCTGTCTCCTGGGTTCAAACGATTCTCCTGCCTCAGCCTCCCGAGTAGCTGCCATTACAGGTATGTGCCATCACAACCATGCTAATTTCTGTATATTTAGTAGAAACGGGGTTTCACCATGTTGACCAGGCAGGTCTCAAACTCCTGACCTCAGATGATCCACCCGCCTTGGCCTCCCAAAGTGCTGGGATTGCAGGCATGAGCCACTGTGCCTGGTGCCATTATTTTTATAACAACTTTTTCTTCTCCTAGACTCCATTCTTTCACACACTCATACACACAAATATATATTTTATATGTATATATTTGTACACACATGTCTAACATATAATTTATTTAATAAATGAGAAAAATAATGAATAGGAGCAGCACAGATTTAAAAAAAAAAAAAACAAAACCAATACATGTTAACTGAACCCTGCTATGCATAATTGTTTATGTATTACACAAAGCAGTATAAGACACATTATTGTCAACTGAAGAATTTCAATATAATTGTGCCAAAAAACACTTATGAAAAGGTGAACTCAAGAGTTAACAATACATTTACACATATAACTAAGATCTTCATTTTTCCCTTCATTTTCTGACCATTTTGGTCCTAGTCAGTATGCATAGCAGAGAAACGGAGGAGAGTGCACCAGGGATAAGTGCTTCTGGGACATAGGTGGGATTTGAGAGCCCCAGCAACGTGAGGAGGGCATTGTCCATCCAGCGTGCCTTGCTTGAAGTGTCAGAACCTGACAGTAGTGAGGAGAGTGATTATGCTCAGAAAGGGACAGTATGGCATAAAGTTTAGCCTAAATAGGTTTAGAAGGATTCTACACAGATGCGTGAGCTACTATGGGGAGTTGGAGTCCATGTATAGCGAGAAGTGCATCCATGTGGGTTGCAGAGAATAAAAGTGGACAGAGATGGGAGACTATTCCTATGTATTATTGTCACAAGTTTTATTTTCTTGAATGGAAAGATAGTGCCTCCTGCTGCTTTGTATAGCACATAGCAAGTAAATATATTAAGAAGAATGGGAGACTGAGTTTTCATCGTCAGAAAAGATAATTACTGATATAGAAAAAAAAATTACTGCAATGCACCAAGTACCATTAATATGAAATTAGAGATATTAGTGTAAACAAATTGTTTTTACCCTATAAAGGTTGATTAAAAGCTAATTAATATATTTGGATGTGCATATATGTAGATGGACGATGCTCCCATAACAGTGAGTATACAGATCACCAAAATCTATGCTTTTAAACACTATTCTTCACCAATGGGACCAGGTTTCTGTGGGGGAAATGGCTCATTTCAAGGATAAGGAGGAAAAATACAAGATGCATCTAAAATATCTTGTGCCAGGAAGCAAGGGAGTACTCAAAGAATATTGGGGCATATAAAAATAACATATAAAATGGACCTTCATTGGCCAAACTGGGGAAAAATTAATAATCAGATAATGCCTCATTATGTCACCAGCCACTATCAAGTTAACAAGTGTTTTGTGAAAATAAGAGTAAAATACAGCTTGAAGAGTTATAAAAGACAGGTTTTCTCTGGGGTACAGAAAAAAAAATAAAGACGCAGAACCAAAACCCAAATAGAAGCAGACATTGAGAAAATAACTTCTGGTAAACCACTCAACCTTGTTAACACAATATATAACTGAAGGAATTTACAGCCTAAGATGCAGTTGGCATGACCTTAAAAATACCAGCTTACTCCTTATTAACACAAACTTCAGCAAAAGTCTAGCTGAAGATGTGTGTTCATCAGTAAGCATAAAAAATATTTACCTCATTATTTACTTCCCTTCCTAACATGGCTGGTTTTCACAAAAATTATAAGAAATATTAAAAATGAAGAAAAACACACTTTAAAGTGCTATGACAATTATTAAAACAAGACTCAGATATGGCAAAGATGTTGACATTATTTCACAGAACATATTTAAAATAATAATGAAATGTTTGTCTCTAATGATAAAAGTAGATGACATGAAAGATCAGAGTACTTTCAAAAAGCTCATTGATAACCTGAATATAAATGAGGAAAGCATTCGTGAACTTGAAGATAGATCAACTAAAATTGCCCAAATCAAAACACAGAGAAAACTGTGTGTGTGTGTTTGTGTGTGTGTGTGTGGACTGGGGGATCATAACAGTACCTTTCAGAAATGTAGTGTTAACAAAATATTATTAGACTTGCAGAAGAAAAAAGAAGGACTTTACTTTCTAAATTAAAAAACAAAGGAGAAAAACAATAACGGAGACGTGCATAGGAGAAAAAACAATCTGAAGATTGAAGAGGCATAGCTTTCATTACAAATGAAAGTGTGCTCTCTGAAGAAGAGAGATCTGGCTTAAATAGGGAAAGTTCTTGTCTTGTTCTCAATCGGGTTCATTTATGTAAATAAAGGATTCAAACTTGTTCATCTATGAATGCTCAAAATAGTCGAGCCCTGATTGGGTGGTTTTCAAGACCCAAACCAAAGCCTTATGTCAGATGTTTCTTTCAAACAGCAAGGAGGAGGAGAAGAAGATTCTGGCTGTAGTTTATCTTGGCAAAAACAGAGACTGGTTTGGCTTGATTGTAAAAAGGGAGGTGCTGCGGTGACTGTCTGGTTCTGTTTTAACTTGGAATGCCTCAGTTACCCATGGAGAGTCTATTTTGTCTGTTGGCCAGGAGAACATTTTAACAATGAGAAAATGTAAAACATTCTAAAATAGGTACAATCAGAAGCCCAGATGTAAAGAAGAAAGATAACAGAGGATAAAAATAAATATATTTGATTAAAAATAAACATACTGAATAACTAAAATTTCACCCAAATTGATAACAGTCTCCAAAATCAGGAAATAACTGTGACGAGCAACCAGCAGCCCTCCAGGCTACTCTGCCTATAGAGTAGCCATTCTTTTATTTCCTTACTTTCTTAATAAACTTGCTTTTACTTTGCCCTATGATCTGGCCTCAAATTCTTTCTTATGCAAGATCCAATAACCCTCTCTTGGGGTATGGATTGGGACCCTTTTTGGGTAACAACTTTCTGGTGAACGCTGAAGGGACAATTTAGTGAGGAGACCCCCGTAACCCAAAAGAAATAGACTGCAGCACTGATTGGTCAACTTCGGGTAAGTGGTGGGGTATCCGGGTAGGGGATGGGATTGGGTTAGAGACCCACTTAGGGGAGTAAAAGTCTGTCCTAAGACAGAGAGGGTTAAAGGCCTATCTTAATAAAAGGCCAGGATGCTTAATCAAACATGGATTCAAGGCTCAAGGTTTGAGTTATTCCTAAGATTTACGAGGTTGGATGTTTGTCTCAGTAAAGTTCCTCTCAGCTAAGAACAGGTTTGGCACTATGAGATGCTAACTGCTATTCTCTTTGGATTAATCTACCTTACACTCTTTGTTGACAGGTATGGGTGACAGGATTAGGCATATACAGGATCACCAGACATGGGGAGATTTTTTTTCTCTCCCCAAAGGAAGAAACTTGATGGCTGATAGGGTTGTCAGAAAAGATCCTTTCATGACTCACAAGCAGCTGCCTGAACGTTTGATTCAGCATCACTACAATGGTGGGTCTTTCAATGGCCTCTCTGAGCACCTCACCTTCCCCATTCTGCTACAGACAATCTTTTGTCTCTCTCTTTCTCTCCTTTCCTTTTCTTATCTTTTCTGTTACTCAGGGCAACCATTATTGCCAAGAAATCCCATGCTGAAACTCCTAGTAGGAGGTTGAATTAACAATGATGGGGCCCAACCTAGAGCAACTTTGAGCCTTACCAGTTTGATATTGAGTGCTTAAGCAGAGTGGCTAATGTCTGTGTTTTTTCACATATATTTTACTCTGGCCAAAATGGAAAATGAGAATTTTCCTTTGTGTTGCTGCTTGTCCCCCAAAGCTATGGTGCAACTGTTGTAACTGAGAAAGTTGTAAGGAAAGCACCACACTCTGAGTTTAAATCAGGCATCCTTTATTGCCGGTGACCAAGAGATGGCTAATGCTCAAAAATCTCTTGGCCCCGAAGAGGGGGCTTGATTCCTTTTTATGCCTTGCTTAGAGAAAGAGGGTGGCAAAGCAGAATTTTACAGAAGCAGAAGAATGCTGATTAAGGGGAAATGGTTGTGGGCAAGGGTATTTCCATACAATCACCAGGGGGGGTATTCACAATAGCAGGGGAACTTGCCAAGCAGCATGTTGTTACAATGGTTACAAGGTTCTGAGTACAGCGTGACCCAGCTGTGCACTCAAAAGAGAAATGGTGGGGAGGGAAAGGCTAAAATCGGGTTGTCTGGCTCACATCTAAGATGGGGTCTTTTAGGCCAGCACATTCCCCACTTGCATTTTTGGGGAGTCAAAGCACTGACTCTTCAGTTACAACTAGGGGGTTATATTGGGTTCTAAGGTGCATGAATTTGACGAAGGCTGTGCGTTGTCTTATGAAATTAAGGATCCAATTTACTATACAGGGTCCAAAGATTAAGGCTAACAGGAGGAGAAAAAGAGGTCCTGCTAACCCTGTTAATAATGTAGTTAGCCATGGACTCCAATTATACATGTTTTGGTACCACGGGGTGCCATTTTCCCGTTCCTGTGTATGTGTATCTAAATTTTCTTGAACTCTTTGAAGAGTATCTTTTATGACCCCAGACCGGTTGGCATAAAAACAACAGCTTTCTCCCAAAGTAGCACATAAACCCCCTTGGGAGAGGAACAGTAGATCTAGGCCTCGGCGGTTTTGGAGAGCAACTTCAGCTAGAGAGTCCACCTGGGTGTGTAACATATTTACGGTTGACTGGAGATTTCCTAAGTCAGCATCTACTTGTTGAGATAGGGACATTAGCCCAGTTTCTCCTTTGACCAGAGCTGCAGTGCCAATAGCAGCTGACCCAGCTACACTAAGGCCGACCAGGACAGGCACAAAGAGTGGAGCAGCTCGGCGGAACCTGGAGTGCAGTCCAGGGGAAGCGATGAGATGTTGTCCTTCTGGTCCACTGTACACGTAGACCTGGGGAAGCACTTGAACCAGCACGCACAGGACAGGGCCAGGTTCAGTTCCATTGATGCAGTGGGTGAGGCCTGAGGTGCAGGCCAACCAAGTATTGTTGGGTGCCTGGTAGGAGACTGAGGCATTTAAGGAAGTAAGTAGAGACTGGTTACAGGTAGCCTGAAAAGGAGAAGCAGATAGATTATACCCAGTGCTAATTAGGCAGGAGGCATTTCCTGAAACATCCCCTAGCGTAAGGGAACGGGGGAGTGTCTGACAAGAAAGAGGACTGATGTTGAGAGTGGCTTCAACTCCCAGTCCAATGTAGTATGGGGGTTTGGCCTTTAGGCATAGCCAACAATCCTCGGCCAGTTTAGGCTGAGTAACATTAAGAAGTTGATGCATTCCATTTAAAATGGACATTAGGCTGGGTTGGAGGTATTGATGCTGAGGCTGAGATGGAGGAGCTGGAATTGGCAATAGGACAGTTGAGCTGACTTTGTCTGGGTGTTGGTGGAACATGGGGTCGCCTAAATCAGTTAAAGGTCCAATTGGCTTAGGAGGGCTCCATGGGACCAGAGCTCTCTTTTGGATGGTGAACAGAGTGCCATGATCAAACCCTGTGACATAGAGTCTTAATCCCCATGTCATACCAAAGTACCAATGAGCTGAGTTAGGGTTATGAATAGTTATGGTAAGAGGATTGCAAGTTCCTATAGTACATGTTTTAGGGAGGGAATTGCGAGCTATGGAAAGACTTGAGGACTGGGTTGGTCCTCCAGAGTAAGTGGCCAAGGTTACACAAGTCCAGTAAGGGCAGAAAAATTCGTAAACTTGCTGGCAGCTAGTATCGGGGTGATCTCCTGGACAGAGGTAAAAGTCAACAGACTGAAGTCTCTTTTCTGCGTTTGTAGATTCTCCACATCCAGTTTGGCCTTGGGGGTATCCAAAGTCGGTGGCAAAGTTGATGGTGCCCATTCTGGAAATAACACCGGAGTTGTGGGTAGCAACACTGGGGCCAGGTCCTGGGAACAGAGCACACAAATCGACCACCAGAGAGGCCTTATTGGAGACACCTGTCTTCCAAGCCCAGGTGGTATTTGCAAACACACGCCCAGACTTAAAAGAAGTGAGGAGAAAAGAGTAGGTAGGGGTAGAGGACATAGCTGGAGGAAACAGATAAAAAAGAGAAACAAGAAGCATTAGTTGGAGGACTTCAATCGACTCAGGCGTAACTTTAAGGGGCCTGGCCCAGGTTTGGGGACCCATGTTTCTTGTTGGGTTTTGCTGGGCTTTTTGATGTGGGAGTGGTGGATCCAAGCAGGAATGCCGTCAACCTTTAGGGCCGTTGGTGTGGTCAGGATGATGGTGTCAGGTCCTTTCCAGGCAGGAGTGCGTCCTTCTTTTTGAAACTTTTTGACATACACCAGGTCACCAGGATGGAAAGTGTGGCACAGCCCGGTCTGGTCAGGAACTGGATTAGGGTTCACTCCCCAGACAAATGGCTGGATGATGTCTTGAACCTGTTGGGAGAGACTGTAGGTACTGTAACAAGCTTGGGATATTTCTGCTAGATGGGTATCTTTTAGTCTGGGCAAAATAGATGGGGCCCTTCCATACATGCTTTCAAAAGGAGAGAACCCTGCCTTGTAAAGGGTGCATCTAACTCTAAGAAGGACTAAAGGAAGTAGGTTTGTTCAACTTTCACTGGTCTCCAAGATCAATTTTGTAAGAGTACTTTTTAAGGTACAATTCATGTGTTCTACCTGTCCAGAGCTCTGGGGTCGATAGGCACAATGGAGGTTCCATTAAATGTTTATAGCCTTGCTGACTACTGAGCTATGGGGGAGGTGAAGGCTGGCCCACTATCAGACCCTATGGCAAATGGCAGCCCATGTTGAGGGATGATTTCATTGAGGAATAATTTAACTACCATGGAGGCAGTTTGGTTTCTGGTGGCAAATGCCTCAGTCCATCCAGAGAAAGTGTCTACCATTGCCAGGAGATATTTATATCCCACCTGGTGTGGTTTTACTTCTGTGAAGTCTATCTCCCATCTTTCTCCTGGGTTGCATCCTCAGAGATGGCAGCCCAGTTCAGGCCTCAGATCTTACTTGGCGTTTACCTGTGCATAGCCGTACATCAGGAGGCCACTTGGTTACACCTCATCATGGAGGTGAGGAATTTTGAAACAGCTTCTCAAAAGCTGGGCTAGCTTTATTCCTCCAAAGTGGGAGACAGAGTGGAGGTGACCAACCAAGGCTTTTCCAAGGGCATAGGGCAAGAAAATTCTGGAATCTGGGAGAATCCACCAACCATCTGGATTTTAACTGGCCTGAAGATCTGATGTTTGGTTTTCTTCTTCTAGAGGGTATGCCGGGCAGTCAGGTAAGTCAGGCTGCGGGAAAGATATGGTGGGTAGTAGGATTAAAGGTGTGACTGGGAGCCGGGCTGCCTCTCAGGCAACAGAATCTGCCTTTTTGTTTTCTTGGGCAACTGCTATATCTTCCTTTTGATGTCCTTTGCAGTGGATTACAGCCACCTGTGGAGGGAGCCAAACAGCCTCAAGAGGGGCTAGAATTTCTTCTTTGTTTTTGGTGGTCTTTCTAGCTGAGGTGAGTGGTCCACGCTCTTGATAAATGGCTCCATGAACATGTACAGTGGCAACAGCATACCGGTTGTCAGTGTAGATGTTAATACATTTGTCCTTACACCACCGGAGAGCCTGAGTGAGGGCAACTAATTCAGCCTTTTGTGCAGAAGTTCTGGCTGGTAGGGTCTGGGCCCATAGTGTCCGTTTCTGTGGTGATGGCTGCACCAGACTTTCACACTCCTTGCTCAAGGAAGCTGCTACCTTCCGTAAATACGGTGGCATCGCCTTTTCCAAGGGAACATCCTGGAGGTCAGGTCGGACAGTTTCCCTAGTCTCTAACAGCTCTTGGCAGCCATAGACAGGTACAGTTAAGTCTGGATCAGGGAGTAGAGTGGCTGGATTTAAACACCTTGTTGAGGAGAAAGTTAGGTGGGACTGGTCTAACACCAAACTTTGGTACTGCAATATACAAGCATTTGACATCCATTTGCCAGAAGCACTGCACAGCAATGTTTCAATGGCATGAGGAGCTGTGAGGGTTAAATTTTGACCAGGGTTAGTTTATCAGCCTCCTGCACCAGACTTGCTGTTGCTGCCATGGTTCGTAGACAATTTGGCCACCCAGAGGCTACAGGGTCCAGTTTTTTGGGCAGATAGGCCACTGGGCATCACCATGGCCCCAAGGTTTGAATGAGTATCCCTTTTACCTGACTCTCATGAACAAATATATGAAATGGTTTTGAGATATTTGGAAGGGCTAGGGCAGGGGCCTCAGTTAGTACCTTTTTTAGGTTTTGAAAGGCTTGTTCTTCCGTGTCAGTTCAAACCAGCAGGCCATTTCCACCTGTAGCTGCATACAGAGGCTTGGCGATTTCTGTGAATGCCAGTATCCACAGACAGTAGTACCCTGTGGTCTCCAGAACTTCATGTACCTGTCTTTTGGAGGTGGGAGTGGGGACTCGCAGGATGGCCTCCTTTCGAGCACTGGTGAGTGCCCTTTCCCCCTTGTTTATTTCGAACCCCAGGTAGGAAACCTTAGAGAGGCAAAGCTGGGCCTTCTTGGCCAAGACCCAATATCCGAGCTACTGAAGGAGGTGAAGTAAGTCTCTAGTGTGCTGCAGACAGCTGTTGGTAGTTTCAGCGGCCAGTAACAGGTAATAACAGGCCAGTAACTCTACATACTGGAGTAGAGTACAGTTAGGATGGCTGGCTTGAAAAGGTATAAGATCTTGTTGAAAGGCCTCTCCAAAAAGGATGGGGGAATTTTTAAACCCCTGGGGTAGCTGAGTCCAGGTGAGTTGGGTGGTATCACCTGAACTGGAATCTGTCCATTCAGAAGCAAAAATCAGCTGGCTATGGGGAGCCAGAAGGATGGTGAAGAAAGCATCCTTTAAGTCAAGTAGAGTGTACACTGTATGTTCTGGTGGGAGCAGACTGAGGAGTGTACAGCTTAGGGACAGTCAGATGGACTGTGACTGTCCACTTGTTGACTTCCCACAGGTCCTGTATGGGTCAGTAGTCCTTTGTTTCAGGTTTCCGGACTGGCAAAAATGGAGTATTCCAGGTGGGCTGGCAAGGTGTGAGTATATTGGCCTGTAATAGCTGTTGAATATGGGGATTGATTCCCTCTCGAGCCTGCTGACTCAAAGGATATTGTTTTACCTGGATGGGTAGAGCCGTGGCCAGGAGTTCTACAATGGCTGGTGGATAGTGTTTTGCTACCCCGGGAGGATCTGACTCTGCCCAGACTCAGGGGAAAAGAGTTTGCAGATTCAGTAAGAGAGGGTTAGTTTTACCCTCCAGTGGTTGGGAGGATGAAACTAAGACATACTCCTCTGACAGGGGGACAGTTAGTAGGTGCTGAGCAATAGGAGATGTTGTGGCCCCCAACATGTGATGGGCTTGTTGGGCCAAGAAAGAGATGGATGCTTGTAGTTTATGGAGTAGGTATTGTCCTAGGAAGGGGAAAGGGCACTCTGGAACTACAAGAAACAAGTGGGTTGACCCAAATTTACTTCTCATGAGTGGCTGACAGGGTATTCCTGGATAGTTCTGGTAGCCCCTTGCATGGCAACCTTTTTGTTAGAGACGCTACCCAAGGGTGTTTGCAGTACAGAGTGTTCTGCCCATGCTCCAGTGTCAATTAGGAAGCATACAGGCTGGACCCCCACAGTAGCAGTAACCATGGGCTCCTGGGGGCCAAGGGAAAGGGAGCCCCAGCCCCATCAATCTTCTTCAGGATCCATTGTTTTTGGAAAAATGAGAACCTTTTTCTCTGGCTTCACTGGGCATGTCTTTTTACAATGTCCGATTTGTTTACAATACGCATATTGAATTTTGGAGAGGTTTTCTCTTTTCATTTTTACGGGAGTCTTGAGTTTTTGAATCAGGCTTCCCCCCAGTATAACTTTTTCATTTAGTATTCTTGCTTAGTTTCCTGGAGTGCGGCAACTAGGATTTTTGCCTGCCTTCTTGAAGCCTTTTTAGCTGCCAGAGCAGCCTCCTTCTGTTTTTCATGATCTCGATTGTCAAAAACCTTTTGAGGTATTTCTAGTTGGGCAATATTCATTCCAGCAAATCCCTCAAGTTTTTGTAACTTTTTAGGAATATCAGGAGCTGCCTGGGACACAAATGCCAAATTAATAGCACAGCTATTTTGGGGAGCCACTGGGTCAAATGGGGTATAAATTTGATAGGCCTCCTGGAAGCATTCTAAAAATGCTCCAGGTGACTCATCAGGCCCCTGGATAACTTAAGTCAGGCTTCCCCAAACTACCGGCCCCCCCGCCGCACTTCAGGAAGGGGCACCTCTTTCATTGGTGTTCAGTGAGAGGAGCACAGTATGTGGCAGCCCTCCAATGGTCTGAGGGACAGTGAACTGGTCCCCTGTGTAAAAAGTTTGGGGACGCCTGACTTAAGTTGTCTTAGACAGATTCATGGGTTTCTAAGCGGCTCCTTTGATACCCACAAGGAGAAAACGGTGGAAATTGTCCAAAGCTCTCCTCCCTCCTGAGGTATTTGGGTCCCAATCAGGCCAAGTAGAAGGAAAAACCTCATCTCAAGCCTCCTCCTGTGGCCTACTGACTGAAGTCAGGAAAAACGTTCTGGCTTCCCTTCGAATATGGTCCCTCTCTTCAGATGTAAAAAGAGTCAGAAAAAGCTGCTGACAGTCATCCCAGGTGGGCCAATGAGTCTGGAGTATGGACTCAACCAGTGAGGTTAGGACCTGAGGTTTCTCAGATAAAGGTGGGTTTTGAGCCTTCCAGTTGTACAGGTCAGAAGTAGAAAAGGGAACATAGACTAAAAATGGGACAGAATTCTCACTACCTGGTGGGGATGGTGCCTCCCTTGAGGGGAGAAGTGCAGCAGCCTCCTCTGGCTAAGGCCATAGTCAGGAAGCAATAGGCAGAGAGGCCACAGGAGATGAGGATGAGGAGACAGAGGGGGATCCCATGGGAGTGGGAGGATTATAGGGTGGAGGCAAGAGGTGAAGAGAGTTTTCCTCCTCCTCAGAAGGGGCAGAACAGGAGGAGCAGAGGGTGCTGAGGGTCATGGCAAAGGAGAAGTCCGGCTCAGAAGAACCTTGGATGAAGGACTATGAACTCAGGGCACAAGACCAGAGCCAAGTGGGAGGGTTCTGGACTAAGTCTAGCTATTGATCAATATAGAGAAATTGATCAGGGTGTCCAGGCGTTCCAGTGATGACTCGCCAAACAGTCTGGACCATCAGGGGATCCAAGGACCCCATCGAGGACCATCCAGTTCCAAAGTTTGGCCATTCCACTTCCCAGAGAGTCCAGAGTCTACCTTTTGTAAGGCAAACTCCATAGTCATCCAAAAAACCTTAGGAAGAAATTCTTTAACATACATTGAAGGGGAGAGGAAAGTCAAGATGAAGACGTTCCCATTACTGAGTTAGAACTTAACAGACAAAATAAACGGGAGGGAGACTAAATTTAAATAGATAGAATGTTTTGTCACTAACAGGTGGGTGTTGAACAATGAGAACACATGGACACAGGGTGGGGAACATCACACACTGGGGTCTGTTGGGGGGAAATAGGGGAAGGACAGCAGAGGGATGGGGAGTTGGGGAGAGATTGCATGGGGAGAAATGCCAGATATAGGTGAAGGGGAGGAAGGCAGCAAATCACACTGC
This sequence comes from Saimiri boliviensis, assembly GCF_048565385.1. Lineage (NCBI taxonomy): Eukaryota > Metazoa > Chordata > Mammalia > Primates > Cebidae > Saimiri > Saimiri boliviensis. The sequence goes on along the minus strand of NC_133470.1, from coordinate 75,537,259 downwards.
CATGGGTGTACCTATGCAATAATCTTGAATGTTCTTCACATGTACCCCAAAACCTAAAATGCAATTAAATAAATAAATAAATAAATAGAATTAATGACAAGACTGGGACTCTGTCCTCCAGCATCCTGGAGTGTTGACAGACTCATGAGGGAGGACAGAGCCAAGTCTTGGAGATGCTGGACTTATTGGGACATGGGGAAAAGAGTTGTTAGGGGTAAAAGATGGAGAAGAGGAAGATAAGGACTACTCAAGTCTTCCTGAAGATTGGAGAGTTGCCACGAGGGATGTAATGTGAGTGTAGAAGGTGTAGGGCTATATGGTCATAGGTCTCCCGGCACAGTGCCTTATTTAAGGGCACGGGGAAAGTTATAGGATGACAAAAAAGGTGGGCAAGGAGGTCAAAAGGATGGCTATTTTGGTTCCACCACTGGTCTAAGGAGAAGTCTGACCAGTCGTTGGGGTGTGAGGTATGACAATCTAGTCGCCAACAACCTTTATGATGCCAGAAATCCCAGACAGGCGGATGTTTTGTACAATTTTCTCCGTAACAACACCTGATTTGTTTTTGACAGAAAAGACAGGACTGGGATGGCCAGCCAAAATGACTAACGAGGGATCTCCGTTCTGTAAAAGGAAGTCTGTACTGAGGACCTTAAAGAAGTTCTCTCCTAATTGTCTCAGGCAGTAAGGACGACAGGACATACAAATTAAGGCATTAGAGACAAACAGGACAACAGACACTGGAATAGACAAACCATTATGGCAGTTTCAGAGACAGACAAAAAGAGGGGGGGTCCCATATAGGAACACTCAGATGTCCATCTGGCTGTACCCCCTGCAGGGACTTTAGGCACCTCATGGCATAAACAGTTTGGTATAAACCCCCGACTCAGATCAGGCCTACCCCCATGCTGTTTTTAAGCTGTATGAGGTCACCACAGAACCACAGGTTAGGGCCCACTTGGACTCCGTAGTTTTCACTGTGGAGCCACAAACTGGATCCTCAGAGGCAAGCCTCCAAGGTCCCCATGCACTCACGCATACACTCAGAGGCTATGGAAGTTTTTACAATTTTGAGAATACAGGCTTGCAATTTATTAAGCCAGTCAGAATACAGGAGTCATTCTCGGTGTCCCAGAGAATTGATTGACTCATTTGAAGATTGACCCTTATCAGGGTTTGCCACCAGAAATAACCTGGGCAGATCTGTCTTACCTTCTCCGCAGAGCAGGACTGAGGACTTGAAGGAATAATTTGGTTGGGTGCACTGGGAATTGATCTGCTCTCCTCCAGAAAGTGGTGGCCTCTGGGGCCCTGGAATGTCTCGGTGTGCCTCCCGTATAGCCCACCTCTTAATCTGGGGGAGCATGCTGCAAGTTCAGTCCTGGTGGCAAATCTCTCTGGGGCCTCCAAATGTTGTAACCAAGCAAGTTGTAAGGAAAGCACCACACTCTGAGTTTGAATAAGGAGTCCTTTATTGCCGGCGACCGAGAGACAGCGAATGCTCAAAATTCTCTCGGCCCCAAAGAAGGGGCTTTATTCCTTTTTATACCTTGCTTAGAGAAAGGGGGTGGCAAAGTGGAATTTTACAGAAGCAGAAGAATGGTGATTACGGAGAAGTGGTGGCAAGTAGGGTATATCCATACAATCACCAAGGGGGATATTCACAGTAGCAGGGGAACTTACCAAGCAGGATGTTGTTACAACGGTTACAAGGTTCTAAGTACAATGTGACCCAGCTGTGCACTCAAAAGAGAAAGGGTGGGGAGGGAAAGGCTAAAATGGGGTTTATCTGGCTCACATCTAAGATGGACTCTGTTAGGCCAGCACACAACAAGCCAGGTCACTAGGGCCACTCAGGGAAAGGGAACAGAGCCTAGCATGCTAACAAAAGGGTAAGAATTTCTTACCAGTTAGACTTCTGGCCTCTCTCTCTCTCTCTCTGTTCAAACTGGTTAAATAAATGGTAACAATCACTGTTTCCTGTGTAGAATTTTGATTAATGGGAAAAAGGATTTTCAAGGCTAGTCTTAAGCTGTAGCAAATCTGGTGTGACTTTCCGTATTGTTTTGTCACAAAGACTAGTACCTTAGGATAGAATGTGAGCCTAGGACACCTGTAAGCTTGCTGATTAAGATGGCCCAGCAAACTAGTCAGTCATGTCCTTGGGAGCTCAACCTTGTAACCATGTGGCAGTACTTTCTCTTGGTCTCCACCACTACCATGGTAGCCTGGGTTCAGGGTTCAGTTCCCAGTTTAAAGAATGAGTCCTTTCTGGTTTGACATCTGCGTGATCTTTAACATTTGTTGATTCTCCTCCCCTCCACAGACTGTCTTGAATTTCCTTTCTCTGAGCACAGAATAAATACTATTTGGCCTGACTAAAGTCAGGTAATAAAAAATTTAAAAGGACTTTTATAAACAGTGCTATATTTAAAAGTCAGCTTAATTAAAACCAGATATTGAAGCTCTAATAGACTTGGACTTCTTGGAAAAGACAGAGGAGGCACCACAGACCCAGTTTTGGGGAAAAACAAAACACTTCTCTTTCCCTCATGAAACCCTAGGAATTTGAAGTGGACAGATTCCTTTCAAAATCTAAAGTTTTGTTTTGTTTTGCATTACATTATCTGACCTTTCTGACTTTTGGGAATATCAGAAACTACTTCAAATTATGAGAGAACTTTGGTGTGTAATAAGTAGGTAGGGAATACAGTTTGGGGGATTGTTAATGGCAGTTATGGGGTGAAACTCAGCTCTTTCCACGTTTGGATCAGAGAAGCATGCTCTTGACTACCTGGAAAGTATAGAAATGTACCGACCCCACATTGAGATACATGACTTCCATGGAAGATGGTCTGATTTCCTCTTTTTGGGATCCAGAATCTGGTATAACTATGGGACCCTTAATTTCTAGAGATCTGTTTTGCCTTCCAGTTGTGCCTGACTATTAGGCTGTAGAAACTGCATGCTTTCCTGGCCCTTTTCCTCCAAAGATTCCACCCTAAAGCCAATAATCCAATTAGGAATCTGGCAAATGAAAAATCTTACAAGCACTGGCTCTTCTTCTGTACCTGTATTTATATGTGTTGTGTGTGGGATATTAAAAAAAAACTTTAATTGGTTTTAAAATAGTGTTAAAGTACATATTTTATCAAAAAATTAAAAAGTGCAATGCATTTTAGTTCACATGACTTAAATAATCTTTGAGAAATAAAAACAGCTTTAAAGATTTTTGGTAAAATAAAGATATTTGGTCTAAATCAGGCAGGCCAGATATTAAGTTTACTAAATGCTTTAAAGTCATAAACTTCTTCTTTGACTCTTGACAATTGTTCATTTTACTTACTGTGAAGCATTAGATTCTTGATAACGCATAGGGACATGTGGAGAGTCATGTGCCCTAGCAATACTGGAAAAAGTAAGCCTTTATCGGCTCTTCTTTCTGATGTCCTAAGCTCCACACCTGGGACATAATTACAATCACCTACAAACCAGGTTTTTCACCAAGAGTAAAAGTTGCTAGGAGTTAGCAGAACATGTGTTTGAGACTACCAAAGAAACAGCTCTACATGCAAGGCATGTAAGGAATACAGAATACATTTTTGGTGAAAGATTATAAGAAGGCATGGGAGTGTGGATTTCTTGCTTAAGTTTAGAGGTTTAAATGATTGTTTTAAGTTGGAATTGTGGAAAATAAACACTATGTCTGAACATATTGGCTAAATTTAAAGGGGTGTACAGTTTTCCTATAAATTCAAGATTTATTGAGCAATTGAAAAAGAATAAAAGCACAACAGGTTCTTCTTAACACTGATCTGCTTTTTAACAAAATCTTGCAATATGTTACAAAAGGCTTATGAGAATCTCACCTTATGGTCAAACATTAAAATTGGATAGAAATGTCTGTAAAGTTGTATTAAGGATAAAGTTTAACATTAATCATGCATTTATGCAAAAATGACCTTTGGCTTAGTTGGTATAAAAATCATACAGAAAGCATTGTCAAATATGAAATGTTGTTTGGCTTTCTTTGGGCTGTATTTGTATAAAAGCGTTATTGGTATGTGTTCCAAAATTATGAGAAACTCCCAAAATTGTGATATGGCTTAGTGTATGTTATTAATAGTTATAATTGTTATGGGAAATTGTTGTATGCCACAGAAGTAAACAGAATTCCCAGTCAACTGTGGCTTTAATAGAGGCTTTCCTAAGGCATTTTTTTTTTTCATCCACAGACAATTGTTTTGTTTTAGTCCTCTTTATAAGGTGGTTTTACAGTCAACTATAGGATTTTAACAGGTCCTCTTGAATGGAGGTTTCTGATAGCTTTGGAGACTATAACATCAGAGGAAAAACTTTCAGGACTCTCATGGAGAGCTGAAATGTTCATGAATATCAAGAAGAATAGGAGTCAACTGCATGAACTAGACTAATAGAAGATGGAAGTAACTATTTTTTTACTTTGCTTAAAAACATTGCCCATCGTTTGTTTTGTTTTTAAGAGTCAGGAAAACTTTTGAGTTATTTATGGCCTTTAATAACTGTGTAAAGTATACTCCTGTGAACAACATTTAGAGCATATGTTTCTCACTACCTGATTTCTCTAAAATTTGGAAATATGTTTGTGAGTATCTTAAATTGTGGCAATATAGTTATTTGCATAAGCTCCCTAAGAATGTTTTATTTTGCAACAGGACACAATTGGATAAATTGTTTATTTCACCAAGGCTTTGACTGGAATAACATGCTTTCTTTTAAGGAATCCAATTTTACCTGTAGAGCCAATAGAAGCCCCTTAGGAAAACTGGCCTCATATCTTGTCTACAGAGTTCCTGTACAGGGTTCTTGACACGAGATAAGAATGTCACTTTCTGACAAGCCCAGGAGCCCCAGATTGTCTTGAGACCTCAAGAGGAGAGGAATTTACCCAACTCACAGGTATTTGACCGTACAACTCCATGGCTGGGCTCAGCTTTAAAAGAAAACAGTCTTGTATGAGATTCCTTATGGAACAGAGTTCAACCAAAACCAATTTTAAAAGCCTATGTGAAAAATAATTGTTCTTGCTCCACTTTATACAAATAATCAAGCCACGTATAATAAAGCAAGTCAGTCTTACTATGATTTCTTTTTAGTGAAAATGGAAGACTGGAGAAATAAAGTATGTCTCAAGAACTGTAGTACACATGTTATTAGATTCTAGTCTCATCAGAGGTTTTTATGGTTTTTTTTCCTGCATTTTAGATGGACTTTGCTTATTCCTGTGACCCAACCAATGATCTCTGGCTGCTGCTCAGAACAAACAAAAGAGATGGATAATGTAAAAACCTGGATCGATATTCTAATTCTGGGCATTTATTTGAACAGCTAGTGACCCCATTTGAGCTTGGTTCTGACAGTTGCCCAGTTCATGGAAAGCCTTCTAATTTTAGTTTACCTGGGATCATTTTGCTTATTTTACTTTACTTTAGTGGAATATATTTGCCATTGTGCTCTTTGTGCAGGAATGCAGATAAGCTTACTCAGTATTTTCTTAAATTGAACACTTATTAAAATATCATCTTTTGTAGGAATTCATAGTTATGAATGACCTTCACCACACTGATACTTCCTGACTGGGCGCCTATCTATCTGTAATACAAGAGACCCTAATAGCTAAGCAGGAATAACATCACCCCTATTCAGCCTGAAGAAGTTACAGAAGATGGATCTTTGCTCCTCTACAACCCTTAAGATTAAGGTATGTCTTATAAAAGAGATGAAGGAAATGTCAGAGGTGTTTGAACCAGAGCAATCCCACCTTAAATGGGGTTTGGGCAAAATAAGGCTGCGGTATAGTGGGCTGCATTCCCAGATGGTTAGGCATTCTAAGACACAGAATTAGATAGGAGGTTGGCACAAGGTACAGGTCATAAATACCTTGCTGATAAAACAGGTTGTAGGAAAGAAGCTAGCTAAAACCCAGCAAAACCAAGATGGAGATGAGAATGACCTCTGGTTGTCCTCACTGCTACAATCTCATCAGTGCCGTGATTATTTATAAATGCCATGGCAATGTCAGGAAGTTACCCTATATAATCTTAAAGGGGGAAGAACCCTCAGCTCCTGGAATTGCCCACCCTTTTCCTGGAAAATTCATGAATAAAAGAATGGGTATAAAAGTGGGCAACCATTTTTATGGTTATTTCTTGATAAGCCATTCTTTTATTCATTTACTTTCTTAATGAACTTGCTTTCACTTCAGTTTATGGACTCGTCACAAATTCTTTCTTGTGTGAAATCCAAGAGACCTCTCTTGGGGTCTGGAGTGGGATCCCTTTCCAGTTACAGTATCAGTTCTAGTCTACTTCAGATGGTAAAAAATCAGGAAGAACAGATATAAGAAAAGTCAAAGACTTGATTCTGTACAAATTAATGAAGAACGCAGTGAACAGATTAAATAAAAGTAGAATTAAATGGGCTATCTTAATTTTAATTGTTCTGAAAGATAACACAAAAATAGAAACATTTTATTAGCATATTAAAACTAAAATATATGACAAAAATAGCACAAAGAAAATGTGGGAAGAATTGAACAAATATTGTAATAAGTTTCTTCACAATAAGAAAAAAACATTCAAAATCAACAAATCTTTGATCTATTAGAGAACTGAGGTCATAAGACAAACTGCTGCTCAGAACACTGCAGAGACAGACAGCTTACTGGACGAAAGTTTAGGAGCAGAAGCCCACAACTGGATTTAATATTAGTAGGAACACTTGAACTGTAATTGACATATTGCTGGAGGTTAGATGTAAACAGACTTGACAGGAGGCCCAGTGGGTATAATCAACTTTGACTTTATGAAATTATGCCTAATTTTTCCCTAAAGTAGCTATATCTCTTTATATCCCTACCATATGTGTCTGAGAGCACCCAGGATTCTACATTGCTGCTAACACTTTATACTATCAAACTTTGTTTTGCTATGTTCATAATAAACAAGACATGGCAACAGTGTGATTTTGAGTTTACCTGATTATCAGTGAGGTTGAGAATTCATCCATACTTTTCAGTCATGTAAGTGACTTGTGTAAATTGACTCCCTATATCCTTTGCTTATCTTTCATTTTTAAAAATACATTGATTTGGGCTGGATGCGGTGGCTCACGCCTGTAATCCCAGCACTTTGGGAGTCTGAGGCGGGCGGATCATGGGGTCAAGAGATCAAGACCATCCTGGCCAACATGGTGAAACCCTGTCTCTACTAAAAAATACAAAAATTAGCTGGGCGTGGTGGTACACACCTGTAGTCCCAGGTGCTTGGGAGGCTGAGGCAGGAGAATTGCTTGAACCCGGGAGGCAGAGGTTGCAGTGAGCTGAGATCACACCACTGCACTCCAGCCTGGCGCCTGGTGACATAGCGAGACTCTGTCTCAAAAAAAAAAAAAAAAAAAAAAATTGATTTCTAGAAATTGTTTATACGTTCCAGAAACTAATCACTTCATGTATATAAGCACTATATTCCCTAAGTGTTGTTGGTTTATTGTTAAATTATGAAAATAATGTCATTATGCAAACTTTTAAAAATACTTAAATTTGTCAGTACAACAGTGCAATTATCAGTCTTTTCCTTTATGCTTATACATTCTTTATGTCAGGAAATTTTGACTTAAACCAATTCAACAAAATGCTTACTAAAATGTTCTTAAAATATTTTAAAGTTTGCTTTTAACATTTAGGTCTGTGATCTTTTTGCTGTCACTGATTTCTTATTTGTTTTGTTTTCTGTTTGTTTTTATGCTACAATTAAAGGCTCAGATATTTTCCCATTTAGAGAATCTGTAGTCCCAATACCAGTTTTAAAACAATTTTCCTGTCTATTTAAAAAATATATTGTATGTTGAAAAATTACAGTTGTATATATTTATAAAGTATGAAGTGGTACTATAATTTTAATACAATGTGAGGTAATTAGCATATATGTAACCATTCATATTTTTTGTAATGAGAATGTTAAACATTTACTCTTTTAGTGATACTGAAATGCATAGTATTCAATTATTAGCTATATTAAGCACATTATTCTATTGATCAAAAAGATAAGCATTCTTCATATTTAACTGAGACTTCGCACTCTTTAATTATTATCTGTTCATTCCTGACCTCCTGGCCTTTGGTAATCACCACTCTATGTTCCTCCTCAATTAGTTTATTTTAGACTATACATATAAGTAAGAACATATGATATTTATCATTCGGTATTTGACACATTTTGCTTAGCATAATGCTCTCTAATTCTAATTCTGGGATTACAGACATGAGTGCGGTGGCTCATGCCTGTAATCCCAGCACTTTGGGAGGTTGAGGTGGGTGGATCACCTGAAGTCAGAAGTTTGAGACCAGCCTGACCAACATGGTGAAACCCTGTCTCTACTAAAAATACAAAATTAGCCGGGTGTGATGATGGTTGCCTGTAATCTCAGCTACTTGAGAGGCTGAGGCAGGAGAATCACTTGAACTGGGGAGGCAGAGGTTGCAATGAGCCAAGATCATGCCATTGCACCCTAGCCTGGGCAACAAGAGTGAAACATTGTCCCAAAAAAAGGAAAAGAAAAGATTTTATTTCTTGTTTAAGGCTGAATGGTATTCTATCATGTGTATATTTTACATTTTCTTTATCCAATCATTGTTTTTGGACACTTAGGATAGTACTATATCTTAGCTACTGTAACTAGTGCTGCAATAAACAAGGGAACACAATATCTCTATGATATACTGATTTCAAATCATTCAGGTAAATAGACATGGGATTGTGGATCATATGGTAATTCTACTTTTAGTTTAATGGAAAACCTTCACACTCTTTCCCATAATGGATATGCTAATTTATATTTTCACCAACAGTGTCCAACTGTTACATTCCCTACACATTCTCACCAATACTCTTTTTTTAACTGTAGTTATTCTAACCAGTAAAAGATTGCATTATGATTTTAATCTGTAATTCCTTAATTTGTAGTAACATTGGGTATTTTATTATCTGTTAATGATTTGTATGTATTCTTTTGAAAAATGTCTACTAATGTCTTTTGCTTATTTCTTTACCTTTTTTGTTGTTGTTGTTGAGACAAAGTCTCATTCTATTGCCCAAAATGAAGTGCACTTGGGTGAACATGGCTCACTGCAGTCTAGACTTTCCAGGTTCAAGTGACTGTCTCACCTCGGCCTCCAGAGACACTGGGACCAGACACTGGGAACACACATGTGCACCACATTGCCTGGTTGTTATATATATATATATATATATATATATGTATGTATTTTGTAGAGACAGAGTCTCCCTATGTTGCCCAGGATAGTCTCAAATTACCCAGCTGAAGTGATCCTCCTGCCTCTGCTTCCCAAAGTGTTGGGATTATAGACATGAGCCATCATACCAAGCCTTGCTAATGTATTAATCATATTATTGTTTTATGTCATCAAAACATTGAATTGTCATAGTAGAATAAAAATAATGCCTTAAGGTAGCTTTTTTGTTCTTTTGAAAAAATATTATTTTTTCATGTGATTAAGGAATATTAGTGTTTATTTCTATGTATTATGTATGCATTTATAATTCTCTCCTTGCACAATTTATGTGTCTGACTTTTTAAATGTTGTTACTTTCTTAATTTGTATAAGCTCTTTCTATACCAGGGATATTACATATTGCTTGTGATACAAAAATTGTAACTTTTCCAGTTTGACATTTCCATTGATTATTTCAACTATGTTTCTTTTTATTTTTAGATAATAGAAGTTATAAAAATAAAGCAAAAGGTAGTGACTAATAAGCATGGGGATAGAAATAAATAAAAAAAGACTAGAAAAATAATAGACACAAATCAATACAACCAAAATTTGCTTATTTGAAAACATTAATCATTTGGCAACTATGGCTAGACTTACCAAAAATGAAAATAGAGACGACTCAAATGTGTTAAATTTAGAATAAAAGAGGGGTATTTTTTTACTGATGTTACAGAAATAAAAAGGATTATAAGAAATAACGTGAACAACTGTATGAAAGCAAATTCGACACCTTAGATGAAATAGGTTACCACAAATACAAAACTTCTAAAACTCACATAAGAAGAACCAGAAAATAGAAATCAATCTGTAACAATAAAGCTTTTGTAATGGCAATTTAAAAACTTCTCATAAGTAAGAGTCAAGGAGGAGGTTCTCTTAACGTCTAATTTTACCAAACTCCTGGGTGGGCAGTTGGGGAGGGATAACATGGGGAGAAATGCCAGATATAGGTGATGGGGAGGAAGGCAGCAAACCATAGTGCCATGTATGTACCTATGTAAAAATCCTGCAGGTTCTTCACATGTACCCCAAAACCTAAAATGCAATAAAATATATACTTTAAAACGTGTATATTTTTTCCAAAAGCTTAAATAACACCAATCTTAAATAAACATTTACGAGATAATAAAAAAGAAAAAAATAATAATCCAATTATATATGGCCTGATGAAAAAATAGACAATGTCGTCTCAAGAAGAGAAAAACAGCTACATACCAATATTTCTTATTTATATATAAGCGGTAATCTTCAAGAAGATATAAGCAAACCAAATCCGACAACATATAAAAAGATTAGAGGCCACTGGCATAGGTGCAAGCAGGAATGCTGCAGCCCCACTCCCTGCAGTATGCCACACCAGCCCACGCATGTGTACCCTGCCACACTGCTGGCACACGCAAGCAAGCATGGATCCCACTGCCACTATGCCAACAAAATGCTTTGGCCAGCACGGCCAATCTAAGTGTTGTAGCTAGTAAACTGGGGACACATCGGACCCTCCAGCACAGCAGGTTTTTCAACTTGAGGGGCCACAGAACAAAGCAAGGAGCCATATAGCAGCCGCTCAGAATTAGCACACACAGCCTAAGAGTGCTGAGTTGAGACTTATCCCCTTAAAATCTTCCAGATCTGAAACTAGTTAATTGAACCTACTTTATACCACAATCAAGCCCCCGAAGGCATCAAAGAAGATAAAAGCAAAAACCCCATCCAAAGGAAGACAACTTCAAAGACTGGAGGAACAACAGTCTACAATGATAAGAAAGAATGAGCACACGACCTCTGGTAACTCAAAAAGACAGTGTCCTATTTTCTCCAAACAAACCCACTAGTTCCTCAGGAAGTTTCTTAAACAGGCTGAAATGGCTGAAATTGAGGGACTGTGTTAAGGGAAAAAACACTTCTCTTCCTAGGTCCGTGAGGGGCATTGTTTCAAAGGCAGGACTTTCCCAGAGCCACACCTCCATTTACGCCCCCATCTGGGAACATAGAGTTCTTTGTTTGGGTTTCCCGGGAGCAGGTTAGGTAGAGGAATCCAGGTGGGCTTCTTTGTCCAAAATCCCCCGAAAATTGAGGAGGGGGCTGTATTGCGGATCAAGTAGCCAATCTGGTATCAGAGTCAAAGATCAGTCACTCCAGAGGATGTTTGAAAGAACTCCTCTCATTGGATGAGAACATGAATGAGGAGGGAGTAACTCCAGGGTTAAAACTCTGCTGCTCCTTACCTATATGGATATCCCCTCCAGATTCCCCTCCCGCAATAGCATGGGATCTCTCTCTCTCTCTCTCTCTCTTTCTCTCTCTCTCTTTCTCTCTCTCTGCCTAACAAATTGCTTTTCTGCAAAACTCCTTGAGTCCACTATATTTACTTGAACAATAAGCTCACCACACCTTTGAGGCCCTTTTCCCCATTTTGGGGGTAAGAGAGGCCAAGGACCTCAGATTGGGGAACTGGGAGCATCTTTGGGATGCCCTGCTCCCTCCCTGGTTGCAAAATGACAGAATTCAGAGAATGGATAGGAATGAAGATCATTGAGATTTGAGAAAATTTGAAACCCAATCTAAGGAATCTAAGAACATGATAAAACAATGAGCTCAACTAAACTGACCTAATAGTTGAAAAACTCATTTCAAAAATTTCGTAATACAATCTAAAATATTAACTGTAGAATCAATCAACTGGAGGGACAAATCTCAGAGCATGAACACCAGATCTTTGAAAACACCCAGCTAAAAGTAAAGAGAAAAGAATAAAAAAGATTGAACAAAATTTCTGAGAAATACAGGATTATGTAAAGAGACCAAATTTATGACTCATTTACATCCCCGAAACAAGAAGCAAAAATAAGTAACTTGGAAAACATATTGGAAAATATCAATAAAAATTTCTCCAATTCCGCTAGAGAGGCCAATATGAAAATTCAAGAAGTGCAGAGACCCCCTGCAAGATACTATACAAGACATCTATCCCTAAGACACGTTGTTATCAGATTCTTCAAGGTAGAAATAAAGAAAAAATGACAAGGGCAGCAAAAGAGTAGGAGAGGGTCACCTAAAAATGGTATCCCATCAGGTTAATAGTGGACCTATCAGCAGAAACACTGCAAGCCAGAAGACATTGGTGGCACATATACATTATTCATAAAGGACATACATTCCAACCATGAATTTTATTCCTGCCAAAATAAGCTTAATACATGAAGGAGAAATAAGATTATTTTCAGAAAAATAAATGCTAATGAAATTCATTACCACCATTTCTGCTTTACAAAAAGTCCTTAAGTGAGTGCTAAATATGGAAAGGAAAGATCATTACCAGCTACCAGAACAACACATTTAAGTATATAAACCATTGATATATAAAGCAAGTACACAATCAACTCTGCATATTAGCCAGCTAGGAACAGGATGACTAAATCAAATCTGTACCTATGAAGATTAACCTTGAATGTAAATGGGCTAAATGCCCCAAATAAAAGGCACAGAGTGGCAAGTTGGATAAAGAAAGGAAGACTCAATGGCATCCTGTCTTCAAAGCATCTTTCTCACATGGAATTACACCCATAGGTTCAAAGACAATGGATGCAGAGAAGCCCAGCAAATAAACAGAAAACATAAAAAAGCAAGGATTGCTATTCTAATTTCAGACAAAACAGATTTTAAACCAACAAAGATCAAAAATGCCAAAGAAAAGTATTACATAATTGTAAAGTATTTACTTCAACAAGAAGATACTACTATCTTAAGAATATATGCACCCAAAACAGGAGCACACCAATTTACATAATTAGTACTTAGAAACCTATAAGGAGACTTACACTGCCACACAATAACAGTGGAAACTTTAGCACAAAACAGACTGTATTAGACAGATCATGGCAGCAGAAAAATAACAAAGATATTTGGGACCTGAACTCAACCCTTGGCCACATAGACCTATTAGACATCTACAGAACTCTCCATCCCCAAACAACAGAATATACATTATACTCTAGCACGTACTCTAAAATGGAGCACAAAATCAGTCATAAAACAATTATCAACAAATTATAAAAAAAAATTATACCAAGCATACTCAGACCACAGCACAATAAACATACAAATCAATACTAAGATCATTGCTCAAAACTGTACAATAATATGGAAATTAAGCAACATGCCCCTAAATTACTTTTTGGTAAATATTGAAATTAATGCAGAAATAAATTCTTTGATACTAATGAGAACCAAGGTTCAACATACCAGAATCTCTGGTACATAGATAAAGTAGTGTTAAGAGGGAATTTTATATTGCTAAATGCACATGTCACAAAGTTAAAAGACCTCAAATTAACAACTTAACATCGCAGCCAGAAGAACTAGAAAAATGAGAGCAAATCAACTCCAAAGGTAGCAGAAGACAAGAAATAACCAAAGTAAGGGCCGAACTAAAGGAAACTGAGACACAAGAAACCATACAAAAATCAACAAATCTAGATGTTGATTTTTTCAAAACAATAAAATTGATAGGCCACTGACTAGACTGATAAAAAAGAGAAGATTTAAATAAATAAAATCGGAAATGACAAAGGGGTTGTTACCACAAATTCCTAGAAATACAAAAAAAAAAAAAAACACAAAAAACCCTCAGAAATTGCTTTGAACACCTCTACACACCAAGCTAGAACACTTGAAAAAAAAAATTCCTAGAAACATACAACATCTCTATATTGAACTATAAAAATATTGAATCTCTGAATAGACCAATAATAAGTTCCAAAATTGAATCTATAATAGAAAACTTACAAACCAAAATAAGCTGAGGACCAGATGGATTCACAGCTTAATTTCTACCAGTATAAAGAAAGGCTGATACCATTTCTACTGACACTAACCTAAAATATTGAGGAGGAGGGACTCCTACCTAACACATTCTGGGAGGCCAGCATCACTCTGATACGAAAACCTGGTAGAGACACAACAAAAAGGAAAACTTTAGACTAATATATTTGATAAACATATATGGAAATATCCTCAACAAATTACTAGCAAACCAAATTTAGCAACGCATCAAACAGCTAATCCATCATTATCAAGTAGGCTTTATTTCTAGGGTGAAAGATTGGTTCAACATATGAAAATCAATAAATGTAATTCATCACATAAAATGAACAAAAAACCGACACAATTATCTCAATAGATGCAGAAAAGGCTTTTGATAAAACTCAACATCTGTTCACCTTAAAATCCTCAACAAGCAAGGCGTTGAAGAAGCATAAAAACAAAAAAAGCTTTCTATGGCAAATACACAGTCGTCAGCATACTGAATGAGCAAATGCTGGGAACATTCCCCTTGAGAATTGAAACAAGACAAAAATGTCCACTCTCACCACTTTTACTCAATGTAGGATTGGACTGGATGTTCTATGCCAGGTAAGAAAAAGTAATAAAAGATATCCATATAGCAAGAGAGGAAGTCAAACTATCTCTTTGTACCTAATATGATTCTATACCTAGAAAATTTCATAGTCTCTTCCCAAGAGCTCCTAAGTCTGATAAACAACCTTAGAAAATTACGTGGATACAAAATCGATGTGCAGAAATTAGGAGCATTTCTATACAGCAACAACAACGAAGGTGAGAGTCTAATCAAGAATGCTATGCCATTCACAATAGCCAGAAAACAATAATAAAATACCAAGGAATACAGCTAACTAGGAAGGTGAAAATCTACAATGAGAATTACAAAACTCTGCTCAAAGTCAGAGATGACACAGATAAATGGAAAACATTTAATGCTCCTGGACAGGAAGACTCAATATTGTTGAAATAATCATACTGCCCAAAGCAATTTATGCAGTCAGTGCTATTCCTAATCACACTGCCAATGACATTCTTTACAAAATTAGAAAAACTAGCATAAAATTTATATGGAACTAAAAAGAGCTTGAGTAGCCAATCTAAGAAAAATGAACAAAGTTGAAGAAATCACATTGCCCAGCTTCAAACTAAAATACAAAGCTACAGTGACCAGAAAAGTGTGTTACCTGTTGAAAAATAGACACACAGAAAAATTGAACAAAATAGAGACCCTAGAAATCTGCATATCTACAATCACCTGATCTTCAACAAATTTGACAAGAAAATAGCAATGGGAAAAGCACTCCCTATTTAATAAATGGTGATACAATAACTGGCTAGCCATAAGTAGAAGATTGAAACTGGACTCATTCCTTGTGCCATATACAAAAATCAACTCAAGGTGAATCAAAGACTTAAATGTAAAACGTAGAACTATAACACCTTTGGAATATAACTTAAGAAATATCATCTTGTTCATAGGACCTGGCAAATATTTCATAATAAAGATGGCAAAAGCAATTGCAACAGAAACATAAACTGACAAGTGGGACCTAATTAAATTAAGAACCTCTATACTATGAACGAAACTATCAACAAGGAGACAACCTACCAAATGGGAGAAAATATTTGCAAACTATGTGTTTGATGATGGTCTAATATCCAGGATCTCTAAGAAACTTTAACAAACAACAAAAAAGACATAACCTCATTAAAAATGAGCAAAGAACATTAACAGACACTTTTCAAAGAAAACATATATGCAGCCAAGAAGCACACAAAAAATGCTCAACATCACTATTTGTTAGAGAAATGGAAGTCACAACCACAATGAGTTACCATCTCACACAAGTCAGTATGGCCATTATTAAAAAGTCAAAAAATAACAGATGCTGGTGAAGTTGTAGAGAAAAGAGAATGCTTATATATAGCTGAGGGCTGGGGGGATGTAAAGCAGTTCAGTGACTGTAGAAAACACTTGTCAATTTCCTGAAACACTTAAAAAAGAACTATCATTTGTCCCAGTAATCCCCTTATTGATTTTATATATGCAATGGAATATAAATCATTCTACTATAATGATGCCTACATACATATATTAATCTTGGCGTTAATTGATAGTAAAAAAGACATGGAATTAAACTAAATGTTCATCAGTGATCAACTGGATTTATTAAAAATGTGAAAGATATACACAATGGAATACTATACAACCATAAAAAGGAATGAGGTCATGTCTGTTGTGACGACATGGATGGAGCTGGAGAAGATTATCCTAAGCATACTAACACAGGAACAGGAAACCAAATACTGCATGTTTTCACTCATAAGTGGGAACTAAACACTTAGTTCATATGAATACAGAGAAGGTAACAACAGACACCAGGGCTATTTGTGAATAGAGGGATGAGAGGAGGGTGGGGATTAAAAAAAGAAAACAAACTATGAGGTACTGTGCTTTTACCTAGGTAAGAAAATCTGTATATCAAACTACCCAAGTAATTTACCTATATAATATAAGTACACATGTACCTCTGAACTTAAATGAAAGTTAAAACAATAAATTATAGAATAATTGAAAAATGCAAATAGTTTGTATGTCATGAAGTGAGATTCACTTCAATTTTGTGTAATATAACATTTTATATAATAAAGAACAAATAAACACTTGACCATATCAAGAAGAAAAATTATGACGAAGTTATTCACCCATTCATTATTAAAAACCTTTAAATTTTTAATGGAAGTGAACTTCCTCGACCTGATAAAGAACATCTGTAATAAACTCATAACTAGCATCGTAATGAATTTTAAAAGAATTTGAGTTTTTTCCTAATATCAGGAACAGGATTAAAATGTTTTTTTCTCATTGTTCAACACTATTGAGCAGGTTATAGCTATGACAATGAGGTAAGGAAAAAACATTTTTAAGTATCCAGATAGGAAATAAACTGATAAACCTGTCTCTATTTGCAGATAAAATGATTTTATACAAAGAAAATTCTAAGAAATAAAACTTAGAAACTATTAGAACTAATAAATAAATGTGTACTACCAAGTTGCAAGACACATGATTAATATACAAAAATTAATTGTTTTTCTATAAATAAACAATTCAAAATGGGAATAAAGAAAAAATTTCATTTAAAACAACATCAAAGAGAACAGAGCCATTAGAAATGAATTTAACAAAACACGTGCAGGACTTGCACGTTGAAACGAACAAAATATTATTAAAAGTAGTTAAGATCTAAATAAGTGAAAAGATCTTCCTGGTTTATGGAGTGAAAAACAAAATATTGCTAAAATGACAGCAGTTTTAAAATTAATCTCAAAAATCAATGCACTCCCGATAAAAATCTCTGCTGATTTTTCCAAAATTGAGATGATAAGTATACATTTTATATAAAGATTTAATTGGCCCAGAATAGCCATAAAAATTTGAAAAGGAAAACCAATTGGGAGAACTCACACTTTCTGATTTCAGAAACATACTACAAAGCAGCAGTAAGTCAAGACACTATGGTACTGGCATCAGAATAAACATATAGATAAATTCAACCACTTAAAAATCTATAAATAAATTCTTCCAGTTTCGGTTAGACTGATTTTTTTTTTTTTTTTTTTTTTTTTTTTTTTTTTTTTTTACTGTTTTCTAGAGAGATTATTGAGGAAACCACAGTCTGTTCAATCAAAGTGCCGGGACAATTAGATACCCACATACTGAACAGGATCCACACACACTAACAAAAAAATCAGAGAAACAGGACACCACCTAAAGAAAATAAATTTCCAGCAACTGACCTCAAATAAATGGAGATCTATGAATTGCCTGAAATATAATTCATACTAATAAATGTGAGGCCACGTGCAGTAGCTCATATCAATAATCCCAACACTGTGGGAGGCCAAAATGGGAGAAATGTTTGAGGCCAGTAATTTGAGACCAGCCTAGGAAGCAAAGTGAGACCTCATTTCTAAAGAAATAGAGTAGCTGGGTGTGGTGGCATGCACCTTTTAAGTCCTAGATACTCATGGGGCCAAGAAGGGAGACTCACTTGAGCCCAGGAGTTTGAGGCTACAGTGAGCTATCATTGCATCACTGCACACCAGCCTGGGTGACTGAGTGAGATCCTGTCTCTAAATAATAGTAATAATAGTAATAATAAATGTCATACACTATATTAAATCATGCAAGATAAAAACCATGCGATTATCTTCATAGATGCAGTAAAAGCATTTGACAAAATTCCATATCCTAATAAATATCCTTTGCAATTTATGTATAGAAAAATGTATTTCAACGCAACAAAGGCTGTATATGACAAGCTCCCAGCTGTCATTATACTCAATATTTTACTGAAATCCCAGATGGTTGATCTAGGTCCCATTGCTCACCACACGGAAAGCCAGCCACTGAGGTTAGTGTTGCCAGGGAAGAAGGCTTTATTCAGGTGCTACAGCAGAGGATATGGGAGATAAGACTCAAATCCATTCCCCAACCAACTAAAATTGGGAGTTTGAATAGGAAGAAATGTAGCTATATGAAGGAAAACGAAAATTAGGGAAGGGTAAGGAAAAGGAGTTGGTCAACAGGAAGCGGGTGGCCAGTTAGGAAAACAGAAATTAAGGAGTTTCAGTGTCTTGACACTACTTGGGAGGCCTCAGGATCAGTTGCCTGTGGAAAAAAAAACTCCTAAGACAAATGTAAGTTAAAGCTTTAAGACTAGGATGGTGTTCTGTGCGGGAAATGCATGAAGGGAAAAGCAAACACATATACACAATACCTTTAAGGGTAAACAACTTTTATCCTACATAAATGGCAATGCAGATATAATAAGCAAATGTTATAATAAGCGAGGTGCAATGGGAAGGGGAGAAGAAAATATATACATATATATATTTAGGCTCACCGGGCTATGAAGTATTCATCACCAGATCGGGAAGCAACAGCCTGGGATTCAGAGTTGTCCACTCCTCTGTGCATAGATGAGGAGAAGTCTCATAAAGCTTCTGCAAGGTCTGGGACTCTAGCCCTTTTGTAGTATTCCTTTCTTGCCCTGAAGCCCAGGAACAAGGGCCCTTCGTGACTGGACTCAGGGAACATAGGGTGACTGGACTCAGGGAGCATAGGAAGATTAGGAGATTCTCCAGATTCTGTTGTTTATTTGCCTTAAGGCAGAAAATGCACCTTATGAGAACAATCAGTAAAGGTTATTAGCTCCTGGGCAGATCCCTAGGGGCTATTTACTGGCACATAACCATTCCTTGTGTTCAAGTTCAAATTGAGTTAAAATTTAATATTTAACTGTCTTCCACAGATGGTCAATTTCTACGGTTATAAAAAAAAAAGTAAACATTAATTTCATGGGGAAATTGGGCCAGTTTCAAATGGAGAAAAGCTTAAAGCCATTATGAAAAACAGTATGGAATTTCCTCAAAATGTTAAAACTAGAGCTACCATAAAATGCACCAATTCTACCCCTGCATATAAATACAAAATAAATAAAATGAAGTTTTTGAAGTGATATTTGCACTCCCATGTTCATTGCAGCATTACTAACAATATCCAAGTTAAGGAATCAACCTAAATATCCATCAAGGGATGATAAATAAAAAACAATGCGTCATACATAAAAAATGGAATACTATGCAGACTTTTTAAAATAGGAAATCCTGTCATTCGTGACAACATGGATAAACCTGGAGGACGTGATGTTCAGTGAAATAAGTCAAGCACAGAAAGCCAAATAGTGCATGATCTCATTTATATGTGAAATCTAAAATAGACTAATAGTAGCAGAGAATCTAATGGTGGTTACTATGAGTTAGATGTTGGAAGGGGGTGAGACTGAGGACATGTCTGTCAAATGATACAAAATTTTAGTCAGTAGGAGAAATTAGTCCAGATCAATTACACAAAAAAGGGTGATATAGCTGAGAGTAGATTTTAAATAATCTCATCCTCCAAATATGGTAAGTATGTGAGGCAATAGATATGTTAACTAGCTTTATTTAGCCATTCTCCAATGTGAGCTCATTTCAGAGTATCATGTTTCATGTGATAAATTACTATAGACTTCAATAACTAAAATTTTAAAATAGTAATTTTCAGAAAAAAGAAAAGAAAAAAGAACAAAGGAGACCCAAGAAGAATATTTATGAAATACTACTTAAAGACTTTAATTCATAATTTGCAAGAAATTTTTACAACTGAATATTAAGAAACAAATAACCGAATCAAAAATGGGCAAAAGATTCGAAGACAGTTTAACAAAGTTGATATACAAATGGCTGATAAACACATTAAAAATGTCTATATCATAAGTCATTTGGCAATACAGATTAAAACCAAAATGAGATATTATTGCACATTTATTTCAATGGGTTTAAAAAATGATAGGCCATAATGCATGCTGGTAAGTGTGGAGATCTTCATATATAACTGACAGGACTGTAAATGTTACAGCCACTCTGCAAATTATTTTGTTTCTTAAGAAAATACCAGGTAATCCCAGCACTTTGGGAGGCCGAGGCGGGCGGATCACGAGGTCAAGAGATCAAGACCATCCTGGCCAACATGGTGAAACCCCGTTTCTACTAAAAATACAAAAATTAGCTAGGCATGGTGGCATGCGCCTGTAGTTCCAGCTACTAGGGAGACTAAGACAGGAGAATTGCTTGAAGCCGGGAGGCAGATGCTGCAGTGAGCCGAGATTGTGCCACTGAACTCCAGCCTGGTACCTGGGGACAGAGTGAGACTCTGACTCAAAAAAAAAAAAAAAAAAAAAAGAAAGAAAAGAAAAGAAAAGAAGAAAATACCAGGATTCAGAATTCTTAAGAATTTCTGATATTTTACCAGTATTGTTAAAGGTGATATGCAAAGTTGCTTTTATTTGTCTGTTTTTTGGTTTTGGTTTGTTTGTTATATTCCTTGCTCAGATTGTTTGTGAGGACTTTAGAGATTTTGAAAAAATCTACAGTATTATCATCACTTTGCCCAAACCAGTTAGGTTAAAAATTTTTAAGTTTTTTTTTTTTTTTTTACTTTAATTTTATTTTATTAACCCACATAATCTGAAAGAAAAGCAAAAAGTAATATAAATATTACATAGCTATATGCCTTAATTTAAAGATTAATATTTAGTATAAGGAAGCCAATGTCCTTTGAAACATTTTTTATTAATGCTTTATTATGTTTTTGTTAAATTTATTTGTAAAATATTATTCCTCTTATGCTCTTGCAGATGCCTAATTGAACATTATATAAAATATATGCAATAATAATGAATATTTAATGTATCAATACCCAAACTGAATTTTAAGTTTTTGCTACTCTTAGTCCAGATACCTTTCGTAACTTCACAGCAAGATATCTTCCTACAAATTAATTGAGTCCATACTAACCTAAGAAGATATTTTGCCCTAAACCCAGAAGTTGTTCTTGTCTTGAGGTGTAAGAGTCAGCTTTCTAAAGAAAAGGTAGTAATAAATTGATAGAAATCTCATCATAGTCTTCTAAGTTTACCATCATAAAATTCAAAAGAGACATAGTATTTTCAAATTTTATTTAGTGATACACTTAAGTTTATCACCATCGACATGTTCTGAGACTAAAAAACAAAATTTAATGTGTGAGGAGCTACTGCACAGATGTGGATCTTTTCAATGGTTAAGTCACAATATGTGTTTTCTCACTTATAAACTGTCCTATTAAATGCATATTTTCTTATGATGTATTTTATAGAAAACGTAGACATAAGGTACTGCCGTTAATTTTTATTGGTTAAGTTCTAAACTCTGTTGCTACGTACTTGACAAAAACAGTTTGAAACAAGAACTTACCTAGATACAAGAAGTAAATAAACCTTCCAATGCATTACTCTCTATACCCAATATGTTGCAAAAATCTGTGTTTGTCATTTTATACTGATTCCTGATAGATAACATATGTCTACAAGTTCAGAGCAATGCCATTTTCTTTAAGTACCAAAGTACTCAACTGGTTAATTAAAAAACAAATAATTGCCCAAATCACTAAGTGACCTTGGTATGATTTGGATCTCTGTTTCTGCTCAAATCTCATGTGGAATTGTACTTCCAAATGTTGGAGGTGGTGCCTAGTGGAAGGTAATTAAATCATGGAAACGGATTTCTCCCTTGATTCTGTTCTCATGAGATCTGGTCATTTGAAAGTGCACAGTTCCTCCCCACTCTCTCCTCCCTTGCTACTGCTCCAGCCACAGAAGACATGCTTGCTTGCCACTCACCTTCTGCCATGACTGTAAAGCCCTCTCCAGAAGCGAAACAAATGCCAGCATCATGCTTCCTTTACAGCCTGAAGAAACTTCAGCCAACTAATCCTCTTTTCTTTATAAATTACCAAGGTTCAGATATTTCTTTGTAAGAGTACAAGAATGGACTTATACAGAAAAGTGATACCAAGGAGTGGGGCATTTCTAAAAAGATACCTGAATGATAGAAACAATTTTGAAACTGGGTAATAGAATGAAGTTGGAAGAGTTTGGAGGGCTCAGATGAAGAAAGGAAAATAGGGGAAATTGTGAAACTTCATGGAAACTGGTTGAATGATCAAGACCAAAATGCTGGTAGTGATATAAATGGTGAAAGCCTGGCAGAGGCGGTCTCAGACGGAGATGAGGATTTATTGAAAACTAAAGCAGAGTTCCCTTTTGTTATACTTTAGCAAAGTGTTTGGTTAAATTGTGCCCTGGCCCTAGGGATCTGTGGAACTTTCAACTGTAGAGAGATGATTTAGGGTATATGGCAGAAAAAATTTCTAAGCATCAAAGCATTTTAAGATGTGATCTGGCTGCTTCTAATACCCTATGCACATATGTGTAAGCAAAGAAATGTTTGGAAACTGGAATTTATATTTAAAAGGGAAGCAGAGTGTAAAAAATTGGAAAATTTGTAGCCTAGCCATGTGGTAGAAAAGAAAAGCCCATTTTCAGAGGAGAAATTCATGCAGAAATATGCATTACTGGAAAAAAAAAAAAGGGAAGTGCTGATATCCAAGACAATGGATAGAAGGTCTAAAAGGCATTTCAGAGACCTTCCCAGCGGCCCCTCCCAGCACAGGCCCAGATGTCTAAGAAGGAAGAATGGTTTCATGGACAAGGCTCAGGGCCCCACTGCAATGCACAGTCACGGGACACTGCTCAGTGCATTGCAGCTGCTCCAGCTCCATCTATAGCTATAGGTAAAAGAGGCCCAAGTACAGCTCAGGCTTCTACTTCAGAAGGTGTAAGCCATAAGCCTTGGCAGCTTTCAGGTGGTGTTAAGCCTGTGGGTGTGCCAAATGTAGCAGGTGAGACTTAGGAGCTGCTGCCTAGATTTCAGAGGATATACAGAAAGCCCTGGATGTATATATAGGAAGAAGCCTGCTGCAGGATCAGAGTCCTAATGAAGAACCTCTACTAGGGCAGTACAGAGGAAAAATCTGAGGTTGGAACCCCCACACAGAGTCTTCAGTGGGGCACTGCCTAGTGGAACTGCGAGAGAAAGGCCTCCATCCTCCAGACCCCAGAATGACAGATCTACAAGCAGTTTCCACTGTATGCCTGGAAAAGCCACAGGCACTCAACACCAGCCCATGAGAGCAGCTATGAGGCTGAGCCCTGCATAGCCACAGGGGCAGATCTGCCCACCCCTTGTGCAAATGTGCCCTGGATGTGTGACATGCAGTCAAAGGAGATTCTTTTTCAGCTTTAAGATTAATGAGTGTCCTGCTGACTTTTGGACATGCATGGGGCCTATAGTCCCTCTTTTTTGTCTGATTTCTCCCTTTTGAAAGGGGATTACCCAATACCTGTACTAATATTGTATCTTGGAAGTGACTAAATTATTTTTTATTTTATAGGGTCACAGGTGGAAGAGATTTGCCTTATCCCAGCTGAGACTTTGGACTTTTCACTTTTAGTTACATATGGCTATATTTTAGCTCACTCTAATAAATCGAAGGACAAATTAGCCAGAGAGGATCACTAGCAGAGATGTAAGACAACAATACTCAAGGAACTATTTTAGAAAAAATATGTATCAGTTAAGACCAAAATTTACTGGTCTGCAACAGGGAGGAAAACCTTTAGGAACTTGGGGAGATTTACAACTATGGTAGAATAGACAATAAAATTCAAATATACTGCTGGGCACAGTGGCTCATGTCTATAGCCCCAGTACTTTGGGAGGCCAAGGCAGGTGAATTCCTTGAGTCCAAAGGTTCACAGCCAGCTTTAATAACATAGTAAATCCTTGTCTCTACAAAAACTAGCCAGATGTGGTTGGTTGTGTGTGCCTGTAGTCCTAGCTACCTGGGAGGCTGAGGTGGGAGGATTGCTTGAGCCTGAAAGGTGGAGTTAGCAGTGAGCCAAGACCATGCCACTGCACTCCAGCCTAGATAACAGAGTGAAATCCTTTTCCAAAACAAAACAAAACAAAATGCAAACAATCTTGTATAAAAGGAACGAAAGTATGAGTTTGATTTGCAAAAAGTCATAAAATGTGAATATCATATTTTATGATAGCCCAGGAGTCCAATCATACAGATAAAAAAATTATGTTAACTTTTATAGAATGATTAAATTTCACACCAACAAATGTAGGAACGAGAAGGGGAATCCAGAGGATGACTCATTCCATTAACATCATACATGAGGTGAAATTCATTTAGATAGGAAATTACAAAGAAGAAATTTTAGCTTCCACATTAAGTTTTTATACTTATTGTTTTACATTTGAGACATGTATTATTTAATAATTACTTAGTTTAATATATAGTTAACTTTATGGGAAATATTCCATATACCAATCCTAAATTACAAATAATTACAACAGCACTGGAGGTTGGAAGTTAGTATGTTGGCAAAAGTACCACTCCACAAGATGCAATGTCTGGAGAATTGATAAAAATACATACAAGCATGGCTCAAATGTAACCAAATTCTAAATTGCGAAATGCACACTAAGCATCAAGAAGTTCATGAATGAGAGCATACAGTCATGAAACGCCCAAGCAACACATTCTCTACCATTTGTAAAATTTCACATTTGAGACTGCTTGTTAGGTTTTTTTTTTTTTTTTTTTTTGTCCATTTCTACTTTGCAATGCCTCAACTTCTAATTCTTCTGGGTTTCACAATGAATGCTCAACTATGTTTTTAAGATGTTTTCTAAGTGCGAAAAGAATTCACATATATTTCAAGCAAGTAAAATATGAAATAAGGCAACAAATATCTACACAAAAACATAATTGCACATAGGCATAGACACGCTAATGTATGGTATGCATTGATTTTATAAAGTGTTGACTGTGATCAATAAAAGACACCAACACTAATTGTGTCTTCTCTCTTTTTGCTGAAATGGATAAATACATGTGTGGATCATTGGACATCATACAAAAAATTACAATATATAATATATTAAAATATTAGATTTTAAATTTATTACATGAAGGTTGGTATATTTCAAAACTGTTGACAGCAAATGTAGATAAAATCTAGGTTAAAAATATAAATTTGAACGCCTACTTATAATTATATAAAAATTTAAATTTCAGATTACTCATTTTTTACAATAAAATTATAAAAATAATATTTTAAAGGTAATCTTAGACTAGTATGTGTTATAGATTAAAATCAAACAGCCTATCCTGTAAACCATAAATTATATATATATATACTTAAATATACTTAAAGGCTATATGCCAATAGTTATCTTACGGAGCTTATAGTGGAACACAATAATACAGAGGGGTTATGAAGCACATTTAATAAACACAATACAATACATCTCAAAACTAATAACAAAACTAACCAACAAATTTCAAGACAATCTTCAAAATTACTTGTTTAAATGTATTACTTTAAAAAATAATCATAACACTGGATATCAAAATATATGACAAAATCAAAATGTTGCCCATAAGGAAATTCACAGATTTACATATTTTCAGTATGTCCACAGAGTATGAAATTAAATAACAAAATATTAAATTCAAGAGCTCAGATTGTAACAGTATAATACAGTGAAAAGGTAATGGGAGAAATGATTAGTATATCTAACAAAATAAGTAAGAAAATAGATAATAGAAGCCAAAATGAAGATTATAATAATTCGAAGTATACTATCAAAAAAATCAAATACACAGCTGATATGGTTTGGCTGTGTCCCCACTCAAATTTCATCTGGAATTGCAGTTCCCATAATGCCCAACTGTCATGGGAGCAACCCAGGGGAAGGTATATAAATCATGAAGGTGGTTACCTTCATGCTGTTCTTGTGATAGTCAGTGAGTTACCATGAGATCTGATAGTTTTATAAGGGGCTTTTCAACTTTTGCTCAGCACCTTTTCTTCCTGCCTCCATGTAAAGAAGGATGTATATGCTTACCCTTCTGCCATGAATATAAGTTTCCTGAGGCCTCCCCAGCCCTGTAACTGAGTCAATTAAACCTCTTTCCTTTATAAATTACCCAGTCTCAGGCTATCTTTATGGCAGTGTGAGAACAGGCTAATACAGTAAATTGATACTGCAGAGAGCAGGGTACTGCTATAAAAATACCTGAAAATGTGGAAGTGATTTTGAAATTGTGCAACAGGCAGAGGTCAGAATAGTTTTGATAGCTTAGAAGAAGACAGGAAAATGTGAAAAAGTTTGGAAGTTCCTACAGACTTGGAGGCTTAGAAGACAGGAAGATGTGGGAAAGTTCGCAATTTCCTGTAGACTTCTTGAATGGCTTTGATCAAATTGCTGATACTGATATAGACGATAAAGTCCAGGCTGAGGTGGTCTTAGATAGAGTTGAGAAACTTGTTGGGAACTGGAGTAAAAGTCATTCTTGTGATGCAAAGAGACTGGTGGCATTTGACCCCTGCCCTGCAGTTCTGTGGAAATTTGACCTTGAGAAAGATGACTTAGGGTATGTTATGGAAGAATTTTCTAAGCAGCAACGTATTCAAGAGAAAGCAGAGGATAAAACTTGACAATTTGCAGCCTGACAATTGATAGGAAAAAAAAAAAAAAAAAACATTTCTGAGAAGAAATTCAAGCTGGCTGCAAAAATGTGCATATGTAACGACCAGCCAAACGTTAACTGCCAAGGCAATGGGGAAAATAGGCATATGGGAGACCTTTACAGCAGCCTCTCTCAGGCCTGGAGGCCTAGAAGGAAAAAAGTGGTTTCATGGGCTGGGTCCAGGGCCTTGCTGCTTTGTGCACCTTTGGGACTTGGTGCCCTGAATCTCAGCCATGGCTACAGGGCGCCAAGGCACGGCTCGGGTTGCAAGACCCAAGCCTTGGTGGCTTACACTTGGTATTGGGCCTGTGGGGGCACAGAAGATAAGAACTGAGGTTTGGGAACCTCTGCCTAGATTTCAAAAGATGTATGGGAATGCCTGGATAACCAGGCAGATGTTTGTTTCAGGAGGAAAGCACTCATGGAGAACCTCTGCTAGAGTGATGCGGAAGAAAAATGTGGGGTTGGAGCCCCCACACAGAGTCCTCACTGGGACACTGCCTCGTGGAGAAGATGGCCATCATCTTCTACACTGTAGAATAGTAGATCCACCAACAGCTTGCACTGTGTGCCTGGAAAAGCCAAAGTCACTCAATGCCAGCTTGTGAAAGCAGCTGGGAGGAGAGAGGTACCCTGAAAAGCCACAGTGGGGAGAGCTGCTGAAGGCTATGGGAGCCCATCTTTTACATAGCATGACCTGGATGTGAGACAATAAGTCAAAGATCATTTCAGAATTTTAATGTTTGGGTGTCCTGATGGATTTTTGACTTGCATGGGGCCTGTAGATCCTTCATTTTGGCCACTTTCTCCCATTGGTTATGGTTGTATTTACCCACTTCTTGTACCCCTATTTTATCAAGGAAGTAACTAACTTGCTTTTGATTTTACAGGCTCATAGGCAAAAGTACCTTGTTTTGTCTCATAAAAGAATTTCGAGGGGTGGGGGGAATCCCAAGATGGCCAAATAAGAGGCAGCTCTGGAGGCAGCTCCCAGCAAGAGAGACACAGAAGCTGAGTGGTCTCCACAATTCCAAACGAGGTCCCAGGTTCATTGTCTGGGTATGTTTGGACAGTGGCTATAAACCAAATAGGACAAGTTGTAGCAAGGTGGGGCACTGCCCCACCCAGGAGGAGCATGCAACCAACTAGGGGACCAGGGGATCTCCAACTCTGGGACTTCAGTTTGGATACAGCATTCCACCCAAGGCCTCTACAACCCACAGAACAGGAGATATTCACCAGGCTGAAAAGCCTTAGTGAGCTGCCTGAACAGGGCAGAACAGCAACTTTGGCTGGCACCAGGGCTGTCTGCAAACATCTAGGTGG
The DNA here is from genome assembly GCF_048565385.1 of Saimiri boliviensis. NCBI lineage: Eukaryota > Metazoa > Chordata > Mammalia > Primates > Cebidae > Saimiri > Saimiri boliviensis. Next base: position 75,508,718 of record NC_133470.1, on the reverse strand, counting down.
AAGCACTGGCTGATGCCAAAAAAGCCAAAAAGCTGGTGAAACAGAACTACCCAGCTCCCAGTAAGAAGGGGAATGGAATGCAGAGAAACAGCCCGAAGGGCAGGATGGGTTCCCCCTGCCACACAAAGCCCAGCAGGCCAAAAAACTCTCACTCCAGAGTTAGGCACCCAGAACGTCAGTTAGAGAATGACAAGGAATGATCCAGTTCAGCAGACAGAAGGGAAGCTGCCATGGCAGAAGTGGCCTAATTTTCCTGAGGAAATAAAAGGCAGAGCAGCTCCACTGAATCTGTGGCAGCCCAGCAGTGCCTTGGCAGGCAGACAAAGAAAAGGCCACCTCCACAAGCAACTACCTGAGATCAAAACTATATAAATCCAAGAGATGGGGAGAAACCAGTGCAAGAAGAATGAAACCATGAAAAACCAGAACATCCTTCCCCCACCACAAGATCACAACTCTTCACCAGCAAGGAAACAAAGCAGGATGGAGAATGAATTTGACAAATTGACAGAAGCAGGCTTCAGAAGGTGGGTAATAACAAACTTCTCTGAGTTAAAGGAACATGTTCTATTCCAATGCGAAGAAACTAAAAACCTTGAAAAAAGTTTAGATGAAATGCTAATGACCAGCTTAGAGAAGAACATAAATGACTTGATGGAGCTGAAAAACACAGCACAAGAACTTCATGAAGCATATGCAAGTTTCAATAGCTGAATAGATTAAGCAGAAGAAAGAATATCAGAGATCAAAGATCAACTCAATGAAATAAAATGAGAAGAAAAGAAAAGAGAACAATGAGTGAGAAGAAATGAACAAAGCCTTCAAAAAATATTAGATTACATGAAAAGACCGAATCTACACCTGATTGGTGTAGTGGAAGATGGTGGGGAGAATGAATCCAAGCTGGAAAACTCTTCAGAATATCATCCAGGACAACTTCTCCAACCTAGCAAGGCAGGCCAACATTCAAATATAGGAAATACAGAGAACACCACAACAATACTCCTCTAGAAGAGTAACCCCAAGGCACATAATCATCAGGTTCACCAGGGTTGAAACAAAGGAAAAGATACTAAGGGCAGCCAGAGAGAAAGGTCAGGTCACCTACAAAGGGAAGCATATGAGACTCACAGTGGATCTCTCGGCAGAAGCCCTACAGCCAGAATAGAGTGGGGGCCAATATTCAACATCCTTAAAGAAAATAATTTTCAACCCAGAATTTCATATCCAGCCAAACTAAGCTTCATAAGTGAAGGAGAAATGAAATCCTTTATGGACAAGCAATTGTTGAGAGATTTTGTCACTACGAGACAGAAAGAAAAAACCAGTACCAGCCACTGCAAAAAATAACCAAATGGTGAAGACCAACGATGCAATGAAGAAATTATGCCAACCAAAGGGCAAAAAAAGCAACCTGTAATAAAATGGTAGGATCAAATTCACACATAATAGTATTAACATTAAGTGTAAATGGACTCAATGCCCCAATCAAAAGCCACAGACTGGCAAATTGTATAAAAAGCCAAGAACCATTGGTGTGCTGTATTCAGGAGACCCATCTCACATGGAAAGACACAGATAGACTCAAAAGAAAAAGATGGAAGATTTACCAAGCAAATGAAGAGAAAACAAAAAAAAAAGCAGGGGTGACAATCCTAGTCTCTGATAAAATGGAGTTTAAACCAACAAAAATCAAAACAGACAAAGAAGGGCATCACATAATGGTAAAAGGATCAATACAACAAGAAGAGCTAACGATCCTAAATATATACACACCCAATACAGGAGCACCTAGATACATAAAGCAAGTCCTTAACAACATACAAACAGACTTAGACTCCCGCACAGTAATAGTGGGAGACTTTTAAACTCCACTGTCAATATTAGACATATCTGTGAGACAGAAAATCAACAAGGATATCCAGGACTTGAATGCAGATCTGTACCAAGCAAACTTAATAGACATTTACAGAACTCTTAACCCCAAATCCACATAATATACATTCTTCTCAGCGCCACATTACATTTACTGTAAAATCGACCACATAATTGGAAGTAAACCATTTCTCAGGAAATGCAAAAGAACGGAAATCATAACAGTCTCTCAGACCACAGTGCAATCAAATTAGAACTCAGGATTAAGAAACTAACTCAAAACTGCACAACTTCACAGAAAATGAACAACCAGCTCCTGAATGTAGACTGGATAAATAATGAAATGAAGGCAGAAATAAAGATGTTCTTTGAAACCAATAAGAACAAAGACACAACATACCAGAATCTCTGGGACACATTTAAAGCAGTGTCTAGAATAAAATTCATAGAAATAAATGCCCACATGAGGAGCAAGGAAAGGCCTAAAATTGATACCCTATCATCAAAATTGAAAGAGTGAGAGGAGCAAGATCTAAAAAACTCAAAAGCTAGCAAAAGACAATAAATAACTAAGATCGGAACAGAACTGAAGGCGGAAGAGACACAAAAACCCTTAAAAAAATCAGTAAATCCAGGAACTGGTTTTTTGAAAATGTCAACAAAATAGATAGACTGCTAGCAAGACTAATAAAAAAGAGAGAAGAATCAAATAGATGCAATAAAAAATGATAAAGGGGATATCGCCACCAATTCCACAGAAATACAAACTACCATCAGATTTCTACAAACAACTCTATGCACACAAACCAGTAAATCTGGAAGAAATGGACAAATTCCTGGACACTTGCACTCTCCCAAGACTAAAGCAGGAAGAAGTTGAGTCCCTGAATAGACCAATAACAGGGGCTGAAGTTGACGCAGCAATTAATAGCTTACCAATTTAAAAAAGCCCAAATCCAGACGGGTTTACAGCTGAATTCTACCAGACATACAAAGAAGAGCTGTTACCATTCCTTCTGAAACTATTCCAAACAATACAAAAAGAGAGAATGCTCCCCAACTCATTTTATGAGACCAACATCATCCTAATACCAAAACCGGGCAGAGATGCAACTGAAAAAAAAACTTCAGGCCAAGATCCATGATGAACATTGACACAAAAATCTTCAATAAAATACTCAGAGACAGAATGCAACAGCAAATCAAAAAGCTTATTCATCATGATCAAGTAGGCTTCATCCCAAAGATGCAAGGCTGGTTCAACATACAGAAGTCTATAAATGTAATCCATCACATAAACAGAACCAAAGACAAAAACCACATGATTATCTCAATAGATGGAGAAAAGGCCTTTGACAAATTTCAAGAGCACTTTATGCTAAAAATCCTCAATAAACTAGGTATCAGTGGTACATATCACAAAATAATAAAACCTATTTACAACAAACCTACAGCCAATATCATATTGAATGGGCAAAAGCTGGAAGCATTCCCTTTGAAATCTGGCACAAGACAAGGATGCCCTCTCTCGCCACTCCTATTCAATATAGTATTGGAAGTTTTAGCCAGAGCAATCAGATAGGAAAAAGAAATAAAGGGTATTCGATTAGGAAAAGAGAAAGCCAAATTGTCTCCATTTGCAGATGACATGATTGGATATTTAGAAGACCACATCATCTCAGCCCAAAGTCTCTTGAAACTGATAAGCAACTGCAGCAAAGTCTCAGGATACAAAATCAATGTGCAGAAATCACAAGCATTTCTATACACCAATAACAGACATAGAGCCAAATCAAAAGTAAACTTCCATTCACAATTGCTACAAAGAGAATAAAATACCTAAGAATATAACTAACAAAGGGTGTAAAGGACCTCTTAAAGTAGAACTACAAACCACTGCTCAATGAAATAACAGAGGACACAAATGGATGCAAAAATATCCCATGCTCATGGTTGGGAAGAATCAACATCGTGAAAATGGCCATACTTCCCAAAGTAATTTACAGATTCAATGCTAGACCCATCAAGCTACCAATGACCTTCTTCACAGAACTGGAAAAAACCACTTCAAACTTCATATGGAGCCAAAAGAGAGCCCACATAGCCAAAACACTCCTAAGCAAAGAGAAAAAAAGCTGGAGGCGTCATGCTGCCTGACTTCAAACTATACTACAAGGCTACAGTAATCAAAACAGCATGGTACTGGTACCAAAACAGAGATATAGACCAATGGAACAGAACAGAAGTCTCAGAAGCAACACCACACATCTACAATCATCCAATCTTTGACAAACCTGAGAAAAACAAGCAATGGGGAAAGGATTCCCTGTTTAATAAATGGTGTTGGGAAAACTGGCTAGCCATCTGCAGAAAGCAGAAACTGGACCCCTTCCTGACACCTTACACTAAAATTAACTCCAGATGGATTAAAGATCTAAACATAAGACCTAACACCATAAAAAAAAAAAAACCCTGAAAGAAAACCAAGGCAAAACCATTCAGGACATACAGCTAGTACTCAACTTACGGCCACGATTGGTTCCCTGACAGACCGGTCATAACACGATTTGGTCGTAAGTTGAGTAGGCTACATGTACAGTACAGTACTGTGAAATGATGTTATAAAAATCTTTAAGTCATATTTTATCATAATTTTCATTCATTGTTGTTATATATCATAATTTTCTTTGTTCATTTTATGTGATTCGTATCATCTCTACACCATTCTGTTTCTTATTTTTACATTCATCAGGTTTAAGTAAAACACTGCATTACCAGTACAACTGGTTTAATATTTGCAAAACATACAAAATTACAAAATACAGGTGCATACAAAAATACAAAATACAGGTGTAAAAAATACCATATTATTTTCCCAATTGCAAAACATATCAAAATATATAAACATGTACAAAACATTTTATTGGCTGCTGGTGCTTGGCTGCGGATGGTTGATGTCATCATCTGAGGCAGCAATTTCTCCATTTCATGGATGGGCCCGCTTCGTTGCTTTGTTATAACTGTTGATGGCATGGGTGCAGAACCTTTCACAGCTTCACGAATTCTTTCTTTATTTTTCAAAATAGTCAACACAGTCGAGTGTGATAACTTTGTATCACGTGCAATCACATTCACTTTCTTTCCTCCTTCATACTGCTTAATTACCTTCATTTTCATGTCGAGATTGATGGCCTTTCTTTCCTTCTTGGCAGGCTGAGGCGTAGACAAAGACAATTTCCTCTTGGTAGACATCTTGGGAGGGGTGTGATGAAAAATATCCAAGACACAAAACACAAATTGCTGTACTGAGTCTGGGATAACAGTTGAAATGGTGCACATGGAGATGGTAGTGCTGCCGGAAGCTGGTCCGCACTGTTGTACACCCAGCTGGGCAACGTTTGTGCTGCCAGATGCAGGGCAGTCGTGGCTAGTGATTGTGGTCCTAAAGTCGAATGGTCATAAGTTGCATAGGTAGTAAGTCAATCAATACCTGTAGGCATTGGCAAGGACTTCATGGCTAAAACACCAAAAGCAATGGCAACGAAAGCCAAAACAGACAACTGGGATCTAACTAAACTCCAAAGTTACTGCACGGCAAAGGGAACAATCATTAGAGTGAACCGGCAACCAACAGAATGGGAAAAAAAAATTGCAATCTACCCATCTGACAAAGCGCTAATATCCAGAACCTACAAAGAACCACAACAGATTTACAAGAAAACAAACAAAAGAACACATTCAAACGTGGGCAAAGGATATGAACAGGCACTTTACAAAAGAAGCAATATATGAGGCCAATAAACATGAAAAAATGTTCATCATCACTGGTCATTAGAGAAATGCAAATCAAAACCACATTGAGATACCATCTCACACCAGTTAGAATGGTGACCATTAAAAAATCTGGAGACAACAGATGCTGGAGAGGATGTGGAGAAATAGGAACACTTTTACACTGTTGGTGGGAGTGTAAATTAGTTCAACCATTATGGAAGACAGTGTGTCGATTCCTCAATGACCTAGAAATAGAAATTCCATTTGACCCAGCAATCCCATTATTGGGTATATACCCAAATAATTATAAATTGTTCTATTATAAAGACACATGCACATGTATATTCATTGTGGCACTGTTTACAATAGCTAAGACCTGGAAACAACCCAAATGTCCATCATGAATAGACTGGATAAAGAAAATGTGGCACATATACACCATGGAATACTACGCAGCCATAAAAAATGATGAGTTCATGTCCTTCATAGGGACATGGACAAATCTGGTAACCATCATTCTCAGCAAACTGACACAAGAACAGAAAACCAAACACTGGATGTTATCACTCATATATGGGTGTTGAACAATTAGAACATGGGGACAAAGGGAGGGAAGCATCACACACTATGGTCAGTGGTGGTGGCTAGGGGAGGGACAGTCGGGGGTGGGGCAGGTGGGGAGGGATAATGAGGGGAGAAATCCCAGATATAGGTGATGGGGGGGATGAAGGCAGCAAACTACCTTGCCATGTATGCACCTATGCAACAATCCTGCATAATCTGCACATATATCCCAGAACCTAAAGTACAATAAAAATGAAGAAATTAAGTTTATTGCTAAAACATCCCCCCCGCAAAAAAAGAATTTGGATTTGGACATTTGGGTTAGTGGACTGTTAGAAAGGCATGATTGTGTTCTGAAATGTGAGGCCATAAGACTTGGGATGAGCCAAGGGCAGAATGATGTAGTCTGACTGATTCCCCACCCAAATATTATCTTGAATTATAGTTTCCATAATCTTGACACGTTGTGGGAGGGAGCTAGTGGGAGGTAATTCAATCACAGGGGCAGTTACCTCCACGATGTTCTTGTGTGACTGAGTGAGTTCTCAAAAGATCTAATGGTTTTATAAAGGGCTTTTCTTTTTTTGCTCAGCACTTCTTTTCCTGATGCCATGTGAAGAAGGTTGTGTTTGCTTCCCCTTCTGCCATGAATGTATGTTATCTGAGGCTTCCCCAGCCTTGTGGAACTGTGAGTCAATTAAACATCTTTTCTTTATAAATTACCCAGTCTCAGGCAGTTCTCCCGCATTCAGAAGCAGGAGAATGGACTAATACAACAGCTAAATATCTTGCTAATTTTATATGGAGAAAAAAATTACAATATCAGGGATGAAAACAGTAAAATATAGGTAAACAAGAGGATTATTAACAGTATTATAAAATAGTTATGTAAACTGGCAAAACTGTGTATGATTTTTCTCAGAAAATTACTTTTCTAAGGTATATTCAGGAAAATTGGCATACTTGAACATTCTAGGAATTAGTATAACTGCTGGAAGCAGACCATTATATTGATCATCAATTTTAATATTTATTAAATATATCATTGCTCATAGAATGTAATTTGTGTCACTGGGAATAATCAGGTGGTTCTATAAAATTATATTTTTATAGGGATAATAAATTGGTCCCCTAATACGACCACTTGAAAATATTTGTTTCAGTGCCATGCAAACATTTGGATGTGCAATGTTCATATTGATTATTTACTTTGCTTATGCATTATTCCAGAGACCCTAATTCTATTTTATTGTTCCTTCTCCTAAGTTGTTATCTTCATCTGCATGTTTGAAGCTGGGTCAAAGAAATATCCCTCTGAATTAAGGGAAGTATCCCCACAACCCTAGCAGAAACCTACAAACAACATTATCCAAGTGGTCAAAAATAACATGAGACGATTCTTATATTTATAATATGAGAGATGACAACATCTATCTGAAGTATGAGTCTAATTAGCAAGTTATACATAAATGCAAAAATACAATTCAATATAAAAATAAAGCCTTTAGAAATTTTAAATATATAAATACCATTGATATTTTATTGCAAAAGTGAACATTATATGATACAATTAACTATATATATGTAAGTAGTATACAAATAAATTAAAATTGGGAGTTCTTCTAAGTTCCTGGATGAAAACTATGCATATTATGATGTCAATTCATGACTAAATATAATTATTATAATTTACTTCAAATTAAGTAATAGTTATATTTTTAAAATCACAAATATAATTCTCAATTTTTCTTGAAACCATAAATAGAATAACAACAAAGAAAATGTATATTTAGAAACCTATTTAATCATGGTTGTGTCAAGAGTTCTGAAAATATACCATTAAATAAGATGATCAAGGACATATAGAAAGATTAAACAGAACAGAATGTCCAGAACTATTATATAACAAAGTATAATTATTTAATATATGATATATTTTATATATGACCTCCATCAAATGCAAATGCATATTATCTTTTTGGGAGTGGTGATTTTTATTCTAAAGAGTAAATATAAAAACTAGTAAAATATAAGATTGATTGATCTGACTATAAAAATGTAAACATCCATGTGTGGATTTGCAGAGACATACATACTACTTTGGTAAGAGATCCTTAGGAAAGACTGAGCTCTAATTTTTATTTTTATTTTTATTTCTCTCTCTTTCTTTGAGTCATGGTCTTGCTCTGTCATCCAGGCTGGATTGCAGTGACACAATCATAGCTCACTACAACCTCGAGCTTATAAGTTAAAGCAATTGTCCTGCCTCAGCCACCTGAGTTATTGGGACTACACAGGTGTTCCACGACACCTGGCTAACTTTTTAAATTTTTATTTTTAGCGACAGTGTCTTGTTATATTGTTCAGTCTGGTCTTAAACTCCTGACCACAAAAGATCTCACTTTGACCTCCCAAAGTGCTGGGATAACAGGTGTGAGCCATCATGCCCAGGCCTGAGGTTTAATTTTCTCTTCTTCCACAAAAATAGGAAATTTAGTGTATAATTAGGTTTATCTGAAGAAACTAAACAAAAGGTACATATCCGTCAGACCTCAATTAGTAAACTGATGTTGATTTTCAAAGATAAACATGGATATAGAAATGCTCCAAAACTTTTCAGTTCTTAAATTCACATAGTGTGAATTGAGATTGTCATCGATACTTGTATGGGTATAGATACAGATGTATGTTACATGTAAAAAGAAACTATCTTAGTACATTTTTGTTCTATAACACAATACCTGAAACTAGGTAATTTACAAATAACAGAACTTTATTTCTTACAGTTCTAGAGACTGGGAAGTCCAGTATTAAGGAGCTGTTATTTGATGTCTTGTGAGAACCTTCTTGCTGTGTCCTCAAAGGGAAGAAGGTAGAAGAGCAAAAGGAAAAAGAATCTAATCTCTCAAAACCTTTTATAATAGCCCCAATTCCATGCATGAGGGCTCCACCCACATGACTTAATCATCTTGTAAAAGCACCCACCTATTAATACCACCACATTGGTAATTAAGTTTCAACATACGAATGATGGAGGCCATACTCAGACCAGAGCAGAAATAAAGCAAAATATAGATATTTCTGCATAGTGCCATATTTAACAAATCATCTGCTGTAAATCTGTGTTATTTGTATTAGCAAAAAATATATAATGTTTAAACGAAATTTAAAGTTTTCATTGAGTACAGAATGATAAATCTTTTTATGGGTCTATTACAAGCCAAAGTATTCTGTTGGATTTCTGTTCAAAACTGAAGTCATTTTTACAGCAAACTAAATAGTCTTCAAAATTAGTTTCCATTATATATGTATTATATTATTTATTATGTTAGTTACACAACACTTCCGCAAGTGCTGACTTCATGATTGAGCAGGAAATTTGCTAGGTTATTGTATAATAATAGGCAGTATTTGAGGTTACTCTGAATGACATTTACATATAAATTGGAAATCAGCAAAGTCAAAAAGGCTTCACTACCTACTAAAGTTATTTCTGTGTGTAGTGGTGGTGATGGAGAGATGCATAAACAACTTTAAACAGTTGGGCCCTCCAAACCCTCTTAAATTTAACTTTTATATGATCACTCACATTGCTAATGTATCAAATCCTGCAAAAAAATATTTAAAAATTTCATAAAAATTAAAAAGTTAAATAATTTGAATGAAATGTAGAATACTTATTTTAATCATGAAAACACTCACAGAACATTTTCTCCTCTTACCCAGAACAGTTAACAGTGAAACTGTATTTCAGGAATACTGGCAACTTATTACATAAGAAACGAAAACTGGAAATAATACAAAGCTCCCCAATGGCCAAGTCAGAATGAGAGAAATCTCATTATGTAAGATTAGCATTTTATATTCCTATGAATGTACAAGTTGTTGCTGAAGAAACAGAAAAACAAGTGTTGGGGGCTAACTATAATTTTACAAAGATAATGACAAATTTTAATGACTACTTTAAAATATGTGACATTTAAAAATATGGCAGCATATTAAGAATGAGTAAATCCATTTTTCATGAATTATTATCTGCAACACATTTCTACTTTTATGCGGCAGAGATTTTCAAACCATCAAAAACAATGGCACAGGAAGACAAAAGGAGCTTTGCTGTTTTTCAAAGGGCAGAAATGTTTACTCCTTTAAGAAAAACCATTCTAACTGCAAAGTACCTATTATAGGAAATATGAAATTCTATGTCTTTACTTAGATCTGTAGAATTAACAGACAAAGTGGTCTTAGATGTATTAAAACTCAACACTTCTTATTCTAATTTGGAGGCCTAAAGATACTTGCCAGATAATATAGTTTGAATATATGAGCCTGCCCAATCACATGTTAAATGGTAATACTCAGTGTAAATGTGGGGTGTGGCAAAAGGTGTTTGGGTCATGAAGGGGGATCCCTCCTGGCCTGGTGCTGTCCTCACAATAGCAAGTTCTCTTGAGATCTGGTTGTTTAATTGTATGTGACACTTCCTCTACAAGTCCCTCTTGATCCTGTTTTCACCATATGAAGTGTCTGCTCCTGTTTTACCTTCCACTGCTAGTAAAAGCTCTCTAGGCCTTCACAGGAGCTGAGAAGATGCTTGCACTATGCTTTCTGTACAGCCTGCAAAAAAAAAAAAAATGTGAGCCAATTAAATCTCTTTTCTTTTAAATTACCCAGTCTCAAGTATTCCTTTATGCCATGTAACCATGGCCTACTACAGAAAACTGGTACCAAAAAGATACCTGAAAATGTGGAAGGAGCTTTAGAACTAGATAACAGGCAGAAGTTCAAAGACTTATGAGGCCTAAGGAGAAAACAAGAAAATGAGATAAAGTTTGGAACTTCTTAAGGACCGGTTACATGATTGGAAACAAACTGCTGATAGTGATATGGATAGTGAATTCTGCATTGCCGTGGTCTCAGATTCAAATGAGGAATTTACAGGAAGCTAGAGTAAAGGTGTGCCTTAGCAAAGAGCTCAGCTACATTCTGTTCATGCCCTAGGGATTATTGGAAGTTTTAACTTGAGAGTGATTACCTAGGGTATGAGGCAGAAGAAATTTATAAGCAGCAAAGCATTCAAAATGTGGCCTAGCCGCTTCTAACAGGCTATGCTCAAATCAGGAAAAAAGAATGCCCACAATTTGAAATTTATGTTTACAAATTTATATTTACAACAAAAACGTTTGGAAAATTTGCCACCTGGCCATGTAACAAAGAAAGAAAAGCCTTTTTAGGGAGAAGAATCCATGTAGGTTGCAGAGCAACCACTTGCTAAAGAAATCTTCATAACTATAAGGGAGAAAAACGTGAATAGCCAAGTCCATGGGAGAAAGACCTAGAAAGTATTTCACAGATCTTGCAGGCAGCCTACCTCACCATAGACCCTGAGGCCTAGAAGGACTGAATGATTTCATGGGCCATGCCTAAGGCCCCACTGCTCTGCTCAGCTCAGAATCAGGACGCTGCTTCCAGCATCCAGGCCACTCCAGCTCCAGCCTTGGCCCAGAGGGAATCAAATACTGATTGAGCTTCTGCTTAAGAGAGCACAAGCAAGAAGGCTTGGTGACTTTCCAGGAGTGTTAACCTGTAGGTGCAGAGTGCAAAAGGGAAGGAGGCTTGGCAGCTTCCATCTAGATTTCAGAGGATATATGAGAAAGCCTAAGTGCCCAGGCACAAGCCTGCTGCAGGGGTAGAGCCTTAATGAATAAATTCTGCTAGGGTGGTGCAGAAGGGAAACATGGGGTTCAAGCTGCCAAACAGAGTTCCCAATAGAACACTGCTGAATGGAGCTGTGACAGGGGGACACTATTCTCCAAACCTAGAAAAGTAGATCCACTGGAAGCTTGAACCCTGTGCCTGGAAAAGCTACAGACATTCAACTCTAACATGGGAAAAAAGCCCTGGGATCTGAACCCTGCAAAGCCACAGGGGCTGAGCAGTCCATGGCCTTGAGAGCTCACCTCTTGCAACAAGTGTGCCCAGGATGTGGGACATGGAGACAAAGCAGATTGTTTTCCAGCTTTATAATTTAATGACTGGCCTGTTGAGTTTTGAATTTGCATGTGGCCTATAGCCCCTTTCTTTTGACTGATTTCTCCCTTTTCTAATGGCAATGTTTGCCCAATGCCAAAACCCCCATTGTATCTTGGAGGACACAAATAGCTTGTTTTTGATTTTATAGGCTCATAGGTAGAAAGGCCTTGCCTTGCCTCTAATGAAACTTTGGACTTCTGAGTTAATGCTGGAACAAGTTAAGACATTTCAGGACGGTTGGGAAGGCAAGATTATATTTAGCAATGTGAGAAGCACATGAAATTTTTGAGGGGTCAGGATTGGAATAATATAGCTTATATGTTTGTTCCCACCCAAATCTGATGTTGAATTTTAATTCCCAATGCGGGAGGTGCGGTCTGGTGGGAGGTGTTTGGGTCATGGGGGCAGATCTCTCGTGGCTTGGTGCTATCTTTATGATATAAAGTGAGTTCTCATGAGATTTGGCCATTTAAAACTTTGTGGCACCTTCCTCCCTATACTGATCACTCTCTTGTTCTTGCTTTTGCCATGTGATGTGTTGCTCCCCCTTTGCTTCCCCCATGAGGCCTTCCCAGAAGTCAAGAAGATGCTGGTGCCATGCTTCCTGTTAAGCCTGCAGAACCTTGATCCAATTAAACCTATTTTCTTTACAAATTATCCAGTCTCAGGTGTTTATAACAATGCGACTACAGCCGAATACACTGTATTAGCTGAACATGTACTATTTACAGGTCACGATAGGGGACCCAAACATGAAAAAAAGGGTGCTTACATTCAAAATGCAGCATCTAATGAAAGATAGGTATGCAACTAATCACCTTAATTTTTGCCCTTTTCTTGAAACTTCATAATGCACTCATTAGAAATGTCTTTTATTTTTACATTTAATGTACTAAAATGTTTCTAGCTCATTATTGTTCAACAGGAATTTTTTTGTTGAAATGGTGATATATAACTGCACTGTTCAATAGAGTAACTGCTAGCCCCATAAAACTCCAAGACAGGAAAATGTGGTTAGCAAAAGAGAGAAATGAAATATTAAATTGTAATTATTTTAAATTTAAATCTAAATAGCCACATGGGCTGTTTACTAGACAGTAGACATTGAAGTTCTTTTTATTCCCTGTCAATGTCCCTGTATTTTTGATTTTGTCTAAAAAACTTTTCTGACACATTTTTGTAGGGATACAGTCTTTTCATCCGTAAGATTTAAGCTCATGCATCATTTTCAAAGTATGTGTGTTGTCAGTTACACCCTTACTTAAAATAGACATCAGCCCATTCTTTTATTTTCTGTCAAAATATTTTATTTCCTCAAAAGTACTGCATTTATCTAATTTATTCATTTGCTGTTCATTTCTTTTTTTGTTTGTTTGTTTATTTTACTGGAAAATGAGCTCTACAAAAGGAAATGGACATGTTGCTCTTGTGTATCACTCTATGTCAAGAGGTTATCATAGAGTATGAGGCAGAGTAGGCACTAAACACTTATTTTATTGAGGAAAATATGAATAAATTAATGATAAATGTGTGACTTATTTCTTTTCAAAAAAATAACATTTTTATAGCACTAAAAGTATAGAAAAATTGCTAAGAAGCCAGAAGAAAGAATTAAATTATAATTAATTAAGGAGGTTGGGATCAAGGTGGTAAAATAGAAAGCTCCACCATTTATCCCCTTGCAAAGACACCAAGTTAACAACTATCTACACAGAAAAAAAAACCTTCGTAAGAACCAAAAATCAGGTGAGCACTCAAGCACTTGGTTGTAACTTCATATTGCTGAATGAGGCACTGAACAGAGAGAAAAATAACTGTGAATCACCAAAGTCATCCCTCTCAATCCCAGCAGCTATAGCTTGGTGCAGAGGGCATCTCACTCTACCTATCAGAGGCCCAAAAGCTTAGGGAGATAAATGGTTTTGTGGGCCAGGTCCAAGCCCCCCACCCCTGCTTTGTGCAGCCTAGGAACTTGGTGACTTCAGTATCAGCCACTCTAGCCATGGCTGAAAGAGGCAATAGAGCTTGGGTCATGGCTTCAGAGAGTGCAAGCTTCAACCCTTGGTAGCTGCCACATGGTATTGAGCCTGAGGGTATACAGGAGTCAAGACGTGAGGTTTGGGAACCTCCACCTAGACTTCAGAGAACGTATGAAAATGCCTAGATGTCCAGGCAAAAATTTGTTGCAGGGGCAGGGCCCTCATGGAAAACCTCTGCTAGGGCATGTGTAAGGAAAATATGGGGTTGAAGCCCTGACACGGAATCCCCACTGGAAGACAGCCTGGGGGAGCTATGAGAAGAGGGCCACCATCCTCAAATCCCAGAATAGTAGATTCACCAATAGCTTGCACTGAGCACTTGAACAAACCACAGACACTCAACCCTAGCCCTTGAAAGCAGCCAGGAGTGGGGCTGTGCCCTACAAAGTCACAGGAGTGGAGCTGCCTATGACCATAGGAACCCACCTCTTGAATCAGTGTTATTTGGATGTGAGCCATAGAGTCAAAAGGATCATTTTGGATCTTTAAAATTTGAATGCCCCACTGGATTTCAAACTTGCCTGGGGCTTTTAGTCCCTTCATTCAGGCTGATTTTTCCCATTTGGAGTGGGTGTATTTGTAAAAAGCCTGTACCCCTATTGTATTTAGGAAGTAACTAACTTGCTTTTGATTTTACAGGCTCATAGGTAGAAGGGACTTGCCTGGTCTCAAATAAGTTTGGACTGAGGATTTTTGAGTCAATACTGAAATGAGTTAAGACTTTGGGAGATTGTTAGGAAGGCATGATTAATTTTGAAATGTGAGGACATAAAATTTCAGAAAGGCTAGGGAATGGAATGATATGTTTTGACTGTGTCCCCACCCAAATATCATCTTGAATTGTAGTTCCCATAATTGGCATGTGTTGTGGAAGGAACCTGGAAGGAATAATTGAATCATGGGGGCAGTGTCCCCCATACTGTTCTCATGGTATTGAATAAGTCCATGAGAACTGATATTTTTATAACAGGGTTCCCCCTTTCACTCGGTTCTCATTCTCTCATGCCTGCCACCATTTAAGATGTGCCTTTCACTTTCCATGATTGTGAAGCTTCCCAAGCCATGTGGAACCGTGAGACCATTAAACCTCTTTTTCTTTATAAATTATCCAGTCTTGGGTATGTATTTATCAGAAGTGTACAAACCATCTAATAATTTCAGTTCGATAGACACACACAACAACTGTGAATTTGGGTGACAGATAGATTTGGACATCTTGAAATTTAGACAGCAGTATGAAAGTAGCCACATGCAATTGAAAATGCATGATGGGATCTCAGCAAAGGGGACAGAATTAGAAATGTGGTTTTGCATACAAAGAATTGACAGTCGAAATTTCAGTAGTGGTTTAAATTGCTCTGGTTGGTAGTAAAGGCCAAAATAAGACATAGTGGCTGAATTTTAAGAATGATCTTTATTTAAAGTAAGAATGAATAAACATGAGTCAATGCATGAATAAGATTGAGGTAGAAGGAAAAGCAGAAAAGTGCAGTGACACTAAAGAAAAGGAAAAAATAATTCCAAAAAGTGGGTGATCATCAGGATAAGAAGTTCCAGTTTTAAATTTTGTTGAGTACTGAGAATAGGCTTTTGAATTTGTATTCAGGATACTTTTCATTACTTCTGAGACAGCAATAACTGTGACAAAAGCAGAATTCCATGGATGAATATTACTTCTAATATTGAAATAAACATGTATAACTTAAGCTTTTGATATATCCATTGATAGAAGAAAGAAGATATAGAAAACTATAATTTCAGGATTAAGAAAACTAATGGGAGGAGTATTTGTTTTTGGAGGTGACGTAGTGATTAATTAGCAGATATAAAGGAGGAAGGAATGAAGAGAGTTTGGAGATCAAAGAAGAAGCAGGGATAAGTGAATATTGAAAGTCTCAGGAAATACAAAATTAAGCATAAAAGCAAGATTATTTTTGTAACAGAAGAGCCCTTTTTCATAAAAATAAAAGATAGATAAAAATGGCTGAAACATTCTAAAAGACTACAGAAAATTGAGGGAGTTTTTTGAAAAGTATTTCTTACTTTTATCTTCATGGTTAAAACAGATGAAAAGCTGAAAACTCCTTCATGTGAAAAATCATTAAAGTATCCTCATGGTTAAAACAGATGAAAAGCTAAAACTCCTTCATGTGAAAAATCATTAAACTATTGTTCTAGCATATGTAATTATGCAAATGTCCAATTTTGTGGCAAATGAAGCTTACTCACTCTTGAAACCAAAGAAGTTTTATGAATTTATACCACCATTGATTTCTCACCACCTTCTTAACTTAGCCTCCATTAGTTGGCTTCATCTATGCTATGTAAATACCATCTGTAGAGTATAAGGATCTATTGAGATAAATGACATATCCTCATTGGCATCACTTATTGACTCATAGAGCAATTATGAGACACAATTTGAGAGAAGAATAAACCAGCTGCTAACAATTAGTAAGTTTTGGCTTAGATGAAGAATCAAAACAGGACGCTCAATTTTGGCAAATAAGGTTTGGTAAAAGTTTGCAATGAACTTCCCTCTTAACACTGCCTTAGTTATGTCCCAGAGATTCTGGAATATTGTATCATTGTTCTCATTAATTTGAAAGTATTTCTTGATTTCTGCCTAATTTCATTATTTATTCAAATCAATTCTGGAGCAGATTCTTTAATTTCCATGTAAATTGAGGGATGTTCTTAGTATTGATTCCTATTGTTATTGTGCTGTGGTCTGAGAATGTGGTTGGTATGATTTTTTTAAATTGCTGAGCATTATTTTATGTCCAATTTTGTGGTCAGTTTTGGAATATGTGCCAGGTGGTGATGAGAAGAATGTATATTTTGTTGTTTTGGGGTGGAATTGATAGTGACAGGAGACAGACAAATTTCTGGGCAGACAGTGATGGGTGCTTGGCAAAACTTAACCTTCAAGCCAAAGACAGACTAAAACCTAAAAACCGAGCTACCAGTTCCAGACATCCAGAGGGAGAATTTCCATCCCTGTCCTACCCATCTCTCCTTCAATTAATTCTTTATGAATGATGCCTTTTAACTAATCAAACAGTGCCTTTTCCAAGCCCATCCATAAGCCAATCAGCATGCATTCCCCCATTGAGAGCCCACAAAAACCCTGGACTCAGGCTCACAGATGACTGCCCACTTTCAGGAATTAAGCAAATTTACAAGCAAAAACAACAACAAAAAAACCTCATAAAAAGTAAAGAAAAGACATGAACAGACACTGTTCAAAAGAAGATATGCATGCAGCCAACATCATATGAAAAAAATCCTCAGCATCACTAATCATTAAAGTAATACAACTCAAAACCACAAGAGATACCATCTCACACCAGTCAGAGTGACTATTATAGAAAAGGAAAAAAAAAATCGATGCTGGTGAGGTTGGTGGAGAAAAGGGAACATTTACACACTGCTGGTGGGAGAGTAAATTGTTTTAGCTGTTGCAAAAAGCAGTGTGGCAATTCCTCGAAGAACTTAAAACAGAATTACCATTTGACCCAGCAGTTCCATTATTGGCTATATACCCAACTACCAGAAATAGACATGCACATGTATGTTCATTGCAGCACTATTCTCAATAGTAAAGACACAGAATCAACATAAATGCCAATTAACAGTATATTGGAAAAGAAAATGTGGTACATATACACCATGAAATACTATGTAGTCATAAGAAAGAATGAGATTATGTCCTTTACAGCCACATGGATGGACTTGGAGGCCATTATCTCATGCCAACTAACACAGACACAGAAAAGGAAATACCACATATTATCACTTATGAGAGTTAAACCATGACCACACATGGGTACTAGGAGAGGAACAGACACTGGGGCCTGCTTGAGGGTAAGAGGCAGAAGAGTATCAGAAAAAAACAAACAAACAAACAAACAAAAAAAAACAGAAAAAACATATTGGGTACTTTATTAGTCAAGGTTCTCTAAAGGGACAGAACTAATAGCATGAATGAATACATAATGGGGAGCTTATTAGAAGAATTGACTCACAAGGTGAAGCCCCACAATGGGCTGTCTGCAAGATGAGGAGCCTGGAAGCCACTCCATGTTTCAAAACATCAAATGTAGGGAAGCCAATAGTGCAGTCTTCAGTCTGTAGCCAAAGGCCCAAGAGCCCCTGGCAAATCACTGGTGTTAAGTCCAAGAGTACAAAAGCTGAAGAATTTGGAGTCTCATGTTTGAGGGCAGGAAGCATCCAGTACAGGAGAAAGATGGAGGCCAGAAGACTCGGCCAGTCTAGTTCATACACATTCCTCTGTCTGATTTTATCTTATCTGTACTGGTAACTGATTGGATGGTACCCATCCAGACTGAAGGTGGGTCTTCCTCTCCTAGTCCACTGACTCAAATGTTAACCTTCTTTGGCAACACCCTCACAGACACACTCAGGAACAATGCTTTGCATTGTCGAATCCAGTCAAGTTGAAACTCAGTATTAACCATCACAAGTCCACCCCATGTCAACTTAAACCCATACACATCCTTGATATAGTACAAAATCTTTAAATAAAGACAATAATAAGATATAATTACACCAAGCACAATACAGCTTTCATCTGTACAACTGGAAATGCACCAACCTCCAACACAAATGCTATTACATTAAGTTAACAAAACTTAAATGCTGATACGAAGTCAATAAATCTTATGTCATATGATAAGAAAAAGAACATAGTTTCTTAGTACAATTGTATACATGCACAAACATGTTCTTAACAACACAGGGAAGAAAATACTCTTGACAATTACAGTCCTCGTTTATGCAACTGGTCACATGGTCACAACTGGTATTGATGAATACCTTCTTCTACCATCCATTCTGTATTCCCTTTGCCTTTAGCAAGCACCTCAGCAAGTCATGGAGTTTTACCTGGTGGAGTGACCCAAACCTTCATTCCTGAAGGGTCTGAGCCATTTGTAGTCCTGCCTGGATTGGGCTGTTGTAGTTTCCCGTTGACCTTAATCACAGGGTATGGTAGTAATACTAAGAGACAGCCTACACGGATCTCCTGTATTTCATGCATATGCTTCCTTACTTCTATTGTAGAGTAGTAGACTGATTTCATCTTGATAGTCTGGGTCAATCACCCCATTTAAAGTTTGAGAATAGGCTGAGATCATTTTGGCCCCATTGGTTCCTCAGCCAAGTACATACATGGAATGTCTGAACCTGTGGTTCCTCTCACACTTAGCAGGATTACCAAGGCAAAAACTATTGTTGCACCTGGGTAGGATTCTGACTTAAAGGTGCTCAGCCATAATACCACAGATGGTGGTACCATGCTTATTTTCCTGGTCATAAAATTTTCTGCACACCAAACCCCCATGACACAGTTTACCTATATAATAAACCTGCATATATACCTCTGAACCCAAAATAGAAGTTAAAACAAATTTAAAGCTAAAATGTCCTTCAATTGTTGCATCCATCATCAAATTAGGGTGCATCCATTCAATGGAATACCACTCATAAAGAAAGTATTGAAGTATCCACCCATTCAAATACATGAATGCATCTCTCATAATTATTGCTATCTGAAGGAAGACAGTCTGATGAAGCCACACACTTCATATCCCTATTTATATGACATTCTGGAAATGGTAAAACTAAAAACTACAGAGATGGTAAACAGATCAGTGATTTCCCGGGTTGGGATTGTGAAGTATTCTGTGTGGTTCTTTAATGTTTGATATCTGACCTTATGCATTTGATAAGATACATAGAATTTTGCATCTCAAAGAATAAATAACAATCTGTACCAAAAAGCAAGTGTTTGCCATGAGAAAAATCAATGTATGAAATGACTGGCAACACTTTGGATTTATTCTCAGGATGTTTTCTAAAATAAGCCCTTTGTTTTCTCATTCTTTTGAGAGTTTGTAAAAAACTAATTTTCACTTAGAGAAAATTAAGTGATCAAAGCTCACAGAAAAGAGAAGCTTTATCTCCACTGATAAAGTAACAGCTGATGTTCAAACTGCATGTCCAGAAAGCTTTGGTATAAAACACTCATTTGCTGGAGAACAGCATTGTTTCACAGTTCTTGCATCTACCTAACATTTTTGTCAACACTGCCACTCCCTGTTTCTCTCCCAACACTTTGAAAATTTAGACCAATTTTTCCCCTTAAGGGTTCACTGAAAAACAAATATTAGTCTATAATTTTGTTGTTACTGTTTCTCCCGAAGGAAAAGAAATATACAATATTAACTGTAAAAAGCTATTGAAAAACAATACTGTTTTACTTGTTTATTATTTATTGAGGACATAGTAGAAGTATTTTAAGGTGGCTCTCCTTGGTTTTCCTTTTCAGATTACCTTGAGGAGAAAGTTTGCAAAAAGAAATTTTTATAGAAGAGACTGCTTATTAGAAAGATGTATTAAACAGAAAATAGGCATCATACATTATGTTAATGCTGGATAGAAAGGGAGAACACAATAGATATGATACTGATGCTTACAGAGTTTATATTTGAGTGTAAAGACAGAACATAAACAAATGTATAAAGGTGAATAATTTCAAAGTGATGTGAAATAAACAGGGTAAAATGATTGATGAGCCTCATAATCTAAGAGAACAACTCATGAGTGAAATGGCAGGCTTCATTGCTTGCTACTACTTTTGGTTAACTCAATGCAATTGTTGTGATAAAAGTCACGTTTTTCAAGGTTCTTCAAAGTGTGAGAAAATAGACAATTCTTAATAAGAGAATAATAGCCAAAATCAACAAAGTCTACATATCATCTAGTTCTTTCAATATTTTAAATTGAAGATGAAGATGTACTAGAAGTCTTGTAAAAAGTATAAATGTCATAGGCAATATCTAAGCTACCCTCAACCCTTTTGACTTGTGGTTTGATTATACATGTGTGAAGTTATTTTCTTATTATGCAATAATCCCCATAAACAAGAAGGATTAATATTCATAATGGATCAAAATAGCTAGGCAAAGCAGAAAGAAATTTTTTAAATTCTTAAATTAATCTGCTAGTAAGGTTACCATTATAATTTTTTGATACAACTCATGAAATCATAGATGATTAGACATATTGAGCATTGTGTACAAAGTCACACTCTAATAAATAGCAGAACTAGGACTAAAATTACAGTATCTCCTAATTTAATATCTGTGCCTTTGATTCTACAATATGCTGCTATCTTCTCCCAGTGTCAGTTCTGCTATAAATATGTTATTTCTTAGTAGTGAGAGGAGCATCTACCATTTCGCTACCTTGTGTTTCTCATATTCTTTTGGTAGTAAAATAATCTAAATGAGATAAACAGAATTTTTATTCAGAGAAATGAGTATAGATTTATTTCTATGAAATAGAAAACACAGGCAAAATGGTGAAGTAGTATGTGTTTTCTAAATTCATTCTACGTTGCATTCTGACCTCTTTATTTCTCTCTACGTCAACCTAAGCACCCACCCTTCAGGTTCTACTTTCACTAACTAGAAAATTTCATATTGCCCTAGGGTTTTCTTGGTAATAAATACATTCTATACTAACTCTCATACTTTATAGGACCAGTTTGCCAATGTTTTTCACAGTTACAATTGTCTCATAAAGGTAAATACACATATACCCCAAAGCTAGGGATGGGTGGTAATGGGATAATGAATTTGAAAAAGATATTTGTCATTTTCTTATCAAGTTAATATTAACTTAGCCTATATTCTTAGACTTTCACTTTTAGGGATTTAATCAAGAGAAATGAAAATGTGTCCACAAAACCACTTGTCACTTGAGCAAAAATTATAATAGTTATAAAAAAATAATGGCTACAGCTTTAACAATCAACATGTCCATCAACAGGAGAAATAGATGGAAAATATATGGCATATTCAAACAATAGAGTAACACAAAAGTAAATAAAAAATACTGATACATATTCAACTTAAATCAAGTTTTAGAAAAAGATACATAGAGTTAGAAATCACATCAGTGCTTGTTTGCAACAGAGGTCTATGGACTGACTCCAAGAGAAGAAATAAGTCTTGGGGTGATAAACATTTTCTATGCCTTGATTAGTAGAATTATTACATAGATGTACATATTTGTCAAAACTCATGCAACTCTATGCTTAAAGTATATACATTTTATTGTATTCAATTATATCTCAATAAAGTTAATTCTAAAAATGTCTGGAAGTTCTTGACCATTTCTGACACTAACCAAACAATAGCTTTATTGTTTTGAATATATGCAATATATAAAGTTTAAAAAGAAACATTACTTTTTTGGTTGGTTTATATTCGGGATCAATTCTAATCTCTTTATATTCGTTACTTTCTGCTTTATACACATAAAGGAATGGTTGAATTCATTTAGTTTTCAGCAATCTGGACCTGAAGTACAAAATATCACTATAAAATATGATGTGGGGTGAAATACATGTTAAATTTTAAGAACAGCTTTAGTATAATTGTCTCAATAGTCTCTTTTATGGAGGATAACAGCATAATTTTTAGAAGTAGATTTAGAGCTTCAAAAACCTCCAAAAAATGAGGATTCATCCTAGGAGTCATATGATGAATGTATTAGGAGCATATTTTCTTTCGTATTTTAACAAATGTGAGAGAAGACCAAAATCTTACCCACAATCTATCATATATGTACAGAAACGAAATAGGATGCACTGCATTTGACAACTGAGAAAAAATATATTAAATCAGACTAACCTGGAATTTCTTGTATGCACTGTCATCACAGAAATGAATGTCTGTTTTGTAATGTATTTTTAGTCCAGTGGAAATTAGCAGACTGAAAGTTTAGTCTAATTAACAAATAAATTATCATTGCAAAATAATAAAAATATGGCTTAATGTTGGAATCCATGAGCCCCACACATTGGGTGCTAGAATATAGGGATCCATGAGCCCCATATTGGGCACCAGAATGTAGGGATCCAGGCCTACATCTCCCATGGGTACCCCAAGTTCGAGGGGAATGGAAGACAGATTAAGAGAGACAGTGGGCTAGGGGGCCATCACTTATTACTTTGGAGGAAACAGTGAAGGCCCCGAGCTCTGATCACCCACACTATTTATTGGTTACAATCACTTTGATCTATAGGGGTGGGGTGGAGTAATGGTGTGGAGAGGGTAACGTGATAGTGGAGTGAATCAGTGAGCCAGAACTAGTGTGTCATTCTAAGAACTAGTGTGTCATTCTAAGAACTGGTAACAGCGGCAATTTGGGAGTTTCACCAAACAAGAACATGTGGTTATCTTTAGCTTATTATCTATGTACAGCTGATGGAACGGGGACCTTACAAGGAGCCTACAAGTCTGGCTACGTCATGGTACTACAAAAAGGATTTATGTCCTTGAGCACAATGCATATGGTAACAGAGTTTAGGTCATCCTGCACTGGAACATGAGGCATGGTGAAGCCTTCCTCCTCAGAGGCCTCCTGAGGCCTTTTGCACTTTGTTGTTCCTTGTTTATGTGTTAGGCATCACCAATTTATGTAGGCACTCTGTAACTCCTTTCTCCTTTTTTGCTTCTCCCAACAGTTTAATATGAATCAATAAAAAAAAAGAAGTATACTTAAAAATTCTAAGGAAGGTTTTAATAAAGAACAAATCTTAGACACTAGACAAAATAGAATGTAAGTGATGAGAGGCTGAATCATGGTTAAGGGAGTTAAAAGTCTTTCTCTTGTATAGAAAAGGCACTAAGGTATTATCTTCAGACCGTGTTATATACGTAAGGTGGAAGGTCTTGGAAGGGGGTAACTACTAACAAAATAGATGTAAGGTATGTAACTCCCAAGCCAACAGACCAGTAAAATAAATAAATAAATAAAACCAAAAATACCTTGAGTAAAAAGAATAAAGAAATAGGTAAAGAAAAATTTTAAATAGAAAGCAAAAAATAATATGTGTGAATATCTAAAAATGCCATACTTCCAATAAAAGTAAATGATTTAGTATTTCACCTGTAAGACAGAAATAATCAAATTTAAACTAAAAAAACCCTATATACTACATATAAAAATGCAGATGTGCAAAATTATTTATGCAATATAAAGTTTGAAAAGAAAATGAAAGTGGGTACATTAATATTAGACAAAATAAAATTACTAAGAAAAAGCATTAATAAGAGACAGTGTCATCTCATACAGTATACAGAATAATGGACTCCAAAGATCCTATGAACTTGTTAACTTATCAGGTCAAAATTACATTAAAATATGTTTAATGTAGTAATATCCTGGATCATTTAGTTCCACTCAGTCTAATCATATTAGTCCTTAAAAGTGGATAAACTTCTTAGGTTGTAAGCAGAATAGAGATGTGTCAAAAGAGGATGCATAAAGTAAGTTCAAAAACATTTGAAGCATGAGAAGGACTCAAACCACTGTCTAATTTGAAGATGAAGAGAGTCATGGTTTAGAGCATATAGGTGGCCTCTAGATGCTGAGAAAACCTCCCTGGCTGACAGACAGCAAGGAATCAGGGATCTCAGTCCTGTAACTATGAGAAACAGAATTTACTCCACATCCTTAATAAGCTTGGAAGTAGAATTTTCCTGAGAATCAACATTAAGGAACACATTCCTACAACACCTTTATCTCAGCTGAGCCTGCCGAACTTCTGACTTACAGAAATGTGAAATAATGAATGGTTGTTGTTTATGGTAATTTGTTAGCAATTAAAAAAACTGATAAATTTAGAACAATGAAATGATCAATCCATCAAGAAGATTTAATAATTCTGAACTTGTATGCACATAGTAAAACCACCTTTAAATACACAAAGCAAAACTTGATAGAGGTGCAGAAAAATATTGACCAAGTCACCATTATAAAAATAATTATTTTTAAAAAAACTTATCATAGACTTTACAAGATGGCATAGAGTTATTTCTTCCTGCTCTTATTTATTAAACATAACTTTATATTCTGGGAATAATGCAAGAGGCAACCAAAAAAAAAATTCTGAAAGGTGATAAGAAGAAGAAAAACTGGTAAGGGATTCCAGAAATGGAGGAAAACGAAGCAGGATGTCTTGATCCTCCCACCAAACAATGGAAGGGCATCCAGGCCCACGGTTTCCTGACTCCAAATCTAATAGCAAAAGGCATCCTGGCCATTTTATTCCTCCTCTGGAATCAATAGAAGGCCCTATGACATAATGGGATCCTGGCAGGAAAGCATCCTGTCTCTTCCAATCCTGTGACTTTCCCAACCCACACGCCTAGAATCACTAGAGCAGCAATTTCTATCTAGAATTCCTAGATGGAAAAAGTGACAGTGCTGAAAAATGAGAAACCTCTTCTTCCCCAAAAAGCCAATGCTATATTTCCATCCTAGAGAAACCAAGGTAGGAAGAACTAGAAAATGGGATACAGTTACAGTAAGCATTGTTACCTGCAGGCTCAAGATTATCTCCTGCATAGAGACATCATAATTGGTGGGCTAGTGACACAGCTACAGCAAGTGGCCCAAGCCAGAAAGCCACTGTGTCCCTGCAGGCTGAGACTCTTCTCCCATAGCCAGAGATAGGTGGAGAAACCATTAGGGTAATCCCACTGAAACCAGCCCCCACCAAGAGACACTCAGAAGCCTACCTTGAAACTCCCTTAGCACCATAAGGCAGCACCAGACGGAGCCATTGAGAATTCCAATGGCACCACTACAAGGGTTCTTAAACTGCCCTTTGAACAGTAGCCCATAAAATAGGCTAAGACCCACCTATTAAAATCCATGCTGCAATAAACATGGGAGTACAGGTATCTCTTCAAGATGCTAATATCAATTATTTTGAATATATG
The DNA here is from genome assembly GCF_048565385.1 of Saimiri boliviensis. Taxonomy (NCBI): domain Eukaryota; kingdom Metazoa; phylum Chordata; class Mammalia; order Primates; family Cebidae; genus Saimiri; species Saimiri boliviensis. The sequence goes on along the minus strand of NC_133470.1, from coordinate 75,482,611 downwards.
CCCAATAGTGGGATTGCTGGATTATACAGTAATTATATTCATAATTATTCCAGAAACTTCTGTACTGTTTTCCATAGTGGCTGAAGCATTTTGCATTTTTACCCAAAGTAAAAACAGTTCCAATGTTTTCACATTTTCACAACCACTTTAACATTAATTTTGATAATATCCATTCTAACAAATGTGAGATAATATCTGATTTGTATTTCCCTGATGATTAGTATTGTTGTGTATCTGTTTACATACCTGTGAACAATTTGTGTATCTTCTTTATAGAAAGAACTATTCAAGACCTTGATCATTTTTTAAAAAAAAAATCTGGTTTTTCTGTTCAGATATATGTTACTCATATATTTTGGATTAATATTAATCCATATCAGATACATGGTTTAAAAATATTTTCTCCCATTCCATAGGCTGCCTTTGCATTCTGTTATTTTCTTAGATGTGCAGAAGCATTTTAGTTTCATTTAGCACCACTTGTTTTTGTTTTTGTTGTCTGTGCTTTTGGTGTCATATTCAGGAAATCATTCCCAAGCCCAGTGTCATGAAGCTTTCCTCATAGGTTGTCTTCTAGGACTTTTATAGTTATAAGTCTTAGATTTAAATCTCTAACAGTTTTGAGTTGATTTTTGTGTGTGATGTGAGATAAGATTCCACTTTTATTTATTTATTTTATATGGATAACTAGCTTTTACTACACCATTTGGTGAAGAGTCTATCCTTTCCCCACTGTTGGATATATTCTTGGCCCCCCTGTAGAAGATCACTTGACCACCTACTGATGGGCAGTCTTTATCCCTCACCCACCTTGTATCATTCCTCCTGAGTCCCCAGAGTCTATTATATCATTCTGATACTTGCATCCTCATGCCTTAGCTCCCACTTATAAATGAGAACATATGACATATGGTTTTCCATTTCTGAGTTACTTCATTTAGAATAATGGTCTCCAACTTTACTTTGATTGCTGTGAATATCATTGTATTGTCCCCCCTTTTATGACTGAGTAGTATTCCATGGTGTATATATGCCACATTTTCTTTATCCACTTGTTGGTTGATAAGCATTTAGGCTGGTTTCATATTTTTCGGTTGTGAGTTGTGCCACAATATACATGTGTGTGCAAGTGTCCTTTTCATATGATGACTTCTTTTCCTCTGTGTAGATACCCAGCAGTGGGATTGCTGGATCAAATGATAGTTCTACTTTTAGTTCTTTAAGAAATCTTCATACTATGTTCCATAGTGGTTGTACTAGTTTACATTCCCACTATCAGTGTAAATGTATACTGTTTTCAACACATCCATGCCAACATATATTATTTTTTGATTTTTATCATGCTATTCTTGTAGGAGTAACGTGGTATCTCATAGTGGTTTTAATTTGCGTTATCCTTATCATTAGTGCTGTTGAGCATTTTAAAAATATAACATGAGGTTTCTAGAGAGCTAGATTGCAGTAACTGTTATTCCTCTTCTGGGTCTAGTTACCCAGCAGGGCTACACGGCTCCAGGCTCATGCTGGGGAATGTCTGCAAAGAGTCCTGTGATTGGATCTGTCTTCAGGTCTCCCAGCCATGAATACCAGCACCTCCTCTGGTAAAGGTGGCAGGGAAGTGAAATAGACTGTGTGAGTCTTTGGTTGTAGGTATATTAAGTGTGCTGACTTTCTTAAACGCTGGTTATGCTAGCAGTGAAGATGTCATATTAGCACACTCCGGAACTCTTTAATGAGGATGTTGCAGGAAGACAAATTAGGTATTGTCTTCTCCTTCCTGGGGCAGGAACTCATTCTGTAATAAGTTGCTGCAGTGGCCTGTGTTCTTTGGCCAAGACGTGGTGCTTTCTGGAGAGCACCCGCTGCAGTAGTAGTGGTGGTTCTTAGCTTGCCCTAAGTTGGTCAGGGTGATTATTTCGATTTCTAATGAGATGGGCAGGATTATAAAGCTCCCAAGAGTTTCTGTCTCTTGTGTTTGGCTAAGAGAGCAGGTAGAGTAATACCATCAGACAGGGCAAGGGTAAGTAGATCTGGGCTCAGACTCTCCTTAGGCAGGGCTTGCCACAGCCACTTGGGTGATTTAGCAGTGGTTTTCAGTCCATCGGGATTATGTTTGAGAGAGGATCTTGGCCATCTCCGCTGTGACATATAGATCACCAGGGAAGTGTTGGTTAGGCTGTAGAGAGAGGCCTCACCTAGCTTCCATTCAGTTCACAAGGCCAGTCTAGGTCCCAAAGTGCCCCATTCAGACCTTCCCCCAAACTGTGAGTTTCCCTGCTGAGAATGCCAGCATGACTTTCTCTTTCAGACCTTTCTCCTCCTCATCCGCCCACTTTGTCTGGGCAGCTACTGTGCTCCTGCGCTTTTATCTGTAGCGTATCTTGCATGTTCCCCAGAATCCACTGACAAAAATTTGTTCTCAGTCAAAACCACTACCAATTTTAATTGGAAGCTTCCCTTGCCATGAAACCCCTCCTCAATTCTGCCGGCTGTTATTCCTGGGGGTCTCTGTAAGGTATAGTCAAGGACGCTTTTTCTGCGCTCCAGCTAGAGACTGTGAGTATCTGCAAGACACGTCCAACTGCTACTTCTACTTTTATATTTCACACAACTCCCTAAATCTGTTTCAGCTCTAGGTACAGGTAAATCCTTCTCCATGATCTAGATTTTTAAATTCCCCAGTGAGGATGTGTTTTGGAGGTAGGTTTTCCCCCTCTCACACTTTGGGAAGTCACAGTTTTTCACCTGTTTCGTAGAATTTGCAGCAGTGTGCTGCTTCTTTCAAAGGATCTGTGAATTATTTTCTTTTTCAGTAGTTATTCTATTCTCTCTTTCAATTATATTTTCTGTAATCTGTATTATATTGTTACTTCTGTTAATTTTGGCTTAGTTTTTTTTGTTGTTTGTTTGTTCATTTATTTTATAGTTCCTTGAGGTTAAAAATTAAGCAGTTTGTGTAGACTTAAAAAAAGATTTTAATGTAGGTGTTTATGTTATGAACATTTTTCTTAATACTGCCTTTGTTGCATCGTATAAGCTTTGGTATGTTGTATTTTCATTTGTATTTACCATGAGACATGTTTTAATTTCTCTCTTTTTGTCTTTTTTGACCCACTGGCTGTTTAAGAGTATATTGTTTATTTTCCACATATTTTTGAATTTTCCAGTTTTCCTTCTGCTATTGATTTCTTGTTTCATTCCATTGTGGTCAAGAAGTTGCTCGATATAATTTCTATATTTGTACATTTTTAAAACTTGTTTTGTGACCTAATATATAATCTATCCTAAGGAATCTTTTGAGTGTGCTTGAGAAGAATATGTATATTGCTGCTGTGGGGTATAATGTTTGAGAATTTAGCAAAAAAAACTGAAACTAATTATGAAAAAACAAACACAAGCTACCAAATCTCAACCAAGATAAAATAGTCTGAATAGACCAATAATTAATAATTGATTTGTAATTTCAAATATCCCCAAAATGAAACATTCAGATCTAGTAAGTTTCACTGAAGAATTCAACCAAATACTTAAAAAACTAACAACAGTTACAACAAACTCTTCCAGGAAATAGTCTAGGAGAAAATATTTCCAAACTAATTTTATAAGGCTAGTATTACCCTCACACTGAAACTCCAAAAAGGTTATACAATAATAGAATACAACAAACCATTATCACTCAAGAACTGTAATGAAAAAACTTTTAACAAATATGAGCAAACTGATTGTAAGCATTAATTTTAAAACAAATTTTACAGGTAGTAACATTAATTAAAATGGCAGTGTCAGGACATCTCAGGGCTCTAACCTTCACAGAAACTTAAAAAAAAAAAAAAGGCAAAAACTCTCAGAAGCAACTTTGTAGGAGTTGCCCTACCGCTCTTCCTAGCATGGAGGTGAGCTACATGTGGGTTCCTGGCTGTGGAGGAAAGTAGAGTGAACTTTGTTCTTAAGAAATTGTGTCTGTCTATCATAATAAGTCTGATGATTCCCTGAAGGACTAGTACAAGGGGTTTGCCTCTTTGTCTACCTGGGAAATCTTCCCAGGTTAAAAAGAAAAAAAAAAAAACTGGCTAGGAACTACTTTACAGAATATGGACTTGTTAAAGATCCCATGTGTAAAAGAGGAGCTACAAACCTACAAAATTTGCGTAAGGTACACTGAAATCTTATAATAGACTTAAAAAGACCATAAGATATTTCCTGTGTGTGACCTTTAGCCTCAGAGCAAGCAAAAAATGAAAGCTAGGAAAGAGTCTGTAAACTGTGGCTAAGGGATTAAATAATATCCTGATGATATCGAGCCAATCTGCAAAGATCAGGAGAAGTGTAATATTGAACGTTGTTTAAGAAAATGTCTGTCATATAACTAGCGGTCTATATCCCGAATAGATAGACTTAAGAAATAAAAATCAGTTTTGAAACTTCACTTAAAAAAAACAAACAAAATCTACTATTTACAGCAAGCAACACCACCAAACAATTAGGAGGGAGAAAATTTTATTACCAGAGTTCTCACAATATAATATTTTAAATGACCAGTTTTTGACCAAAAATAGGGGCTTGGAAAGAAATAAAAATTATGGACCATCCTCAGGAAAAAATAAATTAACAAAACCGTTTCTTGAGGAATCGCAGACATTGGACTTATTAGACAAAGATTTCAAATAAGTGATCTTAGATATACTTAGGAAGCTAACTAAAACCATAGACAAAGTACTAATGAAAATCAGAACAATGCTACAAAAAATAGAGTATATCCATAAAGCACTATAAATGAACAAAAAATATAAATATTGAAAATAAAAAGTATAATAACTGAAATAAAACACCCAACAGAAGGTTTCAACAGGAAATTTTGGCCAGGAAGAAGAAATAATTGCTATACTTGAAGATCAAGTTCAACTGAAATTATACAGTTTGAGACTAAAAAATCGAAATAAGTGGAAAAAGAGAGTCCTCTTAGACAAGATAAAGATCACCAACTTATGTGTAATTTGAGTTCCTGAATTAGAAGAGAAAAAGAAAGAAAAAATACTTGCGAAAATAATGACTGAAAACATCCAAAATTTAATAAAATATATGAATGTATGCATACAAGAGGCTCAATGAGATATGAATAAATAAATTCAAATAAACCACACTGAGGAATATTATAATCACACTGTGGAGAATCAAATAAAAAGTCAATTTTAAGAGCATGAATAAAAGAGTGACTCCTCATATACAAAAAATTTCAGTAAGATTAATAACCAATAACAAATGCTGGTAAGAATGTGAAGAAAAAAGATCACTCATACATTGTTCATGGGAATACAAATTGGTACAGCCACTATGTACGAGAGTATTCAGGGTCCCAAAAGAACTAACATATGACCTAGCAATCCTACTGCTAGGTATATACTCCAGAAAAAGAGAATCAGCATATTAAATAGGTATCTACACTTTCACGTTTATTGCATCACTATTCATAGTAGCCAAGATGTGGAATCTCTATTAGCAGATAAATAAATTTTTATACACACACACATACACATAAGAGTAATATTCAGCCATCAAAAAATAAAAAAAAGACGCCCTGTCATTACAACAACATAAATGAAACTGGAGGTCTGGTTCAGAATATCAGAAAGACAAAGTTTTCATGCCCTTACTCATTTGTGGGAGCCAAAAATGAAAGAAAAAAAAAAAAAAAACTCATTAAGATACAAAGTAGAAGGATGGTTACCAGAGTCTCAGAAGGGTAGTGGGGAGGTGGGGTATGTGGCAATGATTAATGGATAAAACAATACAGTTAGGTAGAATGTATAAAATCTAGTATTTGATAGCACAACAGAGTTACTACACTCAATAATGATTTATTGTATACTTTTAAATATATAGTAAAATTGCCATGTTTATAAAAAAAATAATGATAAATGCTTGAGGTGATGGATACGCCCTTTACCCATGTGATTACTACACATTGTATTCCTGTACCAAAGTATCTCAGGTACTACATAAATATATACACCAACTATCCACCGATAAAATTAAAGACTTAAATGTTGAATAAATAAAAAGATTAATCACTAATTTCTCATTAGAAACCATGGACCAAGGGGACGTAGAAAGAAATATTTTAAAGTGTTGAAAGAAGAAACTGTGTCATCAGCAACCAACAGAATGGGAAAAAAATTTTGCAGTTTACCCATCTGATATCCAGAATTTAAAAAGAACTAAAACAGATTTACAAGAAAAAAACAAACAAGCCAATTCAAAAGTGGGCAAAGGATATGAACAGATACTTTACAAACGAAGACATACATGAGGCCAACAAACACATGAAAAAATGCTCATCATCACTGGTCATCAGAGAAATGCAAATCAAAACTACATTGAGATACATCTCACGCCAGTTAGAATGGTGATCATTAAAAAATTCGGAGACAACAGATGCTGGAGAGGATGTGGAGAAATAGGAACACTTTTACACTGTTGGTAGGAGTATAAATTAGTTCAACCATTGTGAAAGACAGTGTGTGGATTCCTCAAGGACGTAGAAATAGAAATTCCATTTGACCCAGCAATCCCATCACTGGGTATATATCCAAAGGATTATAAATCGTTCTACTATAAGGACACATGCACACGAATGTTCATTGTAGCACTGTTTACAATAGCAAGGACCTGGAACCAATCCAAATGCCCATTGATGATAGACTGGACAGGGAAAATGTGGCACATATACACCATGGAATACTATGCAGCCATCAAAAATGATGAGTTTGTGTCCTTTGCAGGGACATGGATGAATCTGGAAACCATCATTCTCAGCAAACTGACACAAGAGCACAAAATCAAACACCACATGTTCTCACTCATAGGCAGGTGTTGAACAGTGAGAACACATGGACACAGGGAGGGGAGCACTACACACTGGGGTCTGTTGGGGTAAAATAGGGAAGGGACAGCGGGGGGTGGGGAGTTGGGGAGGGATGGCATGCGGAGAAATGCCAGATATAGGTGATAGGGAGGAAAGCAGCAAATCACACTGCCATGCGTGTACCTATGCAATAATCTTGCATGTTCTTCACATGTACCCCAAAATCTAAAATGCAATAAAATAATTAAAAAAAAAAAAAAAAACATGTCAAGCAAAAATCCTGTATCTAGCAAAAATAACTTTCAAAAATTTAGGAGAAATTAGGACATTCCAAAATAAACAAAAGTTGACTTTGTTACTAGCAAAGTTGACACATAAGAACAGGTAAAAGATAAAATGAAAGATCAGTAGAGAACAAATTCAAGTCCTATGAAGAAATAAAGAATACAAGAAATGATAAATACATAGGAAAATATAAAGGTCATTATTATTTTTGGTTGGCAACTATACTTTCTTCCTATAAGATATGAAAGACAAATAAGACAATATAATAAATCTGTATTAATTAGTACATAATAAACAAAATGGCAACAAATTAGGAGGGAAAGATAGTTGTATGGGAGCAGTTTTTGTAGAATATTGAATCTAAGTTGGAATTAAATTAGGCTACTGTAAATTTAAGATGTTCATTGTAATCCCTCAGGTAACCATTAAGAAAAAAAAGAGAATATATATATGTATACAAATAAAAGCAAACAAATATTTAAAAAAAACACAAAAATGTAAATGAGAAGGGAATCAAAATGTCTATGTAAAAATAATTGAACACAAAAGAAGACAGTAAGAAACAAATGGAAGAACATAAGAGATACAAAACCTACAAAAAATAAACAAAACAATATGGTAGTGTTAAGTTTTTCTTTAACAGTAATTAATTTAAAACTGTATAGGTTAAACTCTCCAATTAAAAGGCAGATACTAAAGAAATGTATAAAATATACATAATCCAAATACATGCTGCCTATAATAGATTTACTTCACTGTCTCCTCAGCTTTATTTAAGTATAATTCAGAGATAAAAAATATATATCAAGATATATTACTTTATATCCAAAAACCCAAATGCACTGAAAGTGAAAGAATGGAAAAATACACTCTATGCAAATATTAATCAGGTGGGAGGTAAGGTAGTTATACTGATAGCAGGCAAAATCAACTTTAACATCCTTACATAAGACAAAGAAGGATATATATAATAATAAAAGTATCAGTTTATTAAGTACTTATAATAATTATAAAACATATATACACATAAAAACACAATCTTAAAATAGATGTGGTGAACTTTGGGAAAAAATATCAAAGATGATATCTTTAAATACAATATTAAAGACTTCTATACTCTATTTTCAGAAATAAATACAGTAAAATTGAAGAAAACCATAAACCAAGACCTCTCTGACCTATAGAGAATACTTCAGGCAAAACCAGCAGAAAACACGTTTTCACAAGTGCGTATGAAGTTTAGTCAAGGAGATACCATCTGTTGGCACAAAACAATGCTCAGTACATTTTAAAAGATTGTAACATACAAAGTAGTTTATTTGACCCCAATGGATTGAAATTAGAAGTGAAAATCATAATAACAATTAGAGATTTCATAAATACATAAAAATAGAACAACCCACTCTTGAATAACTATTCAATAAAAAATAATTAAAAAATAAAATTAGAAAATATTTTTTTAGATAAGGGAAAATAAAAACATGGTACACCAAAACTTATGCGATGCACCATAAGCAGTACTTTGAAGAAAATTAAGAACTGCGAATGTATACATTAAAAAAGAGAAAGATCCCAAACGAATTTCCTAACTTTACCCTATAAGGAACTAGAAAATGAAAAGTAAGCTGAACCAAATTCCAGTAAAAAGAAGAAAATAATATAAAGTAAAAATCAATAAAATAGATAATAGAGGAAATAGAGAATATTAATAAAACAAAAATTTTGTTTAGTGTTCTAAACAATTAAATATCTTTGACTAGTGGATTAGTCCAGCAAAATATATTGTCCCTGAGTGTCTAATATCATTTATCAGATGGTGAAGTTCTGGTTATGTGCACGATTAACTTGGTATGAGATCCATTTTAGAAGAATTCTCTTTAGTTGTTTCTAGAGTTTCAGACCTTGAAGATATGCTTACCTATAGCTTCTGCCACATGAAATAGAGCAGATTAGAAATGCTTGTAGCCTGCCACTATCAGGTACATATTATAACCCTAGACTTGGAGCAGGGCACAGGACAAGCCCTGGTTTCCTGGCTCTACCCATCTGGGTCAAATGTCCCAAACTCCTTGCTGCTCTTACCAAAGGCTAGTAGATTTCCTAGTATTTTGCCGCTTGCTGCATAAACTTAGAACAATTTCCACAGCCCTTACATGATGATTTTTATCTATTTTCTCTGGTCTCTTCATTTTCATTCATCTAATTTTTATGGTTTGATTCTTAGCTATTGTCTTCAACACATCTGCAGACAAAAGTCAGAGAATTTGCATGTGTAAATGAAAGAAATGTGATATAAGTTTCGGTCAGCCATTCTTTCAAGCAAGACCACGCTGAGAGGAGGGAGGCAAGGCTGACGCCTTGGACCTCTGCAGTGGGACAGTTCTACTGTAACATAGGCGTGGAGGCCCTGGCACGTGTAATTTCTTTCTCTTTTTTTAACTTTCATTTGAGGTTCTGGGGTATATGCAATGGTTTATTATAGAGGCAAACTCTTATTACAGGGATTTGTTGTACAGGTTATTTTATAATCAAGCTATTGAGCCTAGCATTCAATAGTTATTTTTTTCTCGGCCTCTCCCTTCTCCCACCCTTCATCCTCGAGCAGCCCCCAGTGTCTGTTTTTCCCTTTTTTTGTGTGTTCATGAGTTCTCTTAATTTAGCTTCAAATTATAGGTGAGAACATGTGGTATTTGGTTGTCTGTTTCTTCATTAGTTTGTTAAGAATAATATCCTCCAGCCCTATCCATATTTTGGTAAAAGGTATGATCTTTTTTAATGGCTGCATACTATTCCATTGTGTATATGTACCATATTTTCTGTATCCAGTCTGTTACTGATGGACATTTAGTTAACTTCATGTCTTTGCTATTGTGAATAGTGCTGCAGTGAACATTTGCCTGCATGTATCTTTTTGGTAGAATTTTATATATTTATTTATCTATATATCATTCTATCTATCTATCTAATAGATAGATAGATAGATAGATATAGATATAAACATTCCTCTGGGTATTAATTCAACCACTGTGGAAAGCAGCATGGAGATTCCTCAAAATGCTCACAACTGAAATACTGATCAACCCAGACACCCCATTACATGATGGTTTTGAAATGATTTTTGTTATTTGTGATTGTTCCTCTAAGGACATTGTTGGAGACCTTCATGCTACTTTTCTGGCTTATATAACATGTTTGAAATCATACAATTTAAAAAATGGAAGATAAAATGGTGGTTATCAAGGATTAAGACAGAAAGGAAGGTGGGAATTATGAGTTCGTTATTATAAAAGGGCAACGCAAGGAATTATTGTACGATTAAAAAGGTGATTATTTTGACTGTGTCATGAACACACAATTTGCACATGTGATAAAACTGTATGCAAATCAGCATGCACAAAAACATACAAAGGCCAGGCACAGTGGCTCATGCCTGTAAGCCCAACATTTTGGGAGGCTGAGTCGGGTGGATTGCTTGAGGCCAGTAGTTCGAGACCAGCCTGGCCAACATGGTGAAACACTGCCTCTACTAAAATATAAAAATTAGCCAAGCTTGTTGGCAGATACCTGTAATCCAGGTTCTTGGGAAGCTGATGTGGGAGGATCCCTTGAACCTGGGAGTCAGAGGTTGCAGTGAGCTAAGATCACATGCCACTGCACTCCAGCCTGGGTGACATAGTAAGACTTTGTCTTAAGAAAAAAAAAAAAAAAAAAAAAAAAAAAAGAAAAGAAAAAGAAAACATCCACAAATGAGCACAAGTAAATCTGGGAAAATCTGAGTAAGATCGGTGGGTGTTATCAATGTCAAAATTCTGTTTGCAATATTATACTATAGGTTTGCACAATGTTATCAGGAGGAAATTGGGCAAAATTTATAAAACCATCTCTGTGTTATTTTTTCCAACTGCCTGTGATTCTACAAAAATATCAGTAAGTATTTCAATTGTGAAAAGTGTTAAATATTGCAAAATAGCCATAGCTATTTAAAACTAATAGATAACACTTGATCAATGTCACTTTGTGTAATTCATATCAGAAACTGGCTAAAGTTCGTTATCTTATATTTTTCTTATGTATATTAATAGCACCTGTAATAACACCAGAAAAGTAACTTTGTTTGCCTGTAAGTCCATTTTTTTCTTCTGAACACTGCAATGTAACTTTAATAAAAATAATATTAAAATATTTAACAAGACAACAAAAAATTGAATTACATTGAAGAGTGTCATGTCATGGAATATAGCAACTTAGATATAGCATAAGTTTAACTTAGGAATTTTATGGCTTCAAAGTGTGTCTCTGTGTGTGTGTGTGTGTGTGTGTGTGTATCAAAAACAAGGTATCTGACTTAAAAACTTCAAAACCATACAGATAAAATCAAGTAAACAAGAATAAAAGAAATAATAAAATATATAGCAGAAATCAATGAAAAATAAAGCAGAAGCTCAAAGTGAGGTTGTAGAGAAAACATTTTTGTTTCTGCACACTGGGGTTTCTTTTGAGTAAATCTTACAAAACTTTGGAATCTGAGCTTACCAATGAGTCTAGAAGTTAAATTATAGCAGATAATATAGTGAGAGACCACCTATAAAGAGTTTCCTTCTGAAAATATATATGTTGAGATTTCAAAGGAGGGTGAACCTTGGATTATAGAGAGACGTCCTGGGTTATAAAGATGGAGACATTTTATAAAGACACTAGTCCTATCTTTCTACTGCAGAAACTTATTTACATTACAAAGTGTGAGAGTAGAAACTAAGAATTCTTCCCAAGGAGAAAAGTATTTTTCTCCTCCTTTTATAAGGGGATGAGAAGAAATTCTCTCTTCTATAGAAATGCTCAGGTTTACACTTTTTGTATTTTTTACCTACTCCATTATGCATACGATGACATTCATCTCTCATAGTTTTATGCTAGGGTTAAACACTGAGGCAAAGGGAAACTAGCATAGCTACTATTACGTATATGATAATTATCAACCTGCTCTTATCCAGAAGCCTGGTATTTGCATTCAGGACAATATGTATATGATTATTAAAAATATAACACAGATTAAAAACTTGGTTCTTTGAAAAGATTCATAAAATAATTTTTAAACAAATAATTAAGTAAAATAAGAATTCCAAAGAAACACTAATACTAATGAAAAGATATAACCACAAATACAGAAGAGGTTTAAAAGAGAATAGAAACATAGTGTGAGAATCCTGATGTCTGTAAATCTGAAAACTCAGATGTTATGGACAAATATCAAAAACTGATTTAACAAGTAGGAAACCTGATTTGGCTTTATTTTTAAAAACTCTTCACACAAAGATTTTTTTGGTAGGCCTAAATAATCTTCATGATCAATGCCAGATTACTGTTTATTGGAGTCTTCTGATCATCCAAATTTTGGTGGCTTACCTAAAATTTGGTAGGGAACTATTACGAAGATTTCAAGGGAGAAATTCCAATTTTATATATTCTAGTCAAAGAAATTAGAAAAAAATAAATTATTCTTCAACTATGCTATGGAAAAATACAATCTTAATACCAAAATGAAACTTACAATATTAGAAAAAATATAGACCCGTGTTACTTATGAATTTAGAATTAAATGCTCTAAATAAAATACTAGCAAATCATGACTATTATGATTACAGAGTGATATTATATAAGAAAATTTGCAAATGTTATTTACTACTTTAAGAGATTTGAGTAGAAAATTGTATGAGATCAAATCAAGAGTTACAGAGAAAGACTGAAAGCCAGATTTTCCTGGTCAAAATAGAAATTTAAAGGGTATTAATGCTCATCCCAAATTATATCTCACACATCAACAGCAATCATAATTTATCATAACCTAATACAATCGTGCTCATTTAAATGAGGAAAAATAGAAGAATATTCTCCATCTTCACTTCAGTTCAACCATGTCTTGGAAAGCTCAGCCAGTTCACTAAATCAAGAAAAATGCAAAGAAAAGCAATAATGCATTATATTCATCTGACATTCTATGTTACACTACTTCAATAGTGTCTCCACATAGCTCTAAGAAAAACAGTTGTCAACTCCAGGTTCCAAGATTTCAGGATATTATGTAATATATCAATAAAATGCTAAAATCAAATGAATAACAAGTTTTACAAATATTTCCTTCTGATAAATTACTAACAGATTTTCTTAAATTGTTTTCCTTATTTTTACAATTATTAGGTATAAAAATAAAATATAAAAATACAAACTTACCAATTTGACATTGAAAGCAAATAAAAATATAAAAATTATATAAATTATATAAATTATATTTTTATTCATTTGCTTCCAATGTCAAATTGGTAAGTTTAATAAATAATTATACATCATTCTTGAATGTGAATTTAAGAACATATTATTTCATGCAAGTATTACCATTATGACACGAAGAGAATTATAATAGTTATATTACATATGCATTAAACATTTTCCACAAGGTCAGTCTGAGAGTCCATAGCAAACATAAGCTATTCCTGATTATCCTGCTAGCGTGATTTTCTTTTTTCGTAATTTTTAAAAGTTATAGCCTATTAAATTGGATGCATTTAATAAACAGACTTCCAAACAGTTATTTCTGAGTAGCATGTTGAAATAGCTAAAGTGAACTTTACATTTCCTGAAATTTTGTACCACTTTGAGTTATTTTGTTTTCTAACTGTGAAAGTAGTCTGCATCAGGTTAAGTAGATGAATGGATGTAAAAACAAGACATAATGATTGCGGCCTACAAGAAAAACACTTCACTTGTAGTACACATACACTGAAAACAGAGATGGAAAAGGATATTCTATGTCCATGGACCAAAAATGAACAGGAGTAGTTATATTAGACAAAACAAATTTCAAGACAAAAACTATAAGAAGAGACAATAAAGTCATTATATAATCTTAAAGGGCTTAGTTCAGCAAAAGGAAATGACAATTATAAATCCATCCAACATTGGAGCACCCAGATATATAATACAAACATTATTATAGCTAAAGAGAGACATATACCTCAATAAAATAACATTTTATTGAGTATGCTGTAGACTTCAACACCCCACTTGCAGCACTGAACAGTTGCTCCCAGACAGAAAATCAACAAACAAATATCACATTTAATCTGCAACATAGGCCAAATAGACCTAATAGATAAAGACTATTTCATCCAATATTTGCAGAATACACATTATTCTCCTCCTCAATACATCAATCATTCTCAAAAATAGATTATGCATTAGGTCATGAAAGAAGTCTTAAAGCATTCGAAAATTTTAAAATACTATCATGCGTCTTCTCTGACCACAATGGAATACAACTAGAAATTCATAACAAGAGGAATTTTGAAACTAAACAAATCATGGAAATTAAACAATATGCTCCTGAAAGACCAGTGGGTCAATGAAGAAATTAAGAAGGAAATTGTAAAGTTTCTTAAAAAAAAAATGATAATTAGAATACAACACTTCAAAAACTATAGGATATAGCAAAGGCAGTGCCAAGTTGGAAATGTATAGCTACAAGAGTACACATAAAAAAATTTCAAATAAATAATATAGTGATACATCTTAAAGAATTAGAAAACAAGACCAAACTGAACCCCAAATTAGTAGAAGGTAAGAAATAATAGAAATCAGAGCAGAAATAAATGAAATTTAAATGCATAAAACAATACAAAAGTTCAGCCGGGCAAGGTGTCTCATGCCTGTAATCCCAGCACTTTGGGAGGCTGAGGCAAGTGGATCAGGAGGTCAGGAGTTCAAGACCAGCCTGGCCAAGATGTTGAAACCCTGTCTCTACTAAAAATACAAAAATTAGCTGAGCATGATGGCAGGCACCTGTAATCCCAGCTACTTGGGAGGCTGAGGCAGGAGAATTGCTTGAACCCAGGGGCTGGAGGTTACAGTGAACTAAGATTAGGCCAGGCGTGGTGCCTCACAGCTGTAATCCAAGCACTTTGGAGGCCAAGGCGGGCGGATCACCTGAGGTCAGGAGTTCAAGACCAGCCTGACCAACATGGTGAAACCCAGTCTTTAAAAAAAAAAAAAAAAAAAAAAAAAAACAAAAGATTGTGCCACTGCACTCCAGCCTGGGTGACAGAGTGAGACTCTGTCTCAAAAATAATAATAATAATAATAATAATAATAATAATAATAAAGGTCAATGAAAGAAAAAGTTTATATTTAGAAAAGATAAAATTGGCAAAAACCTTACCTAGCCTAATTAAGAAAAAATGAAGAAAACCCAAATACATAAAATCAGAGCTAAAAAAGGAGACATTACAATTGCTAACACAGAAATTCAAAGACTCATTAGTGGCTATGAAATCCTGTCTCTACTAAAAATACAAAAATCAGCCAGGTGTGGTGGTGAGCACCTGTAATCCTAGCTACTCAGGAGGCTGAGACATGGGAACCGCTTGAACCCAGGAGGCAGAGTTTGCAGGGAGCCGAGATCATGCCAATGCACTCCAGCTTAGGTGACAGAGTTAGACTTTGTCTCAAAAAACAAAACAAAAAAAAATCACTCATCATGACCAATGAGATTTACCCCAGGGATGCAATGATAGTTCAACATACACAAATCAATCAATATGATACATCTTATCAACAGAATGAAGAACAAAAACCCTATGATCATTTCAATTGATACTGAAAAAGTTGGATAAAATTTAACATCTCTTTATGTAAAAAAAAAAAAAAACCTCAAAAATTGGGTATAGAAGCAAAATACCTCAAAATAAAGCCCCATGTGACACACTCACAACTGCTATCTTACTAAATGGAAAAAACCTGAGAGCTTTTTCTCTAAAACCTGGACAGGGATGCTCACTTTCACCACTCTTATTCAATATAGTAATAATATAAGTCCTAGCTAGAGTAGTCAGAGAAGATAAAGAAGTAAAGGGCATTCAAATTGCAAGGGAAGAAGTCAAATTATCCTTGTTTGCAGATGCTATAATCTTATATTTGGAAAAACCTAAAGATTCCACAGGAAAATTATTAGAATTGATAAACAAATTCAGTAAAGTTTCAGGATATGAAATCAACATAAAAATCAGTCTCATTTCTACATGCCAACAGTGAAAAATATGAAAGAGAAATGTAAAAGCTAACAGTTACAATAGCCACACATAAAATCAAATACCTAGGAATTTACTTAACCAACGTGAAATGTGTCTACAATTAAAATTATAAGGTACCAATACAATCAATTGAAGAGCGAACAAAAAATGGAAATATATTTCATGTTCATGGACTCAAGGAATTAATTAAAATTAATTAAAATGTCCATACGACCAAAACCCGTCTAGAGATTCAGTGTGATCCTTATCAAAATACCAATGGTATTCTTCACAGGAATAGAAAAAAAAATCCTCAAAATTATATAGAACCACAAAAGACCCAGAATAGCAAAGCGATTCTGAGAGTTAAAAAAAAAAAAAAAAAAAAAAAAAAAAAAAAAAAAAAAAAAAAGCCCTGGAAGAATCACATTAACTGAGTTCAAATTCAAATTAAATAACATTACCTGAGTTACAGTAAACAAATAACATAGACAACATAGTAGTACCAGCAAAGATACAGACATATGGATCAATTGAATAGAATAAAGAACTCAGAAACAAATCCTCACACTTACAGTAAACTCATTTTCAATGAGGGTGCCAAGAGTATACATCAGGGGAAAGGTCTCTTCCCACAGCCCGGTATATACCCCAAAGAAAGGAAATAATTCTATCAAAGGAATATCTGTACTCCCATGTTTATTGCAGGACTGTTCATAATAGCTGATTTTGGGAGCAATCTAAGTGTCCACGAACAGAAGAAAGCATTAAGAATGTGTAGTAATCATACACAATGTAGTACTATTCAGACGTTCATCATTCACTCATGATGAACTCCGATTTCTTGTATTTTTTTTAGAGATGGGTTCTCACTGTGTTACACAGGCTGATCTTGAATTTCTGGGCTAAGGCAACACTCCTGCCTAAACCTCCCAATATGATGGGATTATAGGCATGAGCTGCCATACTGGGCCACAGCTAACTTTAAAAAATAAGTTCGCTCTTTTTTTTTAACCAAGAATATTTTATATATTATAACTTGCCTTCAGATTCGAAGAAATATTATATAAAATACATCAATCCCAATTATTTTTTTATTTTTAACTTTTAAATCATGAGTAAACTCCAATTCACAATTGCTACAAAGAGAATGAAATACCTAGGAATAAAATTATAAGTATGTAAAAGACTTCTTCAAGGAGAACTACAAATTACTGCTCAAGGAAATAAGAGAGGATATATAAGAGTAGTTTATAGGTTTAGGCAGGAGTGCTGCATCCTAACTGCTTGTGGTAAGGAAGAATCAACCTTGTGAACATGGTCATACTGTCCAAAAAAATTTATAGATTCGATGTCATTCTCATCAAGCTACCATTGACTTTCTTCACAGAGTTAGAAAAAGCTACTTTAAATTTCATATGGAACCAAAAAAGAGGCCATATAGCCAAGATAATTCTAAGCAAAAAGAAGAAAGCAGGAGGCATCACACTACCGGACTTCAAACTATACTACAAAGCTACAGTAATCAAAACAGCATGGTACTGGTACCAAAACAGAGATATAGACCAATGGAACAGAACAGAGGCCTCAGAGGCAACACAACATATCTACAACCATCTGATCTTTGACAAACCTGACAAAAACAAGCAATGGGGAAAGGATTCCCTGTTTAATAAATGGTGTTGGGAAAACTGGCTAGCCATGTGCAGAAAGCAGAAACTGGACCCCTTCCTGACACCTTACGCTAAAATTAACTCCAGATGGATTAAAGACTTAAATGTAAGACCTAACACCATAAAAACTCTAGAAGAAAATCTAGGCAAAACCATTCAGGACATAGGCATAGGCAAGGACTTCAGGACTAAAACACCAAAAGCAATTGCAAGAAAAGCCAAAATAGACAAATGTGATCTAATTAATCTAAAGGGCCTCTGCACAGCAAAAGAAACTATCATCAGAGTGAACAGACAACTTACAGAATGGGAAAATGGTTTTGCAATCTATCCATCTGACAAAGAGCTAATATCCAGAATCTATAAGGAAGTTAAATAAACTTACAGAAAAAAAACAAACAACCCCATCAAAAAGTGGGTGAAGGATATGAACAGACATTTCTCAAAAGAAGACAGTTATGTGGCCAACAAACATATGAAAAAATGCTTATCATCACTGGTCATTAGAAAAATGCAAATCAAAACCATAATGAGATACCATCTCATGCCAGTTAGAATGGTGATAGTTAAAAAGTCAGGAAACAACAGATGTTAGAGAGGATGTGGAGAAACAGGAACACTTTTACACTGTTGGGAGTGTATAAATTAGTTCAAGCATTGTGAAAGACAGTGTGGTGATTCCTCGAGGATCTAGAACCAGAAATACCATTTGACCCAGCAATACTATTATTGGGTATATACCCAAAGGATTATAAAGCATTCTACTATAAAGGCACATGCGCACATATGTTTACTCTAGCACAATTTACAATATCAAAGACTTGGAACCAACCCAAATGTCCATCAATGATAGACTGGATAAAGAAAATGTGACACATATATACCATGGAATACTATGCTGCCATAACAAAGAATGAATTCATGTCTTTGGAACCAACCCAAATGTCCATCAATGATAGACTGGATAAAGAAAATGTGACACATATATACCATGGAATACTATGATGCCATAACAAAGAATGAATTCATGTATTTTGCAGGGACATAAATGAAGCTTGAAACCATCATTCTCAGCAAACTAACACAGGAATAGAAAAGCAAATATTTCATGTTCTCACTTAAAAGTGGGAGTTGAACAATGAGAATGCATGGCCCCAGGGAGGGGAACATCACACACCAGGGCCTGTGGGGGTATGAGGGGGCAAGGAGAGGGATACCATTAGGAGAAATACCTAATGTAGATGATGGGTTGATGGATGCAGCAAACCATCATGGCACATGTATACCTATGTAACAAACCTGCACGTTCTACACATGTATCCCAGAACTTAAAGTATAGTTTTAAAAAATACAAAAAAAAAAAAAAAAAGCCAGATGTGGCAGTAGGTGCCTCTAACCCCAGCCAGCTGGGAAGTTGAAGCCAGAGGAGTTCTTGAGTGCAGGAAGTCAAGGCTGTAGTGAGCTGTGATGGCATTATTGTACTCTAGTATGGTTGACAGAGCAAGACCCTGTCTCAAAGAAAAATAAGAAGCTACATTATTAAGAATAGTCACTATAGAAAATATTATTAGCTCCTTTTGCTTTAAGAGAAAACAATATATTGAATTTGTGTAAATGAGACAGTTTTTTTTATGTGGGCACATATTTAACACTAATCTAACTGTAAGATACAGTAGTCCTCCATTATCCTTGTTTTTACTTTCTGGGATTTTAGTTACCCACCATCAACTACAGCGTGAAGATATTACATACAATAAGATATTTTAAGAGAGAGAGAAAGAGAGAGAGACTACATTTACATAATTTTTATTACAGTATGTTACATTATGATTGTTCTAGTTTATCAGTTTTTATTAATCTTATTGTGTCTAATTTATACATTAAATATGATCATAGATATGTGTGCACAGGAAAAAACATACTACCTATAGGGTCCAGTATTAACAGTAGTTTCAGGCAGCCACTAGGTATTTTGGAAAATAGCCCCTACAGATAAGCAGGACTGTAAATGTGTTTTGGGGTGCTGGGGAGGCACAGCTCCCCCAAGAGAATGTTGTAGGTTCTTGGTCTCTTGCCCTCTCAGGAATGAGAGGGGACCACAGCAAGTGCACGGTAAGCTCGTAAATACTGAACCCAAAAAGTGTTGCAGATAAGTTATTTATTTAGAGAGAGAGAAAAAAAAAAAAAAACAGGAGAAGAGAGAAAACTTCCACATGAGAGAGAAGTGTGTGGAAGGCGATCCAAACATGGAGTCCAAAGGGGCGTGGAAGAAGGGGACTTTCAACCTGGGAGGAACCCCCACCTTCTCCAAGACCTCTGGCCAATGAAAGGACTTCCTTTAAACCTCTGCTGGGGTGATTGACTTTTGACCCTTTCCCAAGCCTACCAAAATTTAAACATAAACTGTTAAATCTCCCGGATATAGAGAGATGGGAGTGGGGCATGGTGCTGGGAAGTTCTTGCCCTTAAAACTACGCCCCCTTGTGGACCCTGGGAAGAGACCACATTCCCTCGGGACCACTATAATGTTTTCCTCTGAAATAATTTTTGATAAATTACGTTACTTGTTTTTATCTGTATCTTTTTTATATCTTCAAAGCTATTTTTAGTCCTCATTAAAAACTTGCCAATTGCTTGATTTGCCACGTGATTCTGAGAGATCACACTCATGACTGTGTCAAGGCTTCGAAAGGACTACACTGAAAAATGGCACCTTGGTTGAGACTCTCTGATCTGACTTCTCCCCTAATGATCCTCATGGGACATGTGTCCTGCTCCATACTCTAGGGGAAGAAATGTCATACGGAAATGCAGGAAATAATCTGAATAAACAGTCCTTGCGGAAGTTTATCTCAGCTTATATAATATCACTAGATTCTATTCTTTTTTCCCCAATCATGTTTTTTCACAACTATTTTTTTCCATCATACGCAGCATAAAAATATATCATTTCCTCTGGGTCTTTTGGTTTTCCTTTATTTATGACGGCTCTCATGTCACATAAAACTTTGGTTATATAAATAAACCATGATTTTCTCTTGTTAATTTGTCTTTCGTTATAGAGGTGTTAGCTATCAACACCATTGTGATGGGTGAGGAAAACCTATCACTTTTTCTCCCCTAAAACAGGTGATCAATCTTTCCTTCAATTCTTCTCTAGTATTTTAAAAGTAGGGTTTGTGTATCTTTAAGAGCCCATCTCTCTGGATGTCTAAAAAAACAAGATATGGTACAAGGTTTAAACATTTTTTTTCTCAAGATAAAGAGTTATTCTGAGGGGAAAGAGATAAACATACTGAAAATGAGATCAATTATTTTAATTTTAGCTCCCTAATATAATGGAATTGTTTGTAGCACAAAGGATAAGTGCTCAAGTTGATGGATACTCCATGTACCCTTATGTGCTTATTATGTGTTGCATGTGTGTATCAAAATATCCCATGTAACCCATAAATATATATGCCTACTATGTATTCACAAAAATTTAAGGTAAACACAATTTAAAATACAAAACAAAACAAAAGATTGGACATGTAGCGAGAAATAGAGACAGGTGATAAAGAACTCTGGTGATAAATCACTGGCCATCTTTGTTTTTTCTCTTTCTGTATTTTTATTATTTTATAAGGTCCCTGAGATCCTCCCAATACACTTTGATTTATGCTTAATTTTGTTTTCTGTAACTTGCAATCAAGGGTCATTGAAAGAACAGAAAAACCAAGCTGACACAGGTGACAGTTAATTTTCGTTGTAGACTGGATTGAAGGATGCCTAGATGACTGATGAAGCATTGTTTCTGGATTTGTCTGTAAGAGTGTTTTTGGAGAATTGGCATATGAGCCAGTCAACAGAGTGGGAAAATGCCATTCTCAATGTGGGCAAGTCCAATTGGCTAAGAGATCCTATAAAACAAAAAAGGTAGAAGGGCCAATTATATCTTTCACTCTTTTGAAATAGGACACCCTTCTGCTGCCATTGAGCATCAGAACTCTAAGTTGTTCAGTCATTTGACTCTGGGATTTGCACTAGCAGTCTCCTGGGGCTCTCCTGCTGCTGGACTCAGATTGAGACTTTCATCATTGGCTTTCTCAGTTCTTGGACCTTCCAAATTGGACTGAGCCATGCTAGTGGCTTCTCTGGTTCTTCAGGTTACAGATGATCTAGTATGGGACATCTGAACTTCCATAACAATTTGAGTCAATTCCCCTAATAAATCCCCTCACATATATGTATATATCTATTTTCATATCTATCTATCATCTATGTATCTATCTATCTGTTGGTTCTGTATATCTGGAGAACTTTGACTAATACAGACCATAAATAAAACATTTTTGTGTATCTATTCATGAAATGATTGCTGAAAAAGTATTCTTATGACCAGGCCTAATCTTAAAAGTTTTTATTAGCCTATTAATAGAGCTGATGTCATCACAGTTTAAAACTCTGTTTTAAATTGGAATCACTCATACTTTCCTGTATAATTTTAAAAGTGCTCATTGAAGAAATGATTGAATCAACAGGATAAACTGCCCACACCTGGATGGAGCAACAGGCATACAATAAGTAAGGTAATAAAGTAGAGTTGCAGCAAAACAAAACAAAACACCTATAGGATTAAGGTGGGGAAAGGGGTAGTTTGCAGAAAAATAGTTTTAGTTTCTCCTAAAGATAAAATGGGGATGTGAGATTAGACCAGGAAACAATACCTGTCTACTACAGCTTTTCATACCATTTGTGGATGAAATATAAAGAATGACATCCTGTCATTTGCAACAATATGGATGGAACTAGAGGTCATTGGGTTAAGTGAATAAACCAGGTAAGAAAGGCAAACTTTGCATGTTCTCACTTATCTGTGGGAGATAAAAATTAAAACCATTAAACACATAAAGAGTAGAAGGATGAGTACCAGAGGCTGGGAAGCATAGAAGGAAGACTGGTGCAGAATGAGGACAGTTAATGGGTACAAAAAATAGATAGAATGATTAAGATCTACTGTGTCATAGCACATCAGGGTGACTGGAGTCAATAGGAATGTATTATACATTGAAAAATAATTAGAAGCATAGAATTAAATTGTAATACAAAGAGATGATAAATGCTTGAGGTGATGGATACTCCATTTACCCTGATGTGATTATCGTGTTTTGTATGCCTGTATCAACATTGTTCTTGTGCCTCGTAAATATATACACCTACTATGTACCCACAGAAATTAAAAAGAAAAAAATATTTTAGAAGATCAAAATGGTAAAAGTGAATCTATCTCAAAAAGCCTAAGAGTAGGATATCAAGGAACTCATAACATAAACATCTATTTTGCTTTGATAATTTTGTTACCAGCTAACATCTTGGACTACCTATATAATGTAAAGACATAAACTAAATTTAAAGACGTTTATTTACCCAAGCAAAATAAACACATGAGAAAATAAAACCCTTACCTAACTGTAACAAAAAGACAAAAAAAATTTTTAAACTTGCCAAAATGTATGACTTTAAGTACTCTATTGAATTAAAAGAAACAATTTGAACAAAAGAGCAGTATTGCTCCTACAAAATGCTTTCCAGTTTTGATTTTAAACAAGGACTCAGGAACCAATTTAAAGATGCAATTAATCATATTCAAAGTCAAAGAGCAAAACCATAGGCTGACCGTATTTTATTTTTTCTTTCCTCCCCAGTCTTGATAATGCCATGACAACTCATCAAGTAGAAAATGTTTTGAATATAGCAAGCATGCACGCACTAGTAATGCTTTAATTACCTTAATGAGTGTAAAAGATTTCTTGTTACAGACAAGTGAACAAAATAACTTTTTATAGATTTACAACTGAGAACAATGAGAAAGCTAATGAGCTACTTATGAGAAAATGCATTTTAGAGCATAATCTAGATTCTCATAGATGTAAGAGGCATCTGTCACAAATTTCTAGTATCTTGAAAATGTTTCAGAGTTATTGGGAAATCATATTAATTTTGGGGCCTAATGGCAAATTATCATATGCCTAATATTGTCTGTGATAACTATATATAATGTAAACAGAACACACTTGCAAATTAATTAATATGTCACAGTTATCTTCGTGAAGACACAGGTATAATCAAGCTTAATGCATATAACATATTATACATATCTGATTATAAATTAATCTTTAGATGTAGAATGACTGCAAAATGGCAGTGTAAGTGTGGCACATAGGACATGAAATGTTAATGAGAACTAGTCATACTTGCCTCTCAACAGCATCTAAATAGAATCTGTTTGCAGATCTTGAGTGGTTGTAGCACATTTCTGCTACAGAAAAGAAAAGAAATACAGTGAACTTTAAAAAATGTCAGCAAGCCAGCCTTTCAAATGTATAATTTACGATTTTATTGGCTGCTTATAAGTGGATAATAAACTGCTGGCTGAATGCAAGCTCATAAATGCAGGACCAAAAATGGAAGAATGCCATAAGATGATAAATCTCTAATTTTATGGTACTAATTTTCCTCTAAGTAATTAAAGTGGGAGTAAAAAAAATACAACTATAGTGTTAAAATGTGAATAGAAATTTTGATATTCTGTTTTTGCAGAATAAGGTTTCTATAGGAAAAGAATTTTGGAAATATAAACGTTCATACTTCTGTAACAATGCAGGATCAGCAATACTAAAATTGCTGCTTAGGTTGAACAGTTTCAATGGGTAATAATTTTCATATTTATTAATATCTGCTTTTTTGATATATTCCTAAATCTCAAGCATGTATAGATTAGCTACTCATGTTAATCAACGGTCATGAATATAGAAATATTTTCTCTTAGTGTTTTGATATAACAATTAATATTTTCATTCATGATAAATGCTCACATATTTTTAAATACAAAAACACGTATATATATATATATATATATATATATATATACACAAATGTGTGTGTGTGTGTTTACTATATATCTATTTTGGTACTAATGAACATTGTCACAAATAAATTGTAATAATGTAATAGAATTAATGATTTTATTAGTATTTTATTTATGATACTAAATATAATAGAGTCCAAGCTGACTTAAATACACTGGCATCCAGAATATTACAAAGATTTGAAGATGGCAACTGAAATCAACTATAATTTAGTAAATCTTCATTGTGATGCCACTGTGGTAAGAGAAAATAAAGACAGGCTATTTATCCATTTTTATACATTAAATATGAACTAATATTTAACGGATTACACAAAAAGAAAAAAAGACAATGATTTGATTTTTTTAAATATATAAGTAACATTTGGGAAATTATGAAGTTTGTACTGGCTTTAGACATCACTCCCAGGTATCTATGCATTTAACATAATGATCTCTAAGACTCATTAATGATCTCCAGACTCCTATGCCCAGATATCCACTAAAAATTTGTACACAGGTATCTAATGGGCATCAAAAACTTAATGCATGCAAAACTGAGCTCCTGGTTTTCCCTCAAAATCTTCTCCCAATTGCCTTCTCTTTTTCAGTAAATAGCAAGGCCATTCTTTGAGGTCCTAAGAACAAAAATCTTGAATTCATTTGTGTTACTTAGAATTTAAGCTATGATACAAGTAACAGAGACCTGATTCCAGTGGTTTAAACGTACAAGAATTATTTTTTCCAATTTGACAAATATTTTAGATATAGACAACCACTGTTATCAGTTTAGGGCTTAAAATGCATCATTTACCAGTATCTTGGCATTTTAGTCCATATTCCAAATAGCAGAAAGGAACAAAAAATGAGTACATGCTATATAATGTGCTTATTTCACATTGCATGATTATATCAGAGTATCTCATGTACCCCATGAAGATATAACTCTACTATGTAACCCTGCAAAAATCTTAAAAACAAAGAAAATTTCAAAAAGTAGAGTACAATAAAGTAGATATTCTAGCTAAGCAACTCATTTTAAAGTACATACCCAAAAGATCCATCAGGCAACGTTATCTTTGCATTTTGTTTGGATACTTTCATGTGAAAGAGAAACTGAGAAATGTATCCTCTTTCTCCTCTTCTTTCTTCCCCTCCTCCTTCTCTTCCTTCTTTTATAACTTGAAAACATTGCCACCTCCACTAATAAGGATATAAGAAGGCTAACTTTTTACTAAGAAAGAAGAAAATGGCAAGCAGTCGGCAGTCACTTCTTAATTATTCTTGAAGCCTTCTCTTAAGCCCTACTTCCAGTCTACAAGAAAATACTGTCATCTATTCCATTAAAAAAAAAATCTGTAATTCAATACTTTTTATCTCTTCAACTACTACAACTTTGTTCCAAGCCAGTATCTCTCACCTGTATTATGGCAATAGCCTCGAATTAGTCTATTTTGGCCACCAGTGCACTCTGATCTATTCTCAGTGTGGTAGCCATGTTGATTCTTCTAAAACATTTTGTCATACCTCCCCACTGCTCAAAACTTTCCAATGGCTTTTTTATTCCATTAAATGTAAACTTAAGAGTCCTAATAGGAAGTTAAAAGGTATTACTTCAGAACTTTCTATATTTCAGCTCCTACTGTACTCTTCCTTTCTCTCTTATACGTTGGAAAACACCAGGTATCATTCAAGGGCAGTGTCCACCATGAAGGGAGGCAAAAAGAATACTACATGGGCATGAGATGATGATGGAAATATTTAAAAGAGACAATATTCGCCCCCCTGGGCACTGGGCATATGGATAGATAGAATGATAAGATTGACAGTGTCAGCGAAGAAAACAAACAAAAAAACCAGAATGTGTTTCTGTACCACTTGTTATTTGGAACTCTGAAAGAAGACCTCATTACAGTCTGTTACATGCCAACATGAGATAGCTACAGTGGAGTACAATGGGATAGATATTTTATGTTTTGGTAAATAGACGATTTAAGATGATTTCTTTCTTTCTTTCACATTACCTCAATGGGCCATGGAGAAGAACCAGAAATTTCTGCATGCCCTACATAATGGGAAGGTATAAGAGTTTTGAGAGAACTGATGGCCAAAATAGGCCTGGGCTTATGACGAGGAAGGATCGAAGTCTGTGGTTCTTATGAATACAGGCCGCTGCCCATTCCAAATATATCAGCAGTCAATGTTAGCCTATGTCCAAAACTTAGGACAAGCTCAGCTGCAACAAAGCGATTAAGGCAGGGACAGAGGAAGGCACAGCAGACCAATTGTGATAAAACACTCTAGCAGACATTGATGATGCTCCAGAAGACAGTACATAAAGAAGACATCACTCCCAATATTTTGCAATTTCTCCTGCACCCAGACACAAGCAGAAACAAGAATATAGGAGTGTAACACTGATAAAGGCTTGTACTGTATAGGATTTTACTCTATAGAATTTTTGATTTATTCACTAAAACTCAAAGTGCAGAAATATTCTTGTATTTTCTTTATAAATGATGTCATAGACAGCCATGAGAAAATGGAAAAGTAGACAGAAGAGGAAGTTTGCCTTTTAAAATAACATCACTTTTTTTTTGTATTATTTGAACCCCTTTCAGTAAGAAGGACTTCACAGGCAAAGGAGCAACACATCTGGTTAAGAAAGAAAAATTATATTTCTTTTTAAGGAACTGAATATGTTAGATCT
Source organism: Saimiri boliviensis (assembly GCF_048565385.1). Lineage (NCBI taxonomy): Eukaryota > Metazoa > Chordata > Mammalia > Primates > Cebidae > Saimiri > Saimiri boliviensis. The sequence goes on along the minus strand of NC_133470.1, from coordinate 75,455,133 downwards.
CTAGAGGACATCTGAAGTTTAAAATGAAGAGCATTTGTAGGTATGATATCTTATACAGAAGAAGTTAGTAGGGGATTTTAGTATTTCATTATACAAGTCATATATATTTAGCAAAGAAGCTCTGTATTGACACAATTCTCATCAAGCCATATAAGGCTAACTCCCTTGCCTATTCTGCCTATGCAAAAATTCTGTCCATAAAGGTGGAATAATATATTTGCTACTTAACTTCAAAGGAAACAGAAGACCTGCTAAGCCTGGAATTGAAGAATATTTAAGGTACTATTCCCCAAGTTACGGCATAACTAAGAGAACCAATGAGACAGATTGACGCATTTGGTAACTAGCAACAGAAAGACGTCATTGCAACCATTAGCTCTCATTGCAACCATTAGCTCTCACTGGACAAAAAGGAAGAAATGGTGATATTGAAACATTGCTAGAGCTAAAGCTATATAAAGCATACAAAGGAGGTTGCCAAACAGGAGCTACATTTATTCATCTTTTTTTTTGTTCCATGCAACTCTTTGTCAGAAAAAAAAAATGTTGATCCTTTGACAGAATACTTATTTTAAATGCCAAAATAAAATATATAGGATTAAGAAACATAAGAAAGTATCTCACAGTTGAGAGACAAGTATTTCTTAACATAATAAAGTAATCTCAGAGTTGAGTGACAGGTATTCCAGAATCAGAGACTTGTTTTTTCCAAGCAGTAAGTACATTAGTTTGTAGGATAATATTCTCTAAATATAATCAAATGCAAAGTTTCTAAGTTTAGTTAGTCTTTGATATTTCCACAGAGAGGTGAACTTTGGGGGCTTATTTTCTTAAGTGTTGTGATTAGAAAATTAGTTGTGAATTATATCAAATTTACTTTTATCATTTATTAAGATCATTTTTCATTTTTATAAAAATGGTGAATTAAGTAAAAATGAGAAAACTATGACTGTATGATCTCTGGATTCCCAGGTTGATCCAAATTGTTCATGATGTAATTTTTATGCAGGTATTACAGAAGGCTATTCAGTTACATATCATCAAAAATGTATGTGTTAATGTCTATCAGGGAGCTGGAATGTTTTTTATATTTCCCTTAGCTCTGTCTTTGTCAGATATTGGCTTCAACGCTACGATGATTTAGTAATAATGAAAATAACCAAAGCAGCAAACTCTCAGTGTGCTAAGCATATTTCACTTATTCTTGAATCTTCAAAAATGCATAATTTTTCTTTGTTCTCTATAGTTAGAAATAGTAAATAGCAACACAATTATCTGTTCTTAAACATATTGCAAAAACTGCTTCCAAGATTTTCTGGGCAAGAAAATTTTCATCATATAACCCTTTGAAAATGTGCACAGTGTTATATATAATACTTATCTGATTAGCTTTTCTATTGCTGCTTGGGTCATTTATTGGTAACTGTAGTTTTCTTATAAATGAATCATTTTACTCAACTTTGTATAAATTCAGTTCAAAAAATAATTAATTTTACTTTTATTTGCTTTGTTGAGGGTTTTTCTGTTATTCTTTGTTTTTCATTGTAATTGTGGGCCTTTCATAAATTTTGTTTTGTAATTGATCTCATTTAGAGTAATTTATTGTCTATTAGTTTACTTTTTCAATTACTTCAATATAATATGCATATTTCTTCAATTTTACTTAGGTTTTTATCTTAATCAAAACCATTAAATTTCTCCTTTTATTGTGTTTAGGAAGAAATTTGTTTAAAAGCTATCACATATTTACTCTGCTTATCTCATAAGGTTTGATCATCTCATGATTATTTTCTGGATAAATGTTAAGTACTAGTGTTGAATTACTCATAAATCTACAAGTTTTTCAAAAGAGAGCTCCTCATTGTTCTATCCATGGTTCAATGTTTTTGTTGGCTTACTGAGTACTAAAATTTTCAGTTCATCCATTATATGAGACAAAAATACAGACCTCTCACTCCCATCAATGCAATTACAACTCTGTATGTTTGTCTGATAAATTTTCTTTCCTTGCATACATGCTCATTTTAACAAACCAACTGAGTGTTTTTCTTTCAGAATGATGATATCAAGTGTCTCACGGAGACACTCCCTTGTGAAATAAGCCTAACTAGCATAAAAACATTTAAAAAACACAACCATTTAATGTCCCTGGAAATTGTCCTAATTAATAAAATAAATTATTCAAAAAAATCGACTAAAACTTAATAAGAACAGAGAGACCCCGTGATATCTGAGACTTTTTCCTTCACACACCCTGTGCTCATCCTGACAAAAACTTTACATTGGGTGGATATAGCCAAGAAGATAGACTCTCTACTCTCAAATCCAAATTAAGGTTTACAGTATATATCTCACCTAGAGGGGTAGGTCATCAAAGTGTTTTTTTTTCTCCCCCAAATCCTAGTTAAAGAGGCCAAATTAATAGGGAGTATGACCAAGAAGTGGGACCTTGTACCTACACCCAATGTCTACATAGAAGATAGAAACTCTAACCCAAGTGCAGTAAGCTTAGAATTCTGGGACCCCCCCGAATGCTCTTGCCCTAGCTCATTTATTGAGCAAAGTTTCCATGTCAGAAGACGCAAGCATAAGAGAACATAAGTGGTCTGCCTAGTGCCCAGAGTAGTTACTCATATAGTTAGCCAGAGTGAAAGGAACAACATAAGGAAAAAGAGCTATGTAGCTCTCCTTACAAAATCTGACTTTATAGAACATGTGGGAGTTTAAGATTAAGGACACTCTCAGTAACAATGGCTCTTCTCAATCAAGATCAGCAATCTGAAACATAGGCCAGATACTTTACCAGAATGTATGAAAAAATATAGATAAGAACAGCCACCCTAAGGTCATAACAGAGTTTAAAGACTGGCCTTAAATACTATTCTTGACCCAACTTAACTGGACCAAATTGCTGAGCACTTCTTCATTCAGGGTATTGCTGAAGACAATAGAGAAAACAGCTGTTAATTAGTGGAGTTTAATTAGAGGGAAATAATGCCAAATGTTTCAGAGTTTTACAGGAAAAAATATGAAAAGTGATAATCAAAGAGATCTCTGACAAAGTCACTACAATCTGAGGGTCATTATACTCACCCATGTAGGTGCCTTCCAAGGAGGAACACAAAAGGCTTCAAACTGCTGTGGCAATCAATTTCACTACCATAGCCTAGCCAGGTCAAAGGAAAAAAAATAAATAAATAACAAAGCAACAAGAGAAATAAAGCCAGAAAAAAAAAAAAAAAAAGAATTAGTACTCCAAATTGCCACAATATATGACCTATAACGTTCAGTTATCAATAAAAAACTATAAGATATGCAAATAAATAGGAATGTGGGAATGACACACAGAAAAAAGAAAACAACGGGAAAAGTATGTAAAAATGAAGAGTTATCAGATATAACAGAAAATGACTTAAAGCAGCCATGATAAAAATGTTCTAATAACTATTAGGAAGATCTCTATTAACAACTGAACATTACACGAAGAAGAAAAAGAAAAGTAAGAGCAAACCAACTCAAAAGCAAGCAGAAGACAAATGATAGAAGCAAAATTAGGGCTGAACTGAAGAAAATTGACACAAAAAATAAATTTATTATAAAACTAGGTTTGTTTTTTGAAAGAATAAATAAGATTGATAGACCACTAGCTAGAAAAGTAAAGCAAAAAAAAAAAAAAAAAGGAAAGAAAGAAAGAAAGAAAAGAAAACAAAATCCACCGTAAATACAACCAAAAATGACAAAGATGACATTATTGCAACACAGCCCTCGCATAAATACAAAATTTATCAGAGACTACAGACACCTCTATGAACACAAAGTAGAAAACCTAGAAAAAAATGAATAAATTCTGGGAATTTTTGAGAGAGCATACAATCTCTCAAAATTGAACCAGGAGGAAATTCCAATGCTGAACAGACCAATAACGAGTTCCAAAATTGAATCAGTAATAAAAAGCCTATTAACCACAAAAAGTCCAAAACTAGATGAATTAAAAGCTGAATTCTACAAGATGCATAAAAAAGAGCTGGTGCCATTCTAACTGAAACCGTTCCAAAATCTTAAGAGGAGGGATTCCGGCCTAACTCTTCTATGGGGCCAGCATTATTCTGATAACAAAACCTGGCAGAGACACAATGACAGCAACAACAACAAATACTTCAGGCCAAAAATTAAAGAAAAGAAAAGAAAAGAAAAGAGACAAAAGAAAAAAAGGAAGGAGGAAAGAGAAAAGACTAGCAAAATGAATCCAGCAGCCTATCAAAAAGCTAATCCACCACGATCAAGTAGACTTTATCCCTGAGATGCAAGGTTGGTTCAGCACATGTCAATCAGTAAATGTGATCCATGAGATAAGCAGAAGTTAAAACAAAAACCACATGATTTATCTCAATAGATGCAGAAAAGGATTTCAGCAAAATTCAGCATCCCTTCATGTTTAAAACTGTCACCAAATTAGGCAGTGAAAAAACATACTTCAGAATATTAAGAGTCATCTATGACAAATACATGGCCAACATTTTACAGAACAGGCAAAAACTGGAAAAATTCCTCTTGAAAAATGGAACAGGACAAGGACGCCCACTATTCCGCAATCCTAGTGAACATAGTACTGAACGTCCTAGCTGGAACAATTAAGCAAAGGAAGGAAATGAAAGGCAACCAAATAGGAAGACAGGAAGTCAAACTCTCTCTCTTCGTAGATGATAGGATTTTATACACAGAAAACCTCATAGTATCTGCCCCAAAGCTCCTAGATGTGATAAACAGCTCCAGAAAAGTTTCAGAATACAAAACTGTTACCGGTGGAGGGTCTTTGCTACACACTGTCTGGGTCCTAGGCGCTATAAACAAAGAACTGAACAAAACGCACACAGTAGCAGAGAAATGAAATGCAGGAACGAAGCACCAAAAGCAGAAATTTATTAAAGAGAGAAAGCACTCCGCGGCGAGGGAGTGGGCCTGAGCAAGCGGCTCAAGGACCCAGTTATCGAAGTTTCTGGGCTTCAAGAACTCCGTTTGAGGCTGCCGCTCATCTAGATGAAGGATTTGGTCTGTGGCTAATTAAAGGCTAAGGTGAATTGTTGCCCTATGCAGATAAAAGAATGGTCCCTGCTGGGCCTATGGCTAATCCAAGGCACTCTCCCTTACCTTCGGAGATGTGGTGGAAGCAGGAGGGAGGGCTGTTGGGAAGAGCAGCCTTCGATCCTTTGTTACTCCGGGTGAGAGTTGGGGTTTTTCCTTTTGGTTTAGCTTTAGGAAGTTGGTGTTAATTGGCCTTAGGTTCCGTGCCCCTCCGAGACCCAGGTGTTTTCCTTTTGATCGAGCTCTGAAGTCTGAGTGAATCGCCCTTAGATTCCCTGCCCGCAGAGCTTGGTGTTTTTCCCTGATTCAGCACGAATCGGCCTTAGGTTTCCTGCTTTTCTAAGCCCTATTCTCCTGCCTCAAAATCAATGTACAAAATAAGTAGCATTTTATACACCAGCAACATCCAAGCTGAGTGTCAAATTAGGGACACAAACTTTACTCAATAGCTGCAGAAAGAATAAAATATTAATACCTAGGAATACAGCTAACCAGGGAGGTGAAAGATCTCTTCAAGAACTACCAAACAGTGCTCAAAAATCAGGGCACAGTGGCTTACGCCTGTCATCGCAGCACTTTCAAAGTCTGTGGCGAACAGATCGCTTAAACTCAAGAGTTCGAGATCAGCCTGGGCAACACGATGAAACCGTGTCTCTACAGAAAAATACAATTAGCCAGGCAGGCGTGGTGGCACGCAATTGTGGTCCCAGCCACTCAGCAAGCTAAGACCATCTCTTGAGCCAGGGCGGTAGAGGTTGCAGTGAGCTGACATTGCAGCACTGCACTCCAGCCTGGATGACAGAGTAAAAACCCTGTCTTAAAAAAAGGGGGAGAGGAGGGGGAGAGAGAGAGAGAGAGAGAGAGAAAGAAAAGAAAGAACAAAAAACAAATGGAAAAAAATTCCATGCTCATGGATAAAAAGAATCAATATCATAAAAATGACCATACTGCCCAAAGCAATTTACAGATTCAGTATTTCTATCAAAGTACCAATGACATTCTTCAGAGAATTATTAAAAAAAAATTTTTAATATATATGGAACCAAAACAGAGCCAGAATAGCCAAAGGCATCCTAAGAAAAAACAAACAAACAAAAAATTAAAGCTGGAGGCATCAAATTACCCAACTTCAAACTATACTACAAGGCTACAGTAACTGAAATAGCATGGAAGTGGTACAAAAACAGACACATAGATCAATGGAACAGAATAGAGAGCACAGAAATAAAGCCACACAGCTACAACCATCTGTTTTTTGAAAACGCAACAAAAAAAGGCAATGAGGAAAGGCATCCCTATTTAGTAAATACAGCTGGGATAGCTGGCTAGTAATATGCAAATGATTGAAACCGAACTATTTTCTTATACCATATACAAAAATCAACTCAAGATTTATTAAGGACATATGTGTAAAACCTCAAATTATAAAAACATTTGAAGAAAACCCAGGAAAACACATTCTAGACATAAGCCTTGGCAAAGATTTTATGACAACGACGCCAAAAGCAATTGCAACAGAAAGAAAATTTGACAAATGGGACCCAATTAAACTAAATAGTTTCTGCGCAGCAAAAGAAACTATTAACAGTATAAATAGGCAACCCACAGAATGAGAAAACATATTTTCAAATTATCTATCTGACAAAGGCCTTATATCCAGAGTCTACAAGGAACTTAAAAAAATCAACAAGCAAAAATCCTCAACATCACAAATCATCAGGGAAATGCACATTAAAACCACAATGAGGTATTACCTTAGAGTAATTACAACGACTATTAGTAAAAAGTCAGAAATTTCCAGATGTTAGCATGGATGTGGTGAAAAGAGAACAATTACAACATTGTTTATGGGAATTTAAATTAGTTCAACCTCTATGAGAAACAGTCTGGAAATATTTCAAAGAACTAAAAATAGAACTACCATTCAACTGGCAATTACACTACTGGGTATCTACACAAAGGAAAACTTTCATGGAGAAATCCATGAAAGTGGAAAAAAAATGTGTAATCAGTAGAGAAATCAACAAAAAAATTTTGCTTATTTGAAAAGGTCAACAAAATATGTAAAAAGATGTCTGTACTCATATATTCATCCCACCACGATTCACAATAGCAAAGATACTGGAATCAACCTAAGTGCCTATCAGTGATGGACTGGATAAAGAAAATGTGGTGTATATATAAACCACGGAATATTTCACAGCCATAAATTTAATGAATTTATGTTCATTTTAGTAGCATGAATGGAGCTGGAGATCATTATCCTAAGTGAACTAACTCAGAAACTGCAAACCAGATACTGCATCTTCTCACTTAAAAAGGGAAGCTAAAAAAATGGTTACTTGTGGACATAAAAATAGACATAATAAACACCGGAAACTTCAAAAGGGGAAAGGTTGGGAGGGAAGGAAGGGAAGAAGAAGAGATCTAAAATCAGTAACCTTAACCTCCACTTTAGGAAACAGCAAATAGAAATGTAAATTGAATTAAGTGTGAAAGAAAATAGAACCTAGGGTTACCACACTCACTTTGACAGAGGGAAAGTTAAGCTTGGGAAATGAGCCATACAGAAACTTCTTACTTTTTGTTCTCAAATACCTAGTGGTAATTTAGAAAACCTGTGACATAGCTTTATTTTCTCTACTCCCTCTTATCATATGTTTACTTTATCTTATGTAAAGTATAGATTTAATGACCATGAAGTAACGCGCAATTCGCTTTTTCGCTTTTTCCTCTCCTCCCGCTTTCCACTTGTAAAATGTGGACTTACTGAGGCTAATCAGAGCCTCAGAGGAATGTAACTCTGTCTCCCGGTCTACCCTCCCTTTAATGATTCTTCTGCTTGCTCTTTCCGCTTTAAATACTGAAGTTCCCAAAACTCCCTACTGGAAAAAACACAAGTCACAGATGCTTTTGTGATTTCTATTTTTTCCTAGGTGCATCCTTAATTCTGGCTACATAAAACTCTGAAGATTGAGACTTACCTCAGTCAATTTTTGGTTTATAAAAGTAAGCAAAAAATAATAATAAGAGTACAAATTAGAGGAGAAATCCATGAAAGTGGAAAAAAAATGTGTAATCAGTAGAGAAATCAACAAAAAAATTGTGCTTATTTGAAAAGGTCAACAAAATATGTAAACAGCTAGCCAGGTTACCTATAACAAAAATGAATGCGGACACAAATTATTAATATCAGAAATAAAACAGGGAACATTATTACTAATGGCCCCATGGACATCATAAGTATAGTAGACGAATATTATAAACAATTTTATAACAACAAAGTTAATAGCCTGGGTAAAATGAATGAATATTTCGAAAGACGCAATCTACCAAAAGTGAAACAGGAAATAGATAATCTATATATAGTCATAGTTATCAAATAATCAAATGAAGAATTTAAAACCTGTAACAGAGACCACCAGTTTCAGATGGCTTCACTGGTAGAGTCTGCCGAATAGGTAGGGAAGAAATGACACCAAATTTCTACAACATTTTCTAGATAATATAAGCATAAGGAATGCATCCTAACTTATTCTCTAAGACAAGCATTACACTATAACTAAACCAGGCAAAACCTTGTAAGGAAGAAAAACTACTTAATGGTATCTCTCATGAACATGAAGTCTCATGAGAGATACTTTATTGTCTCTGCTCCCTCTTATTATATGTTTAATATTTGTTGATATCTCTCATGAAGATGAAGTCTCGTGAGAGATTCGACAAATATTAAACAGAATTTAACAATCAACAAAATGTTAGCAAATCAAATTCCACAATATACAGAAATAATTATTCACCACAACTAAGACAAATTTATTGCAGATATACATGGTTGTTCCACATTTTAAAATAATTTATGTAAATGATCTTATCAACAAGTTAAAATACAAAATATATAATTACATAAATAGGGAAAATTACAAAAGGTAACACTCTACATGGCAAAGCCTCTCAGCAAACTAAGTATAATGGGAAGATTCACCAATTTGATAAAGAACAAGTTTTTCACAGTAAAGGTAACTCACAGAGAGTGATGCTATCAAAATGACAGATCAGGAAGGCACAAGGCCTCATTTTCCTATTCAAACCTCAAATAAACCAACTTGGAGGCCGGGTTAGCTTTCTGGGAACTCTAAAAACCGATTAAGAGATGTACCAACCAAGTGACTATTTAATCAAGAAAAGGCCAGGCTCCAAATGGAAGAACATGTGGGGCACTTTGCTTGCCCTTGTTCTACCACCTCCATGGCATCTGCAGCACAGGTGGGAGAAAGCTGACCAATTCCTGATCCCTCTCTCAGAATAAAGTGAAAAGAAAAGAACTTGCTTGCAGTGTTTTCACTTGACTTGGGGGTGTCCAGCCATATTGCCTCACCTGACATAGAGCACTGACAGTCCTAGTTACATAGTTTATATATCAGATTGGAAGCCGCTAAAGCAATTGTATTTTAAGTTCCATAACACAAGAGAGCTGCTGGAGCACTTCAGACTGTTAGGTGCCTGTGGGCATGAGATTACAAGCACAGAAATAAACTGTAATAGCTAATACTCCAAGAGGAAGCAAGGGTGACACTTCTCAGGAAATTAAGACATTTAGAAGTGTTGTTCTAATGAAGAAATTGTGTGTTTGGGAGAGCAAAGCACACGCACAGTCCCAGAGAAGAAGAACTCCCCAAAAAGACCTGGGAGAAACTTGAGTCTTCAAATCAGTCTAATTAATGTAGGCATTTTCATGCAAAAACCCAATCTGCTAAAATTGTGTTCTGTGCAGGGAAATGTGTGAGGGGAGAAGAAAAGACACACACGCAATACCTTTAAGAGTAAACAACCTTACCCACATTCATGGCAATGCAGGTATAATAACCAAATGATATAAAAAAACAAATTGATATAATAAAAAATTGCAGTGAAAGGGGTGAAGGGAAAATGTATATATTTACACTCACCAGACTATGGAGGACTCATCACCAGACCAGGAGGCAACAGCCTATGCTCCAGAGTCGGCCGCCTGTCCGTCCACAGACAAGCAGAGATCTCATGAAGCTTCAGTGTGGTCTGGGATTCTAGCTCTTTTTGTAACGAGCTGTTTGGCATGAGGCCCAGTCACGAGGGTCCTTCATGACTAGGCTCAAGGAACACAAAAGGTCAACTTGTTTTGGGGATTATCTGTTGTTTCTCATGAACTAACTTATAGGAACAGATTGAAATAGAGATTTCTCTGAAACAGTGCTGGATGAATGCCTCAAGGGGCTCACACAGCCTGTTCCAGGACTTGGTGACCATTGCGTCCACGTTCGATTGAGTTCAAATTTAATATTTAACTTCTCCTCCACAAACTGGTAGACGTGGGTGTCTTTTCAAATAGTCAATTTTCAACAAAACATCAGAAGACATATGAAGAAGTGGGAAAATATGGCCAGTTCAAAGGAAAAATCTCTGTGGTTTTCCTTGCTGCCCTTGGACAGCAGAATGAACAAAGACCCTGAATGTTTTAGTTACGTCCGCAGCATGCCACAGATGTCATCGAGAGTGCAACCTAGTGTCTTATCCCTGTGGGCCTCTGACCCCCTGCTCTTCACCAGGCCAGGCTCCCAGCTCTGGCCCACAGTGCAGCTGCCCCATTCCCAGCTGAAGACTCCCGTTAGCAATGGCTCTGCATTTTTCTAAAGCGGAGCTCCCAGAGGTAATTGAAAGTCTCTTTGCCACTGCTGCTGCAGTAGTACTGCCCTTGCTCTCCTCGGGCTAGGGAGGGAACAAAAACCCTGATTGCTTAACTTGAACCTCCAGCATGCCACAGCCACCTTATAGAGAAAAGGACAGTCTGTCTTCTGTACAAATTCCCAATCCCCCATGTTTATCACCCGCCAGAGCCTCCCCAGCTTGGGCCTGCAACACAGCCACCCCATCCTGGGCTGATCATTCTGATTGGCGGCAGCTCTGCATTTCACTGGGCTGGAGCCCAAAGAGACAAGTGAAAGGCTCTCTGCTCTCTGCCATTGCCACAGCCAAGGCTTCCTTCCCTCATGCCCCCAAGCTGCGGAGGGGACATAAAGCCTGAGCTTTCGCCAGGGCCCAGGGGAGCAGCCTGGGAGTGCCAAGCTGAGATCTGCAACCAGCAGTTTAGTGGGAGAGAGTTCACACTCGCAGAGCACTAAAAGAAAGCATGGCTACAAATGCAAGGAGATACGGAGGAGCCACATGGATGAGCAAGAACGTACCTACCGGTCATCACAATTAAACGCCATTTACTGAATCACAGCCCAAACTTCAGTATCAAAAATCCTTTGCAAATATACTCCTCTGTGAAAAGGACCAGAATTTAGCCACAAATAAACACCCTGCATGTAGCCTCAGCTCTGTGAAAACATCCAGACAGAAAGTCAACCAACTATACTCAAATTACACTGCAGTTAAAGAAACATTAGCCCACATGTATGACAGAGAAACAGCACAAGGACTCTGGCAACTCTGAGAGACAGACTGCCTCCTTGATTCAAAACAAGCACACTAGCTCCCCAGAAAGGGTTCTTAACGAGAAAAAAATTGCTGAAATGACAGACTTAGAATTCAGAATCTGAATGGCAACAAAGATAAGATTCAGCAGAAAGCTGAAATCCATTCCAAGGAAATCAAGGAACCCAGTAAAACAATTAAAGAGATGAAAGATGAAATAGCCTTTAAAAACAAACAAAAACCAACAACAACCACAAAAACGCTGAATTGGTAGAGCTGAAAAAGTCACCACAAGAACTTCAGAACACAATTGGAAATATTAATAGCAGAGTAGCCCAAGCTGAGGAAAGAATCTCAGGGCTTAAAGACAGGTTCTTTGAGTTAAGTCAGTCCGGATAAAAAAGAAAAAAAGAAATTAAAAACATCAACAAAGCCCCCATAAAATAGGGGGTTGTTTAAAGAGACCAAATCTATGATTCATTAACATTCTTGAAAAAGAGAGAGAAAGGGATTTGAAAAACGTATTTGAGTATATTGCCTATGAAAAATGTCAAAACCTTACTAAAGAGGTCAACATACAAAATCAGGAAATTTAGCGAACCCCTGCAAGATACTGTACAAGACAGCAATTCCCAAGACAAATAGTGATCACCTTTTCCAACGTCAGTGTGAAAGAAAAAAAAAAAAATCTCACATGCAAGAGTGCCCATTAGGTTCAAAGTAAAGGGATGGGAAAAGACCTAGTAAGCAAATGGAAAGCAAAAAAGCAGGGTTGCTGTGCTTATTACAGTCAAAACTGCATTTAAACTAACAATAATCTAAAAGGACAAAGAGGGGTGTTAGATAATGATAAAGGGTCCAATTCAATAAGAAGACTTAACTATCCTAAATATATATGCACCAAACACTGGACCACCAAGACTCAAAGTAGAAGTTATTTGAGACTTTCGAAGAGACTTACATAACCACACAATAATAGTCAGAGATTTCCACACCCCATTGACCATATTGGACAGATTTCCTGCACCAGTTCTTTCTCATTTGTGTGGGCTGTGTTCCTTTAATCTTTCAAGGTGCTGTCCTTTGGATACAGCTTTTTGCTTTTATATTCTTTCACGCCTTTGAGGGTTTGGTTGTTATATAAGGTGGGTTCAGCAAAGTGGTTATATGTCTGAATGATTTCAGTGGGCTAGAGCTCAGCTCAGTAGTCTTAGGCTGCGTGCTCTAACCCTATGGGACTGAGATCAGGCCCGTAGCTTTTTTCTATATCCTTCGAGGTTAAGTATCTGTTGCACTGGAGGGAACACATCTTTCCCAGTCTGCTGGCAACAACACTTCAATAGGGGATGCCAGAAAAAGTGCTTCACTGCAGTGGTGGCAGCAGAATCTGCACTTGCGTGTGTGCCAGTGAAAGCAGGACAGCAGCACTGGTGGTAATGGGGCAGCAGCGCAGCAGGGTCCACAAACACCCACATGCTAGTGACAGCAGGGGAGTAGCAGCAATGTCTGCATGCATGCCCCAGTGGTGAGATCGTGGGCAGGTGCATGCTGGCAGAGGTTCATGTGCAGAACCTCTCCAATGGTAAGGTAAAGTTTGCCAGTGAAGGAGTTATAGCAGCAGCTGCCAGGAAGTGCCCTGGTTCAGCATCTGAGTCTGTGCTGCCAGCAGGTATGGCCAGACGTGTAACTGGGCAGAGGTTGGCAGACAGGGTTTTTTCAGATCGAAGGGGCTTTGTCCCATGGGCAAGACAACCCTGCTCTTCAAGTCTGACAGTCAATAAATGAGAGCGTGTTGAGCCTTGGGAGATGGGTATTCTTGGTTGTACTCAACTTCAGCTGCTCCCACACCAAACCCTCTGGGCTCTGAACAATCTGGAGTCCTGTGCTGCCAACTCTTTAAGAATATTTTCCTGGCAGCTCAAATGTCCACCTAGGTCATGGGATCTCCTGCAGCTAGGACCCCAGGGGTCTATGGCAAGAGTGGGCCACTCCATGGCTATTCAACTCACCCCTTCCCCAGGAGCTGCCATGGACCTCCGACATCTTAGCTGCATGGACACTTGAGCTGATAGGAAGAGCTGTTTGGAGAAGAGGCAGTGACAGAACTCTAGCCTGTATGAAGACCAAAGGTTTGGTGCAGAAATGATTGCAGTGGAGGATGTCCAGGGACACCCATCCCCCAGGGCTCACCGTGCTCTTCTAAGTGTTTTTGGTCTTTTTGGACAGAGAATGGTTGTCTCGCCAGGGGGACAGAGCTACTTTGCTCTGAGTAAACCCCAATCTGACAGCCTCTCCTGGGGTCAATGTGTGGCTGCGTCCACTTGCAGAGCAACCTCAGATGCTGAAAAGGCGTACTTCCTGGTGACTGCCACAATAACTTCTACACCAACACATCCTGTCTAACTATGGGGGAGCTTCAGCTGACAAGCCGCTGCCCATGCACTCCCACTCACAGCCTCTCACCATTTTTCCAGCATGCATTCACCTGGAGCCTCCCCTCCTGCTTTGAAAGTGTGTGTGCGCAGACTTTACCACCCTATTGTCACCAGCGTGCACGTACGTGGACCTCACCACTGCTGCCACCCCTATGCTGGTGTGCATGCACCTCACTATGTAACCACTGTTGATGGCACACACACACAGCCAGACACTGGCACATCACCACCACCAGCTTGAGTGTACAGGTGTGGTCTCTGCTGCCATTGGTGCACGTGCACAAGGGTGAAATCTGTTATCACTGTCCAGATGAAGCACTTTTTCTGGCAACCTTCATTGGAGTCTGGCTGCCAGCAGACTAGGAAGAGCTTGGCCATCCAGTGCAGCAGGTTCGTAATATAAATGGGCAAGAGAACAATGCCAGGGGCCTGATACCAGTTCTCCAGGATTAGAAGACGAAGCAGAGAAATATCAAGCTGAGGCTTGGCCCTGTGAAATCATCAATAAACAAAGCCAGTCAATTAAACCCAACTTACACCATATTCAAACCCTTAAGGACATCAAAGAATATAAAAGAAAAGAAAAAAAAAAAAAAACAGCTCCATCTAAATAATCTAAGGGATGCAATAAAATGACATAGCACTATTCACAATAACTAGAATAGAATATATGAAATCAACCATCTCAGTTGAAGCCAGAAATAGAGATGCAGTTATAAAAGAAAGACTTACGGATACTTCTCTTGGCTGACAGCTTACAACCCAGTGAACTGTATGGGAGGCCAATGAGGTTTTTAAGAATTTTATACAAGCAGAAATGCTATTAGCTTGGACTGAAGGAGTCAGAGATGGGACGAATTTTTAAAAGCTGTCAGACCTCTATAATTCTATAGATAGGACAATGGAACTATGTAACTGCAAACATGCATTACTCAAGAAAATGAAAAAATATTAAGCCTAGTACCTATTGGTTATTTTTATTAATTCTCTCCCTACTAAGCTTGTACCTGAGTAACAAAATAATCTATTCAACAAACCCCCATGACACAGGTTTACTATATAACAAACCTGCACATGTACCCTTGAACTTAAAATAAAAGTTAACAAACACACACTAGGGCCTATTGAGGGAGAGCAGGGGAATGGGAGAGCATCAGGAAAAAATAACTAATGCATGCCAGGCTTAATACCTAGGTGATGGGTTGATAGGTGCAGTAAACCACCATGACACACATTTAGCTATGTAACAAACCCTCATATCCTACGCATGTACCCAGAATCTAAAATAAAATAAAAGTGAAAAAAAGAAAATGAAAAAAAAAGTCCAAAGGCAGTTCAGAGCTCAGCAGGGCGGCCATTACCAGCATGGACCCAGAGAGGACAGATTTGGGGGGCAAAAACATCTCCTCCTCAGTTCCAAAAGCTGAGCTACATGCTTGGTTTCAGAGGGCCAGATCAAGGCTGAAGGGTCAAGGTGGCCACCAAAGGTGAGGACTACCACTCTGCTAGGTCTGAAGAACAGAGCACTGAGCCAAAGAGAATTATTCTCAAGCCTTAAAATCTAATAGAATTTTCCCTTTTAGGTTTTAGATTTGTATTCGTGTTTCTGCTTTCTATGTATTACTTGATTTTTTGTAGAGATTTACTTTATCTATAATGTTTCTAAGGGTATCTTTCTGTATAGCTTTTAGTAGTTGTTCTAGGTATTATATAATATATATACAATTTATCTGCATTCTCATTTTACCAGTTCAAGTACAGATACCTGCCTTTTGTTCATATCACTTTATTCTCCCTCATGTATAACTGTCTAATATATTTCATCTACATACATTCAGAACCACATCAGACATTATAATTTTTCTTTCAACAATCAACCATAATTTGAAAACCTCAAGAGGGGTAGAAACATTTATTTCTCAGAGATTCATTTGCTGCATTCATTTTTCCTTCCTAATATATCAGTATTCTTGTTTAAAAATCATTTTCTTTCTGTAAAGAAACTTTTTAAATACTTTATTTTAAACTTCAAAATACATTATTTTAGGACATGTCTGTTGGCAACAAATTCCCAAGTTTACTTTCATCTGCAAGTGTCTTTATTTCCCTTTGATTTTTGAATGATAATATCCTCATGGTATAGGATTCTGGGTGGACAGTATTTTTGGCACTTGAAAAATATGTGTCACCTCCATTTTCTGTCTATGATTTCTGATGAAAAAATCTGTTGTTCATACAATTGTTTTCCTCCCACAGGTGAGCTATTCTTTAACTGTTGCTTTCAATAATTCTTCTTAGACTTTTTCAGATGTTTCACTATGATGAATTTTTATATGGATTATTTATTTGTCTTTATTCTGATTAGATTCATTCTCCTTTCTGAATCAAAAGATTTATTTTTTCCAGATTTAGAAAGTTTTCAGTCGTTATTACAAATTTGGCAAGTCTTCAGTCACTATTTAAAATTTGGGAAGTGTTTAGTCATTATTTGAATACTTTTAAAGGCCTGTCCATTTCCTTTACTCCTTTTGGAATTCTGGTAGCATGCATTTTAAATATTTTGCTATAGTCCCATAAGTCCCCAAGGGGCTCTCTCTCTCTCTCTCTCTCGCTCTCGCTCTCGCTCTCGCTCTCGCTCTCTCTCTCTCTTTTTATCTCATTTTACTTTTATTTCTGTATTTCAGATTAGGCAATTGGTATGATCACTAATTCTTTTCTTTGCCTCTCTGTCATGCTGTTGAGCCCATTCAAAGTTTTGTTTAGTTTTTGTTCATCAGATTTTAGAGATTGTCTTAGTTTATTTTGTGCTGGTGTAACAGAATACCACAGACTGGGTAATTTATAAACAATATAAATTGTTCTGGCTTACCCTTCTGGAGGCTGGGAAGTGTAAGTTAGAGGGGTTGCATCTGATGAGAGTCTTCTCCCTGCAACATAACATGGCAGGAAGTATCACATAGAGAGACATCACATGTGCATGAGAGAGAACAAGAGGGAACCAAATTCACTTTTACAGCAAATCCACTCTCATGATAATGAACCCACTTCATTGATAATGGTATCAATCCACTTAAGAAGGCAGAGTCCTCATGATCTAATTATCTCTTAAAGGTCTTGTAATGTTGGGATTCAGGGGAGCCTTTAGCTCCCCTGAGAGGAATTTTTTTAGGTTTTTGGTTTATTACTTACCCAAGAATGGGAGAGGAGACCACGGTGCAGTGCACTTGTAAAGTAAATACCGGAACCCAAAACAGTGTTTGCAGAAAGTGACTTATTTAGGTAGAGAAAGAGAAAAAGGAGAGGAAGAGAGAAAACTTCCATGAGAGAGAGTGTGTGGAAGGGGACCCCAGAGGGGAAATTTATCCAGATGAGAGAGATAGGGACTTTTAACCTGGGAGGAATTTTTACCCTTTTTACGTTTCCTGGCCAATGAAGAGTTTTAAAACTTTTGCTGGAGTGATTGACTTTTGACCCTTTTCTGCTTCATCGAAAATTAAAACAGAAACTGTTAAATTTCCCAGATGGAGAGAGATGGGATGGGGGCATGGTGCCGGGAAGCTTTTGCCCCTTAAACTTAAGGCCCCCTTGTGGACCTGGACAGAGAACATATTCCCTTATTTTTTCCTTTGAAGAGGAAAGTTTAATTTTTGTTGGAACATGGGTGTTGATTGCTTTTTAACTACGTTTTCTGAACTGGGGCATAGAAAGGGCCCGGCAGTTGAGGTTTTTTTAGAGGGGAGCCTCTTAGGGTGCAGGTTGATTTAGAAGTTTATGATAGAGCCCATGAGCCAAGGACATTTGAGGTTTTAACGGTAGGATTATTTGTGACCTTATGGTTTTAGAAGAAATGAATGTGACAAGGTGGTTAGATGAGAGGCCCAGAGGCCTACAAATATAGAATGGTTATAAACGAGGCTAGAAGAGAATAGAGCTAGGATGGTTAGTTGTTAATCAAGCTTTACAATACTGTTTTTTGAAGGTTTTTAGCCCTGTGTTTGATTGATTCCTGAGTTTTTTAACTTTGTTTAAAACAGCACTTAAGGCCGGGCGCGGTGGCTCAAGCCTGTAATCCCAGCACTTTGGGAGACTGAGACGGGTGGATCGCGAGGTCAAGAGATCGAGACCATCCTGGTCAACATGGTGAAACCCCGACTCTACTAAAAATGCAAAACATTAGCTGGGCATGGTGGCGCGTGCCTGTAATCCCAGCTACTCAGGAGGCTGATGCAGGAGAATTGCTTCAACCCAGGAGTCAGAGGTTGCGGAGCCGAGATCGCGCCATTGCACTCCAGCCTGGGTAACAAGAGCAAAACTCTGTCTCAAAAAAAAAAAAAAAAAAAAAAAAAAAAAAAAAAAAAGGCAGCACTTAACTGGTTTACAAAGTAGCAGCATTTTTCCTAGAAAGAGACAGATTTCCTTTTCCCCATGAAAAGGATAATTGGAGTTTGAGAATCATTTTGGTTGGGCCAACTTTTCCTCCTACTACATGTAGGGTGCAGAGCTGGGGCATCTGGGTAACCTAAGATGCCCTGGCCATTTTGGCCCTTTCTGGCTCCTGCTGGGGTACAGGAGCTGAGGAGCCCTGATTGGCATTGGTGGAGGTAGTTGCCACAGGGAGTTTTACATGTGGAGGTAGTTTTGAGGAGGGCTGAATAGGGTACGGGGTACAGGTCTGACAGAGCTGAGGCTTATTCCTTAGGGACAAGAAAAGTTGCACATAGGGGACCTTAAACCCTTTACCCTTACTTTTACAATACAGGTTTAATTGTAGAATAGTGCTATAATTTATACTTTCCTTTGGAGGCCAGGTTTTTTTTTTTTACTTGGCAGGGGGCAATTTGGACAGGCTGTTTGGCAGAGGAAAATGAACCGCTTTTTTTTAAAGGGTTGTGTGTCAAATTGGCTTTAATTTTTTAGTATACGCTTTTTTTTTTTTTTTTTTTTTTTTTTGAGACGGAGTTTCGCTCTTGTTTCCCAGGCTGGAGTGCAATGGCACGATCCCGGCTCACCGCAACCTCCGCCTCCTGGGTTCAGGCAATTATCCTGCCTCAGCCTCCTGAGTAACTGGGATTACAGGCACGTACCACCATGCCCAGCTAATGTTTTGTATTTTTAGTAGAGACGGGGTTTCACCATGTTGACCAGGACGGTCTCGATCTCTTGACCTCGTGATCCACCCGCCTCGGCCTCCCAAAGTGCTGGGATTACAGGCTTGAGCCACCGCGCCCGGCCAGTATACACTTTAATGGGGACTTAATCTTGGGAAGATTGGCACCCATCTGAAATTGAACCCAAGGAATGCCAGCATTCCCGGTTAATAATTACAGCCGCTTGACCAGAGGCATCTCCCAGGTAAGATACTGGTAATGGAGTGTTTTTCAGGTAGTATTTTGAATTTTTGGTGCCCAAGATGCATGATTACTTTGAGGGGGGAGCCTTTCATGTACTGGATTTGAACTACGCCTACCAGCGTTGTGGGACCGCTAATGCTTACTGGTTGCATGCCTTTGGTGACCGTTATAGAGGCATGAAGGGCTGCTGGGTTGAGTAGTTTGTACTAAGGAGTCCTTGGAAAGTAAGGCTTAGGATATGGGTACCAATATTCCCCAGCAAAAGTTTAATTTATACAGCCCAATTTGTAAAACTGCCCCAGAAGGGTAAACTTTTAGGGAGGGGCCGTTGGAGCACACAGTTAAAAGAAGGCAGGCCAGGTGTGGCTGAGGCTGGAACAACACCCTTACGACCCAGGTCTTCTTTTTTTTTTTTTTTTTTTTTTTGTAACCCATTTTCCACTGTAGGAAAATGCCCTTAGGGATGTGAGATCTGCCATTAACTATTTGGGCCCTAGAGTCGGTTTAACTATGATTTTTTAGATGGAAAAATTTTGCCGTGGAGAGAGAGCCAATTTTAAGCAAGACAAATTATACACCAAACACCAAGTTCCATAGCCTTTAGCATTTGAATTTTCCAAAAGGGTTTTTCAATAGAAGACTGACTTCCCTGGGGATTTAAACCAGCAACCTTGCAGTTGCAGATCCTATGCCTTAACTAGCTGTGCCAGCAAGCCACTTGCGTTCAGGTAATGCAGAAACCTTTTTAAATCTGTATTTGAATGAGAATGCGGCACGCTGAGGCGGTGTGGCGGGCAGAAAGTGGGGCAGAAAGTGGCTAGCAGCTGTTTTTTTTTTTTCCTCTTAGCCAGCACGCCAAGAGAAAAAAAATCACTTGCCACTGGGAGTTTAAAGGCCACTTTTGCAGCCTCTGTTGGGCTGGCCTTGAGTTTTGGGAACCCTGCCCTGCCCCCCGCAGCTTTTGTTTTGCCATGTTGACCCTGCCAGAACCATGTGCAGACTCGGGCCACTTTTTGAGCCACTGCACACACAGGGACCCGTGGCCAGCAGATGAATGCCCCAAGGGAGCCTGTTCACACAGCTGCCTGCAACTGGAGACCCCGGAGAAGCTTGCTAGAACCATGTGCCAGGCTGCCCGTCCCAGTCCCATGCAGGCTTCGGTTTTACACAGGCTTGGGCTATACCCCATCCCTTTCCTGATGCATTTCTCGGCAGACTGCAGTTTGCTGCAAGCACTCAGGCCCACCGTGCTGAGCTGCGGGCGGTCCCAGTTTCCAGCTTAGCAAGGAGCAAAAGACCCAGAGGGAGTGCTTGCTTGGCCTCCTCAGGGGTCCAATCGCCATGGCACATTGGTGTGCACCCAGCAACTGCTGCTAGTGTTTGCCTGCCCCACCTCCCACAGGTTTTTGTTCCAGACATGATGGCCAAAGGACTGAGAAGGAGAGGGAATGCAGAGAGAGAGCTTGGAGGAAAAAACTATGTCTTTAATTCTGGCTGGCCCGCGCCACAGCTCCAGTGTTCTTAAAGACACAGGACAGAATGGGGCCGGTTTTACTTACTGTTTGAAGTCTTCTTCTCCTGGCTGGCCCACCAAATGTAATGCTGGGATTCAGGGGAGCCCTTGGCTCCCCTGAGAGGATGTATTTCCAGGTTTTTGGTTTATTGCTTCTCCAAGAACGGGAGAGGAAACCACGGTGCAGTGTGCTCATAAAGTAAATACCCCACCCCAAAACACTGTTTGCAGAAAGTGATTTATTTAGGTAGAGAAAGAGAAAAAGGAGAGGAAGAGAGAAAGCTTCCAGGAAAGGCAGAGTATGTGGAAGGGCACCCCAGGGGGGAAATCCACACAGATGAGGGAGACAGGGATTTTTAACCTGGGAGGAATTCCCACCTTCTCCAAGTTCCCTGGTCAATGAAAAGAGTTCCCTTAAATTTCCACTGGAGTGGATTGACTGTTGACCCTTTCCTGCGCCTGGGAAAATTAAAACGGAACCATTAAATCTCCCGGATGGAGAGAGATGGGAGGGGGGCATGGTGCTGGGTAGTTTTTCTCTTAAAACTCCGCCCTCTTGTGGACCCGGAAAGAGAACACATTCCCTCAGTCTCGCCTCTTGACTCTATTTCACTGGGTATTAATTTTCAAAACATTAACTTTGGAGGATACATTCAAACTATAGCACAGTTAACACAATTTTTATTGGCTGCTTCTTATATCTTCTCTTTTTAAGTTTAAAAATTCTATTTCTTTGGTGGAACTTTGTATTTTGTCATTTGTTCAAAACACTTTAGTAAGTGCTCATTGAAGTATTTTATTATTGCTGTGTTAGAGTCTCTGTCAGATAATACTAACATCTCATTTTTCTTGGTGATGTCAACCATTGCTTGTCTTTTTTTTTTGTTCATTGTGCAATCTATAGCAGCCCAGATTAGGGATTTCATATCTGTAAAATGTTGGCCATATTGGAACCCTAATGAAAAAAAAAAAAAAAGGCTGTGCTGATAATTTCTCTTTATTTTTACTTTGTTTCTGCGTGTCTGCTATCTTAAGCCACTATAATATATGTAACTGAAATATTTATTACATTTTTAAAAAATTTTTCATTTTTTAAGAGACAGTATCTCATTGTCACCCATGCTAGAGTACAGTGGCACAATCATAACCCACTGCAACTATGAACTACTGGGCTCAAGCAATGCTCCTCTCTCACCCTGCAGAGTAGCTAGAGCTACAGGCGCATGCAACCACACCATCTGTTTTTCAGTTTTGTAGAGATGGGGTCTCACTGTGTTGCCCAGGCTGGACTTGAATTCTTCACCTTCAAGGAATCTTTCTGACTTGGCCTCCCAAAGGGCTGGGATTACATGCATGAGCCACAGCAACAAGTGACATTTGTTTAATAGTGTTTTATGGTGCCAATTTTAAATGTTTAGAAGTTGAAAATAATATTTTATACTTTCATTCCAGGAGAAGTTTCTAACTTCCACTGTGCATGTATGCATATGTATATGTATGTGTTTATGTGTGTACATATATAATCAAAATGTATATATATACATAACATACATTATATAACACATATAAAACTGTTATTTACTATATATCTACATATGTAGTAAGATATCTTATTATACATGTCATTATAGATATGCATAGTACACTACAGTAGATTAATCTATATACTATATATGCAAGATATATATATATATGCTAGAAATGTGTAAATTCAGCAATGCTCTCTTAACTGTGTTGTTGCTTCTTATATGATAGTAATTAACTCCAGAAATAATGTCAGAGACAAATAATTTGTGATACAGATGAAAAATAAGTCCCCACCTTAGCTTATGGCCTAGGCCTATCAGCTAGACACTGATAAGAAATGATTATGAAATGATATTAGCTGAAGAATAATATGTTAATGTTTAATGAGAAATCGTGATGTAATAAAATGGCAAGACAGTTCTTGCCAAAAGCGAATAATTTCCTCTAGGGTTAAAGAATTCAGTCATGCTTAACTAATAATGCCATACTTAAACTGAATCTTACTGATAGTAAAGCAAATTAACACAAACACCTTTCATTGAAAGTGTTCTTTGCAGTTTATTCATGTCATCTTGTAATTATCTTTAAATGTTTATTTAAACCTTTACACAAAAATCAATGAGCTTACTTTTGCAAGACACATACATCTAATGTTTGGTGTTTTGATGCTTTCCAGCCTATGCAATACCCATCAGCCATGTATTTGTGTAATATTATTTGAGGTTGAGTTTAAAATTTCAAAGCACATGTTTCCTAGGAGTGAATCCTTAACATACGATGACTATATGACTAGAAAATGTTTTAACCACCATTTGTAACAACGGTATCCCCAAAAAAGGTCAATTTTATACACCAAGAGAATAGCTATTATATTCCTTGTCCACTATTCTCATCTTCCTCTGACTTTTTGCCAAATAGCTGCAAGCTGTTAAAGGAGGCTAAGTTATCTCTTCCCACTGTTACCTACTCGCATTATGAAAGCAGGAGAAGACTCCAAACTTTATAAATGCAGAATTTAACATCTACTTTTAATGTCAAAATATTCACCTGGTCAGTACATCTAGTTGACATATGCCAGAGTGTATCACACTTTATTTTTTATATTCTTGGTCAAAGATGCATATTTCTAAGTAAAGAATGGCCTAAAATCACCTCAACCTATAGCTTTTCCACTGAATGTTCATTGAGTTTCTAACGTTTAACTTCAGGAGGTAATGTAATAACGTGAAAGTAAAAAGACCAATAAAACTATCTCAAAATGCTTCACTTATGCATTTATGCACTGTAATGTTATCAACTAAATTTAACGTGACTTTAGAGATGTAATTTTAGCTTTTTCAACACTAGGATGACTAATGCAAAGAGGAATTGTAGAAAACATAAAATGGAGTAACAAAAGATTTTGGAATAACTATATAAAACAATTTCACATGTTAATGACTAAAGACTCCAATAATTAGTAATACTGACAACGTTTACTGTTTACTAGGTGCTTGCTGTAGAATTATCTAATTCTTACCACAAACTCATAAATCAGAAATTATTTTCCCATTTTAAATGAAGAAACTTTATGTAAGTTATTGCCCTAGTCTAAGTTTACCCATCTAATGAACTATTTTAAAACTTGTGTTCTTTGCTACTACTCTCTAACAACCTTCTCTGAAACAACTACGTTAGTTATGTACTTTAAAGCACTAATGCAGACAAGACTCTCGTTTTCTTCAAGATTCCTATCACCCTCAAACATCGAGTCCAATTGATCTCTGCTGAGTATGTTGATAAAACCAAACTGCACAGCACATTGTTCTGACTGGAAACTCTGATAGCTTTTAATAGAAACTGTAATGAGTGAGTTATTATGTTTCTTCACCTTTATTGAAGTATACCCCTTATTATTTGTTCATTAAGAAATAGCTGTCATTGATGGACAGGACTGCATATGGATGATACTACATGCAAGAGGGCTAATAAAGCTTCACTGAGTGCAGTAGTCATAAACCACAAAAAATAAGGCAGATTGTGATGGTTAATATTAGGTGTCAACTTGATTGCATTGAAGAATGCCTAGATAGCCAGTAAAGCATTGTTTCTGGGTGTGTCTGTGAAGGTGTTGCCAGAGGAGATTAACCCTGGAGTCAGTGGACTGGGAGAGGAAGCCACATGCAAAATGTGGTTGGGCACCATCCAATTGGCTGCCAGTCCAGTTAGAACAAAGCAGGAGGAAGAAGGTGGGATAAACTGATTTGCTGAGTCTGCTGGCTTTTATCTGTCCCCTGTGTTGGATGCTTTCATCCATTCCTCCTGCTCTTGAACATCAGACTCCACAATCTTTGGTCTTTGGACACTTGGACTTATGCCAGTGTTTTGCTGGAGGCTCTCAGGCCTTCAGCCACAGACTGAAGGCTGGACTTTTGGCTTCCCTGCTTTTAAGGCTTTTGGCCTCTGTCTTCTTTCTTCCTCAGCTTGCAGATAGCCTATCGTGGATATTTGCTTTGTGATCCTGTGAGCCAATTCTCCTTAATAAACTCCCTTTCATATATACATATATCTTATTAGTTCTATCCCTCTGGAGAACCCTAATACACAGATTAATTAGAAAAATTAAATCACTGGTAGTTAGTTACATTATGGACTATTTCCTTTATTCTCATATTATTTATGATTACTGTCAAATACATAGTGCCTCAGAGACCCATAAAAGTACAGTTATGTAAATCCTAATCTGGTACATCAAAAATAGTTTGACTATTAACACTTGAATATCAATTCTTAGAAAAAAATAATGAAAACATTATAATGAAAGTATAATGCATGTTTTTGTATCTGATTTTTAAAAATATATTGTCAATATTCTTTTCCTGTAAAAGGTCATTTTTGGACATTTCAACATAGCTATAAAGACATAAAGGTAGTTAATGATGGTGGTAAAATTTAATGCAAAGTTTTAAAGAAATTTATATTTACCAGATGTTAAGATTTTATGAAGACTTCAAGAAAGATACTGGCCAGGCATGTTGCCTCACACCTGTAAATCCCAGAACTTTGGGAGGTTGAGGCAGGACTGCTTGAGGCCAGGATTTCAAGACCAGCATAGGGAACATAGAGAGATTCCATCTCTACAAATAATCAAAAATTAACTAGGTGTGGTGTCACATGCCCATTGTTCCAGCCACTCAGGCTAAGGTAGGAGGAACGATTGAGCCTGGGAGGTCCAGGCTTCAGTGAACTATAATCACAACACTGCACTCCAGCTTGGGCAAGAAAACAAGATCCTGTCTAAAAAAATAAAGTAAATAAAAAATAAAAGATACATGCCATGTTAATTTTGATAATTCAACCTCTGATTTTCTGTGGTTAATGTTATTCATTGTTTCTTATTTAAAATCATTCCTTTCCATTTAAAGTAGCCATATCCTTCCTAAACAAGTAAGAGGTTTAAAAAATAATAATTCCTGGATTAGTAATTTTACTTCTAAAAACGTATTATTTGAATATTGCCTGAAAACATCATAAACACACACATATACATTTTTAATCACGAAATTGTTTATGAAAGAAAAACTGTACCCCAAAATAGGCAAAATATATACATACAAAGCATCAACTAGATGAGATCTTATACAGCAACCTACAACTACGTATACAAAGAATTTGCAACATCATGAAAAATGATCAGAAATAATTTTAAGTATTTAAAAGTAAAGAGTATATTTCATGTATAGTGTAATCTGAACTATGAATATATAACACTATAATAAAATACAGTAAAATTACGTTTTTTCAAAAAACTCAAGAATTTAAAAGTATTTTCATTTGAATGGATGCAAAACTTTTCACTAATATTTTTGTCATTCCTAGATTAAAATAAACGTGTGCTAAAATAGTCAACATAACAAAACAAAAAAAAATCTTTAGGTTGAGAATGGCTCTAATCCAAATATGATAAAGCTTATCTTCATATTGAATTTTATAACTTCTAGTGATACTTACTTTTCTCTAATATCATAACTTTTTAACAATTAAGCTTACTTCTATTATGTAAAACATCATAATTGTTGATCCATTTTATAAATTGCTCTTATCAGATTGTTATTAATAATCTGATATATATCAATTAACCTTGAAACACATACGTGATTTCATAATTCCCTAACTTATACAATATTAATAAAACGTGTGTGTGTGTGTGTGTGTGTGTATATATATATATATATATATACATATATATATATATATATATATGTAGTTGTTTTTTTTTTTTTTTTTTTCTAAGACAAGGTCTTGCTCTGTGGCCCAGGCTGGAGTGCAGTGTCACTATCTCTGCTCACTGCCACCTTGGGCTCCTGGGCTCAAGCAATTCTCGTGCCTCAACCTTCTGAATAGCTGAGACTGCAGGCGTGCACCACCATACCGGGGCAATTTTTGTATTTTTATTAGATGGGGTTTTGCCATGTTGGCCAGGCTGATCAACATGAGCTCCTGGCCTCAAGTGATCTGCCCACCTGGGCCTCCAAAAGTGCTGGGATTACAGGCATGAGCTACCATGCCTGACAATACATACTTTTAAATACAGATTTGGAATGATGCAAAATATATATTTTTCTCTGTAAACAAAGTTACAAAGTATCCCAGGCTATTCTAATAAAACTTCTGCAATATTTACTAATGGTAGACTTTAGAGTCACCATGATTTGTGCTCAAATATAGGCTCTGTTACTTACTCGTTGTGGGATTATGAGCCTATAAAAATAGATAATGTAGTCAAACTCTCAAGTTTGCTATTTATAATTAAATAAAACATTGCATCTGAATTGCCTATGTATTAAAATTCAGTAAGGCAACAATCGATGGAGTATATCATCATCATTATCTTCATCATCATCAATACTATGTTTAGATTTGTTACTTAAAATTGGACTCCTTAAACTTAGAGAAAAGAGAAGACACAAATTAAATATCCAAAGAGAAGATATGTATCTCTACATGCCGTGAAGTTAATGTAGCTACAGTTATTTTTAATAACTTTGTTTTTTTAACCTTTATACTGGAGTTGTAAGTGATTTATACACCATTGTTACAGAATTATTCTGAATTTGACTATATATTAGCCTCCATCAGTGAATTTTATACAGTCATGTTTTCATCTTACTAATTAGTAGCTTCATATTTAAGCTGTAAGAACTCTCTTTAACTTATCCAGTAAGGTAGGCCTAGCAAAGAGGAACTCCCACAGCTTTGTTTTGTCTAGGAAACTCTATGTTTTGTTCCTGAATTGTTTCAGTTTCTTATAGATTCTGGATATTAGACTTTTCTTAGATGCATAGTTTGTGAATATTTTCTCCCATTATTTAGGTTGTCTGTTTAATCTGTTGATAGTTTCCTCTGTTGGGCAGAACCTCTTTACTTTAATTAGGTCCCACTTGTCAAATTTTGTTTTTGTCATAATTGCTTTTAAAGACTTAATCATAAATTCTTTGCCAAGATTGATATTCAGAATGGTTTTCTCCTGAGTTTTCTTTTAGGTCTTACATTTAAGTTTTTAATCCATCTTGAATTAATCTTTGCATATGATGAATGGAAAGGGTTTAGCATCAATTTTCTGTATATAACTAGCCAGTTATCCCAGCACCATTTATTGAATATGGAGCCTTTTGCCCATCATGTGTTATTGCCAAATTTGCTGAAGATCAGGTGGTTGGTAGATGTATAGCTTAATTTCTGGATTCTATAAAATTTTCCATTGGTCTACGTGTCTATGTGCTGATTCAGTACCATGATGTTTTGGTTATTGTAGCCTTGTAGCATAGTTTGAAGTTTGGTAGTGTGAAGCCTCTGTCTTTGCCCTTTTTCCTTACAATTGCTTTGGCTATCTGCACTTTTTATTTGGTGGTGGGGTTCCGTATAAAGTTTAGAATAAATTTTTCCAAGACTGTGAAAAATTATATTGGTACTTGGATGGAAATAACATTGGATCTGTAAATTTATTTGGGCAGTATGGCCATTTAAGCAATATTGATGCTTTCTATATGTGAGCATGTAATGTTTTTCTATTTCTTTGTGTCATATCTGATTTCCTTTGGCAGTGTTTTATAATTCCTATTGTAGATATATTTCACCTCCTTGGTAAGCTATACTCATAGTTATTTTGTTCTTGTTCTTTTTTTTTATTTTACAGTTTTTCCCATCAAAAGGTATAATCTATTTTCCCTTCTTTTGACTCTTAACCAGCATTGTGACTTGCTTTGGCCAATAGAACGCACGATAAGTAACTATGTACACGCTCTGAGCCTGAGCTATAAGTTTCCTAGGCTTCTATGTGTTCCCTGAAAACTTGCCCAGTTGCCTTGTGAACAAGTCTGTGAATATGGCTGCTCAAGGATGAGAGCCGACATGGAGCAAAGATCGACTGTTCCAGGTCAGAGTTTCCTAAACCATACAGCCCCCAGTCAACCCAACAGCTGGCCGTGATGCTAAG
Source organism: Saimiri boliviensis (assembly GCF_048565385.1). Classification (NCBI taxonomy): domain Eukaryota; kingdom Metazoa; phylum Chordata; class Mammalia; order Primates; family Cebidae; genus Saimiri; species Saimiri boliviensis. The sequence goes on along the minus strand of NC_133470.1, from coordinate 75,426,294 downwards.
GATGAACCCACAGGGAACCAACTGAAAAAAACCTAACTGATATACTACAAAATTTAAGTATTTCCGTGTTTAGTTATTCCTGCTCATATATCTCAAGAGATTCACAGTAAGATGACCTCTGTTGTGTGAAAACATGTTCCATTTGCTTATAAGCCAATGCCTTTTGTCTAGAGGGATCCCTGTGGTTAGGGGGATCTCTAAATGTTGCTGTTGTTGTTTGTCCTAAGAAACATTCAGGCTAAAGGCAAACTGGTAGTAATAGAGATTAATCTAGGATATCTGGTAGTGGAAGTGTCCCCTTATTGTACCTCGAAGGAGCTTTAGCTAGGGCGTAAAGAAAGCACTATGAAAGGAAATACTGTTTGTGGGTAAACCTTGCCAAAATAAGTAGAAAGAAGACAAGACACCTGTTAAACTCATCACTTAGCATTAAATAGCTACAAACACGCTGATTGACAAAATTCAACTGCCTTTTTTGAGTTTAAGTTGGTTTTTGAACACAGTTAAAGTATTGTTTTAAGGCACGGCTTACATATATATCATAAAAAAGAAATCATGGGGACTTAACTCCACAAGAAGCAAGAGAGATTTTACACTTTAATGTCGAATAATAATTATAACAAAAATTAAGTCAAAGCACACTTGACAATATTTATTTTCCACCTAATTATTACATTTTCATCAAATAAATTAGGCCTAGAAAGCATAACATAATAGATGTAAAATATTTCTCTTAGGAAAACATAAGTTGGTCTTCAAAACTGAATTAAGTATCAAAAACGGTATTTATGCTTCAGTAGTCACATAAAACTTCAGCCAAAAAGAATAATGATGCTTAAATAAAACCCAAAATAATTTGAAGATATTAGATGCCCTGATAACACTTTGAGAGAGCCATACTCTATCTGGTTTCTGATATTAGGCTATAACATTTTTCAGAAGACCCACTGATTATAAAAAGAATCAAAACTAATGAAAATGAAAATGATGGTGGAACCATTTGATTTAGAATAGTAACACATTGTCAGACACTAAATGTAATATAATTACATTAGAGGTTTTAAAAAAGACACAACATTCATTACACTGGTTCTGAAACGCTCGTGCTTCAATATGTTAATATAAAGAAATTTGGTTTAATAGAAGAGTATTTCCTGGTGCAGAATCCTCAGCATTAACTGTTCCAGAAAGAGGCTGCTCTCTTCAAGAAGAAAGTAAGCTTTTGTCACTACCCTCTAAATATATTACTTTCATATATATGCTTTCTAAAGCATGGATAAATGAGAACAAGTCCAGAACCAAGAGTTCTTCAGCTTTTGTAAAGTACCACCTGCATTGGAATTATCTTGCATGCTATTTAAAAATGAGTATTCTATTTCTATTCAAAGAAGACAATCAAATAAACAGGTAATAGATCGTTTAGAGACTGAGATAAGCTTTGCAGTGTTGATGACCAACAAAAGATTAATATCTAATGCATGCAAATAATTCTCCCAAATCCACCTTAAAAAGAAAGTCCAACAGAAAACACAAAAAAGCAAGTAATATGAATAAATCATTCATCATTTGATCACTAGGTGCCTAGTGCAATGCTTGGCACAAAATAGTTAATATTGAGTGAATGGAAGGGTCACATAAATGACCAACAATTATGTGAAAATGTGGTAAACCTCATCAGTAATTGAAAAGGTGAAATGTAAACTAACGCATGTGCTATATTAGAATTACTAGGAGAAAAAATGGAAAGTCAACTAATTTCAAATGTTGGTAGAGGTTGGGGAACAACAATCCTTACTATATAGTCATTGGAAATTAAAACTGCTGTGGCCATTTTGGAAGTCATTATCACAATACTTAGTACAACTGAGGATTCTTATGATTGAATAACGCTATGCCTGGGGGAAATATTTAAAAAGAAATAAACTTCTGCCAGGAGCACAAAGAGCTATGCATTAGCTTGTTCAATTAGTTAAAAAAAAAAATAACAGAGAAGTAATTTGTGGTAACAGAGATAGAGACAACACAGATGCCCATCTATAGCAGAATGAATGCATGAAGTGTTTATACGATGGAATGTAATGCACTTTAAAACTGCACAAGGAAGCGTGCATACATTTTACAATAATATTAAGTGGAAAAAGTAACACATGAAATGAAAATAACTGCAGAATACAATTTGAGAAAACATACACAACCAATATTTCATATTTTCACAGCTCCATCTCTCCGTCTCTGATTAGTCTCTCTCTTTCTATCTCAATCTCTATTTCCATCTTTCTTGTCTATCTAGAGTACGTAGAGAGGGTGTTCAAGATGGATTGACGGAACACATATGAAATACATGAGACTCAGTGTCTATGGGAGAAATGAAGAAAGACTGGAGAAGGATGAAAAATAAGACCAATTAAAATTCGGTTGAAACAAATAAAGGGATGTCTTGGTGACAATGATCTGTGAACTGAGCATGAATGACATAATTCTGCACTCTGGAGTTAAGAGAGGGGAAAGCATATTCCTGGATCTTAACACATGTCTTTCTAATATACTCTTCAAGTTACTTTGATGTCTACTAAAATTTATAAATAACTGTCATACCTTATGATTTCAATTTCATGCTAGCTGTTGGAACCACATAGTTTTCTGAGTTCTAGAGTTGCCCTTAATAATATGTATAAGAATACACACAGAGCAAAAGTAAAATTGGAGGCCTACATAACATAAATCTGAACATTAAATGTTATACTGTTAATGCTATATCTTCCTGCAGTGACAAGTAGTTTTGAAACAACCAAATGGAAAATACGTGTTTTCATCTATCAAGGCTTGAGTGTTTATTTCATACAGGGTGTGACGTGGTTAGGGGAAGAAAAGGAAGTTTGTTCAACCACATCTGGAATTGAGCTCAGTTTGGATTTTGTTGTTGCTATGGTTACTTTCATTGTACCACAAACTTCAAATTCTTCCAGCCGTGGGTCTGCTGCTACGTCTTGCTTAGTGTGAGTTCTAGAGTGTTGGAGAGTTTTGTCAATATGCCTGCTTCACTCTCAACTTTCAAAGGACCATAAATAAGTTACGTTGATTCTGCAGGAGTCTCTCTCTATGATCACACATCTTTCAGCAGTAGATTTCTGTGTCTGGTCACACAGAGTTAGGCTCGTGTAGCAAGAGACTTATTGGTTCTCTTAATCATATATAGGCCTTACATTTCTTTAAAACTGATTGCTTAATTATATTTCATTTTCTGAGTAAAATAAGACCATTTTTGAAACTCTCAACTTTCAGTTTGGTTCCCAAGAGACTTATTTACTTTTATTTTCTGAGAATTAGCCATAATAAAGTAAATATATATTTTCATAATTTACATTATATATATATATATATATATATCTAAAACATGTTATAGTATGTCTATGAGTTGAAAAATATTGGCAAAATTTTATACTAAGCATGTTGTATATGTAATACTGAATTCAAGGGACATTCTGGGTTACTTGTTTATATTCCTTCTATTGTTATTGGCTACTCAAATAACTTAGGTATAGAATGGCATAAATTTATCTTTAATAAAATTTATAATATTCTAATAAATGATAACATTTTAATCCTTGAAGAACACTAATAGACTAGAAACAGTATATAACGGAGAGAGTTTTTGGGTACCAAGTTAGACATCTGTGAGTATTTGCAAATAAAGGAGAACAGTGACCACTTGAAGAGCAATATTTGTGTTTCTCTTGGTCACACAATGATTTTTACTGAAATGATAGAAAGCATATATTTGAGGCCCAGATAAAGAAGCAAAAAGAAAATTAAAAGCAACAAATCGCATAGGACACAATTGTATCATTAACATTAACTGATATTTTTGGCCATTCACTTGATCTATACTGATTCAACTAGACTATAGAAATAGTTTGCTGAGATTGAAGAAAGTCAGAGCAAGTACAGAATAGTGTCCTTACCTGTCCTCTCCTCTGATCCATTAAAAACACATTCAAGGAAAACCACACCTTTGGCAGGGAATGGTGGCTCACACCTGTAATCCCAACACTTTGGGAGTTCGAGTAGGGTGGATTCCTTGAAGCCAGGAGTTCATGACCAGCCTGGCCAACATGCAGAAACCCTGTCTCTACTAAAAATACAAAAATTAGCTGGGCATGGTTGCAGTGATCCAAGATCACGCCACTGAACTGCAGCCTGGGCCACAGAGCAAGACTCTGTTCTCAAACAAACAAACAAACAAAACAAAACAAAACAAAACACACACAACTTAAACAATAACTTAATATTTTGTTTCTTATTTAATTATATCAACTCAGTGGAAGTCTTATTAGGAATTTTACCCTTAAGTTACAGAAAATGCATGAAGTTAACCTGATGCACAAAGTTAGTAGAGTCAAAATCAGAGACAGCCTTAAATGAAATGTCATGTGACACTTGATTTGCTTCTACACAATGAAGGGATTTTTGGCTATTTCAAATTGTTTCACCCTTTGAAAAAATAAAGATTTCATATGATCATCTCAACCTCTCAGGTACCACGTACCATATATTCTCTATTTTGAAAGTACTTGATGAGAAGATGAGACTCCAATGCGGAGCTCTTTTCCAAGTGCTTCAGAAGATAGTACTCACAATTATCCATCCATTCAAATGTAGAAAAATATGAGTTAGAAGTTATTGCTATATTGTTTACTAATTCATTATTTTGAAAATGATAAATCCTTGTGAAGATACAATACATTAATATTAAATTCTACATAATGTTGAGCTTTCACCTTCTAAACAAGAGTCATACATGTGCTTAAGGGAAAAAGAACAATAAAAGTACATTGGGAACTAAAAATTATGTAGTTTCAAAATACTATATGTGTATATGTATATTTATACATAGTATTATATATATGTAGTTGGTATATATACATATATGTGTAGCATATATGTATATATATATTGAGAATATTTATGATATACTTTCCTAGAATCAGATGCAGATGTGCAAACAATTTTTATATATAATATTAATGGTATAATCCACCTATAAATTAGCAATTGTTTCTTTCTCCTTACTACCTATAATTTTTGTCTCTTCTCCCAATTTCAGTGATCTATTTTCAGAGACAATTTCATTCAGCAATATCTCTGCATTTGCAATTATGTTTTGTTTTACTTTTTTTTTTTTTTTTTTTTTTTTTTGAGATGGAGTCTAGCTCTGTGGCCCAGACTGGAGTGTAGTGGCATGACCTCGGCTCACTGCAACCTCCACCTCCAGGGGTCTGGTTCAAGCGATTCTCCTACCTCAGCCTCCCAAGTAGCTGGGATTACAGGCATGAGCCACCATGCCCAGCTAATTTGTGTCTTTTTTTAGTAGAGACGGGATTTCACCATGTTGGCCAGTCTGGTCTTGAATTCCTAACCTCATGATCTGCTCGTCTCGGCCTCCCAGAGTGTTGGGATTACAGGTGTAAACCACCGCGCCCAGCCTGTTTCACTTTATTTTAATTAATATGAAACAAAGATTAGACTAACTAAAAATAAGATGACTGGTTATTAGTTTTAAAATGCCAGCGAACAATGGTCAAGTTTTCTTTTTGCCAATCTTAAAAATCTTTTCTCTGTGTTATCAGGAATCAAACCTGCATGTTATTTTATCAACTGAATTTACATGATGTGCAAAGAGCTAGTTTTTTTTTTTTTTTTTTGTCAGAAACAATGTTAAAGTTCAAAGTTCTATCGATGCATAGAAGCAACAAGTTGCGTTTGATTGAAATGTAGTTGGTCATCCATTTTAAGTGTAATTGTTAATGTTATAATTAACATATAATCATTGACAAACAGGAAAAAGAAACAAAGTAATACATCCAGGGATTGCTGAGAATTTAACTGAAGGACACACACACACACACACTCAAAAGATTAGTAAAAATAAATATAATCATCATTAGATAAACACAGCCAAAATGGCAAAACAGGTATTACAATAAAATATGATCATTTTATACATATATTTGCCTCAATATTTAAATGAAATGTAACATGAGATTTCATTAGAGTTACAGAAGAAGTTCAGGACTAATCTATCATAATTGAAAAATAAAGCTGAACCAGAAAGCAGTGACTGAATAAGAGCATTTCTAATTGAAAATAAATTCTATCTTGATGTGATTTTTGATATGGTATTTTCTGCCAGTCAAGACTCTCAAACTGGCATGTTGATTTTTGTCCACCAAAAATATACACTGTATTTGTATTTTCATAGCAACACTTTTAAACACAGACATAAATACCAAAGTACATCCTCTTTCTTAAGAAGTATTATCATATTTGATCAATCTGCTATAATTTATCAATATTTGTATAGCAAAGTAGAAATTTAGACATCACCATTCTAATGTTCTTAAAATGATAATATTCTTTATGTTTTCCTCTTGATCTATTAGTCACATTTCTGCTAATGGAAATTTGCGGGTTGGAGAACACAAAATAAACCAACAAACAGGAAAATGTAAGGCGGACAGTTATAAAAATTCCCAGCCTGTTATTCTGTGTATATTGACAATCTGATTCTAAATTACGTATGGAAATGCAAAAGACCCAGAGGAGCCAACAGTACATTGAAAGAGAAGAGAGAATCAGAGAATTTATATTAGCTGACCTCAGGACTGACTACAAAGTTAAAATAATCAAGACAGGTGGTATTGGTAAAATAAGAGACATATAGATAAATGGGATATAATAGAGAGCTCTGAAATAGAGTCATACAAATATATTTAACTGGTCTTTGACAAAAAAAATATGTGAATATCCTTCAGTGGAGAAAGTATAGACTTTTTAAAAAGTAGTGGTGGAACAAACAGACACTCACATGCAAAAAAAAAAAAACAAAAACAAAAACAAAAACAAATCTAGACAGAGATCTTACATCTTTTATAAAAATTAGCTTTCGTACACCATAAACCTAAATGTAGAACAAAACTATTACATGTTTAGAAGATAACATAGGAGAAAATCTAGGTGATCTTGAATTTGGCAATGACTTCTTAGCTACAACACCAAAAGTAAAATCTGTAATATAAAAAATATATAGAGTTGAACTTTATTTAAATTAAAAACTTCCACTCTGAAAAAGACAGTTAAGAGATTGAAAAGATAAGCCACAGAGTGAGAGAAAATCTTTTCAAAGCACATTCCTGATAAAGGACTGATATTCAAATATACCTAATACACTCTTTGAACTTAACAATAAGAATACAAGCAACCTAATTAACACATTAGCAAAACATGTGGCAGGAGTCTGACCAATGAAGACCTAAAAATGGCAAATAAGCCAATGAAAGGTGTTCAGCAACATATGCTATTAGTGAACTGCACATTAAAACCATGAGTTACTAATAGATATCTATTAGAATGGTCAAAGTAAAAAAAAAAAAAAAACTCCAATCACACCAAAAGTTGACAAAGAGGTGGAGCAATAGGAACTCCTTTGCATTTCTGGCACTAATGCAAAATAGTAAAGCTACTTTGAAAGACAACGTCATAGTTTCTTACAAAACTATTTACCCAAATGTGTTGAAAACTAACATCCACACAAAAGCCTGTGCAAAAATGTTTGTAATAATCTTTTTCATAATTTCCAAAACCTGGAAGTAACCAATACATCCTTCACTAAGTGAATGGATACACACAGTGTTGTACATCCATATAGTAAAATATTATTTAATGATAAAGTGAAATGGGTTATCAAGCCATGAAAATACAAAAAAAAAGGAATCTTGAATACATATTAAGTGAAAGAAACTGAAACAGCTGCTTAGTACTTGATTTTAACTATATGACATTCTGGGTGAGAAGGGCCAAACTATGGAGATAGTAAAGGGTCTGCAGTTTTCAAGGGCCTTCAGTGGAGTTGGAAAATGATTAATAGATGGAGCACAGGGTTTAGGGCATATAACTATTGTGTATGATACTATAAGAGTAGATATATGTCATTATACATTTGTCAAAACACAACTGATGTACAAAGAGTGAACTCTGATGTCACTATTGGGTTTAATTATAATGTATCAGTATTACCTCATCCATTATAACCAATGTATCACAAAAATGAAATACATTAATCATAATAAATTGCTAATTGCTGGGGTCAGAGTGGAGGGTGCCACGGAGTGTACTGCAACTCTGTACTTTTCTCTCACTCTCAAGTTTTCTGTAAACCTAAAAACTTCTCAAAAATAGAGTTTATTGATTTTTTAAGGTGAAATTTATAATGTAAATGACTTCTCGTAATTGGTAAGCAACAGACTTGCTTCCCTACAATTGTGAAATAATATATATGCTATGCATTTCATTATAGAAAGCAACAAAAATCCATCTGTATCAGGAGTAACTAATTAGTTATTAATAAGTATAGAGGAAAAACCTCATATATTTTTGGTATCTGTAACGTGTGTAATATTTTGTCTTCAGTGTTTTGAGGAAACATCGTATACTTGCAATTATTAATATTAGACATTATTTTGTGAATTAAGATTTTGCTTGTTTACCAATTATTGATCTTTCTTAGGTGCTCTGATGAGGTATTAAATAATTTATGTATTCTATACAATGTTTCTCAAAATATTGAGGTGGACTATGAGAGTCAATTAAGTTATTCAGAATTTGGTCTAAAAATTCAGGTTTTTCTCCCATATTTATTAGAAAATGCTGCATAAATTAAAGATTTTGTATTTTTTTATACTACTAGGTACCACTTAACTATTTAATGAGTGGTTATTACAATGTCATATCCAAAGCAAAGTAGTTCAACAAAAATTACTTTATTTACAATTCAATTTATATATTTAATAAGCAGTCTGGCTGCCACGAAAAACTTGGCAATGTTTTATAATTCTTACCCTGTATGTTGCACGTAAATGGTTTAACTTCCCACAAATTTCGGAAGTTCTCATTGCGTTTGTCATCAGGATCCCTTTGAATTGGTTATGTTTCTCACTTTCTACTATTTTTATTTTTATATTAGCATTCTTTTGGATTCTGTAAGGCTTTACTTTTATTCTTATGTCATTGCATTGATACTGCTTCAATCATCATTTTTTGTTCTTTTCTAATTCTTGTTATTAACTTTTTTCTGACGTGAAATGGGAGCAGTATGGATGAGACTTACCATTCACTATTGTAGACTTCCTTTGAGTATGATCAATTCATTAACCCAAACTAAATTTACTTAAACTTGGAAACTTTCCAATTAATTGTTTCCTCTTCTTATTTATATTTTATCACTGTTTTCTTTTCTTAACCTATAATTTATTGACCTTGATCTATTTTTTTTTAATTTTCCAACAGTTCTCCTAAATAATTCTCAACTTCTGAGTGTGTATCAAATGTATTATAAATCTTTTAGACAGCTTTATTTCTGCTAAATATTGCATGATACTACTCTTCTATCAAATACTTTGATGACTTTGCTAATCTCTCTCCACATTTTTTCCAAACACATTTCTGGCATTGGCTTGCTCCTTTACTCATTCCGCCCCCACGCAATGGAGGATGAGCTAACTGATTGGTAAAAATGAGAAGAATAACTTAGCTTCATTTTTTTTTTCTTTGCTTGGAATTACATTACTCTTCCAAAGAGTTCCTTTCATCAATACATACCAGGTGGGTACTGGTTCAATACTGCCTTCTATTGGCTAAGACTACCTAATTCTGGCATTCAGTAGGTAGCACTCTTGGATTTTATACTAAGCTGTACCCATCACTTTTGATTTTTTTCATCTGTAAAGTAGTATCTTGGTTCTTGATCAACAATGTCTTTATTTTTTGATTTGTTCAGAAATTGGGCAGGTGGATATGGGAGCAATTTATTAGGGGCTTTGCAAAAATGGTGATCCTGATAAAGCAAAGCTATACTATCCTAAGGAAACTATTCCTTCTATACATTGGAGTAAAAGTCGTAAGTCACTCTTTTCTAAAAATTTAGCATTACAATAATGTGGGAAAGCATCCAAAGAATTAAACATTTCCCATGGTAGAAGTGGAACACAAAAACAAAAACAAAAACACAAAACCTGTTTTTCCAAATCTGCTGGTTAGTAATATTCACAGACAAGAGCAAAAGACTTAACTAACCTGGACTGGAGGGCTTTTCATAACATGAATAATGACACTTAACAATTATTTTAGATTTTATTCTAGCATGCTTATTTTATTCATAATCTTATTCTAAATATTTTTATTAATGTCTCTGAGTCACGCGAATCATAATTTTATTGAAAAGCCTATCTCATGACTATAGAAGTGTTTTCTTCCCACATTTTTTCTTTTCTTTTATCAAATACTCTAATATAACATTTTGCTCTTCATGACAAAGAGAACCAAAATAATTTTACTTGCATTTGTCAATTAGCCAAAGCTTTTAAGTAATAGTCTGCATTTAAATTTAGTAGTGAGCTTCAATGAATATCAGTGCATTTTCTATTTCTAGGACCAAGAAGAAACTAGAAAATTAAGCTCTATGCTAAAATGAAAGGATATTAACTGGTATCTCAGGATACAAAAAGAATTAAATATTTAACTATGCAACGTGTGATCTCTTTTTACAGTAATTCTTAATGACAGTAATTTATGTCTGATGTACATTCGCAGTCATTTAATTTTCTTTTTTGTCCTTTTTGTTTCTCTGTATGAATGAGAACCATATTTTATGATCAAGTGAATAGATGCCATGAAAGAATGTTCTTAAAATAGATTCAAGATGTAGCATGCTGTTGTTCAAACAATTCTTCCATTAACTTCTACATATCCAGAGGGGGGAAAACAACAATGGTTTTCTATCCAGGAACCATTAAAAATAGGAACTTAAAACCCCAATTTTTGAATACCAGCACTTATTATCAAATTATCTTTCTTAACTATCAGATGTTAAGTCCCAAGTAGGTGCCTTCAATAGCAGTGAAGGCATACCCTTCTGAGTAAGGTTGCTGGTCCTGCCCTAAGGTCTCAGAGTACAAATCTCTGCTTCTTCCACTCAGGTTTGACTTATATTATCTACTTCCTAGCTCTTCTTCGTCAACCTCTAAATCATCTCCAAATATACCAGCTATGCCAAACTATTTGAATTTTCCCTGAAATGTTTCAGCTTCATTGCTCCCATGCAAGAACTAGTAACTCAAAGGTATATTCCCAGATAGATAATCACACATTATAGCAATTATTTTTTGTTTATCCTTCAGCTCAGCCTTCCTCATAAAAAATCTGCCTGATTAAAAGTTAAATCTGAAATTTTCTGATATCAGAAAATAAATGGTACTTAAGTTAGTATAGATATTACAGATAATCCAATTTGGGCAAATATACATAACACCCTGAAAATTGTATGTCGTTTGTTTAATGTTACAGATCATATAAACATTCCCAGAAAGCTTGATGCTTATTAGTAAATGGTTTTGCACAGTTAACACTTATTCTATAATGGCAAAAAATCCCCAAATTTCTTCTCATAATCTCTAAATTTAGCTACTTGAATACTAGATTTCCCAAAGTAGGATATAACCATGTTGTTTTTGTCTTAGAGCAACGTAGGCTAAATTTTGAATGTAGATCTCTATTTCATAGTTGATAGGGGAATTGAAATAGACTCTATGGTTCTCAATAGCTCCTAGGATAGGTTTAAAAAATATTTCCCAGAAATGAAATGCACAAATGTAAACAGTAGATTCTGACAATGTCCTCCAAAGAGCCTTTCTTTGCACAGGACTTAAAACTTACAGGTGAACATATGGTTTGTTTCCACTTCATGACCAACTCCATCTAGCAACAATAAATGTTCATTTTTCTATAAATCTGGCCCTTCTGGTGGTAAATCCAGCACAGTAAATGACTCTCAGCAGAAATGCCTGTGACTACATATAATAGGATATCTTGCCACAACTCAGATCAGACAAAATTACATTGAGGAAGCTACAAAGTCAGTGTGCAAGTAAAATTAAATCTTTAGTTTCATTGGTCACCTATTTGCCAGCTTTCATAATTATTTCCTTATGTGTTTACTCAGTACCTAGTTAAACTTTTATTTTGGCACACATAGTAGGGACTTCATAAAAACTGTTGATTAAAAGTCAGTCCCTGCTCCTTGTCATGGGTTATGATAAATTCAGTCTTTATCTATATTTTTATTTCCTCATGACTCTGAGATAGTATTCCTGTCATAAGCTTGTTATTTTCTAGAATATTAATATTCTCCAATCCCATCTTCTCTATTCTAATAGTTTCACTCTTTTCCAGCCCTAATTACTTTCCTCCACACTTGACTGATTGATTTCATTTCACCATTCTTGTAGCCTGATAAATTTCGCCTAGGCCTTACATAGGAATATTTACTTGATCTTCTGAAAAGGATTTATAGACCATTTTAGATTATCTTCTCAGTTTAATAAGAATGCTGCATGACAAGAAAAGAAGACTATGCACTACAAGGGAATCACAGGGAACCTAGTGTCTACCACAGTGTCAATCATAAGACTTCATTAAATTACTTAGTCATTCATTTCTTCTGCTGTCAGATATTAACTAAGAAACTACTACCTTTTACTCATGCGGATGAGTGCTTGATTCAAGAAATATTAGACTAGAATGTCATGACTCTGACATTCTGTCATAAACGACTAGAGTGTCACCTATTCTCTCTAGTAACTCAATCTGAAAGAGACAAATATGTCCACAAATAACTACAATGCACTAAGTTCTATAGTAGAGGTTTGCAAAATTTCTGTGGCAATATATATGTTCACTCTTTGAAGAATTGAAGGGAAGCATCTCAAAGGAAATGGAATTTATTTGGGCTAAAGGATCAGAATTAGATTGCACAGTATTAAAAGTTGGTGAAATGGTTCCCAGGCAAAGAAATAGCATGTGCAAAGACCATGGCACTGATGAGAATGACTTTTTCAGAAAAAAAAAGAAAACGTTGTTGGTACACAGGGGATGAGATACAAGGGAGGTAACATTTAGAGGTAAGGCAAAAAAGCCAGATTTTGACATTATTTCAGAGAGCCTTATAGAACAAAGAACAAAATCTGGACTTTGTGCTGTAGATTACAGGTAGGTAACATAAGTTGTTTCATAGTATTTATTTGTTGATAAATTACTCTGAATCCTGTTACACAAGAGAATTTCAATAGAGAAGGATTTATTTTTTTAGAAAAAAATGATAAAACATTTTTTGTCTTTTCCTAATAGGAGAATTATTGACAAATGCCAAGTTTCAAAATTTACCCTAGCAATATTTTTATTGTGCAAAGAAAAATAATGGTGACTAAGTAGCAATAAGCAATTTTTATTTGAAATCTTTGTAAAGAAAATGTGAACAGAAGCAGAAAATAGGGAAGGGGCAACAACAGATAATAAATGCAATGTCAACAAGAAAGAGGGAAGCTCAAAATGATTAAAGGAGATGTAACCATTGTTCATGCCCTGCTCTTTACTAGTTTTTTTTTTTTACATGTAAAATCTATGCTTTTATTTATTTATTTATTTATTTTGTTGTACTTTAGGTTCTGGGGTACATGTGCAGATCATGCAGGGTTGTTGCATAGGTACACACATGGCAATGTGGTTTGTTGCCTCCCTCCTCCCGTCACCTATATCTGGCATTTCTCCCCATGTATTCTCTCCCCAACCTTCCCATCCCCCAGCTGTGCCAGCCATGGCCCCCCACAACAGACACCAGTGTGTGATGCTCCCCTCCCTGTGTCCATGTGTTCTCATTATTCAGCACCCACCTATGAGTGAGAATATGCAGTGTTTGATTTTCTGTTCTTGTGTCAGTTTTCTGGGAATGATGGTTTCCAGATTCATCCATACACCTACAAAGGACACGAACTCATCATTTTTTATGGCTGCATAGTATTCCATGGCATATATGTGCCACATTTTCCTTGTCCAGTCTATCAATGATGGGCATTTGGGTTGGTTCCAACTCTTTGCTATTGTAAACAGTGCCGCAATGAACATACATGTGCATGTGTCCTTATAGTAGAACGATTTATAATCCTTTGGATACATACTCAGTAATCGGATTGCTGGGTCAAATGGAATTTCTATTTCTAGATCATTGAGGAATCGCCACACGGTCTTCCACAATGGTTGAACTAATTTACACTCCTACCAACAGTGTAAAAGTGTTCCTATTTCTCCACATCCTCTCCAGCATCTGTTGTCTCCAGATTTTTTTAATGATTGCCATTCTAACTGGTGTGAGATGGTATGTCAATGTGGATTTGATTTGCATTTCCCTAATAACCAGTGATGATGAGCATCTTTTCATATGTTTGTTGGCCTCATGTATGCCTTCTTTTGAAAAGTGTCTGTTTATATCCTTCACCCACTTTTGGATGGGTTTGTTATTTTCTTGTAAATCTGTTTTAGTTCTTTGTAGATTCTGGATATTAGCCCTTTGTCAGATGCGTAGATTGCAAAAATTTTTTCCCATTCTGTTGGTTGCCAGTTCACTCTAATGATTGTTTCTTTTGCTGTACAGAAACTTTGGAGTTTAATTAGATCCCATTTGTGTATTTTGGCTTTTGTTGCCAATGCTTTTGGTGTTTTAGTCATGAAGCCCTTGCCTACGCCTATGTCCTGAATGGTTTTGCCAAAGTTTTCTTCTAGGGTTTTTATGGTGTTAGGTCTTCTGTCTAAGTCTTTAATCTATCTGGAGTTAATTTTAGTGTAAGGTGTCAGGAAAGGGTCCAGTTTCTGCTTTCTGCACACTGCTAGCCAGTTTTCCCAACACCATTTATTAAATAGGGAATCCTTTCCCCATTGCTTGTTCTTCTCAGGTTTTTCAAAGATCAGATGATTGTAGATGTGTGATGTTGCTTCTGAGGCCTCTGTTCTGTTCCATTGGTCTATGTCTCTGTTTTGGTACCAATACCATGCTGTTTTGATTACTGTAGCCTTGTAGTATAGTTTGAAGTCAGGTAACGTGATGCCTCCAGCTTTGATCTTTTTGCTTAGGATTGTCTTGGCTATGTGGGCTCTTTTTTGGTTCCATGTGAAATTTAAAGTGTTCTTATCCAGTTCTGTGAAGAAGGTCATTGGTAGCTTGATGAGGATAGCGTTGAATGCATAAATTACTTTGGGCAGTATGGCCATTTTCACAATATTGATTATTCCTAACCATGAACATGGAACGTTTCTCCATCTGTTTGTGTCCTCTGTTATTTCATTGAGCTGTGGTTTGTAGTTCTCCTTGAAAAGGTCCTTTACATCCTTTGTTAGTCGTATTCCTAGTTATTTTATTCTCTTTGTAGCAATTGTGAATGCGAGTTTGCTCATGGTTTGGGTCTCTCTTTGTCTGTAATTAGTGTATAGAAATGCTTGTGATTCCTGCACATTGATTTTGTATCCTGAAACTTTGCTGCAGTTGCTTATCAGTTTACAGAAATTTTGGGCTGAAATGATAGGGTCTTCTAAATATACAATCATGTCATCTGCAAATAGAGATAATTTGGCTTCTTCCTTTCCTAATTGAATACCCTTTATTTTTCTTTTCTTGCCTAATTGCTCTGGCTACGACTTCCAATACTATATTGAAAAGGAGTGGTGAGAGAGGGCATCCTTGCCTAGTGACAGATTTCAAAGGGAATGCTTCCAGTTTTTGTCCATTCAGTATGATATTGGCTGTAGGTTTGTCGTAAATAGCATTATTATTTTGAAATATGTTCCTTCGATACCTAGTTTATTGAGAATTTTTAGCATAAAGGGCTGTTGAATTTTATCAAAGTCCTTCAGTATATAAGCCGAAAATAATCTTGGTGCTGTTGGTGTGGCACAGTGGTAGTGAGACTGGCCTTGCTGGCTGCATGGGACCTGGATAAGGCCTGTCACTGCTGGCATTCCCCCACTTTCTTGGAAACCTGTATGATGTCAAAGAGGCAGCCATAATCTAAATGGGAACATAACTCCACTGGCCTGAGAACCACACTCCCATCCTCCATAGTGGCCACAGCAAGGCCTGCCCAAGGAGAGTCTGAGCTCAGACACACCTAACCCAACCCCCACCAGATGGTTCATCTCTACCTACCCTGGCAGCTGAAGATAAAAGACATAAACTTTTGGGAGCTCTATGGTCCCACTCATTTTCTGAGAAACTAGAATACTTATCCTCGGCAACATAAGGCAAGCTTATATCTCCCTTCTACTACTGCAGCTTGTGTTCTCTTGAAAGCAACACCTTCTGGCTAGAGGTCAAACAACTCAAGACATTATAGCAACTCATAACAAGACTACCCTGCTCAAAAGAAAAAGAAAAAAAAAAAAAAACATCCAATTCCACCACATACAACACCATGGCTAACCTGAGGACCTGAGTCTCTCCACATGAAAATTTCACTGTTACCATAACCAACATTTGAGAAAACCAGTGTATTAAACAAAACTACAACCAAGGACTCCCACAGAGTCAACCTCATTCCCCTGCCACCTCCATTGGAGCAGGGACTGGTATCCATGGCTGGGAAAACCAAAGATGAATCACATCACAGGACTCTTTACAAACATTCCCCAGCAACATCCCCAAGCCCGCTAGCCCCAGGAAGTAGCTAGACCCAAAAGGGCATTAACAATCACTGTAGTCTGGCTCTCAGGAAGCCCCATCCTTAGAGGAATGGGGAGAGCACCACATCAAGGGATCACCCCATGTGACAGTAGAATATGTACAGCAACCCTTGATTTCCAGTTCCTTCCACTGAAACAGTCTATCTATCCAATGAGAAGGAATCAGAAGAGTAATTCTGGTAATATAAAAAACAAGGTTCTATAACACTCTCAAAAGATTACTCTAGCTCTTCAGCAATGGATACAAACCAAGAAGAAAACTCTGAAATGCCAGATAAAGAATTCAGAAGGTTAATTATTAAGCTACTCAAGCAGGTACCAGGGAAAGGTAAAAAGAAACTTAAAGAGATTTTTTAAAATTAAGAATATAGATAAAGTCTCCAGAGAAATAGATATAATAAAGAAAAGACAATCACAACTTCTGGAAATGAAAGACTTATTTAGAGAAATACAAAATACATTGGAAAGTTTTAACAATAAAATTTAAAAAAGGAGAAAAAGGAACCTCAGAGCTCAAAGACAAGGCTTACAAATTACCCAATCAAACAAAGAAAAAGAAAGAGAATTAAAATATAAAGCCCACAAGAAATCCAGGATTATGCTAAATAACCAAACATAATAATTGCAGATCTTGAGAAAGAAGAGAAATCTTAAAAGTTTGAGAAATGTACTTCAGGAAATACTCGAGGAAAACATATTTGATCTTGCTAGAAATCTAGACATCTAAATACAAGAGGGTGAAAGAACACCTGGGAAATTCATCTCAAAAAAGATAATCATCTAGACACATAGTCATCAGGTTATCTAAGACAAAAGAAAGAATCTTAAGAGCAATGAGGCAAAAGCATCAGGTAACGTATAAAGTAAAGCCTATAAGATTAATAGCAAAATTTTCAGCAGAAACACTACAAGCTAGAAAGGATTAGGTTCTCATTTTACCCCTCAAACAAAATATTTATCAGCCAGAAAGTTTATATTCAATGAAATTGGACTTTGTAAATGAAGGAGAGACAAAGCCTTTTTCAGAAAAATACATGCTGAGCAAGTTTTTTGCTACCAAGTCAGCACTACTCAAGTACACCACAATAAAACCTCCTTAAAGCATACATCTCACGGAGCCTATAAAACAACAACACAATAAAAAACAAACAAACAAACAAACAAAAAACAAACAAAAAAAACGTATTCTGGTAACAAATGGGAACACTTCCCACACTCATAGATGGATAGAATCAATATTGTGAAAATGACCGTACTGCAAAAAGTAATCTACAAATTCAATTCAATTCCCATCAAAATACCACCGGTATTCTTCACAGAACTAGAAAAAAAAAATCCTAAAATTCATATGGAACAAAAAAAAGAGCCTGTATAGCCACAGCAAGACAAAGCAATAATAACAAAACTGGAGGCATCACATTACCCAACTTCAAACTATACTACAAGTCTATAGTTACCCAAACAACAAGGTACTAGTATAAAACCAGGCACATAGATCATTGGAACAGAATAAAGATCACAGAAATAAAGCTAAATAATTATAGCCAACTGATCTTTGACAAAGCAAACAAAAACATAAAGTGGGGAAAGAACACTCTATTCAACAAATGGTGGTGGATAATTGACAAACCACAAGTAGAGGAACGAAACTGGATTTCCATCTCGCACCTTTTATAAAAATAAACTCAAGATGAACCAAAGACTTAAATCAAAGACCTGGAAGCATCAAATATCTAGAAAATAATATCAGAAATCTTTTCTAGACATTGGCTTAGGAAAAGAGTTTATGACCAAGAACCCAGAAACAAATGCAACAAAAGCAAAGAGAAATAGATGAGACTTAATTAAACTAAAAAGCTTCTGCATAGCAAAAGAAATAATCAGCAGAGAAAGCAGACAACCCACAATGTGAGAGAATATATTTGCAAACTATGCACCTGACAAAGGATCTATGAGGAACTCAAACAAATCAGCAAGAAAAAAATCCCATTAAAAAGTGAGCAAAGAACTTGGATAGAGATATCTCAAAAGAAGATATACAAATGGCTAACAAGCAAATGAAAAAAAAAATGCTCAACATCAGTAATGATCAGGGAAATGCAAATTGAAACCACAGTGAAGTACCACCTTACTCCTGCAAGCACGATCAAAATTTAAAAAAATAATAAATAAAACAGATGTTGGCATGGATGTCGTGGAAAGTCAACATTTTTAGACGGCTGGTGGGAATGTAAACTAGTACAACCACTATGGCAAACAGTATGGAGATTCCTTTTTAAAAAAATTTTATTGCATTTTAGGTTTGGGGGTACATGTGAAGAACATGCAGGATTGTTGCATAGGTACACACGTGGCAGTGTGATTTGCTGCCTTCCTCCCCATCACCTATATCTGGCATTTCTCCCCATGTTATCCCTCCCCAACTCCCCACCCCCCACTGTCCCTCCCCTATTTCCCCCCAACGGACCCCAGTGTGTGATGCTCCCCTCCCTGTGTCCATGTGTTCTCATTGTTCAACACCTGCCTATGAGTGAGAACATGCGGTGTTTGATTTTTTGTTCTTGTATCAGTTTGCTGAGAATGATGGTTTCCAGGTTCATCCATGTCCCTACAAAGGACACGAACTCATCGTTTTTTATAGCTGCATAGTATTCCACGGTGGAGATTCCTTAAAGAACTAAAAGTAGAACTGCCATTTGATCCAGCAACCCCACTACTGAGTATCTACCCAGAAGAAAAGAAGTAATTATATGAAAAAAGACGGTTGCACCCACATGTTTATAGCAGCACAATTTGCAATTGCAAAAATTTGGAACAAGCGTAAATGGCTGGCAACCAGAGTGAGCAAAGAAAATGTATACATTTATACCATGGAATACTACTCAGCTGCAAAAAGGAATGAAATAATGGCATTCACAGTAACCTGGATGGAGTTGGGGACCCTTAATCTAATAGAAGCAACTCAAGAATTAAAAACAAAACATCTGGCCAGGCATGGTGGCTCACGCCTGTAATCCCAGGCTGGTCGGGAGTTCGAGACCAGCCTGACCAACATGGAGAAACCATGCCTCTACGAAAAATACAAAATTAGCCAGGCGTGGTGGCGCATGCTTGTAATCCCAGCTACTAGGGAGACTGAGGCAGGAGAATCACTTGAACCCAGAGATGGAGGTTGCAGTGAGCTGAGATCGCACCTTTGCACTCCAGTCTGAGCAACAAGAGTGAAACTTCATCTCAAAAAAAAAAAAAAAAAAAAAAACAAAAAACCAAAACCAAACACTGGATGTTCTCACTTACAAGTGGCTATGTTATAAGGATGCAAATGCATAAGAATCATATAATGTGTTCTGTGGACTCAGTGGGGAAGGTGGGAGGCGGTGAGAGATAAAAGGGTACACATTGGGTTGAGTGTATACCGCTTTGGCGATGGGTGCACCGAAATCTGAGAAATCACCACTAAATAACTTTCCCATGTAACCAAACACTACCTGTTTCCTACAAGCTATTTAAATAATATTATAAATGGACTTTCATAAACATAAGTTTTCTAACCCAGTACCTCTAAATAGTTGATGCAAGAACTCTATAACCCCAGAAAGTGCTTCTCACCCAATATGTTTAGAATAGCAATATGTTTTTCAAGGGTAAAGTTACGTTTCTAGGTGCATTCCAACTTTATAAATACTTTAAATCTCCTCTATTTTAGAAGCCATTCTATTTCACAATAAGCTAAGTAGTTAATCTAGTAGCAATCATAAGCAGTTAGCAGAATCAAAGCAAAACAAAGTAACTGCTAACATTTAAAAAACAGAAGTATCACAGAAGTGACTATTGTATATTTCAAGTGGATAACTTCTAAAAAATGACTCTGACTGTAACACCAGTAGTTCTATCAGACTCCAGCCACTATTAATGCTTCTACCCATCTGAACATAACTAAACCAAAATAATATGGTTATGTACGGAAATTTGAAATCTCTACTCGAGAGCATCTAGTAGACAGTGCTTGCTCAAAAAATATTTGTTTCGATTTTCTTCTAGAATATATATTTATTTTAGTGCAAGGCAACTACACTTTGAAAAATATATTAGTTTTTATTTCCTGTGTAACAAATTACTATAAATTTAGTAGCTGAAAAAAATACCTATTTATTAGCTCACAGTTCTCTAGGTCCTAAGTCTAGTAGAGCACAGCTTACTTCTGTGCTGAAAGTATTACATGATTGAAATCCAGGTGTACATTACAAGGGGTTGAAATCAAGGTAAAATTATATAAGCGTTCTTATATGGAGGCTCGAGGGGGAAAACCACTTCCAAATTCATTCTAGTTGTTGCCAAAATTTAGTGTATGTGACAGGTGTCCTTTTTTCTTGCTGGCTGCCAGCCAGGGACCTCTCTTAGCTTCTTAAGATTGCTCACACTTCTTCTCATGTGGCCACGTCCTTTTTCAAACCAGAAATGATGTGCTGAATTTCACTGCGACTTGAAATCTGTCTGGTTTTCTTTTTTTCTGCCACCAGCCTGACAAAGCTGTATTCTTCTAAGGGTTCATGTGATTGCATGGGGCTAACAAAATTATTTAGGATAACCTCTTTTTTTTAGGATCCACTATACTGCATAATATAACATTTCACAAGAGTGACATCTCATCACTGTCACAGGTTCGGAGGATTAAGGTGAGACATCCCTGGGATATCATTTCAGCATGTTTGCTTAACACATGAGGGCACATGGAAATGCTATAGGAACCTTTTACAAAATAACTCTTTATAACTAGGAAAACTGAGACTTATATCTAAAGGAAGAATATATTTCTAAGAAAATATGAAGAAACATAAAATTCTCTTTGATATGCTTATTTCAGAATTCATGCTTCTATCAAAACATCTCATGTACCCCATAAATATATACACCTGCTGTGTACCCACGACAATTAAAAATAAATTTAAAAACCCTTCAAAAGCCAACTTTTGATATTGTAGCATGGAGATCTACTATTTAGACACAGGATTCAATTTATCCGAGCCAAAGCTGGCATGCTGCTTCCAATAAGCACCCGTCACAGTAAGGATGTTTGCCCTTTTGCTGAAAGAGATTATTCTTCAATTAGTGTGGGAAAGTTGTAGAACCGCAGAAACAGAAACTGAATTATATTTCAGAACAATTCTTCAAACTAAGATCAACTTCATGATGTGCATTATGAAAAGGAAAGATTGCCCAGAATAAGCAGCATTCTTTTTCAAACATGACCAAGCACACACACATACACCATGCATATTTACCTGAGCTACGAAAGTGGGGAGTAGCAGACAGTATAATCTCTAAATTCCTGAAGGTTCCTTTAAGCTTCCATAATTTGATATCATAGGAGAAAAAAAAAATAATGAAGAAACATTTAATGACATTTTAAGTTTTGTTTTTTCTTCTTTTTTTGCTTCTGTTAGTTATTAAAAAGAACCTATAACGAGTATACAAACAAGATTGCAGGGACACTATGTAAACCTTTTAAGGGAGTAAAATATTTTGCATCACTTATATGTATATAAAACATCATAGACAAAGCAGATTAAAAGGAATGGCACAGGCTAACCCTGTGGTAGGTTGGTTTCTTCTTTTTTTTTTCATCTTATGTATCGTTTCCTCACTTTAATCGAGTCTCTATACAAATATTATTTTCTCACAGAAGCCGTCCACAGACTTCCTATCTACAACATGACCATTTTCATTCTTTACTTATTCCTTTTATTTAATTGTTTTATACAACTTATCACTACTTGATATGATACTATGTATTTGTTTGGTTATTTTCTGACTCTGCCACTGAAATTTAAGCTCCATGAGGCTGGAGAATTTGTGTCTTTGATCCCAGTATATCTTCTGTATCAGTAGGTACTTAATAGCCTCAGTTTACTGACAGAAAAGATACATTTACAAATATTTTAAATCGTGTAGGTATATAATATTTATACACACATATCCATATATATTTATCTTGCTTTACATAAATTCCGACTAGCTTAACATTCCTTCTAATCAGTTAATATCTGTGAAAATGTAAAATTTAAATTTGCTGTAGAAGACTATCAGCTGTTGACTGCATATCAGTTTGTATGTGTTTCAATAAATGCAAAGATAAGCACCAATTTAAATGGATTCCCTAAGCCTTAGTTCTACTGCAAGCTCTACACACTTTGTATCAATGTAAATATTTTTGTCAGAATGATGTTACCAATAAGCTAATTATTTATGATCTAATTATGCTATACTGTAAATACTTTTGAATTACAAATGTAACTATTTTATTTGTAAAATTAGAGCATGTCAATCTTTTCAAGAAATGACAGGAAGATAATCTATGCCAAATGTGATTATTCTAAGGAAAAATATACCTTCAATAGCATTTTCTAATTATGAAACCAGGAGAAGGTAACTTACAAAACAATATGCTATCCATGAAAGCTTGATATTGATGAAAAGGGTGGTTTACCGTTTTAAGTAACTTTCAAAAGATGTGTGACAAAAGTACTCTTATAGCCAAAGAATCAGAATTGCTGCTGCCATAGCTCTGTTCCACTCTTCATTTGGGTGACATGATAGGATACTGCGCTTGAATTCTTCCAAAACCTGAGCTATAATGCTAATGACTGGGTTGGCTGTACACTAATGTTAAGGTGTATATTAATAAATCTCTTTTTTCACTCATCAGAGCTCCAAGAGACAATACTGGATAGGAGGAGTAAAAGAAAAGGAGACTTTGTTAAAGACTTAAGTTGCACATAGCATGTTTAAAACAGTTATTTTATAAAAACCTCATGTTTTACTGCAATTAGTAATAATGCCCTAACACTGATAGGTTATATTTTTGATACTTAGACATTTTTCTTTCCCATGAGTCTGTTTTGAGTCCAGTCTTGACATAAAATCATGTGAGAGATGTACAAATTAGTAGTTTACAGTGAAATATAAATTATGAAATCTCGATGTCTAATGAATTCCAGCAATTCTACACAATCTCACCAAGCTTCCTCTGGTTTCTAACTTTCTGCTCAGCCTGTCATTTAAGATTAAGTGTAAACATGCAATTCTGTAACAGTAAAAAGAAGTATAATCCTATACTGACAGACAGAATTACTTCATTGAGACACTAGGGACAGAAAATACTTAATTATTTTTTTAGGTTCTGCAGGTGAAACGAATTCATCAGTGTTGTCTAAACAACAGAAGTATACACATTAGGAAGCAGATATTAATTGCTGCAGCCACAGTGCAATAGTCTCTAAACCATGAAGGTTGAGCTGCATACTTCCAGCCTACAAGCATTTCTTAGTTTACTGAGGAATCTGTTAAAATAACTCTTCTGTCACTGTTGGCCATAACTGTGATATCATTAAAGATTAATCAGCAGCAGAATAAAATGTTTAAATCTATGCTTTTTAGGGAGGAATTTTAAGCAGCTCTTAAGGCGTTCAAATACAAAAATCTTCATTTTTTTTCATTTATATAACTTAAAATATAATTAATGTATTTTGAAATATTGTGATAACTATACAAATATTGTAATTTTGCCTCTGCTTTCTGATATCTCAGTTAAATCTTACTCATTACTATATTTTTGTGAGCCTCAGACTTTTGAAAGATCACTATATTGCAATATTCTTTAGTGCTTCATAGAATATTCATGGAAAAATAATAAAACATTTGCAGATAATTAAGAAAGTGCATAAAATATTTTTAAATAATCATAATTTAATGGCTAATTATGTTTTAAAATCTACTTTGTATGAGAGAAAGTGACTTAGCTCTGTCTATAAAACTAATTAAAAATTTCATTTTAAAGGTCTCTTTTTGCTGGTTATTACATGCCTTTAGTGAGTTACTTATCTTGCAACATATTGCTTCCCCAACAGTGGCAGATGTATCTGAAGACATGATAGCTTTTTCTGCCACCTTTGACTACTCTTTTAACTGTTCTTTCCTTCATTTAGAAATTAAATGGATTTTTATGCATGAAAAGTGTCTGAGTTATTACTAAGAGTACATGAGAATAAGGTAAAACAAAACAAAAAGTTTTTTAAAAAAGATATTACTATAGATGAGAAACATATATATATGTGTTTAATATCCTCTATAATATCCATCAATAAAATAGTATATTTCTCTTTTTTTTTTTTTTTTTTTTTTTTTTTTTGAGACGGAGTTTCGCTCTTGTTACCCAGGCTGGAGTGCAATGGCGCGATCTCGGCTCACCGCAACCTCCGCCTCCTGGGTTCAGGCAATTCTCCTGCCTCAGCCTCCCGAGTAGCTGGGATTACAGGCACACGCCACCATGCCCAGCTAATTTTCAGTATTTTTAGTAGAGACGGGGTTTCACCATGTTGACCAGGATGGTCTCGATCTCTTGACCTCGTGATCCACCCGCCTCGGCCTCCCAAAGTGCTGGGATTACAGGCTTGAGCCACCACCGCGCCCGGCCTGTATATTTCTCTAATATGTTTTTGTCACTGAACATTTTTACCATTATACTTATGAACAAAATGTGAGTGATGGTAGTGGTTTTGCTCTGCATTAAACTAGTTGTCATATATGAAAGCTGGAAATTTATTTCACAGAACCAATGTCATCCTCGGCACAAGTCTGAATACAGAAAGAGGCTTGGCATCATTGAGAATTCTTTTTTAAGGAGTAGAACAGACTTTGTTCAAATCCAAATGAAAGAATTCTTTAAATATCAGGTTAGTTTGATGCCTTTAATCTCAAGTTGAGAGAAATTTCACATCTCACCTGTGAATGAGATAAACAAGATGCTAAACTACAATGACATTGGCAAACAAACAATAAAAGTAAAAATATGGTATTTGTTCATAACTTTTATAAAACATAATTCGTTAAAAAAAGGCAAATCCACTCAAATAACTATTGCTGCCTTTGTGACAATAAACAAGTGGGCTGAAAAGCTTTCCTTTATAATAGGTATCATTCAGCAAAAGTCTATCTGAGCAGTCTGAAGAGGCAATGTACCTGAATTAATAGGACATGAATGCTTTAAATTGTAGAGTGTATGAGATACACATAAATTAATAAAAACTCAAATCAGAGTTCTAT
The DNA here is from genome assembly GCF_048565385.1 of Saimiri boliviensis. Lineage (NCBI taxonomy): Eukaryota > Metazoa > Chordata > Mammalia > Primates > Cebidae > Saimiri > Saimiri boliviensis. Next base: position 75,400,578 of record NC_133470.1, on the reverse strand, counting down.
CAGGAGATTCATATTCTTATATACAATTGTCAGCTTATAAAGATCAGTTCTCATGAGAGGGTGACCTAGTTTATTCGTATGTATTTAATTACTCATTTCTACTTCTTAATTCCACAAAACTATTTGATATATGTAAGGTTAGAATTTCATGATACTCATTAAAACTTCAATGACTCTGGTTTAAAGAAATCATTTGCTTAATGAATGAAATACTTGGTTTCTAATGAAGAACGAAATATTTGGTTTCTAATACACAACTTACAAACATTTTATTAGTGACACCATTATTGTTCCCATTTGAACAAAAATCATTTTTTTGCTATTCTGTTTTATATAAAAAATAATGGTTATACTCTCCACATAAATCAGTCATTTTTTCATCCTAAAAATGGCAGGATGACTTCCCAAGTGTCTACAGATAAATCCTCCTCAGAATGTTTGTCAAAATAATTTTCCCCTATTAAAATATTTCTGACTCATTTATGTATTTACATGCAATGCTGCTTGTTAAGGGGAGAATAGATTTTACTTCAAAAAACTTCAGACCCTGATTTGTGTTAGCCCTTCTATTTTGTTTTGTACAGCATTGCTTCAGTAGGGGAGCATGGGTTGTCTGTTAAGCATCTGTGGGATCAGTTGTGAAGGATTTTATCGGCACTGATAACAAAAGAACAAAAAAGTGTATGACTATTATATAGACATTACTTTCCAATCACAATTCCTTTACTATCATTTGATAATTATATTCAGTATACAGGCTCTAAACCCAGCATCGCAACTTACTTCAAGATGGCTTCAGCTAAAGTTTTCTTCTCCATCAAAAAGTGTAATACATCACATTTAAAATAAAGCAGGGAAACCCAAATAAATGCAGTGAGATTTTTTTTTTCACTGTATGGAGAAGAAAAAAATTAAACATATCATCTTAATTTTCATTGTTGCCATAACAAATTGCTATAAATTTAGTAGCTCAAAACAACATCTATGTTTTATCTCACATTTCTTTAGGTCAGAAATCTGGCGGGCTCAGCTAGGTTAACAGCTTTGGGTCTTCCAAAAGAGAAATCGAGGTGTTACCCTGCTGGCTCTTAATGGGAGTCCCTGGGAATTATCTGCTTCCAAGCGCATTGAGGTCAGTGGCAGAATACAGTTTCTTACCCCTTTAGGACTGAGATAGTATTTTTCTTTCTAGGTGCCTGATGGGGGCCATCCTTACTCCTGGATGGTAAATTGGCCCTATGTAATTGGCCAATTAGACACTTCATAAGGTTTGTAACTTTAATTACATCTGCAAAATCCTTTCTACCATATAAAGCAACATAATAATAGGTTCCAGGGGTTATGGCATGGACATCTTAAGAGGAGCCATACTGCCCGCTACAATTTAATTACTCACCACAATTAAACAAAATTTAACTGATATAGGTTAAACATATAAATATAAAACTGATGTCAAAAAACTGTAGCAGAAAATATGATCAATTGTTTCCCCACAATGACAGATTGGAGAAGACCTTTCTCACCGTGATATAGCACTCAGAAATTTTTTTTTAAAAGATTGATAGATTAGATGATTATTAAAGCTTAAAATTATGGACAGTAAACAAAAATAAAAATGTAAATTCAAAAATTGATAATGTCATGTAAATAACAGACAAATGGGTAACATCCTTGCTTATACAAATCTATAAAAAGTAATAATAGGCCAGGTGTTGTAGCTCATGCCTATAATTCTAACAGTTTGGGAATCCGAAGCGGGAGGATTACTGGAGCCCAGTAATTCAAGACTAACCTCAGCAACTTAGCGAGACCCTGTTTCAACGATAAACAAATAAATAAAATGATTCAGGTGAAGTGGCACTCTCCTGTAGTCCCAGCTGCTTGGGAAGGTGAGAGGGGAGGATTGCTTCAGCTAAGGAGATGGAGCCTGCAGTAAGCTATGAGCAATGACCTCACCACTGCACTCCAGCCTGGGTGACAGAGCAAGACCCTATCTCAAAAAAAGAGAAAATAATAAAAACCAAAACCTGGATACGGGAGAAAGATATAAATATGTAATTTGCAGAAGAAATACAACTACTTAATTAGCATAAAACATCCATAATATATTTAGTGCTCAAAAACACACACGGTATTCACAGATCCTTTGAAAGAAGTGGCACACTGCTGAAAATTCTGTGAGACAGGTGAAAAACTTTGAGCTCCCAAACTGTAAGAGGGGGAAAGCCTACCTCCAAAACACATCCCCACCAGGGAATCTGAAAATCCTGATTACAGGAGGATCTAACCTTACCTAAAGCTGAAATGGATTTAGCGTGAAATATAAAAGTAGAAGCAACGGCAAGAAGAGACTTATAGGCATTTCCATATCCAGCTTCAGCCCCGGAAAGCTGTCTCTGACTGTTTCACAAGCACCCTCAAGGAAGGCAGCCGACGGAATTTGGAAAGGATTACAGAGTGAAAGAAGTTTCCAACTAAATTTGGTAATAAATTCAAGGAGATGTAGACTCTCTTGAGCAGAATTCAGGGGGAAAACAAAAACTGCTGCCAAAAGGAATGCAGGAGCTGTGGCTGAAAATGTGGGCAGACTAAGAGGGGCGAGACCTAGAAGACTTGCTTGTTTTATCAGCAGGGTAGTATATAATCTGGGCCAACAATACAATATCAATGAACACAAATCAGTAGCACTGCTATACGCCAACAGTGACCATGCTGAGAATCAAATCAAGAACTCAACCCTTTTTACAACAGCTCAAAAAAAAAAAAAAAAAACCTAAAAATATACCTAACCAAGGAGGGAAAGACTTCGGCAAGGAAAACTATACAGCACTGCTGAAAGAAATCATACCCAACACAAACAAGTAGAAACACATCCCACACTCATAGATGAGTACAATCAATATGGTGAAAATGATCATACTGCCAAAAGTAATCCACAAATTCAATGCAATTCCCATTAAAATACCAACAGCATTCTCAAGACTAATATATATATATATATATATATATATATATATATATATGGAACAAAAAAGTCTGCATAGCCACAGCAAGACTAAGTAAAAATAACAAATATGGAAGCATGACATTACGTGACTTCTAACTATAAGACTATAGTTACCAAGCCAGCATTGTACTGATATCAAAACAGGCACATAGACCATTAGAACAGAATAGGGAACCCAGAGATAAAGCCAAATACTAACAGCCAACTGATCTTTGACAAAGCAAACAAAAACATAAAGTGAGGAAAGGACACCCTTTTCAACACATCTTTTACAGTACTGGTGGGAATGTGAACTAGTACAACCACTATGAAAAAATAGTATGGAGGTTCCTTAAAAAACTAAAAGTAGGACTGCCATTTTATCCAGCAACCCCATTACTGGATATCTACCCAGAGGGGAAAAAAAAAGTCATTCTATGAAGAAAAGACTTGTATCCACATGTTTATAGCAGCACAATTTGCAATTGCAAAAATATGGAACCAGCCTAAATGCCCATCAACCATCAAGTGAATAAAGAAAATGTGGTATACCTATATACTATGGAATACTACTCTGCCGTAAAAAGAAATGAAACAATGGCATTCACAGCAACCTGGAGGGAGCTGGAGACCACTGTCCTAAGTGCAGTAACTAAGGAATGGAAAAACAAACGTCCTGTGTTCTCAGTCATAAGTGGGAGCTAAGCTATGAGGATGTAAGGGCATTAGAATGATATTATGCACTTTTGAACTTGGAGGCAAGGGTAGGAGGGGGTGAGGGATGGAGGCCTTCACATTAGGTACAGTGTACACTGCTTAGGTGATGGGTGCATCAAAGCCTCAGAAATCACCAGTAAAGAACTGATCTATGAAAGCAAACAACATCTGTGCCCCCCAAAACTATTGACATTTAAAAAGTTAAAATGAACACACACACATATACACACACACTCACACACATGCACACAAAATAACAATGCACTAACAAGTTTGGTCTATGGCCATACCACTCCAAATCACATGCACCCTATCTTATTTGAGATATAATTTCACCAATAAGTTAGGAGATTTCAAATGAACCGATACTAGCTTATGCTTCAAAAATGCTGTGAGTTAAAGTATTTAACACGCACACTTTGTGGGGAAGTAATTTAACAGAATATTTGGAAATAAAACTTGGCACTACGTATCAAAATGTTTAAAACATTCATACTTTGCTGTAGTATTTCTACAGAAATGCATAAATATGCAAAGGTAAATATGCAGTTGTATTTACTAAACATTACTCTAAAAGGGAGAAAATTGGTAATAAAATGAAAAAAAATACCATGCCAAAATTAAAATAAATAAATTGATATTGAAATGGACTAGATAAATATTACTGAATGAATAACTAATTACAAACTATAAACTGAATTATTTTTCTTTAAACAAATAAGACTTTATATATCAAAACATTCCATAATGGTATACAACAATATTATTAGTAGTGTTTTTATCTAGGAAGTGGAATTTAGAATAGGAGAAATATATATTTACATTGTACATCATATTCTTCATTTTTTAAAATGTTTATAAGAAACATGATAAGAAAACATTATAACAAAATCTTTCTAAAATGTATTGTTTGTTTTATTTTTGTTTATATTTAAGCATATATTTAAGGACCCATTGCTAACTATATCACATTTTAATCACAGAATCTAAAATGTTATGTTGACTTTTTGACTAAAATCATTCTTCTTATGATTGAATATGATATGTGAAGCATAGAAAATACTGAGGTACTACATTCTTTATTATGTGTAGGTAAATGTACTCATTAACAAATAACACATACATCTATGTACGTGTGGGTATGCATATATATATATATATATATATATATATATATCAAAAACATTCTTATGGCTAACATATTTTTCATACAAATTATACAAAATTAAAATATCACTTAGAATTTGAGAGGCACTTGGCATATAATGCTTAGCTAAGGGCATTACATCATCAGTTTCTATAATTAAGTAAGCATCTTATTTTAGTTCAGATTTATGTTATAGAAATTAACCAATCAGATCATTCTCACTTTAACTTTCCCGACCCAACAACTACCACCCTAGATATAAACCAGTCTCTCACTATTACAGTATTTCAACAAACTTTACAAAATCCATGAATGAGGCAGATTTTTAGAAGTGTTGTCAAGGACTAGCACCTAAATGGTTGGCCAAGATGCATTATAATGAATGAAAAATCTTGGAGAACTGTGGAGTTTTAACTTGATTTTTCTTTCATTGACAAATTTTCAGAATTGGTTACAGATCATAGAGTGCTTTGTTAGATTATATTGTCGATAATTAAATTTACTCTATTTTTTTCACATTTTGGGGTTAGTTTCTGTTTAAACACTGTGCCATACTCACAATATACACTCAATAAATGTTTTTGAATAATACAGGTATGAATAAACATAATCTCTTCCTTGGCAGTTCATTTTATATTTTGAGAGTGTGGAATCTTGTGTAGGTATAAAATATATTTAGTTGAAATCTATCTCCTTGCAGTTCTCACTTATTGGACTAATAAGGAAATCACTGAATGTCATGTGATCAAGGAGAGCCATGTCAGGGTGACATGGAGAAATGGGTCATTATCATTTAAGAGAGATTTACAGCATTTTTAGTGTTATACACTAAAAGAGAAATTAAAACATAAAAGATCATTGTCTTTAGGTAATAACACATTAAGGTCTTATGAAATTGATCCTCTTATTTATAGTACTTATAGTCTTTGGACATAATACACAGAAGAGTTACCAAAATACCCTGAAATGTGAGCAGGAGCAGGTCATCCTGGTTGGGAGTCTAATGGTTTGAAAAGAAAAATTGTATGCAGTGAATTCTCATTTTTTGTCTTCTATCCTGAGGATAGAGCTATTGTGGGGTGTAGGTCTGTGTAGGACACCAGTGAATAAATATTTCCTTTTGGTCTATGGAACAAGAAAACTGAAGGTGAAGAAACTACAGTGACAAGGCAGTGGTGAGGCCGGGCATGGTGGCTATCGCCTGTAATCCCAGCACTTTGAGGCCCAGGTGGGCGGATCACCTGAGGTCAGGAGTTCCAGACCATCCTGGCCAACACAGTGAAACCTTGTCTGCATTAAAAATATAAAAATTGGCCCGGTGTGGTGGCAGGCACCTGTAATCTCAGCTACTCGGGAGTCTGAGACAGGAGAATCACTTCAAAGAAGGAGGCGGATGCTGCAGTGATCCTAGATCGTGCCACTTCACTCCACCCTGGGCAACAAAAGCGAAACTCCGTCTAAAAAAAAAAAAAAAAAAAAAAAAAAAAAAGGTAGTGGTGAAATTCGAAATTCTAGAAGGGAAAGAGCCAGAAAAGGGATCCACAATTCTCTCTACCCATGTCTATGACTAATCTATGACCTATGTATGTGTGATGCAGACAAAAGAGGTCGGCTAAAGAGAAAGAATCTGAACTGAGGTTTGAGCTGCCACTTTTGCTGTCTAAACAAAAGAACCAACATTTACTGAAAGAAAATAAAATCTCAAATGCCCACATGTTTTTAATGTCCATCAAGCAATCCAATATGATGCAACAAACAAGCAATAAAATAAAAAATATTCTCAAAGGGGAAAATAAATCTTAACAAAATAATGAAAATAATAAAGCAAGGAACACAAGATGAAGGTAATTTGAGGGTAGATAACAAGATGTTGCTACAAATAAAGTAAAGAAAACACAAAGAGGAAATAAGTGAACATAGCTTCAGAAAACTGGTAGACAATATCAGTCTGAAATACATGCATTTAGGGTTCAACAAATAGAGAGGGAAAATGGAAAAAATAACAAGTAAAGAAATAAGGGTGGATTTTCTTTTTTCTTTTTTTTTTCTCTTTTTGCTTTTCTTTCTTTCTTTCTTTTTTCTTTTTTGAAACGAAGCCTCGCTCTTGTTCCCCAGGCTGGAGTGCAATGGCGTGATCTCGGCTCACTGCAACCTCTGCTTCCCAGATTCAGGCAATTCTCCTGTCTCAGCCTCCCGAGTAGCTGGAGTCACAGGCACCTGCCAACACACCCGGCTAATTGTTGTACTTTTAGTAGAGATGAGTTTTCATCATGTTGGCCAGGTTCGTCCTGAACTTCCGACCTCAGGTGATTCACCTGCCTGAGCCTCCCAAGGATTTTCTTAAAATATTATATAACACATAAATTTTAGAAATTCAAGAGGCTCAACAAACACCAAGAAAAATAAAACAAAGAAATCTATTCCAAGGTATATCAGTCCATGTTTAAAGCCAAAGATAAGCAAATCTAAATTTAAAAAATAAACAAACAATAAAGAGAGGAAGAGAGAAACAGAAGAAAGAAAGAAAAAGAAAGAAAGAAAGAGACAAAGAGACATTACATATATAGGATAAATATTTGATTAATAGCTACTTTCTCATAAGAAACAATGAAAGTCCGTAGAGAGTGAAATAACTCTAAAGACTGAAAGAAAAAACATCTACAAAAATTAAATTCAGAGAAAAAGAAAAGCTAAGAGAGTTTGTTTTCACCAAAACTACAGTAAGAAATGGCAAATGAAGGTCTTTTGGGATAGAAAAAGTATGTCAGATAGACACAGAGATCTTTAGAAATTAGTGAAGAGTACTCGGAATGTTAAAAAATTGTAACGCCTGGCCCGGTACTGTGGCTTCCACCTGTAATCTTAACACTTTGAGAGGCTGACACAGGTGGAGGATTACTTGATTCCAGGAGTTTGAGAACAGTTTGAGCAATATGATGAAACCCCATCTCCAGAAACAATACAAAAATTAGCCTGGCATGGTGGCACACCTGTAGTCCCAGCTACTTAGGAGGCTGAGGTGAGAGGATTGCTTGAGCCCAGGAGGCAGAGGTGGCAGTGAGCTGAGATTGTGCCACAGCACTCCAGCTGGGAGACTGAATGAGACTCTGTTTCAGCAACAACAAACCCACAATAATGTAGGATGATACTGTCATTTAGATGTTTGTAAACCCCAAAACTCATGTTTAAATATGCTCCCCAATGATGTAGGTGAGATCTGTAGAGTGGTGTTTGGGTCATGGCAGTAGGTCCTTTGTGAATAGATTAATGCTCTCCCTAGGGGAACAGGGAGTGAGTGACTTCTCATTCTATTAGTTTCCTTGAGAGGTTGTTGTTAAAAAGATCCTGCCCTTTCTCCCTCTTTCTCTTACTTTCTCTTTCATCACGTAATCTCTGCACATGCTGGCTTTCCTTCACCTTTTACCACGAGTGGAAGTGGCCTGGGGTTTTCACCATATGCCAAACTTTCAGTCAGCAAACCAAAAGCTCAGTAAACCTTTTGTCATTATAAATTACCCAGACTCAGGTTTTCCTTTATAGCAACACTATATGGACTAAGACATATGGAGATGTTTTCATAAACAAATTTTCGAAAAATGTTCAAAAGATACATGAATATAAAACACATGGGAAAGAGGTATTAACAGAATTAACCAAAGAAAAGAAAAACTTGATACACTGGACAAGAAAAATGGGGCACATATACACCATGGAATGCTATGCAGCCATAAAAAACAATGAGTTCGTGTCCTTTGTAGGGGCATGGATGCATCTGGAAACCATTATTCTCAGCAAACAGACACAAGAACAGAAAATCAAAGACCGCATGTTCTCACTCATAGGCAGGTGTTGAACAATGAGAACACATGGACACAGGGAGGGGAGCATCACAAACTGGGTTCTGTTGGGGGAGACTAGGGGAGGGACAGCAGGGGGCAGGGAGGGTAGGGAGGGATAACATGGGGATAAATGCCAGGTATAGGTGACGGGGGGAAGGAGGCAGCAAACCACATTGCCATGTATGTAGCTATGCAACAATCCTGCATGTTCTGCACATGTACCCCAGAACCTAAAGTGCAATAAAATATGTGTGTGTGTGTAAAGGAACACTTGAATAGCCTAACAGTGCAAAATGAATTGAATTTATAAGTAAAAGCTTTTCCACAAGCAATATGTTGGAAAGAAAAGGAAAGAAAGAAAAATACCAGTCCAGTACGAATAAAATAGAGGATTAATAATTATTTTAAAATATATTTGACAAGTCAAGTATTGCTCATATTTCAGAACCATACTAATACATTATAAAAGAAAAAAACTACAGACCAATAACCCGGATAATATTAAAAGTAAAAATGATTAGAAAATATTACCAAATCATATCTAAATATATATAAAATATAAAACACATAATGACCAAGTGGTATTTATCCCAGGATTTCAAGGTAAATTTAACATATAAAAATCAAGCATGCAAAAATATTACATTAATAGGTTGCAAATTTATGCTATCTGATTTCAAGAGTAATTCTCAAAAATTTGGGTATCAGCATAAAAATAGACATATAGATCAATGGAACACATTAGAGAGTCCAGGAAGGAAAACTACACACTTGATTACCTTATCAATTTGTGACAAAGGTAACAAGGTAATTCAATGACGGATAGTGTAGTGTTTTCAAAGGGGTTACTGGAAAAACTGGATACTTTATGAAAACTAAAATGAAGCACTACACTGACTTCATACAATACATAAAAATTAACTCAAATGAATCATTTACTTAAATGTGGGACTAAAAACTAAACAAAACTTCTAGAAAAAAATACTGCAGTATATCTTTGTGAAATTAAGTTAAAACATTTATTAAACAGGACACAAAAATACCATTAAATTTAAAATTGATGTTTTGATCTTCAATAAATTAACAATTTTTTCTGATCTTGGAAAGATACAGTTAAGAAAACCACAGAATGGGTGAATATATTTGAAAAATACATATCTGACAAAGGATTTTTATCTATAATGTGTAAATAATACATATATACAACTCTATAAAAAGACAAACAAAAACTGAGCAAAAGATTTTAAGAGATATTTCACAAAGAAAAATATATGCATGTACAATAAACACATGAACAAATATCACAAAGCATTAGTCATCAAGAAAATTCAAATTAAACCACACTGAGTTACTAGCACACACTTACTAGAACCAATAAAGTTAAAAGAATTTTCAGCAGTGATATATGAATAGAAGTTAATTTAAGAGAAAGCTACACAAATTTTGATTTTTCACAAAAACAGATATCTATTCTAAATACACACCTGGAGGGGCCTAATTCTCAAAGACAAAAGACCATAACTCAGTATTTAATGCTGTAAACCATTGCAGTTTATATAACCCTCTTCCCATAAATTCATGATAACATTTTGCATAGTGCAGGATGCAAAAATAGCATTAGAGATGAACTGACTGGAGAGTGCATTTATAGTGGTATTATAGTGGGGTCACGCTTTGATGTCTTTCAAATTTAGTGCCACAGACAACTCCCTGGCTGTGTTTCTCCTGACTCCATGTCTGAAATGGAATACAGAAAGTTTGAAGTTAGTAAATACCATCCGTGTCTTTTATTGTCATTTTTTATGAATTTTCATAACTTAGTATGGAAATATGTGCTAAGGAGGTTTTGCCAATGTGACTTTGGGGTAGGTGTGAGAGGGAAGAAATATGTTGTATGATTAGATTACTACCTCAGTCTCCTTGCCAGGAAGATTATTTTCTAACATGTTTCTGAATGTCAGGAGTGGGTCTAGGTATAGTTGTCTTTTAGTATGACTTCCAATAAACTTATCTTTAAAGAGGATTAATCCCTAACATTTGAGATTAGTGTTTTGTAAACATCAATAATGCAAGATGATTACATTTCAAAGGTAAAAATTAGGATATATATGTCAACATAGAGATAAAAATGTATTTGTGGCCAGGTGTGGTGCTTCATGCCTGTAATCTCAGCACTTTGGGAGGCCAAGTTCAAGACCAGCCTGGGCAACATGACAAAACCCCATCTCTATTTTAAAAAAATACCAAAATTAGCTGGGTATGTTGGTGCATGTCAGTAGTCCCAGGCACTTGGGAAACTGAAGTGGGAGAATCACTCGAGCTAAGGAGGTCGAAGCTGCAGTGAGCCATGGTCATGCCACTGCACTCAAGCCTGGGTGAGAGTGAAACCCTGTCTCAAACAAACAAACAAAAATAAATGTTGGACAATTAACTAAATAAATACTGATACACAGATTGTTGTTTTGCAGAGAAAAGCTTCTGTGAAAGAAAACGTTTATTTCAATTGAAATAAATTCCTTCAAAGATTGCAGGAAATAATTCAGGAAAATGGTACTTGAAATTAACACAAATGGAATAGCCTTTTATGAGCAATAAAGAGTGATCAGAGACTGTGATATAGTTTGGATGTTTTTTTCCCTCTAAATCTCAACTTGAAATTTTTGCCCCAGTGTTGAAGGCAGAGCCTAGTGGGAAATGTTTGGGTCATCAGTGCCGAACCCTCATGAATGGCTTGGTGCCATGCCCTATTTATGATTATTACTCTATTAATTCACTTGAGAGCTGGTTATTTAAAAGAATGTAGCATCTCTTCCCTCATTCTTTTGTTCTCTCTTACCATATGACATGCCAACTCCCCTTGGCTTCTGCCAAGAGTAAACTCTTCCTGAGTCCCTCACCAGAAGCCAAGCAGGTATCAGTGCCTTGCTTGGTGTCCAGCCTTTAGAACCAGAGTTGTGAGCCAAATAAACCTCTTTAGACTCAAGTATTCCTTTATAGCTACCCACAATTAACTAACACAGACTGTAATAGGAAATACGAAAATCTACCTATTTGCAACCCACTGCCAGGCAACTTTCAAGGAATAAAAAATAGTTATGTTTTGCAGAAATCAAACCCAAGCCAAAGCCCCTCTGACTTAGTCAAATTTCTTAACATCTTTCTTGAACACAGAAAGTAATTTCTGTTTTCTCTGAACTTATTCAATGTGGATTTTGAGATAAACTTTGTCTTCTACAAAGCACTGAAATTTTCTAGTGATTCATGTTAAATTTTTTGGAAGCTGGGACCATGCATTTAGGTCTTCATTAGTTCCACAGAAAACACCAAAACTTCTTTCGGGCCAAGTCCTTTGCATATAACATAAATTATGTTCACTTGGTTTCTGTGGACTGAGAAGTTCATGAACTAATACATTCTACTGGATAAGAGAAATTCTGACCTGTTGCTTCCAAATAAAGTGTAAACCAAAAATAAAATTCTGATCTTCCCAATCATTTAAATGGACCCCACTCTTGGCCAAAACAATTCAAAACTCACCTAAAAAAAAAAAAACAGTTCAGGACATACAGGAACAGGGGTTTAGACATGCTTTATTATACCGACCTTCGTTTGGAGTTGAGACACAAGTGACTGGCATTAACACTAAAACAGAGATCTTAAGCCTGAAAAAATAGAAACTTTGTAGCAATTAGAAACCAAATTCCAACTGACTCTGGCATAGCATCACATAACAGATAGCAGACCCTGAGGGAAATCAAAGTATTTTTTCCCAAATATATTTATTTGTCATATTTTGAAATTCAAGATTGTTCTGCAAAGCTATCCTTATGAGAATCCGTAGAGAATCTCCTTACTTTACTAGGTCTTTTCCAGAGAGTTTGCCACATTTCAAGGTCTGATAAAATGTGTTCACTGAAGCTTGCTACCTGAAGTCTTTACCTACATGATAAGAACCTTAACGTTTCACAATCCCTTCCCCTTATCATAACTCAAACATTTCGCTATGCTGACTTCAACTCTTCAGGCAGAGCTTCTCTTTCAACCAATTGCCAATTAGAAAATTTTTGAATACGCCTATGACCTGGAAGCCCTGAATTTGAGGTATCGCACCTTTCCAGGCTGAACCAATGCATACCTTCCATGTATTGATTTATGTCTTTGCCTGTAACTTCTGTCTTCCTGAAACGTACAAAAGCAAGCTGCAACCCAACCACCTTGGGCACATGTTCTCAGTACCTCTTGAAGCTGTGTCATGGAAAATCGTCCTTAACCTTGGCAAAAATAAACCTGTAAACTGATTGAGACATGACTCAGATATTTTTTGGTTTATAAAGGGAAAAAAAGGAAGTGTCTTTCACCCTCATCCCAAAGAAGGTTTGAGGTACTCTTCTACTGCGAGGAACGTTTGCAACTACGTAGAGCTTACAGCATCTGGGATCTGCCATAAATGCCCTTACCATCTCTCACAGATGCAGAACTCAGACAATATGACCCAGAAACTTCCTCATCTGGTTACTTACATGAACACTTGAATCTACCTGCAAGGTTTTTACCTTTTTTCCCCTTTAAGTCTCCACCATTAGTCATGAGGAGAATTCATCCTTACAATAATCTTGATTATACAAAAATATGCAAGGAAAAATATAGTAAAATGAAGGACTGCATTTATGGAGAATTTTTCACTTTCATAGTCAAAAATTAGAAGACAATGATGACTAGATATGCTTTTATCAAAAGTAAATAAATGTTTTGGAGTGGCACAATGCAAGTTCACATCTTAACTCAGAAAGCATTGGTTGAATCCAGTTAGCCAATGAAGGGTTATCCTTTAAGTGAATCCATCAATATTCCCCTAGATAACAAAGATTCCCTTTGGCATAAAAGACAGACTCAAAATAAGCCAGAAAATGTTTCCTTTTCTTTCTTTATTGTCCTCAAATTTGCCTATTTCTCATGTTATGCTATGGAAAAACACAATTTCTCAAGCTGATGTGTGTTACCCTTTTTTAAGAAAAATAGTTCTTTCAATACTGCTTTATATTTAAATATCATCTAGATTACCCACAATTAGCTTGGGAACAGATGAAGGCAATTTTATGTTTTCTTTCTTAAACATGATGTGCTTGCTAAGCTAAAGTGTTTGGAATGAGCATAGAGAGGGACTACGTAATTTTTCTTCCAGTATCTCTTAGGCTGTGGCCTGCATGTGGAGAAAACCAACAAACAAACAGAATATGCAGCAGGGCTTATCATATCTCTAAGAAGCTAAAAGCAAGATTTTTTAAACGGTGATTTAAAAATAATTCAGAAAATATGGTGGCAGAAAATTTAAAGCGGTTTGTAGATATACGCCTGGTTGCTAGACTACCTTTAAAAGAGAAATCTGGAGAATTGAATATTGCATGAAGTAGCTGATGTAAACAAGGGAGCGAATAAAACCAAGCCTCCAGAACTTACAAATTCTTTTTTAGATACAGTTATGCAAAAAGAACTGCCTGAAAGACCTGTGACTTGATCAAATTTTAATAGGCATTCTGGCTGCCTTTGAATGTTCACAACACTGGGCTAGTATTGTTTTTGAGGAAAATGTGCTTGTTGAAAACTCTGCTTATTATATATATATGGTAAAAAACATTTTGACTATATGTGGTATAAACTTGAAGAAAAACAAGTATGTAAAACAAAACAGTAGTTTCCATCAATAAATCATGAAATATGGAACACAAACAAAATAAACATGAAATTACAAGTCAAAGAAACTAAACTCAAATTCACTAGCCTTTTAGAATTTATTAGGACTTATAGAAATCGTTTCAATCATCAGACCTTTCACACAAATGATTTTCAGCATACATATACTTTCTTCTGCAAGAACCTGATTGACAAATTCAAGAAAAATCGGATTACTAAAAATCATTTTATCTTTCTAATTGCCAAAAATAGTCTTACAGATAATGTTTTAAACTTAAGAGTTAGAAATTTTATTATTCAATGTTTATGATCAACAGGAAAAATTGATACTTTCAAATAAATTTGATTTATTTTAAAAATATTATCTTAATATATGTAGCTCTTATTTTAAATGGAATCTACAAAAATTATACATTCAAATATGCAGTACTGATTTCCTTATATAGAACCTGAATAATAGTTTGAATTTATTATTTGCTTTACAATTGTTTTATGTTGAAGATTTAGTTTACAAATACGAATTTAAATACTTATTTTGTCTGATGTACTTACTAGATACAAAGGGATACAGAAATGTAAGATATTAAGATATTATTTCTACAACAACAAAAATTTAAAATTTATTGGCATAGATAGATGAATAAGCCACAAAATAATCATTTGTTGCTCTAAGAACAAACAGACTACAAAAAAGCTGCAGGACACCCAAGAGATAGACTTAATTAAGGCAGGAAGAATGTAGGGAATATGCAGAAAGCTACAATTGAGGTGAATTTTGGAGGACAGGTAGGTATTATTGAAGAAAGCTTGGAGCTGATTTTGATTGAAAATGATAATACGGACAAAGACTCGGAGTTTTCAAGGTGGCATTGTGCTGTATAGAACTTCATGTAATCTATTATTCTATTATTGGTGTATGGTACGCTTGTCAAAGAGGAGGCTTAAAAAAGATTGCAGACATTATACTGTAAAGAGTCTGGTGGTACATGCTAAGTTACTGGAACATTATGACTTTAGAGGTTCTGGCAAGACATTGAAGAATAAACAGCAGAGTGAAAAACGTCAGTTTTGCATTTTCTAGAAGTTATTCCAGTCACTATTACAAGGTGGAGTGCTGCAGGGTGAGGAAATATGAAGTGCAATGTGTGGCCTGGGCAGTACTGAAGAGAAAAAGATCAGTTAGCACTAAATTGTAGTGTCCAGTTTAGATGTGATCACAGCCTAAATATGAGATGGACAGTATATATGTCAAAAAAATCAGCAAAAGTATAGGTATTTTAGGAGCTAAAATTAAAGACATTTAACAGTAATATCACCTGTACACTTAGCTGTGGATTTTCCTTTAGAAGTCTTCTGCAGTCCAGGTACAGGAGCAGAATAGGCAGATGGCTGTATTGATCTAGGGCTAGAATTGTTTAAAGTGGTTAAAAGAAAAGGTAGCAAGCAATATGAAGGTACTGGCGAGATAATAAGTGACTTAATTTAGAGTAATTTTAAATCTGCATAGCATATCCACCGACCTATTGAGGGACATTTGGATGGTTTTTACTTCTTGGAAAGCAAAGTCACTTGGGGCGATGGAACTAGTCTACATCTGATCATGATGGTGGTTACACCTAACTATGCATGTATTAAAACTCACAGACCTGTAAACTAAGGAGCATAAATTTTAATGTAAGTATTTTGTTAAAAAAATGCATAGTAATTTGGTAAGAGATCTATTGAGTAGATAATTTATACATGACATAAAAACCTCAAGATCAAGTTATACACTGGCAAATATTCAATAATAAAGCAAAAATTGCCACCACTCAAATAGCTGGCTTTTCTGTTTTTATTTCCTTGTATCTCACTGGAAATAAATGGAACTCTTGCATGTATGTGATCTTGTTCATCTAGCTCCAACTGGTCCAAATCTTTAGTTTATCCACATCATTTTCTTATGCAAAGTCTGCATCAGCATCTATAGTTGAAGACTTTCTCTCTAAAAATGCAGGTTTCAGAGATAGGAATCCTAGATTTTTAATAGTTAGAATTCTTAGTCACAACCAATCTAAATATAAAAGTTTTCATGAGAGAGAAGAAATATTTATACTCTTCTAAAGGAAATGCCAACTGAAGTTTTGTATATCTATTAATTTTTTGACTAGTTTACATTATAAAATGGGATATTTTAAAATTGGAGTGAATAGTACTATCACTCCATTAATGATTTAAGAGTACATTTAATATTTTCATATGTTTCATTGGTCACTGTTAGTGTTACCAGCCTTTCACTGCTCTACTGGATAAGATCTGGAACAGTGAAGCATGTCGTATTACACACTGCCTCTAGTCTGCAAAAGAATTTTTGTACCTCCACTGCAAATATTTTTATTATACTTTGCATTGCTCTTAGGCAAATAAACATTAGTAAGATACAAATTCTGACAGAAAAAGACTTGTTTAGTGGGAGAATGTGCTGAAACATCATTTTAGAAACACTTTCCTAGAATTCTGCCAACTGGAATGGCAGTCTGTAGCTTCATTTTTAATGAAAGTTAACCGAAGATGCTATACACTGATTAAATTAGATGTTCAAATCAAAGTGTATTTGCTTATGTGAATATCTCTATATTTTGAAATAAATGACTTGTCTTTCATTTGTGTTCACTCAGCACACAATTCCCTTTTCTGTCATATCTCAGAATCATCACTGGGGAAATAACTAAGAGGAGAGGAAAGAGAGACACAGCATGGCTCCTAGTTTTGAGTTCGTTGTTCCACATAGCTAATTGACTTGATATTGAGCCAGAGCCGAAAACTCAAATCTTGTTCAAAGGAGTAGAGGGACTAGTGCAGATTCATTATCAAGCCCAACAGGTAAGTTTTCTCCAACTCTTTTTCTTAATCATTTCATATGATTCTTTTTTTCTCTTCAATTTTTACTGGTATAAAAAAAAAGAGAGAATTCGAAAAGAATATGATAGATGTTTGGAGAGTTCTCTAGGCTTTAGTCTTGTTTCTTTTTTATGAATAAATAAAGGTGACATATTATGAAATAAATATAGTTTTTTGCATATTTGAACTCATGTTAATACATATTACATTGCTACTTATCAAATGCTAAACTTTCACTAGATTTTTAAAACAGTAAAATTTCACTTCAGCTTTTATATTTCGTGTCAATAGAGATCATCGTGGAAAGAATGTTTATTTACAGTAGGTATTTTTTCTAGATAAACAAGGGACATTTGTTTGAAGCGTCCCTTGAAAATTTTGAAAAAAAAAAAAAAATGTAAGGAACTGAAAATCTTTCAGAGGCTTTTGTCTTAATAGAGGACCGAAGTGAAAAGACACCTATGGTTTAGCGCAACTTCTAGGAAGCTGTATCACTGTAGTTGTGAAATATGTCTGATTTGAAAGGTTGATCACAATATTCAGCTCAACGAATTTCTATTGTTCACAGCCAGATAACTTTACACCAGTTAAAAGCAGGCTAATGCGGCTGGGCACAGTGGCTCACCCCTGTAATCCAAGCTCTTTGAGAGGCCGAGGCAGGCGGATCACAGAGTCAGGAGATTGAGACCATTCTGGCCAACATGGTGAAACCCTGTCTCTACTAAAAATACAAAAATTAGCTGGTCGTGATGGTGCGTGCCAGTAGTCCCCGCTACTCAGGAAGCTGAGGCAGGAGAATCGCTTGAACGCGGTAGGCAGAGGTTGCAGTGAGCAAAGATGGTGCCACTACACTCCAGCCTGGCAACAGAGCGAGATTCCGTCTCAATTTAAAAAAAAAAAAAAAAAGATAGCCTAATGCAAGAATATTGAATTAATTTCCTATGGCTGTGCTCTAACTAAGAAAACCTTATTACTCCAAAGATTGTCAGAAATACTTTAGGGAGGCAAAGAACACTAGACAATATTAATGTGCTCCTAAATCTCAGTACTACTTGGAAAATACCAGTAATGTTCTTAAAAAGCAAATCTAAAAGGGTGTGAACAAGGTAGGTTAGCAGTGCAATCTCAAAGTGGATTCCAAAACACTAGAGCTGTAGCCAAATACCATACCTGCGGTCCCATTTAAAAAAAGTGGATATATGAACCTGGATAAACATGCATTTTATAGATTATTTTTTTACCAAATTTGGTTTTAGCCTTAAATCAAAGTAACAGGATGCTCTAAGTCATTAAACCAAAACATCCTGGACACACATTACCTTCTTAAGAAAATGCTATTGCCAAATTTAAAACTCACATTAGAAGCAGATTTCTTGTATCCTTCACCACAGCTGCAAAGACGCTAATTGGTACAGCAAGGAAGGCAAACAGCTTAGAATGATGTACCAGATTAATTTAAAATGGCTTTGAGACCCAAATTCTTCAGGAATATCTAGAATTAAATGTTACTGTTTGGGGTACAATATCTAATAAATTAAGATTTTCCAATTCTGATAGAAATATACATGGAAACTAGAACTGATGTATAAAATAATTTACAACATAATTGAACTCGGGGCAGGAGGAGTAATGACCAGCTATGTTACAAGAATCACTAGTGATGACAAGCAGTACTTTCTCAGGCCACCATGCTTATATGAGACATAGATCAAGGCCTATTCAATGCCAAAACACATATGAGGCTTTTTTATGTCTGGTCACTTCCAGTGGACCCATCGTGTCATTATTTCTAGCTATAACATTTATACATATAATGATATGTTCCAAAAGTATAATACTTAAATGTTTAAGAGGTCAATGTTATGCTTCTTTTAAAACAAAACAAAGCAAACAAGCAAACACACACACACACACACACACACACACACACACACACACACACACACACATCTGTATCTGTATTTTGGAAAGCACACAAGAATTAATATAATGACCGGAGGGAAAAATTCACTGTGTTATCCTCTAAAGGTTTTAGAACCAAAACACTTTGGAATATATAGTTAAAATTATAAATTGGCTATCTGAAGCAGCCAAGGCATATTAATGTAAACTTAAATGTTAGAGTAAGGATAGCTTGAATAACCAGCCCTATTTTCCAGTTTATTTTTATTTTACAAAGTTAGAAATACTTCTATTAAGTGCTATCCTAGTGTGAAAAATACCTACCAGTAAAAGATCTTGAAAGGTTGACTTGAGGGGTAAAACATAAAGATCATTTCTTGACTTTCCCAAGTATAATACCTTTAACATAAATGAGTCACTTATCTCTAAGTCTTAAGACAGCTTCTTTTATGTTGGCAATATATTAATACATAAATTGTTTAACCTGTGACAATATACAGTGGAAGTAATTTATACTCTGTCACTTTATGATAAGTAATTCTCATAAAGTGGTTTTTAAGATAGTCTACATCCGTTTCTTTGCCTCACCCAGTCCTATGAAATAGATATTCTGGAAAAAGTTTAAAGACGTTGACAAATGCAATTATAGTAAATTGGTGATTTTTTGCAACAATGCACTGATATATATTTGATTGTAAGTAAAATGTAACATTTTAAAAATTCTTTTTGATGTAGCATGCACGTACATAGGTCTTGTTTTGCAACTCTTCATATCTTACTTCACATTTTTCAATTAATTTTAAGATTTGCAATTAAGTTTTATAAATAATTGTTAAAATATGTCTCCATACTACAGACAAATAAAGAAACTTTAGTGAAGACCTTTGTGGCTTCAAGCTAAAATGATAAACTCATTCTTTTAGGAAACATCACTTATCAAAGGGGCAATGCCCAGGGTTGTACATAGTTCCCATCCATATTTATCCAGAAGTGGTATAACAAGTCCGACGATGGCTGTGAAATTAGGCTAGCGTATGTTTGAATCTTAGATCTTTATTTATGACATGTGTGGTGTGAGACAATTTAATTAACTTCTGTGAGCCTCAATATTCTCATCTACAAAGTTTAACTGATAACAGTATTACCTACCATGGGTGGAGGTGGGGGTGTGTCTTTGTGTGTACATTGTTACAGTGTATACATTGTACTTTATATAATGATTTTATAGAAATAGTAGAAGAGCCTCTCTCTCTCTCTCTCTCTCTCTCTCTCTCTCTTTCTCTCTCTTCCTCCCCTCCTCCTCCCCTACATCTACACACATATATATATAGATGTTAATTCTATGTATACAAATTCTCAGGACAAGTTGAAGGCAGAAGATGTCAGATCATGTCAGTGATAAAGAAAGTAAATAAATAAAGAATCCATATTTTTACACTAATAGGCCATCAACTTAAGTGTGCTACCATTGAAAATATATGGTTTTATTTCATTATTTTATGTTCCACTAGAATTTAGAACTGGCAACTAAGAGTCTTGATGACTTTGCAGGATTGAGAAAATCTAGGGTTGGGAAATTAGAAAAAAAACAGAAGAAGAGAAAGTGCTTATTAACTAAAAAAATTCAGAGACTGGTGTTGGAAATAGGTAATATGGATATTCTGAATTTATTACTGACAATCCTCTTCTAGATGTTAAAACGTGGCTCACACCTGTAATCCCATATCTTTGGGAGCGCAAATGGAGGGATTGCTTGAGGCCAGAAGTTTGAGATCATCCTGGGCAACATAATGAAACCCCATCTCTACAGAAAATGAAGAAGAATTTAGCTGGGTCTGGTGACATGCTACTATAGTCTTAGCTACTTGGGAAGCTGACGTGGGAGGATTGCTTGAGCTCAGAAGTTAAAGATTACAGTGAGCTATGATCATATCAATGTACTCCAGTCTGAACAACAGAATCCAACCCTATCTTAAAAAAACGAACAAACAACAATAACAAAACATTAATTTTGGCAACCAGAAAATACAGTTTCAATCACTCAGTGGATTACTATGAATTACCATAATGGGGAAATCAGCTTTCTGGGTTACTTTTTGTTCAGTAATTCTCTGCTTTCTACCATTGAGGGGGCTAAAAGGTGCCCAGAGTAGTTACACTGAAGGAGACTTTGGAAAAACACTTCATTTAAAATAATTACCTTCCTTCTTCAAGAAATGAACAACAAATAAATTTGCAAACAAATGTGTGAGCACAAAACCAGAATTTACAGTATTTTAAATCTCAAGCAACAAATTTAGTCCCTTCCTAGATTCTCATATTAATATTAATTTTTTATTTTTTTCTATTCAGCATTTTGCTTCCATGTTCTGATTCTATGCGTGAAGATGAAGGCACAGAGAATGATGCTGATTCACAATAATATTATGATTTTTACATGATGTGTACTTGTCCGATCCTAAGGCCAATCCTTGTTCTAAGGTATTGCGAAATACAACTCTTCTGTATTAAAGTGTACGAGTGTAGACTGTCAACAAAATTTTATATTAAATAAAAAATATTTCAAAAAATAGGAAGGCAAGGGTGAAGGGGAAGTGGTTATAACAAAATTATACTTTTCTAGAAAATAATAGCAGCAAGATAAATCATTGTTATCTCAGAATTTAAAATCATGCTTCAAGTTTCAAAACTCTTTTTAATCAAATGTGATTTTGGTTTAACAAGGAGATGTACTCGTATATTCTTAGACCATACTTTACAACTCCAAAACAATTTAATCCAGAGTTCAGTCCATTGCTTCCCAGATCATAAAAATCAAGTAGGGTGTTTGTTTAAAATAAGCATTTCCTACATACAAGTTTGGACAGAATGAACCAGAAACCCCAGTCTATGTACATAGGAATATATATGGTACCAAAGTATCTACTTGGCAAGTTTGGAAAACACCAATTTAGGTGAGAAATACAAGGACGTCATAATTTTTTTTAAATTGGTGTGTGTCAATTTTGGTGACTGGCTGAAGATTAAAATTACACTTTCACTGACTCTATTTATTTCACTATTATGTCCTGTTTTTTGTTGCAAGAAAATAGATATTGTGTGGAATTTTTATAGCTTTTTAATGGGTAAGTCATAATTATATTTTCTTCTGAATATTGACATAAAATATTTAACCACCCAAATTTTGAAGGTCTATTCATTACAAATGTTCTACCACTGCCCTTTGAGCAGTAGTTTTAAGGAAGCTATAGAATACAGTAATTAATAGTTCAGTCTTGGTTGTTTTGTTTGTTTGTTTGTTTGTTTTTGAGACGGAGTCTTGCTCTGTCTCCCAGGTGTAATCTCAACTCACTGCAACCTCCATCTCCCAGGTTCAAGTGATTCTCCTGCCTTGGCCTCCTGAGTAGCTGGGACTACAGGTGTCTGCTACTGCACCCAGCTAAATTTTGTATTTTTTAGTAGAGACAGTGTTTTGCCATGTTGGCCAGGCTGGTCTCAAACTCCTGACCTCAGGTGATCCACCCACCTCGGCCTCCCAAAGTGCTGGAATTACAGGCATGACCCACCAAGCCTGGCCAACAGTACAGGCTTGGAATGTAACTACTTATTTTGCAGTTCCTGCCCTATAACTTACTAAATGGGAAACCTCCATCAAATTATTAACAGCCATATGCTCTGGTTTCTCTGAGAGCTTAAAGCAGCCAAAGAATAGTAACTGACTCATAGGGTGGTTGTGGTGAATAGGCTTATTAATACATATATTGACACCTGCAATCTACTAAGCCTTTAATATATGTTAGCTATTGTATCACCAACAAAGAGGTATTGGCAGATAAGCATTAAGAATAAGTTATAGCTATAAATAACAAAGTTTTGCAGTGTATTAATATTGCAAGTAGGAGTAATTATGCAAGACTTTTTCAAAATCATATACATTCAAGAATTTTGATACTGCTTCTGCAAACATTTGATAATTCTAAATGAAGATCATTACATACACAATAATTAAATAATGTAACACAATTAAACTCTTCTGATGAAACAGGATAATTCAATAGAAGGTAATTTCTAGTTTACCTTTGCTTAGTAAATCTTTTCTTCAAGGAGTATGCACATTAATTGAATAAAAATAATTATAAGACAAATGCATAAAATGCTCAAGACTTGATTTCTTTAAGTACTCTCAATCATTATAAGAAAGTTATTTATAAATTATTCACATTCTATTTTCAAATACTATATAAATGTACATATATGTATATACACAAACATATGTATATAAATATATGTAACATAATTATTGTGGTAAGTCTTCCATAAATTTTTACTTAATCAGTCTCTCTTAAATGTTACTGGACATCTGAATCACCTGAGGAGTATTTTAAAATGCAGATTCTTCATTGAATCATTGTATCCAGAATTTTTGCTCCATGGATCAGCTTTAATGGATCAAAAAATACAACCTTATACATCCTTAGCCTGTTTGTAGGCAGTAAAACTGCCTCAGTGATGCATCATTTTGTAAACACTCAATCCCATAGTTATCTCTAAGTCCTCAAATCTGACCTCATTCCCTTTCCCCACTATACCGCACAAACACACACGTACACACGCTCACACTTTGCCACCTGTAGTTTTTCTGGAGCTCAAAAGTGATCAACAGCAAACATTTCTACATATTCCAGTGATATCTTGAATACTCAGTGCACTTTATTTCACTCTAAACGATACAGCTTTTTCTAAAGCTCTCTCAAGCACAGCCCCCTCCCCATCTGCATCATGTCAGGGCGTGGTGATAGAGAGGTGGCTTCCTTACTTCCCACCACTTCCAGGCTGTCTTTCCTTTTATATAAAAACAAACTCCTTTCAAATACATCATTGGATTTTACTACTTTTAAGTGCTCCATGCTGTTGACATGTCTCAACCTAGACACAACACTTAATTCATAAGATATTTAATACTTATGTTACTGTAGTTTGCTTCATCATCATTCATAAAAAATTCTACATCCATATAGACAAGAAACTCAAGATGCTAGCTTCTGATCCTTCATCACACTAGCTTCTATCATCTCATGTCTAATGGTCTTAGCATCCGCTTCAACTCAGCTATACAATCTTATGGTTCTACCTTTGACCACTGTGTTTCAAACTGTCTAGATCATTACAGTTTACTGTTAACTCCATGGTATACCAAATATCTGGATGCTGTTGGAAAAAACTCACAAAACCTTGTTGATTGGATTTGCTGAAAATTTATGACATGGTTTCTCAAGTGAATAATCAACACTGACAAAATTTTACTGCACTTCTCTAAAAATTGAATTTCCTTTTCACAAAGACAGGCATTTTAACCCTTATTTTTTTCTTCTTTTTGAAGTCTTTGTCGGGATCACCTACCTCAGCTAATAACCTAGACATAAACTTCATGGGAAAACATAAGCAATTAGGATATAATGACTTTGAACTTTGTATCATATATTCTACCATTCTATACACGTATATACTGCTTTCCCTTTTACAGTAATAGAGAATGAGAAAGAGAACAAGATGACTGACTAGATGCTCCCAGAAAGCACCACTTCCATCGAGAGAGCTCAAATTAGCAAGTAAACTATGATAATTGCTGAGAGTGGATGGAGGGGTAATGCTGATGATGAGGCTGAAGAGGGAAAAAACTGCAAGTTTGCACAAGGAACTTGAATGGCAGAGCTAGTTTCTGGCCTTGAATGGCTTTTGGGAAAGAGGTACATGAGGGAATTTAGGCAAAACTCATTCTTACTGTGGTTCACTGGGATCCTAGCTACAGGAGACCCTGCATTTCCCATGAACCTGTAAGCTGGCAGGGGGATATCCCCAGGAAGTGAGAAAAGACAGGCCTTTTAGAAAACCACACAGAGCCCATGAGCTTCAATATTCTGGGAAGTTCCAGTGGAGAGAAGCCATATATGCCCATCTGCCAGGGCTCCCAATCACATACTTATGAATTCCAGGATATACGAAAAAACTACAGACTTGAGTCTTAACCTACATACAGGCCATTACTCTTAAGTACCATCTACTGGGTCACAGCCCAAACTACAACAAGAAAAGTGTATTCTACTAATGTATACAACTGTGAAACTGAGCCCAATAATTCACCCACAAGTAAAGATTTATAGCCTTCTGAAAGCACTTAAGAATGAAGCCAACTGACTATACTTAAGTCACATCACAGTTGAAAGAACACCAATACTCTCAAGACATGAAATAATTAGCGCAAAAAATCTGGTAATGCAAAAAAATCTGGTAATTCAAAAAGCCATTGTCCCCATATCTCCAAACAAGTTCACTTGTTCCCTACTAGTTAACCAGTATGAAATGCCTGAAATGACAGATATAGAATTCAGAACTTAGATGCCAAGGAAACTCATCAAGATTCAGAAGAAAGTTGAAACTCTATACAAGAAATCCAAAGAATCCAGTAAAATTATCCAAGAACTAAAAAGATGAGATATCCATATAAGAAAGAACCTAATTGAACTTCTAATGCCAATTAACTCTCTACAAAAATTTCATAACACAATTGGACATATTAACAGCAGAATAGACCAAGCAGAGGACATAATCTCAGAGCTCAAAGATCAATTCTTCAAATCAACTCATTGTTAACAAAAATTTTTTAAAAGAATTGAGAAAAATAAACAAAATATCCAAGAGATATGTCATTATGTAAACAGACAAAATCTATCATACATCAACATTTTTGAGAGACAAGGAAAGAGAGTAAGCAACTTGGAAAATATATTTGAGGATATGGTCCATGACAATTTTCCTAATATAGCGAGAGAGGTTAACATGTAAATCCAAGAAATACAGAGAACCTCAGACAGAAACTATGCGACATAACTGTCCCCAAGGCACATATTCATCATATTGACCAATATCGATACAAAAGAAAAAAAATCTTAAAGACAATTAGAGAGAAGGATCAAGTAAAGTATAGAGGGAACCCGATCAGGCAAGCAGCAAACCTCTCAGCAGAAGAGATGGGAGATCTATTTTCAGTATCTTTTAAAAAATTCCAGCCGAAAATTTCATATTCTACCAAAATATGCTTCATACATGATGGAGAAATAAAACCCATCTCAGACAAGCAAATGCTGAGGGAATACATTTCAACTAGACAAGCCCTACAAGTTTTCTTTAAGAGAGTACTAAACATGGATTCAAAAGAATGACACCTGCTACCACAAAATCACACTCAAGCACATAGCCCACAGGTGCTATAAAGCAATTACACAATCAAGTATACATAACAGTCAGCAAACAATATAATGGCAGAATCAAAATCACACATATCAGTAGTAATCCTGAATGTAAATGGAATAAATGTCCACTTAAAATGCAGAGTGGTAGACTGGATGAAGAGGCAAGATCCAACTGTTTGTGGTTTTCAAGCCACCTCACATATTACGACACCCACAGACTCAAAGTAAAAAGAATGAAAAAGATCTGCCGTGGAAATGAAAGATGAAAAAGAGCAGGAGTTGCTATTCTTACATCAGATAAAACAGACTTTAAACCAATGTATTAGTCCATGCTTGCATTGCTATGAAGAAATATCTGAGACTGGGTAATTTATAAAGAAAAGAGGCTTAATTGGCTCATGGTTCTACAGTCTGTAGAGGAAGAATAGTTCTGGCATTAGCTCGGCTTCGGAGGTGGCCTCAGGAAAATTGAATCATGGCAGAAGGCAAAGAGGGAGCTAGAACCTCATATGATCAGAGAAGCAAGAGAAAGAAAGAGAGAGGGAGTCACTACACACTTACAAACAACCAGATCTTGTGAGAACTCTACCATGGGAACAGTACTAGGGTGATGTTGCCAAACTACTGATGAGAAACTGCCGCCATAATTCAATCACCTCCCACTAGGCCCCACCTCCAATATTGGGGATTACAATTCAGCATAAGATATGGGCAGGGACACAGACCCAAATAATATCAATCAATAAAAATTAAGAACAAGGAGGGGTATTACATAATGATTAAGGGTAGACTTCAACAAGAAGTGTTAACTTTCATAAATATATATGCACCCAACTTTGGAGCACCAAGATTCATAAAATAAGTTCTTTTAGGCCTAAGGAAAGACCTAGATAACCACACAATAATGGGAGACTTGAACACACTGCTTATAGTATTAAACAGATCATTGCAGCAGAAAACTAACAAAGAAATGCTGGACTTAAACTTATTACTTGACCAATAGGATGTAATAGACATCTACAGAACACTCCACCCAACAACCACAGAATGTACATTGTTCTTATTTGCACATAGAACATACTCTATGATGGCCTAAATGCTTCTTCAGGAAGCAGGTCTCAATAAATTTTTTTAAAAATTGAAATCATACCAAGCACATTCTTGGACCACAGTGCAATAAAAATAGTAGTGAATATCAAAAATATGCCTTAAGGGGGAACAAAAAAATGGAAATTAAGCAACTTAATCCTTAATAACTTCCAGGTGAACATCAAAAATAATGCATAAATTTAAAAATTACTTTAAATTAATGAAAACAGGGACATAACTTAGCAAAATTTCTGGAGTGCAGCCAAAGCAGTGTTAAAAGTTTATAGCCCTTCACAAGGCAAAGCTTATAATACCTTCACCAAGAAGTTAAAAAGATCTCAAATTAACAGTATAACTTTGCACCTGAAGAAATTAGCAAAAAACAAAACAAAGCAAAACAAAACAACATTACCCCAAAGCTCCAGAAGAAAAGAAATAACCAAAAATAGAAAAGCAGCTAATGAAATTGAAATTCAAATATTCATTCAAATTATAGTAAAATCAAGAGTTGGTTCTCCAAATAAAAAATTGTGAGATTGATAGACTGCTAGATAGATTAACCAAGAAAAAGGGAAGAAGATTCAAATAAGTACACTCAGAAATGACAAAGATGACATTACAATTGATACCAGAAAAATTAAAACAATCTTCAGATAATACTTCGAACAACTCTATGCACACAAATTAGAAAATCCAGAGGAAATGGAAAATGTCCTGGAAACATACAGTCTCCAAAGATTGAATCAGGATGAGGTTGAAACTCTGAATAGAGTTCCATATAGAGTTCTGAAATTGAACTTGTGATTTAAAAATTTATAAACACAAAAAGCCCTGGACCAGATGGATTCACAGTCAAATTCTACCAGGCACACAAAGAAGAAAGAGTACCAATCATTTAAAATAATTCAAGCAGGAGGGACTCCTCCTTAACTCTTTATACAAATCCAGCATCAGCCTAATATGAAAATCTGGCAGAGATATGACTAATAAAGGAAACTTCAGGTCAATATCCCTGATGAACATAGATGCAAAAATCCTCAACAAAATACTAAAAAATCAGATCAGCAGCATATAAAAAAGTTGATTCACCATGACCAAGTAGGCTTTATTCCTAGGATGCAAGATGGTTTCAGCAGTCACAAATCAAAAGGCAATTTACCACATAAAGAGAAAGAAAAGCAAAAAACCTATAGTCACCTCAATAGGTGCAAAAAAGCTTTACATAATATCCAACATTTTTTCGTAATAAAAATCCTCAACAGACTAGACATTGCAAAAACATATCTGAAAATAATGAGTCATTTATGACAAACTCACAGTCAACATCAAATTGAATGGAGAAAAGCTGAAACCATTCCCCTTGGGATCTGAAATAAGGTAAGCATGCCTACTCTCACCACCTCTATTCAAAGTAGTACCGGAAGTCCTAGCCAGGACAATCAGGCAAGAGAAAGAAATAAAACACAACCAAAGAGGAAAAAAAGAAAGTTGAACTATCTCTTTTCACTGATGATATTCTATACTTGGAAAGCCCTAAAGACTCCACCAAAAGGCAACTAGAACTGATAAATGACTTCAGCAATGTTTCAGGATACAAAATCAATATACAAAAAAAATTAGCAGCATTTCCACACACCAATAACATCCAGGCCAAGACCCAAATCAAGAACATAACCTCATTTACAATACTCGCAAAGAAAATGAAATACATAGAAATAGAATACAGCGCACCAAGGAAGCAAAAGATCTTTACAAAGAGAACTACAAAACACTGCTGAAAGAAATCAGAGACAACACAAATAAATGGCAAGGCAATTCATGCTCATGGATTGGAAGAATCAATATTATTAAAATGGTCATACTGCCCAAAGCAATTTACAGATTCAATGCTATTCTTATTGAACTAAAAACATCATTATTCACAGATAGAAAAATATATAAAATTCACATGGAACCCAAAATAGCCTGTATAGCCAAAGCAATTCCAAACAAATAAAACAAAATTGGAGTCTTCACACTACCTGACTTTGAACTACATTACAATGCTACAGTAACCAAAAAAGCATGGTACTGGTACAAAAGCAGACACATAGATCAATGGAACAAATTAAATAACTCAGAAATAAAGCTCCACACCTACAACCATCTGATCTTCAACAAAGCTGACAAAAACAAGCAGTGGGGAATGACTTTCCATTAATTAAATGGTGATGGATAATCATATGCAGAAGAATGAAATTAGACTCTTTCTTTTCATTATATACAAAAAGTAACTCAAGATATATTAAAGATATAAATGTAAGACCTTTAACTGTAAAAAGCCTAGAAGAAAATTTAGGATATACCCTTTTTGATATCAGCCTTGGTAAATCATTTATGGCCAAGCCCACAAATGCAATTAAAACAAAAACAAAAAGTGACAAATGGGACCTAAGGTAAACTAAAGAGCGTTTACACAGCAAAATAACCTATCAGCAGAGAAAACACACAACCTAGAGCATAGTAGAAAATGTTTGGAAACTATGCACCTGACAAAGGTCTAATATCCAGAACTTAAACAAATCAATAAGCAAACACCAAGCAACCTCACTAAAACGTGGGCTAAAGACATGGACACTTCTTAAAGAAGTCATACAAGTGGCCAGAAAATATTTGAAAAAAATGCCCATCGTCACTAATCATCAGAGAAATGGAAATCAAAAACTACAATGATACACCATCTCGTATCAGTCATGATGACTATTAATAAAAGGTAGAAAAAAAAAGTGAAAAGCAAGAGATGCTGGCAAGGCTGCAGAGAAAAGGGAACATTTACACACTGTTGATGGAAATATAAATTAGTTCAGTCACTGTGGAAAGCAGTTTGGAGATCTCTCAAAGAACTTCAAGGAAACTACCACTCAAAGTTATGTAGATTATTGTACCAAAAAGACACATGCACTTGTTTGTTCTTCACTGAGATAGTCACAATAACAAAGAGTCAACCTCAGTGCCATCAACTGTCAATTGGATAAAGAAAATATGGTATATACACACCACAGAATATGCACATAATAAAGAAGAATGGATAGAACCATAGGCCATAATCCTGATCAAAATAACATACAAACAGAAAACCATGTTCTCACATATAAGTTGGAGCTAAACTTTGAGCACACATGGACATTAAGAAGGCAATAATAGACACTGCAAACTACTGGGAAGGGAGGTGGTTGGGGGATGTGCTTTGGAAAACTACCTATGGGGTATTTTGCTTACTACCTGAGTCCAATACATCTATATAACAATCCTACACATGTATACCTTATATCTAATAAAAACCCTGAAATTTAAAAAAATCTGTAGTATACTGAAGAAGAGATTAAAGCTTTAAGTGTCTGAATAGAACACCTGTAATATGTATATATACCTATATATGTAATATTATATATATATATATATATATATATATATATATATATATACATATGTATACACACATACACTTCATTCTCACAGGAGAGAATCGAAGAACCATTTAGTGTATGTTTAGGGAAAGTAAGAACAATGAGTAACATTTTCAGGTATAAAAAATGTATCTAGATACCACAGTCTTATTTTATATCTGCATTCTTTCAAAATAAACTTGTTGTATAAGAAAAAAACAGAGCAAGTGTTTGTATGACTATATAAAGTAGCGCTGCCACTTTTCACTGAATTTCACACATTCATGTCTTCTCTATTACCTCATTTGTTTTTTTTATATCTCTGTTTCACTTCTATGCGTTCAACTTCTGTCTCTATTGAACACATTCAATCTGCATGTGTCCATATGTTCATATCCCTTTTTTGTTGTTTGAAAACACACACGCACACACACACTCACACTTTATTACTGCTACTATGTCTGCTATCACTACTGACACCTTGAATGCAGATTTTCCTTCAGCTACTTCTGCTAGTAAGAATAGAATTCTGCTAGACAATCCCTATGCGCTCCAGACTGCAGCTTTCTAAGGAGATAATATATTTTTGTTTCTATTTGATTTTTGGTTACCAGAATAGGCACATGTCTAGAAGGGATGACTTTCTCCAATTTAGATAAAGGTCATTCCATGGTAGGTTAACAAATTCCTTGAAATGATTCAAGTCTCTGCTCCCTTTACATTTATTCTATTTATGAATATTTTCTGGGTGATCTCATCCAGTTCTATAACTCTGAGTACAATTTACTGACCTTTTTCTGTAGTCTGGATTTTATATCCAACTACTTTCCTAAAATCTCCACTCACATGTCTAATAGGCATCTCAAAGTCAACAATGCTATAACAGAACTATAATTTTACTTCCAAATCTGTCTATTCAAATATTTTCTATCACACTGAATAAGGGTTTCCCTTCACCCACCCTTGCAACCCTCGAGGAGCTCTCCACATCACAGCCAGTGTTATCTTTATGAAACTTAAATCAGACAGTACTACTCAAGAGTTTACAATGGATTTTCATTGTATTCAGAATAAAAATCAATATCCATACCATAGTCTACATACTACTACCTAATTTTGCCCCATCTACATCTTCTATATCATCTACTTTCTCTTTTTGTTCATGCTTCCCTAAGCTCCAGAAAAAATAGTTTCCTTTAGGTATCTCTTACAAGGCTTTACACT
This sequence comes from Saimiri boliviensis, assembly GCF_048565385.1. Classification (NCBI taxonomy): domain Eukaryota; kingdom Metazoa; phylum Chordata; class Mammalia; order Primates; family Cebidae; genus Saimiri; species Saimiri boliviensis. Next base: position 75,368,428 of record NC_133470.1, on the reverse strand, counting down.
TTTCCAATCCAATTACTTAGGTTTTTCCTTCAAAATCTATAAGGTTAATCCCTTCTCATCATCCAAGGCTCAAGTCAAATGTCAATTCTTTAGAAATATTTTCTCTGAAATGACCTTTACTAATGAGGTGGCCATGCTTCCTAGCCAGTTCATCTCTGCCATATTATCATATTCTATTTTCTTCAGAGTTACCAAAATTATTTTATGAATGTATTTGCATGTTTATTTTTTCTCCACTAGAATATAATTGTTTAAAGGCAGGTACTTCCTTTGACTTATTCTAAGCTGCAGTCTTAGCATTAGACACATAGTCAGGATTCAAATCTAGACTGAATGATGAATAAAGTGGCACCCATAGAGAAGTGTGGATTCACATCCTAAGTCAGTCACAGAATACTCTTAACAAGTTATCAAATTTCTTGTTCAGTTTCTTTATTTATAAAGTATAAACAATAATGATGTCCATCTTTATGGTTTTTCTGCAGATTAAATAATATAATGTATAAAAATGTGTGTAAGAGTGCTTAGCACATATTAAGAGCTCAAGTAAAATTTATGATTGTACACATTATATAAAAAACATTAATTATGTAATACATACATATCACTAATTAGAACTAACTACTTCAAATAATCTGAAATAATGTTGACTTATTATGTGTGTATTTGAAAAGCTATTCAATTACTTCTTCAAATACCAAAGCATGCAACATTGGAAAAATACATTTTGGGTTGAGGGTTTTTATATGTAAATAAGTTCATGAGCTTGAACAAATTTATTTATAACCAAGATCTATTCTGATTTTAATTATTTTCCATAATATAATTCTTATTGATTTTCTGACTTTACATTGATTTATATAAACATATAAATATTGGCAATAAGAAAATGAGGGTTAAATAGTTTAGTAATTAGGTAAATTATGTGTAATTTGTGTAACAAATTATGTGTTATAATTTGCAGCATGGCTACGTTCGAACTGTAATGCTGTATTTTCCCTATAGATCTTTTTGTTATATTCTGGAATAGTTTTTAAAAGGGACAAAAAGCACAGATTCAACATTGAGCTTAAACTATATAAGGTTTTTTTCAAGACAAAGTGGGTAATAAAATACAGCAAGAAATAGAGCACTACTGGAGCTACCTAATTTGGACACTCTCCTAATGCAAGCTGTCATTAGAAACTGTATTATTTTACAGTCATTATTGCTAGTTTGTACTATTCAAAACACTCTTAAGAATAAATGACCACATAGGCTGAGAAGCAGTCCAATAAATGTGAAAATTCATCTTATGTTATTCCCCACTGACAAAAATTAGCATTTTCTTAATGGCTCACAACACATTTAATAGATAAGAAGGAAAGACAGTTAGTGTGCAATAAAGTGTAAAGCGAAAAACATTAACTTCAAGTAAATGGTAAATATTCTCTTTAATTGCAGTACTTTGGGGTTTTTTTAGGCTCAGAACATCTTAAATTTATTACAACCTAATACTTGTAAGAGCAAGTGCTGCTGCCATGAACAAAAGTCTTAATGGAGTTCAGAGTAATCTGTACTGTAATAGCAAATTTTATGTTCACAAATATTTGTATTTTAAATTAAAGTGAAAATACAGTTGAATTTAAAATTTAAGTACATGAATATGAGTGTAAAGAGCACTATATACCATTTCCAAAGATTATACCAAAATAAATGTAGACAAAACTTCATGGACCCGGACACTGAATTTTTATCTGTGTGATATCTAGGGAGTTAATCTTCCATCAATCTTACAAACTTTCTAAAAGTACCTTACAAAATGATAATAATTATGTATCTTAAATCTAGAGGTTTTCAAACCAAATAATAGCATCAGTTTTTACATTTTTTTTTTGGTTTGCCTGGCTATGAATCTAAAGCAGCCACATCATAAACTAAGTGCATAATTAATATTTAACTCTATTCAGATTGACAGCATTTCTTCTGACAAATATTATATTATGAGAATATATGTAACATATAATGTGTTTGTATATATATATATATATATATATATACACACACATATATATACACACATACAATACTGAGTATACATATATTGCAAATACATATAATACATAAATATTACATATATAAATAATATATGCATATATTAATATATACCTATAATAATATATACATACTATAATATATAAATTATATGTATATTATATATATAAATTGTTTATAAATAGCAATATAATATATATATGTTTATAATATAAACACACTCAGGATTTTGTGTGTGTGTGTGTGTGTGTGTGTGTGTATTTGTTAAATTATGCAATTTTTTCACCACGACCTTTAATAGGTTTTTTAAAAAATACAATGGCATATTTAAATAAAATCCCAGAAAACAACATTAAGATCAAGCACAGAGGAGGTCGATCCAAGATGGCTGAATAGATACAACTCCAGCACACAACACCAGTGAGAGAGACGCAGAAATCCAGAGATCTCCTAGTTCCAACTGAGGTACCAGGTGCATTTCCATGGGTCTGGTCCAACAGTGAGCAAAACCCACTCAGAGCAGACCGAGGCGAGGAGGGATGTTACTTCACCCAGAAAGTGCATCTGACCGAGTCAGAGGCTCCCCCTCTGGCACGCTGGTCCAGATACAGCACTTCCCCCAAAGCCTCAGCAATACACAGAACAGGGGATCTTTGTCAGTCAAGTGCCAGTAATTACAAGCGCAGAGTTGAATAATAATCCAGGATGGTGTCCACAGACTTAAACAGACACATAAGCCCAAAAGGTGGCTGGGAGAACCTCTGAACTGAGCTATTGCCCCCTCCCGCCACCCAGAGAGAGAGGGAGCTGTAAGTGGGAGCAGCTGGGTGGCCCCTATCCCATGACTGGAGAGAGAGGAAGCTGAAAGGGGGAGATGGCTGGGTGCTGCTGGGTGGGTCCCTACCCTTCCCAACAAACCCCAGAGGGCTGAAGCTCTGACTCTAGTGGGTTGCATTGCCAGTGCCACAGTCTGGGCTGAACCCTGAATGATCTAGCCCAGTGGAGGAAGGGTACAACCCACCACTAGAGGGGTGGGACTAGGCTACATGTTTTAACAAAAAACACAGGAAGCCTACGTAGCAATGGGATGGTATTCTTGACAACCCAGTAGTGCCTACAGGTCAGCAGAAGAGGCGGGCCTAATCTCCCAGTATAAACAAAAAAGACACAGGAAGCTTCCCTAGTAACCTGAAGGAGTCCCTAGAAACCCAGTAGTGCCTCCACAGGCAGACAAGTGGCCTCATCAAGCAGCTCCCTGACACCACAGCCAGGTAAAGCCACAAAGATGGGAAAAAAAAAAGCACAAAAAGGATGAAACCATCAAAGACCAGAACACCTCTTCTCTTTCAAGAGATCACAACTCCTCAAAAACACAGGATCATATCATGACTGAGAAGGAGTGTGACAAATTGACAGAAACAGGCTTCAGAAGGTGGATAATAACAAACTTTTCTGAGCTAAAGGGACACATTCTAACTCAATGCGAAGAAACCAAAAACCTTGAAAAAAGGGTAGACAAAATGCTAACTAGAATATCCAGTGTAGAGAAGAACATAAACGACTTGATGGAGTTGAAAAACACAGCACGTGAAATACGTGGAGCAAACACAAGTGTTAATAGCTGAATCGATCAAGCAGAAGAAAGGATATTAGAGATTGAAGATCAACTCAATAAAATAAAATGAGAAGGCAAGACAAGAGAAAAAATAGTGAAAAGAAATGAACAAAGCCTCCAAGAAATATGGCATTATGTGAAAAGACCTAACCTACGCTTAATCAGTGTACCTGAATACAATGGGGAGAATGAATCCAAGCTGGAAAACACACTCCAGGATATTATCCAAGAGAACTTCCAAAGCCTAGCAAGGCAGTCTAAATTTCAAATTGAAGAAATACAGAGAACTCCACAAAGATATTCCTCAAGAAGAGCAACCCCAAGGCACATAATCATCAGATTCACCAGGGTTGAAATGAAGGAATAAATGCTAACCAGGTCACCCACAGAGGCAAGCCAATCAGACTCACAGCAGATCTCTTGGCAGAAATCCTACAAGGCAGAAGAGAGTGGAGGCCAGTATTCAACATCCTTAAAGAAAAGAACTTTCAACCCAAAATCTCATATCCAGCCAAACTAAGCTTCGTGAAAGAGAAATGAAATCCTTTATGGAAAAGCAATTACTGAGATTTTGTCACCAACAGACCTGCCCTACAAGAGCTCCAGAAAGAAACACTAAGCACAGAAAGGAACAAGTACCAGTCACTGCAAAAGCAAACCAGTGGGGAAAGACCAAAAATGCAGTGAAGAAAATGAGTCAGCTAATGGGAAAGAAAACCAGCCTGTAACAAAATGGCAGGATCAAATTCACACATAACAATAGTAACATTAAATGTAAATGGCCTAAATGCCCCAATCAAAAGACACAGACTGGCAAACCAGATAAAAAGTCAAAACCCATCAGTGTGCTGTATCCAGGAAACCCATCTCACATACAAAGACACACATAGACTTAAAATAAAGGGATGGAAGAAGATTTACCAAGCAAATGGAGAGCAAAAAAGAAGAAGGGTTGCAATGCTAGTCTCTGATAAAATGGACTTCAAACCAGCAAAGATCAAAAGAGACAAAGAAGGACACTACATAATGGTAAAAGGATCAATCCAACAAGAAGAGCTAACTATCCTAAATATATACGCACCCAACACAGGAGCACCAAGATACATAAAGCAAGTTCTTAACAGCTTAAAACGAGATTTACACTCCCACACAATAATAGTGGGAGACTTCAACACTCCACTGTCAATATTAGACTTAGCAATGAGACAGAAAATTAACAAGCATATCCAGTATTTGAATGCAGAGCTGGACCAAGCGGATCTCATAGACATGTACAGAACACTCCACCCCAAATCCACAGAATATACATTTTTCTCAGCACCACATTGCACTTACTCTAAAATTGACCACATCATTGAAAGCAAATCACTCCTCAGCAAATGCAAAAGAATGGAAATCATAACGAACAGTCTTTCAGACCACAGCACATTCAGACTAGAACTCAGGATTAAGAAACACACTCAAACCCACACAACCACTTGGAAACTGAACAACTTGCTTCTGAGTGTCGACTGGATAAACAATGAAATGAAGGCAGAAATAAAGATGTTCTTTGAAACCAATCAGAATAAAGACACAACTCACCAGAATATCTGGGACATCTTTAAAGCAGTGTTGAGAGGGAAATTTATAGCAATAAATGCTCACATGAGAAACAAGGAAAGGTCTAAAATTGACACCCTAACATCAAAATTGCAAGGGCTAAAGGAGGAACATCAAAAAAAAAAAACCTCAAAAGCTAACAGAAAACAAGAAATAACTAAGATAAGAGCAGAACTGAAGGAGACAGAGACACAAAAAACCCTTCAAAAAATCAATAAATCCAGGAGATGGTTTTTTGAAAAGATCAACAAAATAGACAGACCACAAGCCAGATTAATAAAAAATAAAAGGGAGAAGAATAAAATAGATGCAATAAAAAATGATAAAGGGGAAATCACCACTGATTCCACAGAAATACAAACTACCATCAGAGATTACTACAAACAGCTCTATGCACATAAACCAGTAAACCAGGAAGAAATGAATAAATTCCTAGACACTTGTAGTCTACCAAGACTAAACCAGGAGGAAGGTGAAACCCTGAATAGACCAATAACAAGGGCTGAAGTAGAGGCAGCAATCAATAGCCTACCAATCAAAAAAAGTCCAGGTCCAGATGGGTTCACAGATAAATTCTACCAGACGTATAAAGAGGAGCTGGTTCCATTCCTTCTGAAACTGTATCAAACAATACAAAAGGAGGGAATCCTCTCTAACTCATTTTATGAGACCAACATCCTCCTGATATCAAAAACAGGCAGAGACTCAACTAAAAAAGAAAACTTCAGGCCAATATCTATGATGAACATTGACACAAAAATCTTCAATGAAATACTGGCAAACAGATTGCAACAGCACATCAAGAAGCTTATCCATCACAATCAAGTAGGTTTCATATCAGGGATGCAAGCCTGGTTCAATATACGCAAATCCATAAATGTAATCCATCACATAAATAGAAGCAAAAACAAAAACCACATGATTATCTCAATAGACGCAGAGAAGGCCTTTGACAAAATTCAACAGCCCTTCATGCTAAAAACTCTCAATAAACTAGGTATTTATGGAACATATCATAAAATGATAAAAGCTATATATGACAAACCTATAGCCAATATCATACTGAACGGGCAAAAGCTGGAAGAATTCCCTTTGAAACCAGGCACTAGACAAGGATGCTGTCTCTCACCACTCCTATTCAATATGGTATTGGAAGTTCTAGCCAGAGTAATCAGGCAAGAAAAAGAAAGGGTATTCAATTAAGAAAGGAGGAAGTCAAACTGTCTCTATTTGCAGATGGCATGATTGTATATCTAGAAAACCCCATCATCTCAGCCCAAAATCTTTTCAAACTGATAAGCAACTTCAGCAAAGTCTCAGGACACAAAATCAATGTGCAGAAATCATAAGCATTCCTATATACCAATAACAGACAAACAGCCAAATCAAGAGCGAACTCCCATTCACAATTGCTACAAAGAGAATAAAATACCTGGGAATACAACTAACAAAGAATGTAAAGGACCTCTTCAAGGAGAACTACAAACCACTGTTCAACAAATAAGAGAAGACACAAACAGATGGAAAAATATTCCATGCTCATGGTTAGGAAGAATCAATATTGTGAAAATGGCCATACTGCCCAAAGTAATTTAAAGATTCAATGCTATCCCCATCAAGCTACCAAAGACCTTCTTCACAGAACCGGAAAAAAAAAAAAAACACTTTAAATTTCATGTGGAATCACAAGAGAGCCCACATAGCCAAGACAATCCTAAGCAAAAAGAACAAAGCTGGAGGCATCACACTGCTGGACTTCAAACTATACTACAATGCTACAGTAATCAAAAAAGCATGGTACTGGTACCAAAACAGAGACATAGACCAATGGAAAAGAACAGAGGCCCCAGAAGAAACACCACACATCTACAACCATCTGATCTTTGACAAACCTGGCAAAAACAAGTAATGGGGAAAGGACTCCATGTTTAATAAATGGTATTGGGAAAACTGACTAGCAATATGCAGAAAGCAGAATCTGGACCCCTACCTGTCACCTTACACTAAAATTAACTCTAGATGGATTAAAGATTTAAACATAAAACCTAATACCATAAAAACACTAGAAGAAGACAGGCAAAACCATTCAGACATAGGCATAGGCAAGGACTTCATGACTAAAACACCAAAAGCAATGTCAGTAAAAGCCAAGATAGACAAATGGGATCTAATTAAAATTCAGGGCTTCTGTACAGCAAAAGAAACCATCATTAGAGCGAATCGGCAACCAACAGAATGGGAAAAAATTTTTGCAATCTACCCATCTGACAAAGGGCTAAAAACCAGAATCTACAAAGAACTAAAACAGATATACAAGAAAAAAACAAACAAGCCCATTCAAAAGTGGGCAAAGGATATGAAGAGACACTTTACAAAAGAAGACATATACGAGGTCAACAAACATCTGAAAAAATGCTCATCATCACTGGTCATTAGAGAAATGCAAATCAAAACCACATTGAGATATCATCTCATGCCAGTTAGAATGGTGATCACCAAAAAATCTGGAGACAACACATGCTGGAGAGGATGTGGAGAAATAGGAACACTCTTACACAGTTGGTGAGAGTATAAATTAGTTCAACCACTGTGGAAGACAGTGTGGTGATTTTTCAAGAATCTAGAAATAGAAATTCCATTGGACCCAGCAATCCCATTACTGGGCATATACCCAAAGAACTATAAATTGTTCTACTATAAAGAAACATGCACATGTATGTTCATTGCAGCCCTGTGTACAATAGCAAAGACCTGGAACCAACCCAATGCCCATCAATGATAGACTAGACAAAGATAATTTGGCACATATACACCATGGAATACTATGCAGCCATAAAAAACAGTGAGTTTGTGTCATTTGTGGGGACTTGGATGAATCTGAAAACCATCATTCTCTCAGCAAACTGACACAAGAACAGAAAGTCAAATGCTGCATGTTCTCACTCATAGGTGGGTGTTGAACAATGAGAACACATGGACTCAGGGAGAGGAGCATCACACACTGGGGGCAGTTGGGGTGGCAGGGGAGAGACAGCAGGGGGTGGGGAGGGAGGGGAGTGTAGGGAGGGAGGGGAGGGTGGGGAAGGCTAACATGGGGAGAAATATCACATACAGTATGCACCTAAACTTATATAAATACATTTAAAAAAAGATAAATCAGAAAATATCTTAAGGCAAATTAAAATGAAATAACAAAACATAGTACCAAAACTCATGGGATATAGCAAAAGCAGCACTATATGGAAAGTTTTTTGTGGTAAATGCCTACGTTAATGAAGACGAGTTTTCTCTGATCCAGGAGTCTTATAAAAAATAAAAAAGGAAGACCAAAAATTAACAATCTAACTTGATCCCTCAAAAAACAACATGAACAAACCAAGCCAGAAGTTTAACAGAAGAAAGGAAATAATAAAATCTGAAGCAAAAATAAATAAAAATTAGAAAAAAAATCAATGAAACTGAGTTTTTTTTAATCAACAAAATTGACAAACATTTAACAAGACAAAGGGAAAAAGAGAGAAAACTAAAATTAATAAAATCAGAAATAGTAAGGAGACATTAGAGTTGTTACCACAGAAATAAAAAATCACAAACATTGGTATGAGCAATTATACAATAAGAAATTAGATAACTTTGAAGAACTGAAGAAATTCCTAGAAACATACAACCTACTAAGACTGAATTCTGAAGAAATCAAAAACCTAAAATGACCAATGACAATAAGGAAATGTAATTAGAAATCAAACAACTGCCAACAACAGCAAAATAACCTCAAAACCAGATTGACTTCATGAATGAATTTTACCAAACATTTAAAGAATATACAAAACCAATCATACTCAAATTCTTCCAAAAAATTTAAAAGGAGGGAACACTTTCAAACTCATTTTGTGAGTCCAGCATTATTCTAATATCAAATTCAGACAAAGATACTACAAGAAAAATAAGCTTCAGACCAATATTTTTGAATAACATATATGCAAAAACCCTGAAGAAAATACAAGCAAATCAAACTTAATAACATTTAAAAATGTACACTATGACAAAGTGGAATTTATCACTGGGTTGCAAGGATGATTAAACATATAGAAAGACATTAATGTGATACATCATATTAACAGAATAAAGGATAAAACCCAAATGTATATCTTGATAAATGCAAAAAAGTGTTTGAAAAAATTCAACACAGTTGCGTCATAAAACTCAACCAACTATGTATAAAAGAAATTTATATCAACATAGCAAAGGCCATATATGACAGGATCACAGCTAACATAGTTAATGTTAAAAAAACTGAATTCTTTTCCTCTAAGATCAGAGACATGACAAGGATGCATATTCTTGCCACTTCCTTTTGGCAAAGTACTGTAAGTTTTAAGCAGACCAATTAGGTAATAAATAGAAGAAAACACCATCCAATTTGGGAGGAAAGAAGTAAAATATTCCCATTTGCAGATATGATCTTATACGTATGTAGAAAACCAAAAGATTCCACTAAAAACCTGTTAGACTACGAAACAAATTCAGTAAGGTCGCAGGACCTAACATCTACATGCAAAAATTAGTTGCGTTTTATACACTAACAATGAGTAAAAGAAATTACTAAAATGATCCCATTTATAATAGTGTCAAAATACTTGTGAATTTAACTTAAACAACAAGGTGAAAGATTTGGAGACAGCCAGGTTGGAACGGGTTGCTGGAGAAAGTCCAACCAGCCAGCCCACTGAGGTGGAGTCAGGAATTTCATGATATTAGTAGCAGGGAGGAGCCCGGCCCCTCCTCTTCAGGTGTGGAAACTGAGATTTGAATGACCTGGCTAGAAGCGATCTAGCAGGTGCTCTGGCCTTATGAGAGTCCCGATTTCCCCCTTTTCTTCCTTTTCACCCAGTAAAACCTAGCTTGACTCATCTTTCAAACTGTCTGTAAGCCTAAATTTTCATGGTCATGGAACAGACAAGGACCCCATCTTTAGCTGAACTAAGGAAAAGTCTTGCAACATTTTTGGCATGCAACATGTGGGCTTGAGAAGCGGTAGGTAAAATGGGGACTCAAAACTTCTCAGTGTGGTTTCCTAGCATTTTCATCCCTGGACTTCTGTGCTTACAGAAAACCGCACCCCCACATCCTGTTGCTCCCAAGGGTCGGGGTCTTTTCGTGGCCATTTTCTTCCTTTTTGGGGACAGAACAGTGAGCAGCAGCTCCCAGCGGCTCTCCTCTGCAGGTCAGGGCTGGTTTGCATGGCCCACCCAAGGGTGGTTCCCGCACAGCCGGCTGTGCTGGTTTCAAGCCACAAGCTGCTTCAGCCTTCCCCTTCCCCAACCAAGGGGTTTTACCCCTCCATCAGACAGTACTTAGGCTTAAACTTTTCTCCCTGGTGAAGGAACCAGTTGCATAAGAATCAGAGGTTCTTCCTCAGGCATTTTAAAATTTCTTTTCTTTCCTCTTCTCCATCCTGTCTGCAGTTAACTTTTAAAGTTTTCTTTTCTTAGTGGCAAGGCTTTGTTTAGCAATCTTGCCTTAGGGAATAAGTTTCTTTCTGGTTTTGTATCTGTTTGTTTTCCTAGCCCTGTCTCTTAAAGGACTCCACCTGGCAACTAGGCTTTCTTCTGCCTGTGTGTGTACTGCCTGTGCTATCTGTAAAAAGAGCTAAATTTGGCTTAAAGAAAGACAAACATTTGGGTGTAATATTTTTTACAGGGAAGTTAAAAGCTGTGGAAACTTTCAGTTCATGTAATTTTAATCTTTGAGAAACAAAAACAGCCCTAAAGACTATTTGTAAAATGCAGGTCAGCTGCAAGGTTTGCTAAGTGTTTTGAGGTTACAAACTGCTTTTTGGGTTTCAAGAACTATTTGACTTGCTGGCTTCACATCTGGTAAGGCCAGGGGACATATGGAACTAACCATGCCCTGCAGTTAGCACACAATTAAAGCAACTTACCAAGTTTTACCTTAAAGTTAAAGATTGCTAGGAGTTAATTGAAACTACTAGAAATAGATTTACATGCACATTGTATAAGAACAGTAAAATGTGTTTTTTAGTAAAAGGTTATAAGAAGGCATGGAAATGTAAACTTTTGCCTAGAGTTAAATGATCATTTTGAGTTAAATTAGGAAAAATCTGAAGGTCCAAAGAAGTGGTGAAATAATAGTGAGAATTAATCTTGCAGAAGAAGTTGTCTTTGTGAACATATTGACTAAATTCAAAAAAGGGTAGTATATGGTTTTTCTATAAATTGAGTATTGAAATAAAAGCATCACAAGGTTTTCCTAATCTGCTCCTTGTCAAAATTTGTAAAGGGTTATGAAAGGTTTTTCCTTCTTTAAAATTTCTGAGTTATCATTTTATCAAAATAATAAATCTGGAATCCTATTTCTTAATATCAAGTGGTTTTTTTTTGTTTTTTTTTTTTTTTTGAGACGGAGTTTCGCTCTTGTTACCCAGGCTGGAGTGCAATGGCGCAATCTTGGCTCACTGCAACCTCCGCCTCCTGGGTTCAGGCAATTCTCCTGCCTCAGCCTCCTGAGTAGCTGGGATTACAGGCACGTGCCACCATGCCCAGCTAATTTTTTGTATTTTTAGTAGAGACGGGGTTTCACCATGTTGACTGGGATGGTCTCGATCTCTCAACCTCGTGATCCACGAGGCCTCCCAAAGTGCTGGGATTACAGGCTTGAGCCACCGCGCCCGGCCAATATCAAGTGTTATAAACCTCGAACATTTAACAGCCTCCCCTAAATCAAACTTCAATTTCAAAATTGTCTTTTCTGGCACCTGGATTTTTGAATACTTCAGAGAACCCCTGAAGTGTCCAGAAAAGAGAGGTAAACAGGATTATTTGCCATGTTTAGGTACATGGGATGGCCAAAATGATGCTCCATCTTCTTTAGGTTATATCTTGGTGGATAATGCTAATATATGTTTCAAAATTGAATGGGATTTCTAAAATTCTAATGTCTGAGTATATGCTATCAATTGTAATTAAGGTTTTAATTTTAAGTTACTGTAAACCACGGAGATAACCAAATTTCTTTGTCAATCCTGTATCTAACTCTAACCTAGACATTTTGCTCTTCACAGTTGTTGTCTTGTTTTAATTTTTTTCAAAGATGGTCTCTAATGAGCTGTAGAACTGTAACAGGTGCTCTCAAATACAAGCTTCTTGTAACTTTCTAAATTGCAACATTGGAATAAAGGAAAATGTACAGGACTCATGAAGAGCTGAAATGTTCATGAATATCAACAAAGCAAGAGTTAACTGTAAGATTCATTGCCGAGGTAAAATGAGGAAACTGAGGCAAGTGTAAGAAAATGAGAAGCTAATTTATTCAGCTCCTGGGTGAGGTTCTCTGGTCCAGGAAGGGGCCAAAGAAGTCCCACTTGGCTGTTAATGTCATGGGGTTTTATGGGGAGGGAAGGCGATTGATTGGCTATTGGGGAAACAAAGCAAAGGCAATTTTATTGGCTATCAGGAAGCAGGAAATACCTGGAACTAGTTGCCATTGGTAGATGGGCAGGGCTTTGGGTAAGTGGGCCTTGATTGGCTGTTGGGGAAACAAAGTGAAGGCAATCTTATTGGCTATTAAGAAGCAGGAAATACCTGGAGCTAGTTGTCATGGGTAGGCAGGCAGGACCTTGGGTAAATGGACCTTCCGGGGGCATACAGAGCAGACTGCTACCAAGCAGGGTCTGATGGGGCTTCTTTAAAAATTTTTCTGCAGGGTTTTTCAACAGCGGGCTGGGGGTTGGATGCATAATTTAGTGATGAATGTGGGCTTGGGTCTGGTATGCGGAGGCGGGTATGGGGAAGCCATGCAGTGAGGCCAAATAACGAGCTTGGGTGATGACACAGTTATCAGGTGAGGAGAGAGATGGATGTGTCCGTTTAACCCTCTGCAAGGCAGCTGACCTTACAGTAACTAAATTGATTGTGCTCAGAAATCTGAAGAAACCTTTTTGATTTTTGGTTGGAATATTGTTGATCCTTGTTTTGTTTTTCATAGTCAAGGAAACTTATTCTGAACTATTTACAGCCTTTAATAATTGAGTCAGGTATACTCCTATGAACAAAATTTGGAGTGTGTTTGTTACTCTCTGCCTGGTTATTCCAAAATTTAGAAACTCTCTGTGAGTATTCCTAACTTATGGCAACATAACTGCATCAGTGCAATAAGGATCCATTTTTATTTTGAAAAAGAACACATTTTGAGAAAGTGGTCATTTTACCAAGACTTAGACTGGAAGGGTATGCTTCCCTTTAAGGAGTCCAGCTTGACTTACAGAGCCAATAGAAGCCCAGTGGGGACACTGGCCTTGTACTCTTGTCTCTGTCATTCCTGTACAGGGTTTCTGACCAGTGGTCAGTAAAGAATGTCACTTTCAAACACGTTAGGAGCTCCAAGTTAATCTTGGAAACTTAAAAGATGAGGATCACCCAATTCACAGGTATTTGAGGATACATACCCATGGTGGGACTTGGCTTTAAAAAGTCTTAACTGAGATTCCTGTGGACAAGAATTCCATCAAAGCTAATCCAAAAGACCTATGTAGAAATAATTATTCTTGCTACCTTTTATGCAAATAATCAGGCCAAGAAGAAGATTAAAGTCTATTTAAACAACTCAGTCCTATGATCATTTGTTTCTTAACAAAAATGAGGACTGGAGAGAGAGACATTATGTTCCAAAACTTATCATACATTTGTCACTAAATTCTAAACTCATTAGTTTTTTTAAAGTTTTTGTCCACATTTTAGATTAACTCTGCTTTTTCCTGTGAACCTACCAGCAATCTCCAGCTGCAGTTCAGAAAAAAAACAAAAGGAATGGGTAATGTACAAATTGGGATCAATATTCTAGTTCTGAGCAATTATCCTGCAAATCTTGCCAGGTGATGGAATAAATAGAGAATAAATAAGGTGCCCATCACCCGGGGCTTTCCTTCTGGGAAAGTAAAACCAAGGGAACTAACAAAAGCCAATCCTAGCAAGCATAACTATAACTATCACTTATCTGATAGTCTTAAAGGATAGTTAAAGGATGTCTGTGTCACAAGACATCCTTTCCTCTCCCTTGTTGGAGGAGGACTCAGCTCCACAGTTTCACCTTAGCATTTGGCTTATGATAACGAGTCCATGCAACCCACCCTCCACCCCCAAGATACATTTTTGTACCAGACTCAATTCCAAGCTTTGGGTCAAAGCCCTAGGAAAGAAAACTGGATCTGAGGGATCTAGAGGCAAATGACAACAGAGGTTAAAAGGCACAGCACAGGTGAGTGTGGCTGGTGCCTGCCAATTAAGCCAACCCCAAACTTCATATTTCATAAATAAAAACCATGTTAATATCCATGGCATAAATGAGGTCTAGGGAACTCTAAGACTACTGACAGTAGGTGGGAAATGGACATAGGTGAGAGTAGATATTTCTAATTCTCTAGGTCTCCCTGCTTCATGGGTGCAAGCCTCTTTGACACCTGCCAAGTTCACTGAAACTCAGGGATACAAAGATCGAAGAGGGAAAGAGGATGCTCTTCTCTCTCTCCCTCACTTTCCCCAGGTATCTAATAGGAAGAGAAGGAAACCAGGAACACCTGCTCCTCTCTTTCTAGATGGGTAGTTATTAATCTTCAGTCTGTACCCCTTTTGAATGCATCCTAAGCCACTGGGACTCCTTTGAAAAAATTCCATCTTTTTATTCCTTTCTCCTCTTCAGTCCTCTCTTTACTGATAGGTAATTGTTTCTCTGTACTATGAGACATGCCCCTCAGATGCATCCTCCAAACTAGAAAGAGTCAATTTCCCAAACCTTAAACTAGTTGGCTTAGGATTGAGCCCAGGGGAAGGGAACCCAGAAGCCCAACATGCTGGCAAAGGTGTAAAGTTTGTTGTTGTTGTTGTTTTTAATCAGTCAAGCTTTTGGCTTCCCTCTCCCTGTACAAACTGGCAAAAGGCCTGGAAATCTTTCAGCTATCCTTACCCCTCCCCTTGTTTTGTTTTGATACATGCTTTCTAAAATCCTGGTTCATCTGTTCTTCCCTTCAGGACATCACACTCCCAACAGTCATGCAACTGGAGGCTGTGACCATGGCCCCTTCTGCTGGACCCTTAGATAGGCCTCTGAGGGAGCTCTGACTACCGTTTCCCTCAAGCAGTGCTGCTGTCAAGCAGGAAGCAGTTAAGATAATATTTGTCCTTATCCTTAATCTAATGGCAGTTAGATGTACTTCTTGAGAGGGGGAAATTAGACAACCAGTTGGAAAGGGATTCCTGGAGAAAATCCAACCAGCCTGCCCACTGAAGTGAAACCTCAGGAATTTCACAACATTTGCAGCAGAGAAGAGCTTGGCCCCTCCTCTTCCTGTGTAGAACCTGATATTCAAATAGCCAGGTGGAAAGCACTCTAGCAGGGACTCTGGCCTTGTGAGAGTCCCTATGTCCACCTTTTCTTCCTTTTCACTGAATAAAACCCTGCTTTACTTAACCTTCGGATTGTCTGTAAGCCTAAATTTTCTTGGCTGTGGGACAGACAAGGACCTCATCTTTAGCTGAACTATGGAAAAGTTCTGCAACAATTTGTACATCAAAATCTATAAAACATTGATTTAAAAAAAAAAGGTAGACACCTTAGATATCCCATTCCCATGGATTGGCAGAATTAATATTGTTAAAATATGCATACCACCAAAAGTAATCTATGATTCAATGCAATCCCCATAAATATCCCAATGACATTTTTTACATAAATAGAAAAGAATCCTAAAAGTCAAATATAATCACAAAAGACTGTAGATAGTCAAAAGAATCCTAAGAAAGACAGAAATCTGAAGGTATCACACTTTCTCACTTCAAAATATAGAACAAAGTTACTATAGTTACAACTGTATTATACTGGCATAAAAATAGACATGTAGTCCAATGGAAGTGAATAGACAGCCCAGAAATAAACTCCTGTAGATATAGTTGCCTGACATTTCACAAGGGTGTCAAGGATACATAATCAGGAAAAAGTTACTCTCTTCAACAAATTCTGCCGAGAAAATATTTACATGCAAAAGAATACAACTGAACCTTTTTATTATACCATACATAAAAATTTCCTCAAAATGAATTAAAAATCCAAACATAAAACCAGAAACTGTAAAACCACAGTTTTAAAGAAACAATTGGGAAGAAAAATGTAGAGAAAACAATTCTTGACACTGACCTTGGCAATGATTTTTTTGCATATCACACCAGAAGCTCAAACAGTGAAAGCAAAGATAAAACATGGGACTACATAAGATTTAAAAAGTTTCTGAATAGTAAAAACAAAACAAACAAACAAAAAATCAACAGAATGAAAAGATAACCTAAGAAACCAGAGAAAATATTTGTGAACAATGTATCATAATGGAACAATATTTAAAATGCATAAGTAACTCCTTTAACTCAATAGCCAAAACCAAATAAAACAATTTAAAAATGCTTAAAGTACTTTAATAGAGAGAAATTTTTCAAAGATGACATACAGTTGACCAACAGGTATATAAAAAATTCCTCAATATTGTTAGTATTGGAAAAGAACAGAGTTACCTCAAGTTACCAGTGGCCTATTCTTGCAGATTTGGAGCAATTTCAGTTCTTCCCTCCTCAGAAGAAAGAATTCAACTGACGAGCATAAAGCAGAAAAAGAGATCGTGGCAAGTTCTAGAGGAGTGGACGTTTATTTTAAAAGGCCTTAGTACAGGAAATAAAGGAAGGTGCACTTGGAAGAGACCCAAGCAGGCATGTGAAGGTAAAACGGAAAGTTGAGTGCCCTGTTCAACCATGATCCTAGTACTTTCCTTGCTCTTTGCAATTGAGCATGCGCATGTGTTAAGGGAATTATGAGCCTGTCCATCTGAGGTTTTCTTCCCTTTTCTGGTGGAATGCATCCCCGGAAGATCATACTTTACCATTTTTGTCTCTTAACACTCATGCCCAGGAAGTTGCTTCTCCCTGGGGCCTGCATTCAATTAATATTTTGATGTTAACAGGTATGGACCATCAGGAAGTGACCTTTCTGTAGCACTATCAAATTATCATTTTTAGAGAGGCAATGCCGTAATTGCCGAACCATCACCTGACATCCTAGTGGGTTGGGGGAGAACCCTCTCCTGCCCGACTCATGTCTAACTACCTGTAAAAATGTCACTAATTTTCAGAGAAATGCAAATCAAAATCACAATCAGATATCATCTCACCCCTGTTAGGATGGATATTATTTAAAAAAACACCAAAAGATATGAAGTGTTGTAGAGGATGTAGAGAAGTGGGAACACTTGTACACTGTTGGTTGGAATGTAAAATGAGGCTTCTGATATGAAAAATAGTATGAAAGTTCATAAAAAGCAAATATAATGAAACAACCATATGATACAGCAATCCCAGTTAGGGATGCATCTCCAAAAGAATTGAAATCAGTACCAAATCAAAGTTATATCTGCACTTTCAGGTTAATTGCAGCATTATTTACAACACCTGAGATATAGAAACAACCTAAATGTCTATCATCAGATAAATGGAAAAATAAAACCTAATATACATGGACATTGGGATATTATTCAGCATCTAAAAACATATTGTGCCATATGTGACAACATGGATGAGCCTGG
Organism: Saimiri boliviensis; assembly: GCF_048565385.1. Classification (NCBI taxonomy): domain Eukaryota; kingdom Metazoa; phylum Chordata; class Mammalia; order Primates; family Cebidae; genus Saimiri; species Saimiri boliviensis. Next base: position 75,350,543 of record NC_133470.1, on the reverse strand, counting down.
AGGGCATCATGCTAATTAAAACAAGTCATTCACAGAGGGATAAATATTCCATGGTTCTTTTCAGTTATATGTGTAATCCAAAACTCATAGAAGCAGAGAGTAGAATGGTGGTTGCTAGAGGCTGGGGAGAAGAAAGACAGGGAGCTGTTATTTCATGGCAATAATGTTTATTACGCAAGGTAAATAAGTTCTGCAGAGCCGCTTCAAAACATAGTGCCTACAGTAAATAATACTATATATTGCACTTAAAACAGTTCTTAAGAGGGTACCTCTCATGTTGTGTTCTTCCCACACACGTGTGTACAGCACACACATATGTACACACAAGAAATGTGAGAAAACTTGGGAAGGTGATGAAGACCTTTATTACCTTCACTGTTGTGATGGTTTACTGGGTGTACGCATATGTTCAAACTCATCAGATTAGATAAATTAAATATATGAAGTTTTTGGAAATCAGTTATAACTCAATAAAGCTGTTAAAACACAAACCAACCCTAGGTGATGCCATGAGATAAAAAACAGAAGTGATATTGCTCTGACAACATAGGAGCTCTGCGATGGCTTTGGGAAAAAAAAGCCTTTACAAAAAGTGTCCAGTAATTGACAATTTTCTCTGATATTTTCCTTCTGAAGAAGTTATGGCTGTGTTAATGTCTGCACAACTTTCAGAAGCTTGCAATTTCACTTACCTTTTGTTTCCATCATTTTGAAAAAGCAGAAATAATCGCATGCAGTAGCAGCAGTGCTGTGTAAAGTAAATGTTACCTATCATCGCAATAGGAGAACAACTAAAAGAGAATTGCAAATAAAGCTTTGCACTCTCTCTCTCCCCCTCTATATCTATGCATATATATACACATATATATTAGATATAACTATATATAGTTATATAATACCCCCATTACACACAAAAATGAAAATGTATTTTTGTATTACTAGTGTAAATAAGCTAAGAAGAAACAATGAACAAAAGAAAGGAAGGAAGAAAGGGGGTAGGGAAAAAAAAGAAATGAGAAAGAAAAAATGCAGCAAAAAGAGTCTAAGATGTCAACAGAGTCAAACTAACAGACCCATTTTGAAGGTTTATGGACATTTATGTGATGACTCATATGGTGGGTTTATTGTGTCAAGAGTTAGTAGAAGAAAAACTCTTTCACTGACTGGCTCCTCCATTAAGCCTATTCTAAACCATACTTTGGTAACAAAAAACAAGGGACAAATTCTAGACCATTTTGAGCCTGGCTACACTTTGGCCAGAGATCAGGGCAGGTGTAATTAGAAATTCCCAATCTCTTTCAATATATTTTTTCCTCATGTCAACTATTTTAGAATTTCAATGAATAGCTCTATGTTCAAATTTCAAATCCCACGGCACTGCTTTAATAGAGTCATCTTGCAAAAAGTTAATCTCATTCTTCTCTTTACTTGTCAAGACCAATTCTACAATTTCTCTAAACATCGAAAATTACTATGCATGTGGTCTGTCAATTTCAGCAAAGCAGCAAGCTCAGTTACTCTTGGATAATAATTCATTTTCAACTACTCATTGTGTAGCTCTTATCAAACTTATATTTATAAAAATGGTTATTTGAATTGCTTTGCAATGACCCCTTCCCATAAATTAAAAGTAACTTTAACCTAATGTTAATTTAAATGAGGTAAAGTTTTTAATCTCTTTCATTAAAATAGTAATCTAGAAGACCATAATCTTTTGCACATTGCTATGACAGTGGGATTAATGTACTGCTATTGTATACTACAGTTTTCATAGTCAAGAGGACAGTCACAGTAAACTGACAAGGAATCATTACAAACAAAATGATTTTTTTAGTGATTCCTCATCACCTTTCAATTGAGAATTAAAAATGTTGTGATCTCTGGGCTCCATTCAGAAGTGGACAAGGCCAAACCTCAATGTATGAGGGTAAAGAGAGGTACATCCGAGTTTAATGAGAAACAAACTGCAGAAATATACAAGTGAACGCTAAACAGTTATTCCTCTTGTAAAATGGTACAGTGGAAAGGGATTTTCTTATGTCTAACCAAATGTAGGATGGGACACCCTCACAACATTCGGAACAACTATTGAATTCAGGTTACTGGTAAAGAAGAAGGAAGGAAGTGGAAATACTATCTGCTCCCAGTCCTCTATTAATTGTTGGCAAGATAGAATCAGCTAGGAATGTTGAGTTACCAAGATGAGAAGCAGCAGGAAGACACTTATTTTCCTTAAACCTGAAGGGGAAAAAGGAGAGAATAGTATAGTAATATCAAAGTCCAACAGGAGTCAAACTGGAGTGAACTACTGTAAAGCAGTGAGCAATTTAAAGAATAGCAGAAAATTCTTTCTCCTGTTAAAATTCTGTTAAAAACGTAACATGGAGGCAAGGATGGAGCAGGAAAAAAAATACTGTGGTGTAATAAAAAATGTGTTTGGTCTTTGTTCCTGATTTTAGGAGCTCTGTGCTCCTAAAGAGCTCTCTGCTTAACCTGTGGGGTTTGTACTAAATCATGAAGTTCGTGGCAGAATTGAATTGAATTTTCAAACACCTTGTTCGTACTGGAGAATTGCAGAAATGGTATGGAAAAATACATATATTTGGTGTCAGAATAAAATCATGTAATTGGTGTCAGAATTGATGTCAAAAAACATAAAAAAACTTGACCTCTTTTGTCTCGTTATCTTATCTCTTGCTTCTGCCTTCCTCTGGCTTAACACAACTGGGAAGAAGACCAGCAAGGTAACTCAGGTAGTATATTCTGACATGGATGTTCTGGGAAAGAAAAAATACCCTTTCTTCCCCTGTTAGGTTTGTGGCTGAGGCTCCTTTACCAAAGGACATAATAACGTGAGAAAAACTTACAAATATATTTGATGTAAGTCTTACATGACACAGGAACCCTTAGAAATAATGACCCAAAGAAACAGGTAAACCTTCTGAGGAGTGATGAAGAGTGGATAGTCATGGAGAAATGTAATTGGAAGACAAAATGGTATACACTAACGGTAATTCGCCGGGGGGAACTTAGCAAGGCTTGTTTGTTCACATTCTTCTTTGTGTTCCCGTGTCTTCTGAGATAAGAATGTTTCTTTCCTTCATACATATAGAGAGAATCTCTTAAATGAGGGTCTTATGACTCAAATGCCAAGGTGCCGTATTTTGAGGTAGCATACCCTGAATTGCACCAAGGTCAGTCTCCTGGGTCAAGACCAGAATAGAGATGGGTAGATAACGGATATAGGAGTTGGGTTAGGGGCAGGGACAAATGCAAATAATCAACACAAAAATAACTGTATTAATTTATTGAATTTTTAAGAAACACCAACTTGCTCCATTCTGACTTTCACAGATTGGGTTCCTTAAATGTGGACTCTGAGACAGAGGTTAGAGGTATTCTATTAGAGAATACTCTTCAATTCAATTCCTGTGGTAGGAAAGTGAAGAGTCGAACAAACAATGGAAAGTGGAAAAGATGCAATGCATTCTGATTGGAATGACTGAATTTAGTCTGTATGGAGTTCTGAGAATGGGGGGACCCTTCAGAGCTATCCTGAATTAGGGTGAGAAAAGGCCTTTATGCTCCTGATCAGTATTTGGCTGCATATCATCCTGGGAAGTGGGCATAACCTTGTGCAAGTCACCCTTCCTTAGCTGAGGAGTCCTGAAAGGGGGTGACCACTGAGGATTTTCTACTGGCAACACTCCCAGCACCTGCAGAATAAATCCTTTATTTATGAAAGGAGATGAGGTCATGTGTTATAACATCTACCACATCATCTTGGAAATGTCAGTTCTAAAATGGACTAGAAAGGTCTCTAGAGATAATATGATTTCGTTCACTCATTCATTCACTTATTGAACAAATACTTAAAGAGCATCTACTAGTTGTAAGTCACTGTGCCTTGGTTTGGGAATGTCACCACAAACAAAATAGACATGGCCTCTGCTCTTGGAAATTTAGCAAATAAGGAAGAAATGCAAACATCTAGGTTGATATTATATGCTAACTTCTAAGATGCAGGAAATAGCAGATTTTTGAGACCATAGAAATGGGTTTCTCAAGTAAGACTTGGGGGCATGCAGGTGAGTTATACTAAAATAAATGAGCAGGGGAGTGGTCTTAACAGTAAGCAGGAGTTGTCTAGATGAAATAGAGAGGGGAAAATATTCGAGAGAGAAGAATCAGCCTGTGGAGTTCTAGAGAAAACAGAGAAAATACCATGATTAGAGACCTGAAAGATGTTAAATATGAAGAATACAGAATACAGAAGGTCACTGGTGGGAGAGTAATCAAAAGGCATGGAGGAGTTTTTAGTAGATGTAGTAATAATCATACTTGACTTTTAACTTGTCAAAATTTCACTTTTTCTTGTTTATTTTCTTTTTATATTTCTTATTTGAAAAGATATCAATTGATAAACTACTAGGTGCCAGACACTAGGTGCTTAGAATAAAGGGTCAAACTAAGTCTTAGAGGATGAGTTATAGGAAGCAACACAAAGAAAAAGACTCCTTTGGGAGACCAACGTGGGTGGATCACAAGGTCAAGAGATCGAGACCATCCTGGCCAACATGGTGAAACCCCATCTCTACTAAAAATACAAAAAAATTAGCTGGGCGTGGTGGCATGCACCTGTAGTCCCAGCTACTCGGGAGGCTGAAGCAGTAGAATTGCCTGAACCCAGGAGGTGGAGGTTGCAGTGAGCCGAAATCACGCCACTGCACTCCAGCCTAGCGCCTGGCGACAGAGCAAGACTCTGTCTCAAAAAAAAAAAAAAAAAAAAAAAAGAGACTACTTACGAGGTCATTACAGCCCAGTTGAGGCTTCTTAGTGACTGATAGGATGATGTTTTTGAAAATATAGAAAAGTTAACGGTTCTTCATGGTATTCAGGAGGCATATTTAAAAGACATCGGTAATTGCTTGGTTGAGAGAGATGATGGAGAAGGAGAACTTAAGAATGGCTTCCAGGTTTCTGGTTTTAGTACATAGATGTAAACTGGTATCTTTCATTGAGACGGAGTGTTGGGTATAAAAAATTTAGTTTTAACACCTTGAATTTAAAATGCATGTGGGATATGTAAGAAAAGGCTAAGTGGCTCTAAAAACACACAGATTGAAAGCTTGAAAGAGTTCTCTTTCTATCTAGTAATTTCTAATAATGTTACAATTATTTTTAATCTTTGGAAACTGTCTCCCTAGACATTGTAGCTTAAATTGGTTAGGTTTACCATACCTAGCACACCCAACAAATGATGTCAATATGTACCACCGGTTGGTTGTATGACATTAGTTTCTATCTTCATCAAAATCCTCTTACACCATTAGAGGTAGAAATGGAAAGGGGGATTTCACCTACGTTAACATTGTATTTGAAGTGACATAATGATGCTTCTACCCAATTCTTTTATTCTCCTAAACAACAGAATAGGATGCCGTTTCCTAAGAGAACTGAAATTAATTTCCTAGGCCCTTCCAAAATATCATTGTTTGTAAATAATATATAGTCCCAGAAAACCTAAGGTACATTATTATATTCTGTAAAATTCATGTTTTAGCATAAAATAAAACACTAATTTTAATTTAGATTTAATTTTTATATATTCATTCACTTATTTTTCCTTATATTACTTGTTCAACATTGGGAAAAAAATTCTCCACATCTGATTTTTTTAGCTTCAAAATGTTGTGAATCTTCAGAAAATTCTTGAATTTCGTCTTTACCATACCACTAGAATTCATTATCTGAGCTACAAAAACAAAATATTAGTGTCTGCTTGATAAGTGAAAAGAGGAATGCTTAATGTTAGAACTTAAAAGGATTGGAAATGTAAATTTTATTGTCTGCCTTGTTTCAGAAACTTCTGACATGCCATTTCATTAAATCCTCACAACAACCCTGAAAAGTGGTTTCCCCATCCCTTTTACCAATGGGGAAACTATTTCAGGCTAAATGCCTGATGACTCTCACTTGGTGGATCTACAGGCACTTCAGTAGTTATTCCAATTTCAAAAGTCTGTTGTAGCAGAAATTATCCGTGTTCTATTTCGCTAGCCTGACATCCAACATCAAACACCTACGTTTTGTCAGATGGTTGCCTCTTGCTATTAGAACCCATTTTGTCCATGTGAATGGCTGCCCAGAAATACTTAGGAATATTTTCTATGGCACCACTCTTAAATAAAGTATATATTTTTAAATGAAATAGCAGCGTATAACTTATATCTTGGAAGTACTTCACTTTTAACAAATCAGCATTTTTTTTCCTTTTTAGTTCTCCTTGACATATGAGGTAAGAAAATTAAATATTACTTAAAACTTTAGATAAAATGAGTGATACAGAAAGAGAAATGGTAAAGAAAATAACTGATTATAATTACTGAAAAACAAATTTATAAAACTTTGTTTGCCCAAGGCAAGTGCTCATGCACTTAAAAATTTAAAATGTAGGAGCACCCAGATACATAAAACAAGTTCTTAATGACCTACAAAGAGACTTAGACTCCCACACAATAATACTGGGGGACTTTAACACTCCACTGTCAACATTAGACAGATCAATGACACAGAAAATTAACAAGGATATCCAGGACTTGAACTCAGATATGGGCCAAGTGGACCTAATACACATCTACAGAACTCTCTACCCCAAATCCACAGAATGAATATATATTCTTCTCAACACCACATCGCATCTACTCTGAAATTGACCACATAATTAAAGTAAAGCACTCCTCAGCAAATGCAGAAGTACGCAAATCATAACAGTCTCTCAGACCACAGTGCAATCAAATTAGAACTCAGGATTAAGAAACTAAATAAGAACTGCACAACTTCATGGAAACGGAACAATTGGCTCCTGAATGTTGACTGGATAAAAAATGAAATGAAGGCAGAAATAAAGATGTTCTTCAAAACCAATGAGAACGAAGACACAATGTACCAGACTCTGGGACACATTTAAAGCAGTGTCTAGAGGAACATTTATGGCAATAAATGCCCACATGAGAAGCAAAGAAAGATATAAAACTGACACCTTATCATCAAAATGGAAAGACCTAGAGGAGCAAGATAAAAAACTCAAAAGCTAGCAGAAGACAAGAAATAACTAAGATCAGAGCAGAGCTGAAGGAAATAAAGACACAAAGAACCCTTCAAAAAATCAATAAATCCAGGAGCTGGTTTTTTGAAAAGACCAACAAAATAGACAGACTGCTAGCCAGATTAATGAAAAGGAAAAGAGAAAAGAATCAAATAGATGAAATAAAAAATGATAAAGGGAACATCACCACCGATTCCACAGAAATACAAGCTACCATCAGAGATTACTACAAAACACTCTGTGCATATAAACCAGTAAACCTGGAAGAAATGGATAAATTCCTGGACACTTGCACCATCCCAACACTAAACCAGGAAGAAGTTGAAACCCTGAATAGACCAATAACAAGGGCTGAAGTTGAGGCAGCAATTAATAGCCTACCAACCAAAAAAAGTCCAGGTCCAGACAGATTCACAGCCGAATTCTACTAGATGTACAAAAAGGAGTTGGTATCACTCCTTCTGAAACTATTTCAAACAATAAAGAAAGAGGGGATCCTTCCCAAATCATTTTATGAGACCAACATCATCCTGATACCAAAACGTGGAAGAGACACAACTAAAAAAGAACACTTCAGGCCAATATGATGATGAACGTAGATACAAAAATCTTGAACAAAATACTGGCAAACCGATTGCAACAGCACATCAAAAAGCTTCTCCATCACGATCAAGTAGGCTTCATCCTGGGGATGCAAGGCTCGTTCAACATACACAAGTCTATAAACGTAATTCACCACATAAACAGAACCAAAGACAAAAGCCACATGATTATCTCAATTGATGCAGAGAAGCCCTTTGAGAAAATTCAACAGCTCTTCATGCTAAAAACTCTCAATAAACTAGGTATCGATGGAATGCATCTCAAAATAATAAAAGCTATTTACCACAAACCCACAGCCATTATCATATAGAATGGGCAAAAGCTGGAAGAATTACCTTAGAAACCAGGCACTAGACAAGGATGCCAACTCTCACCACTCCTGTTCAATATGGTGTTAGAAGTTCTAGCCACAGCAATCAGGCAAGAAAAAGAAATAAAGTGTATTCAAATAGGAAAGGAGGAAGTCAAACTGTCTCTATTTGCAGATGACATGATTGTATATCTAGAAGACCCCATCATCTCAGCCCAAAATCTTCTTAAGATAATAAGCAACTTCAGCAAAGTCTCAGGATACAAAAATCAATGTGCAGAAATCGCAAGCATTCCTATACACTAATAACAGGGTAACAGAGAGCCAAATCAAGAGTGAACTCCCATTCACAATTGCTACAAAGAGAACAAAATACCCAGGAATACAACTAACAAAGGTGTGAAGGACCTCTTCAAGGAGAGCTACAAACCCCTGCTCAAGGAAATAAGAGAGGACACAAACAGATGGAAAAACATTCCATGCTCATGGTTAGGAAGAATCAATATTGTGAAAATGGCCATACTGCCCAAAGTAATTTAAAGATTCAATGCTATCCCCATCAAGCTACCAAAGACCTTCTTCACAGAACTGGAAAAACACTTTAAAGTTCATTTGGAACCAAAAACAAGCCCGCATAGCCAAGATAATCCTAAGCAAACAGAACAAAGCTGGAGCCACCTTGCTACCTGACTTCAAACTATACTACAACCTACCATAATCAAAACAGCATGGTACTGGTACCAAAACAGAGATATAAATCAATGGAACAGAACAGAGGCCTCAGAGGCAACACCACACATCTACAACCATCTGATCTTTGACAAACCTGACAAAAACAAGCAATGGGAAAGGATTCCCTGTTTAATAAATAGTGTTGGGAAAACTGGTAGCCACATGTGGAAAGCAGAAACTGGACCCCCTCCTGACACCTTAAAATAAAATTAACTCCAGATGGACTAAAGACTTAAACATAATCCCTAACACTGTAAAAATCCTAGAAGAAAACCTAGGCACAACCATTCAGGACATAGGCATAGGCAAGAACTTCATGACTAAAACACCAAAAGCATTGACAGCAAAAGCCAAAATAGGCAAATGAGATTTAATTAAACTCCATAGCTCCTGTATAGCAAAAGAAACAATCACTGGAGTGAACCAGCAACCAATACAATGGGAAAAAATTTTGCAACCTACCCATCTAACTAAGGGCTAATATCCAGAATCTACAAAGAACTAAAACAGATTTACAAGAAAATAATAAACAAACCCATTCAAAAGTGGGCTAACTATATGAACAGACACTTTTCAAAAGGAGCTCATCATCACTGGTCATTAGAGAAATGCAAATCAAAACTACATTGAGATACCATCTCACACCAATTAGAATGGTGATCATTAAAAAATCTGGAGACAACAGCTGTTGGAGAGAATGTGGAGCAATAGGAACACTTACACTGTTGGTGGGAGTGTAAATTAGTTCAACCATTGTGGAAGACACAGAGTGGTGATCCCTCAAGTACCTAGAAATAGAAATTCTATTTGACCCAGCAATCCCATTACTGGGTATATACCCAAAGGATTATAAATGTTCTATTATGAAGACACATACACATGTATATTCACTGTGGCACTTTTTCCAATATCAAAGTCCTGGAACCAACCCAAATGCACATCAATGGTAGACTGGACAAGGAAAATGTAGCACATATATACCGTGGAATACTATGCAGCCATTAAAAAGGACGAGTTCATGTCGTTTGTAGGGACATGGATGAATCTGGAAACCATCATTCTCAGCAAACTGACACAAGAACAGAAAATCAAACACTGCATCTTCTCACTCATAGGCGGGTGTTGAACAATGAGAACACATGGACACAGGGAGGGGAGCATCACACACTAGGTTCTGTTGGGGGGGACTAGGGGTGGCACAGCAGGGGGATGGGGATGTTGGGGAGGGATAACATGGGGAGTAATGCCAGATATAGGTGATGGGGGGATGGAGGCAGTAAACCACATTGTCATATATGTACCTATGCAACAATCCTGCATGCTCTGCACACGTACCCGAGAACGTAAAGTACGATTTAAAAAATAAAAAAATGAAATTTTTAAAAAATTTAAAAAAAATTTAAGTTTAAAATGTAAATTTCAATGTCAATTTAAAATTTACATTTTAAATATAAATTAAATTTTAAAATGTAATACATCAAAAAAGTAAAAAAAAATGAGTTGTTATGAATTATTGAATAAGAATGTGGATTTTTAAAAACTATATATATCTCTGGGATTGAGCATTTTGCAAGCAAAATGTAACGCATGCTTTGCTTTAACACTTGAAGAGGTTAAAAAGTCACCAGATTACAATTGTCAATCAAAAAGTTTCCAGCAGGGCTCCATAGGAGGAAAGGAAGAAATGGTGTCTGAAAATAAAGCAGTTTTATGATTTTTAAAATCCATTGAATTTTAACAAATATGTAAATAAAACATCACTTTGACCCTTTTATTTTAATTATTCTTTCATGCTTAAAATACACTATGTTAAATTACTTAGGTGGAAATAGAAAACTCCCCGACATTTTTTAAGCTATTGAGCTGGATGAAAAGGTTCCATTTCTCTGGAGATTTTTCATGCTGTCTTTCATGGTAACTGCTGTGAGCCAGAACAGACATGCAACTTTTTCATGTCATCTCTTGATCACTCTCAAAGGAGTCCCAGGCAATTTCAATCCTCCAAAAACTTTTGTGTAAACTTCATGAGAGTGTTCACCTCTGTGAAGTATTAAATTTGTGAGGCAGGTGGTAAAAAAGAAGATACTTCCTGAGAACTACTGGTAACTATTCAAAAATAACAAAAGGGCTATATACTGTCTGCTAATTTTTATGACATTAAATCAAAATTAACACAGTAGTTGATCATCATGACAAATTCTTCAGTTCCTAATATTATCATTTACAGTAGTACCATTGTTAGAATCCTTTTTAATGACACATGTGTGTTTGTTTATACATGGCATTTACACAAATGGCTAACAATCAGGTGATATTAAAAGTTATTGTTTAGAATGACAATGTTATTCTATTAAAAAGTGTTTTCTTACTTTAAAAAATACCTATAATTGTGCTACCTTTTCATTTTGCATTTGTATTTATGAAATTTGTTATACCTTTGAGATTTATGACTTTGTTCATTAAAAATCTCCCTATTAAGAACTGCTTAATAAACTCCAAATGCAATTAGAAAGCAAAACTTTTATGTTTCTAATTATACTTAAAGCTGTGATTCGATTTTTATTGTTAAATAGAAACAAAGTCAATTTGAATGTAGGAGATTCTGTCTTATGTATAAGACCTTCTGTCATAATTTTGTGTCTGCAGAAACTTATGATTTAGTATATCTTTATGGATCCTTTACTTAAATTTCAATTGCATACTCTAATTTTCAGAGATTGAAGTGCCATTAAATATTTTCATATAGTAAGAAAGGCACAATGAACTTGAGATGACCTTGACGGTATTGGTTACAGATTTACAAATTTCAGATTGAAACTACTGTGAAATGTAGTTTATTATGTGAATGTATCAATGTAACCTAATTTCCATAATCATATTATAGAGTAACTTATTAAAAGCCTACTTATATTACCATGGAACACTATTGTTTGCTCGAATAAAGGATTTTGCTATTATAGTCAAGGTATAACAATACTTTGACTTGGAGAAAGGATAAAAACAGTAAATATTTTATACTGATATTTAATCCTTAGACATAGTTCCTTGTTTAAGTGAGTAACAGTTTGTCTTACTATAAAATTACAAAAGAAAATAATGCTGGACCAAGCCTGATCTACAGCTTGCAATGGGAAATAGCAAATGCCTGTCAGAGGGGGGACGAAGGATGGGAGATGTAGAAGTCAATTATCAGCTCACCACAGAATAATTACTTTCCCTCTCTTGAATTTTTTATCATACCCATTGCTTCAATGCCTTTTAAAATATGACATTTGTACCTTATTTGCTTTATTCAATCATTGCAGTAGGAATTTGGGCTGTTCACCACATACTGTGTCTTACTTAAAAGTAAATAAATGTAGCTACATTTGAATGCATTTTTTTTTTACTTATATATACTTTAAGAAAATAAAAATGCAAAACACAAAATGAGGGAAGGAATTTGCAACCCACATATTGCAAATGACTAATACCTGGATTATATAAAAAGGTATTACTAATCAATAGGCAAAAGAGATAATTTAATAGAAAAATAAGGTAAAGGGAATATTTGTATCACCAATAAACAGATTGAAATGGTGTTTAACTTAAATCTACTAGACAATACTATTATACTCCCACAAAGAAGGCTAAAGATAAAAGGCAGAAAAGATGAAGTATTGGAGAATAAATGAAACAACTGGAATTTTCATACACCACTAATGGAGGAATTAACTGCTATAATCATTTTATTAAACTACTTTGTATTATATACTAAAGCTTAACATGTGCACATCCTAAGACAACCATTCCTACAATGAAAATGCACACATATGTTCATGAAAAAACATACATAACAATGTTCATCATAGTATTATTTATAATAAACCCAAACAGAAAACCATCCAAATACTTATCAATAGCAGTTTGGATATATAAACTGTAGTATATTCACAATGGAATATATACACAAAGTAATGAGAATGAATGATCTACAGCTATACAGAGTTGCACAGATGAATCTGGCAAGCATAACAGTAAGAGTAAGAATGCTTGTAAAACCAAAAAAATTAAAACTAGAAAACAAAAGAGCAAATAAAATACGATTCCATGTATATAATGTTCAAAAATAGTACATACCAACCTTTGTTTAAGAACTCAGAAGAGTGATTACTATCAAGATAGTATTGTTACAGTCTCACCAATACACCTTAATGTAGCAGTGTTTCTCCATACAGTATGATACTAGCTGTGGGTCTATAATATATGACTTTTATTGCGTTGCAGCATGTTTCTATTATTCCCAGCTTTTTGAGGATTTTTATAACAAAAGGATATTGAATGTTATCCAATGTTTTTTCAGCATCAGTTGAAATCGTTAAATCGTTTTTGTCCTTCATTCTGTCGATAAGGTAAACCATGTAGATTGTTTTGCATGTGTTGAACCATCCTTGCATCTAAGCTGTTTTTTCTTTAGGTGTCATCCTAATTGCAGTAACTCTGTGGTTCTTACAGACTCATAGAGTTTCCACCTTGATGGTTCTGGAAGAATTATCTAGATTACCAGGCTGAGACACCTGTTCTCTTCCCTTATTTTTTCCAGAGTCTCTCTGTCTTTCTCTGTTTTGAGATACCTGGAGCTGCAAGTGGTGTAAGACAAGCACCTCTGTAGTCACCACCAGTGAGACTGTGCTGGGTGAGATCTGAAGAAAGCATAGCATGAGATCTTACCCAAGGCCTGCTGTAACCACTCACTGGCTACTGCCTATGCTTGCTCAAGGTACCAGGGGTCTAAAACCAGCATATGGCAAATCCAGCCAGGTCTGTGTCCTTACTTCAGGGCAGCAACTTCCCTTAGACCCCAAGTATGTCTGGAGTTGCCATCTGGGAGCCAGGGACTAGAGTCAAGATTCTTAGACGTCTACCTGGTGTTCTATTGAACTGCAGCTGAGCTGGTGCTCGAAACACTAGATGCAGTCCTTCCCACTTTTCTATTCCCTTTCCAAAGGCAGAAGATCCTCATGTCATGGCCACCACCACCACCACCACCACCACAGGCCTATGGGGAGAATTGCCAGTCTATCACTGACGTTCCCTTAAGACCCAAGGTCTCTTAAGTCAGCTTCTGGTGACTGTTGCCTGGCCTGGAACTCATCCTTCAGGGCAGTGGGATCCCCTGTGTCCTAGGACAGTTCCAAAAATGCAGTCCAAGAGGCAAGTCCTCAAATTTGGGACCTCAAGAGCCTGCTTGGTGCTCTTTCCCTCTGTGGGAATGTTGGTCCTTAAGGGGCAAGACAAAGTCTGCTTTACTTTTTCATCCACTCTTCTTAAGTGGATGGAGTGTCTTCTCATAGCCACCACAGCTTGGGATGTGCTGAGTCTCACCTGAAGCAGCAAGTCTCAGTCTCACTCAAGGCCCTCTGTATAGTGTGTGGGTCTTACTGCTGGTTATTCAAGGCTGAAAGGCTCTGCAGTTAGCAGGTGATACCTTCTGCCAGGACTGGTTCCTTCCCTTCAATGCAGCAAGTTCCCTTTTGGCCATGGTGTGTCTAAAAATGCTGTTGATGAGTTAGAACCTGGAAAGGGGATCTCACAACTCTGACTAATGCCCTATCCTGTGGTGGCTTTGCTGGTATCCAAAATGCAAACAAAGGCCTCCCCTCTCTTTCCTCTTCTCTCCTCAAGTTGAGAGAAGGAGTCTCTTTTGGTGCTATGAGTTCTGCAGCCTAGGGTTTTTGGAGGGGTGATGCTAACACTCCCTTAGTCTCCCCAACTGGTGTCTCAGTAGGTAACATGCCCCACCAGTCCACTGTCTCTGGGCCCAGTTCAGCACTAGGACTCACCATAGATGTTTCAGTCCTTGTGACCTACACTGCTTTTCAAGTTTATTCAGAGCCCCCAAGGCACTTTAGCAAGCAGTGGTGAGGAACATAGGAACTCATGTTCCCACTATTGGTATTGGTAATTGCCCTCTGGTAAGAGCTGTTTTAAATGCTCCCTTCCTTGGTGGGAATCAGCGGAGTTTCGTATGGGTTTTTTTGTGTTTGTTATGAAAGGATGACACTGAGTTGAGTGCCTCACGAATTCTGTGATCTCCCTCACCCTAGTGCACTGAAATGTTTCCACACTATGCCACCACTGCCCATGGATGGTGAATGGGTGGTGTTTTGGCTATGAAAGATTTTTACCTACATTTTCACTGCCTCTTTCAATGATATAAAGTGAAAACAAGGTATTACGGCTGCTCACTTGATTTTTGGTTCTTATGAAGGTTTCTTTTGCATATATATTTGTTCAATTGGTGTCCTTGCAAGAGAGACAATCAGTGGAGCCTTCTATTCTGCCATCTTGCTCTGCCTCAAGTCTCACCTTGAACATTTTTTGACCAAGTTCAATCCAAGCAGTATCTCCAGCTCTGAAAAAGTTCCAAGTTGACTCTATAAAAACAAACAATAGCCCTTTAAGAATGAGGTATTACTTTTCCCACTGCAACTAGAAAACCAGGACTAAAAATTTCTTTCAGCAATGCAGCCTATTGTCTTCAAGGCCATCACCAAAGTGAGTAGTAGAGGATGGTACCAAAGTGAATAAAAATGCCACACGGCTCTTTTACTAACTCAGCTGTTATTATTTTTCCAAAAACCTTTCCCCTGTTTCTGTAAGTTTTGATTACATTTAGGAGTACTGAAAAAGTTGAGTCTGATTGTTTTTGCTAGCTTATTCACTGTGTTTTAGTTGGGATGGACTTATTAGGTTTCCTTTTGGTTATTTTTTTCTAATATCATGTTACCTTAACAAATTTAAAAGAATAGAAATCATATAACATAGGTCCTTAGATCACATGAAATTAATATTTAAATTGATAGGAAAAGGATAGGTGATAACTTTAAAAATATTTTAAGATTAAGCACTAAACTTTTAAATAATAAATGTATCAAGGAAAAATACTCAAGGTAAATTTAAAAAGCATACATTGTGAACTAAATAAAAATAAAAATATGACATAAACATTTGTGAAAGTCAGCAAAAGCAGTGAAGAGTGGCAAACGTATAGAATTGAATGCATAAATTTGAAAAGAATAAATCCCTGCAGTCAGTAATCTCAGGCCATCTTATAAAACTAAATAATAAAATGACAAATACAGCTTACAAAAAGTAAAATAATAAATGACTTAAATGAAGTCTATAAATCAATAAAATTAAAAGCAAAAATAATACAGAAAAAAAGGAAAAACCAAATCTGGTTTTTGAAAAGATGAACAAAATCTTTTAACCTCTAGCAAGGTTAGCCAAGAAAAAGAACAAAGAGATAAGTTAACAATTTTTTTTTAAATAAAGCCTACTAATCACAAGTAATTGACAATAACTCCTAAGACTATATTGTCACAAAATATACTGTTAATATGCAAAATTTCATCCCTAGGAATACATCTAACCAACAAGGTTAAAGATCTCTCTCTCTCTCTCTCTCTCTCTCTCTCTGTCTCTCACACACACACACACACACACACACACACACACACACAAATAATAATAATAATAATAATAAAACACTGCTAAAAAAAAAACCCAGAACATAAAGTACAATAAAAATAAATTTTAAAAAATTTATTTATACAAAAAAAAAAAGAAATCACAGGTGATACTGTCCAGAGGAACTACAGATTCAACACTATTCCTATCAAACTACCAATGTAATTTTTTTTTTCACAGAATTGGTAAAA
The DNA here is from genome assembly GCF_048565385.1 of Saimiri boliviensis. Classification (NCBI taxonomy): domain Eukaryota; kingdom Metazoa; phylum Chordata; class Mammalia; order Primates; family Cebidae; genus Saimiri; species Saimiri boliviensis. The sequence continues at coordinate 75,334,087 of NC_133470.1, read as the reverse complement.
ATTATTCTGAAATTCACAGAGAAACAGAAAACAGCCCAGAGGACCAAAGTGTTCATGTGGAAAATGATCAAGCCAGAGGCATCGCATTACCCAACTTTAAATTATACTGTAAGTGTACAGTAACCAAAATACCATGGATCTGGTATAAAGAAATAGACACCTAGAACAATGGAAGATAATATATAACCCAGCAATAAAGCTGCACGCCTACATCCATCTGATCTTCAATAGTCAATACAAATAATCAATGAGGAAAGGATTCCCCGTTCAATAAATAGTGCTGGGATAGCTAGCAAGGCATAAACAAAAGAATTAAACTGGACTCCTACATTTCATCATAAACAAAAATAAACTCAAGATGCATCAAAGATTTAAATGTAATACCTCAAAGTATAAGAATCCAAAACCGGCCAGGCGCGGTGGCTCAAGCCTGTAATCCCAGCACTTTGGGAGGCCGAGGCGGGTGGATCACGAGGTCGAGAGATCAAGACCATCCTGGTCAACATGGTGAAACCCCGTCTCTACTACAAATACAAAAAAGTAGCTGGGCACGGTGGCGCGTGCCTGTAATCCCAGCTACTCAGGAGGCTGAGGCAGGAGAATTGCCTGAACCCAGGAGATGGAGGTTGCGGTGAGCCGAGATCGCGCCATTGCACTCCAGCCTGGGTAACAAGAGTGAAACTCCGTCTCAAAATAAATAAATAAATAAATAAATAAAAAGAATCCAAAACCAAAATGTAGGAAACACCACTCTGGATATTAGCCTTGGGAAAGAATTTATGACTAACTCCTCAAAAGCAAATGCAACAAAACCAAAAAACGGACAAGTGGGACCTAATTAAAGAGCTATGTTCAGCAAAACAAACTACAGACAGAGTAAAGAGGCAACCTACAGAATGGGAGAAAATTTTACAAACTATGCATCTGACAAAGGTCTAATATTCGAAGCCTATAGGTAAATTGAACAACTGAACAGGTGAAGAATAAATGACCCCATTAAAAAATGGACAAAGACATAAAGAGAAACCTCTTAAAAGAAGACATACAAGTGTCCAACCCACATATGAATAGAAGCTCAATATCACTAATCATCAGAGAAATACAAATCAAAACCACGTTGGGGGGAAATGGGGGAGGGGCGGGGGGGTGGGGAGGTGGGAAGAGATAGCATGGGGAGAAATGACAGATACAGGTGAGGGGACGGAAGGCAGCAAACCACACTGCTATATGTGTACCTATGCAACAATCTTGCATGTTCATCACATGTACCCCAAAACCTAAAATGCAATAAAAAAAAAACAGTTCAGAACGTCTTTTTTTAAAAAGTCAAAAACAATAGCTGTTGGTGAGGTTGCTGAGAAAAGGAAATGCTTATACACTGTATTTGTCAGGGTTCTCTAGAGGGACGGAAGTAATAGGATATATGTATATATGCAAAAGAGTTTATTAGGGAGAATTTGTTATAATAATCCCAAGGTGAAGTCCCAGAAAAGCCATCTGCGATCTGCAGAAGAAGCAAATAGTGGCTCAGTCCAAGACCAAAAGCCTCAAAATCAGACAAGCTGACAGTGCAGCCTTTAGTTTGTGTTTGAAGGCCCCAAAGCCCCCAGCAAACCACTGGTGTAAGTCCAAGAGTCCAAAGGCTAAAGAACTTGGAATCCGATGTCCAAGGGCAGGAGGAACAGAAGTAAGCATCCAGCACAGGAGAAAGATGAAAGCCAGAAGACTCAGAAAGCCAGTTTATAGTCCACTTTCTTCTGGCTGCTTTTTCCTAGTCCTGCTGGCAGCTGATTGGATGGAGACCACCACGTTTTGGGTGGGTCTTCCTCTTCCAGTCTACTTACTCAAATGTGAATCAACTCTAGCAACACCTCCACAGGCAATACCTTACCAGCTATCTAGGAATTCTTTAATCTAGTCACGTTGATACCTAATATTAACCACCACATACACTATATGTGGGAATGTATATTAATTCAGACTCTTTGGAGAGCAGTTTGGAGATTTGTCAAAGAACTTGCTACAATGTGACCCAGCAATTCCATTGGTGGACACATATCCAAAGGAAAACAAATAATTCTATCAAAAAGACACATGCAACTGTATGTTAATCACAGCATTATTCACAATAGCAAAGACATGTAATTGACCTAGGTGTCCTCTAACAGTGGATTGGATAAAGAAAATATGGTATACCATGGAATACCATGAAGCCATAAAAATCAACAAAATCATATCCTCCGCAGCACATGGATGCAGCTGGAGGCCATTATCCTAAGCAAATTAGCACAAGAACAGAAAATCAAATATCACATGTTCTCAGATAGAAGTGGGGCTGAACACTGGGTACTAATGAGCATTAAGACAGCAACAATAGGTACTGGTGACTACTGCCAGGGACAATGGTTGAAAAACTGTTGGGTATTCTTCTCAAGCCTGGATGATAGGATTTTTCATACTGTAAACCTCTCAACATTACATAATATACCCAGGTAACAAACCTTTTGTGTACCACCTGAATCTAAAATAAAATTTGAAAAGCAAAAGAAAAAAAATGTAAATTATTTTTTATCAGAAATGAACACTTAGGTTAAAAATAAGTTTAAAAAGTTAAAAATTGTAATTTGCTTTGTAACTAAAAACAATGCAAAAAAACACTTAAGTGTATATTTAATAACGTATGTACAGTACTTGTACACAGAAAACTACAAAACTCTAATGAAAGAAATCACAGATATAAACAAATGAAGATGTATTCTATATTTATGAATTACAAAACTCAACATTGTTAAGATGTCATTTTTTTCCCAAATTGATGTATGTGAAATAAAATTTCAGGAAGATATTTTGTGGTTATTGAAAAATTAATATTAAAGTTTATATGAGATGGCAAAGGAAAAGGACTTTTTTTTTTTTTTTTGGAGATGGATTTTCCTTCTGGAGTCCCTTTCCACACTCTCTCGTGGAAGCCTGTCTTTCCCTCCTAAACTCCATCTCTCTCTTTTCCCTTCCACTCAGCGTGGAAGCTGCTTTTCTCTCCTGGATTCCATCATTCTGAATTCTCTCACTCACTGTGAGAGTAAGCTGTTTCTCCCCACTTCTCCTTTTTCTCTCTCTAAATAAATCACTTTCTACAAACAATCCAACAAACAAACAAAAAATTGAACAATGACATAAATGTGTAGCAGACGGTGGGAATCGGGTTGTACTTTTGTACGGGAAGGTTCTGGAAAAGCAAGAGCAGGCTGAAAGAATCCATACGGTAATGCACTAGAGTTGGATGCATCAAAAAATAAGCATGTTTAAATATATAGCTAGATGGTAAAATAGAGACTTATTTATACCTATGTGTATATAAATAGATTAGTATACATATAATTAGTTATTTGCTATGTCAGCAGGGTGCCTAAAATATACAGCATTCTAGTAGTAACAAGAAAGCTAGGGCCTAAGTCTTGGTTTCCTTCTCCCTTCAAAAATCCAGGACTTCTTTGAGAAATAGCTGATACTGGGATTGCAGTAGGAGACACAGAAGATGAGCATGAAGATTCTAGTAGTGCCAGAAAATATGTGTGTGTTCAAAAACAAAAATAACATTGATGGAGTTACATCAAAGGGATACAGAAGTCAAATGAAAAAGCTCTAAGTAGCCAAACCTAGCACAATTTGATCAATAACATAACTAATGTAGGGCCAGAGAATGATACAAAGTCTAAAATAAATATCTATGAATTCATGCAGAAATAAATAAATGAATTATTGAATAAATGAAAATTGTGGGAAAGAGGGAAATCATCCATCTTGGAATCCAGATCATTTATGTAAAGACTCCTCTTTAACGCAAGTAGAAGATAACTTCCCATTCCTTAAATGTGGACTGCATATAGTGACTTTCCTCTAGAGTGTACTATATCTTAATAAAATAAAATTAATTTTAAAGCAGAGCAATCCTAATACTACCACTTCAGCTAGTAATCAATATCAACATAATTAATCATAAATCAACTATATACCTAGATATAATATGATTAGAATTCCACTTTGTCTCTGATCTTCCTCTCCTACACCCATATCATCAATCTAATCATGAAAATAAAATCATGGGGAAGAAAACATCAGGCAATTTCTCATAGGGGAACATCTTGACCAGTGGTAAAGAAAAATACGTGCAAATATTTGTATTAGTCAGAGATCTCCAGAGAAGCAGAACCATTAGGATACAAATAGAGAGTTGTAGAAAGAGATTTATTCTGAAAGATTAGGTCATGTGTTTATGGGGGATAAGAAGTCCTGTGATCAGCCATCTGTAGGCTGGAGGCCTAGGAAAGCCAGTGCTACCGTCCCAATTCAGTTCCGAAGTCCTGAAAATGAAGGGAACTCATAATGTAAGTATTTTCAGTCTGAGTGGCAATGCCTGAGAACCAGGGCATTGTTATCCATGGGCAGAAGAAGCTGGATACCGAAGATGAATATTCCAGCTCCTGAACAGTAAATTTTACCTATGTGCATTTTTTTGTTCTTTGTAGGACCTCACTGAATTGAATGAGGGCAGCTCACATTGGTGAGGGTAATTTTTTTTTTTTACATAGTGTACTGACTGTAATGATAATCTCTTCCAGAAATACCCTTATAGACATAGCCAGAAATAATGTTTACCAGTTATCTGGCATCTATTAGCCGAATCAAATTAACATATAAAGTTAACTACCACACTTTTTAAAACCATAAGGAAGAATTTATTCAGGACTATTGCAATAGGTGTTATAAGATCATCATGATAAGGGAGAGAGATTGATTTCAGCTGTGCATATAGCACAGATATCTGGGAAGTTATAGCCAGTGAACAGTTAAGGGATCAAAGGACAAAAAATTACCACGAAAGACAATAGGGAAAAGATACTTTTTCTAAACCAATTTAATATTATTGCTGAAGGTAGAGCAGTGTGATAAATATCAACAGTGGGAAATACTTTCCAAAGCAACTTAGCAGTGTTCTTGCTAAAACTAGGCTATGGAGGCCTGGCCAGGATGGAGACCAAGGTCCAAAAGAAAGCTCAGAAGAGCATGACTGATGTTTTGTCAAGAAGAGAATCTGTCACCAGTGCTCCTATCAAAGTGATTAAAAAGTAAAGTCTGAGACAATGTTAAAGCCAAGGGTAACCTAAGGAAACATGACAATCAAAGGTAATGTGGTACCCCGAATGGAATCTTGAGGCACAAAAAGGCCATTAGGTAAACACTAAGGAAATCTGAATAAAATATTGAATTTAGTTAGTAATAATGTATCAACTTATTAATTATAAAAATGTGCCATAGTAATGTAAGATATTAATAACAGAATTGTACAAGTCAGATAATGGGGAGGTATACAGATACTCTCTGCCCCGTTTTTCTATAAATCTAAAGCTGTTCTTAAAATAGTCTATTAAGTAAAATGAAAAAAGAGAGAAACATGTATTTGTGCCTTACAAGCATACTGATGGATCTCCTGAGTATAAAGTTTTTTTGTACAATCAATTAATAAGCCATTATTATGTCCAGCACAATTCAAGGTTTTATGGAAGATTCTATAGACATATACTACAGCTTCTGCCCTCGGGAAGGTTGAAATCAGCATATCCTGATCATTCACTTCTATGCTGGGTCTGTCCCGCAGACCCTGGCCCAACGACGGATGAAGTGAGTACTCAGACACAGGTATGCAGTGTAAGAGCAGCTACGGGACTACCCAGCTCAAGTGCCCAAAGTGCAGCTGCCCCAAGAAACTGGAGCTACTTGGTTTTATTCAGTACAGACATAATGCTGAAAGCCTGGAGCAAACGTAGTCTGCAGGTAATTAACATTTATCATTCCCCTTTCATGGAACGTCACACAGTTCCTGGTCAATATAAATAAACAAGCCTGTTTAAGATAAATTCCCCTACTCTTCCTTGTACCTCCCCCTTCCTCTGCCACAGGGTTAGAGAACAGCTGCCTTCAGCTCTTCTTCCCCAAAGCTTTGTATAGCTTTCTGACCTTTCAGAAGGCCTATTCCTTTCCCTATAGTTTCTCCCACTACTCTGACCGATCTCCTACACCTATAAACTGTGAACGCAGAATAGACCGAAGGAAATTAGGAAAGATGCCCTTACACTTCTTATCCTTTTGATGCCATTCCCCCTACCACCATATTCTAGTTCATATACATACCTATTTTTTCTTCTTTTTCTTAAACGTTATCTCATGTTGATGTTCACTCAAGTCAACATTCTAAGAGACTGATTTCTGTAGGATTTGTTATTGTCATTTCTCACTTTTGACCTTCATTCTCATACCTGGTTACATGAGTTTCTTTTCCACTTTAAGGGAGACAAGCTACATCAGAAGTTGTCTTTACTACGGAGATGTGCTACCTTCCCCAGCGTCATATTCTGGACACTAAATGTTAATTTGAAAACTTTTTATGACACTCATTTAAATTTCCATCTACTATTGTTTTCCTCTCCAAGCAAGTCTTTTTGATCCTGCAGAGGAAAGAATGTCTTACTCTAGGTTAAAATAAAATAAAACAAAAGTCCAGCTCATGTTAATGTCCTAGAGTAATGACAAAGAAATCATGACCTGCCAGATAACAATGTAATTTAGATAATGACTTTCTAGAGACAGTGTACCGACTTTTATTTAGTGCAGAGAAATTATCAGACTAATGACTGTACCCATTCTATATTTAGATACACATACATGTCACTGTGCTACCATGATCTACAGTATTTAGTACTGTAGCATGCTGTATATGTTTATAGCATAGGAGCCTTAGGCTATACCATATATCCTAGACGTGTAATAAGCTATACCATCTAAGTTTATATAAATATACTCTATAATGTTCACACAATGAGAAAATCGTCTAATAGCACGTTTTCCAGAAAGTATCCCCATTATTAAGTGATATGTGACTATGCTTGTGTGGAGTTCTTTTATCTATTCCATTTAGGTGAGTGCCTACTCCACATGTGCATGAAACGGTTATTTATGAAAAACAATTAAATCTCTGAACTTTTATAATTAGATATATCTAATATTCAAAAACTATGTATAATATTTAATTTTCTTCTAATTTGCAGTTCAAGGTAAAGTAAATTATTTGTTCTACAAAAATAAGTCATTTAACTGCTTTGTTAGGGTACTGCCAATTTTTAGCTATTTCATTTATATTAACGTTTAATTTTAAAAATTACATTAGGAACAGATGATTGAAGACATCAGGGTCATAGCCATGGTTTTAAAATAAATAAAAATAAAACTCTAAGTTTGCAGTTTCTGGTTTGCTTTGTCGTTGTGACAAGATGATATCATCTAAAAAAGACTAAAACAGCTTTATCTCCAGAAGGCCTTTAAATAGATCTGCATGCAAAAAAGGGTTTATATTTTCCTTCAGCGCTCAATCTAGACTGACAGTGTTTGTGGTAGGGTAGACATCAAACACTGAATAAAATAAATGTTACCTTATATTCAAGAATGAGGTTAAATTCAGAAAGTTGTCATATCTTCCCTGCCTAATTAGCTAAATGTGTAAAACCATTTTAAAATTTAAAATAAAAAAAAATCATACCTAACATTAAACACCTATTGAACTGGAGACATTTTCTTTTTGCTCATAGAAAAATTAGCCACACACCACAGCTGTTTTTTTATGAAAAGCAAAGAAGAAAATCCAAAAGTATAAAGAAAAATAATGATTATGTGACCAAAATAGTTAATATGTAATGGGTAGATCAACTTCTTCAAAGAAATACCTGCTCTAGTAATTATAAAATTAATGATGAATTTTCTATTTTGAGAAACACATTACTTTACTGCATGATTCTACCTCAACTCATGTAATAAAGACAGAGTAAAGCTAACTTCAAAGAAACAATTTTCTTAGTTTGTCTCAAAATCTTTGGTCGTAAAATAACAAAAAGGGGAAAGCCATACTGTAAGGATTGCCCAGGCATCACAACCAAATATGCACATAACTCATGATGTCAGTAAGAAAAAAAAATTTACTATCAAATCACCATGGTTTGTCTTCAGATCTTAAAGAAATGGTGATGTACTCTGGAAAGATCTCTTTAAAATAATTGGTCCTTGGCTTCTCCCAAGAAGGAATTCAAGGGTGAGCTGGAGGTAGAAGGAAACAGCTTTATAGAAGCAAGAGTGTTAGGGCTCCTTGACTGCTTCTGCAGAGCGGGACTACCTCACAGGCAGTTAATCTAGAGTAGCAGCTCAGGGCAGTTCTGTAGCAGCTTGAATACTCATTGTAATTACATGAAAATTAAGGGGAAGGTTATTCAGAAATGTCTAGAAAAAGAGTGGTAACTTCTGGGTTGTTACCAGGGAACGTGTAAACTCTCACAACGCTGGTGGGCGTGTCTTATGGAGAGGTACTTCGAATTCTTCCCTGTTTCTCAGTCTGGTCCAGAATGGAGTCCCACCTCCTGTTTCTCTTTCACTCAATTTCCTATGTCATCCCCAGAGAGCAAGCATACCTACAATATAAAATATTTTAAAAAGCAGACTTTTAACAACACTGTTTCAGCTTTCATAAGTTAGTTACATTCAGTCTACACTCAGCAATTTTTCCACACCATTTTTCTTTTTAAAGCTCACTTACTGTATTTATAGGTTGTCTCTTCTATTAAATGCTAACTACTAAGGGCAAGGCTTGTATTTTATTCATCATTACATCTCCCAAATCTGTAGAAACAGTGTTTTAAGCACAGAAAGCCCTGAATACTAGTCTCATAATAAACTTTATTGAAAGAGACCCATATATATTAAAAACATAATACAGGCATTACTAGTTAAAAGCAGAGAGCAAGAGAAAGGGAAAGGTAAGGTACAGAAGTGAAAGAGACAATAGTAAATAGTAACAGAAAGTTGGAGGCAAAAAATATGTATAAGAATAGTTAAAAAAGAGGTAGGAGAAAGAAGACATTAGATGAAATGACAAAAAGAGAGGAATTTCAACAAGCTATTAATTGAATTTTAGACTCTAATAAATAAACGTAATTGCATTTTCTTTTTGTTGTCTAAATAGCTATACTGTTCCTACTATGTATCAGGTACTGTTCTAGGTGCTGGTGCTTGGTTTTCAGTAGCTGACATTTGTACAAGAGATCAAGCAGTGAAAAATAAATAAGAACTAAAGATTAAAAATTAGACATAAACAAATATGTGTAAAAAATGATGATAAATGATACAATGGAGTGATTTGAACCCTAAGAGTTACCGAAGGACCATTTGAGGAGGTGATATATATATCAAAAATCTAAACGATACTAAGGTCCAGCAGTGCAACATCAGGGAGAAGACCAGTTCAAAAAGTGTGAGCAGGTAGTCCAAAGAGTATATGGGAACTTAGATACTAGATATATATAAATATATAAATATATATAAATATATTAATATCAATACATAATATTACATAATTAATATATAACATAGAATATGATGTATTATATATTATTATGTATGATTTGGCCTCGGCCATGTATATTATATATAATATAATAAATATAATATATAATATATAATATTATATATTAATATATGATGCAATATATAATATATAAATACATACAAGTATAAATGTATAAATATATGTTTATATATTTATAAATTATAAATATATATTAATATTATATATATTGTATAATATACATACATATTTTTTAAAGGATTGGTATTTCGGAAGCAAGGAGGTTAGTGGAAATGTGGTCAAGTTGAAAAAGAAGGTAGAGGCCAGATCATGGGGCCAAGGTATGTAATTTGGTTTTTATTCCATAATAAAGGAAATAAAACAAAGGATTTATATGGCCATTGTGTTAACACAATTCCTGGGAACACAATTCACCTAATATTTCCATGAATGTCTCCCCCTGGAGAGTATGATGTAGCAGGCAAAGAGATCCAAAATAGACCAAAGTAGCATAGAATCATTTTGAGCTTAAGAAAGGTGAATGCATAAAATTTTAATCTGCCAAAAACCAGAGCCTCCCAAAAGAATGCAAAAGAACCCAATTGTCATAAATCTCCTTCCTTGGAGCAACCAAGGAAGATTGACTCATCACGAGAGCAATGAGAAGTCTTTACATCACACCGAAACAGACATCATAAAACTGTCATTTTTTTTCCATCTATACTCCTAAAACCCATTTGTTTTTCCTAAAAATTATTTGTTTTTCCAGAAGTGCACTATGCCTTCCTCATTTCACCAATTAAGAAAAAGTCATTTATTTTTCTGTAAATACCCTTCTTTCCTTCCAATTTTCCTATTAAGATGTTATAAAAAACCCCAAAGTCTAAATGCTTCCTTGAGTCACATTTTTCTGTGAACTTTCATACATAGTAATTGATTGAGACTGTCTTTTCTCTTGCTGATCTGTCTTTTGTCAGCTTACTTTACAGGCTCCAAAGTATAAAACAAAGATGGTAGAAGGAAAGTTTTTCTTTTGGACACAGGTCTGGTAAGCTTGGGCATGAAATGATCTGACTTAGGATAATTTTGTTTTAAATTTATTTCTTGTTGCTCTGTGGAAAGTGGCTTATAAGAGAAGAAGCAAAGAGACTATATAACAAGATATGGTACAGTGAGATATAATAATCGCTTAGACTAGAGAGATAATAGACATGGAGGAAAGCAACTAGAATTTTGGTATATATTTTGGAGTAGAATTCACAGAATTTACAGATAAATTGGATATGAAGAGTAAGAAAAAAAAAGGAATCAAGGATTTTTTTCTTTTAACTAATAGATTGAAACCTAGTTGCATTTATTGAGATGGGGAAGAAAGAAAGAGAAACTGATGGCAGTAAAAGGCCTGCTAGTTTGGTTAGTTTATCCCCCGCACATCCCTAGAGAAGCATCATTCTCAACTTAGGCATTGCATATTTTGATATTTGTTTTGGACACTTTTTACAGATTGCAGAAAAGTGTCCTATTTTTTTTTTATTTTTTTTTTTATTATTATTATTTTTTGAGACAGAGTTTCGCTCTTGTTACCCAGGCTGGAGTGCAATGGCTGATCTCGGCTCACCACAACCTCCACCTCCTGGGTTCAGGCAATTCTCCTGCCTCAGCCTCCCAAGTAGCTGGGATTACAGGCATGCGCCACCATGCCCAGCTACTTTTTTCTATTTTTAGTAGAGACGGGGTTTCACCATGTTGACCAGGATGGTCTCGATCTCTTGACCTCGTGATCCACCCACCTCGGCCTCCCAAAGTGCTGGGATTACAGGCATGAGCCACCACGCCTGGCCCTATTTTAATGCTATGTGTACATTATACTTTTCTTATAATTATAATAATGGTAATTTAGAAACATTTTTATAATTCACATAAAGGAGCATTAGAAGAGAGTTAAAATCAACAGTTTTATTCTAGCCATATTAAATGTAAGGTATATAGTATGCATTCCGGGAGAAATGTAAAATAGGACGATGGATCTTAGAGCCTAGAGTTCTGAGAGTAGATAAGGTTTAGACTTACAGATCTGGGAGTCACTAGCAGCTATAAAGCATTCAAAGCCTAGAAAACAGATAAAATTACAAAGGTAGAAAATACAGGTTGAAATGACATATTAATCATTTTTCATATTTCTTAACTTTCTCTAATTAAAGAATAAAATTTTGGATTAGGAAGGTAACCTAGAGGATTTCTCCATTCCACTCGAAAATTCACGAATCATCATTATAGCATCGCTGAGATGTAAACATATAATCTTTGAATATTTCCGGGTGTAAAGAGTTTGCAGCTATGCATGGAAGCCCATTCCATCATTGAATTATTGGAATTTTTTAAAAAGACATACTCACTCACAGGTTCTACATGGATGACAGTAGATATTGTCTGAAATGGTGGATATAATCAAGCAAAGAGATTTTGATAAAGTTCTTGAAATTGGAGTTTACCATCTTGCTCCAGCCATCCGAATTAATGTCTCCATAAATTTACTATCAGTAAATAATGTAGAAGACACCAGCTTTCTTCTTATCAGATTTTAAGCCTGTGTAATAATATTACACATTTTTCTTATCAAGATTTTATTCAATAAGACTCTTCTTTTATTCACTTGATATATTTCAGAGCTATGCCTTATGAATCATAGTACCTAGTCAGGTATAACATACTTTGTGGAGAAGTAGTAGTGTTCATTTTGTTGTAAAATTGCCTTTTGGTACCAAGAAAATATGCCTACATTAAAAATATGTAAGGAATTTTCTTCCCAGGTGTTTGGGTTCAGGAATAAATTTCGTATAACTAAAGTCACTCGGGGCAGAACAGTGGGAGCCTGCTCAGCAACCGCTGCTGCCCTGAAGCCAGATGCAGGGTATGAAATGGTATGTAGGTTCACTGCATTTGGCTGTCATACTGTGGCATTGAACAACTACAAGGGCGCTCACTGCTCCTATACACTGTGATGTAACTGATGATCCTAGAGTTTTGCAACACAGGAGGTCTGGTCCTGAAAAGTAACCAGTCTTCCTCAGACCTAAATATTGGAAAAGGCAGAGAAGTGGATAATAATAACAATTATTGCTAAATGTTATTGAACCATAAAGGAAATGCTTTACTTTCACATTTTTTATTTGACCCTCCTGGCTATCCTACAGAGTAGATAATACTTACTGTTTCACAGATAAGGAACACAACAGATACAAAATATCACATTCCTGTTAACAAGTTGTTTACATTCAGTGAGAGAAAAATGCCTTTAAAGAATCATCACAATGCAATTTATTCCTCTTCAATGCAAAAACCTGTGAGTCATCTTTGACTATTTCGTCTCTTTCTCTGTATTTAGTAAGTTATCAGTTCTTATCAATCACACTTCCAAATATCTATTATTATTTTCGCCTCTGTCTACCTTCAGGGTCACTGCCATAGGTTTACCTTTTCTTCTTCCTGGTATTTTTTTTTTTTTAAGCCTTCTAACTTGTCTCTCTGTCATTAATTTTTCCACCCCAAACGACTGCAAGAATACTTAGTTTTATTGCACTTCACTTTACTGTACCTCACAGATTTACATTTTTCAATCTTTTATTTATATGTAATATGCTACATATTTATGAGCTGCATGTGAGTGTTACATGTACAGAAGGTGTAATGATCAAGTCAGGGTACTTGGAATATCTATCACCTTCAGTGTTTATCATTTTGGGTTGGTACTGTATGAAGTCCTCTCTTCTGGTTACTTTAAAATATACGTAATATTGTTGCTAACTATAGTTATTCTAACCTGCTATCAAACATTACAATTTATTTCTTCTATCTAACTGTACTTTTTTATCCACAGCTAACCTCTCTTCATCTACCCTTCCCTGTATTAACCCTTCCCAGTCTCCGGTAAGTATCATTCAATTCTCTGTGTCATGAGGTTGTTTTTTACCTCCCACATATGAGTGAAAACATGCAGTATTTGTCATTCCATGTCTGCTTTATTTCCCTTAACATAACGACCTTCGGTTCAATTCATGCTGCTCAAAATGACAAGGCTTCATTCTTGTTTATGGCCAAATAGTAAAGGTTGCTTTCATACCTTTACTATTGTGAGTAGTGCTATCATAAACCTGTGAGTGCAGGTATCTCTTTGATATGTTGGTTTCCATTCTTTTGAATAGATACCCAGTACTGAGAATGTTGAGTCGTATCGTAGCTCTCTTTTTAACTTTTTGAGAAATCTTTATACTGTTTTCCATAGTGGTTGTACTAATTTACTCACACCAAGAGTGTATAAGAGTTTCCTTTATTCCATATCCTCACCAGTATCTGTTATTTGTATGTCTTTTTAGTAACAGTCATTCTAACTGCTCTTAGATGATACTTTGTTGGGATGTCGATTTGCATTTTCATCGTGATTAATGATGTTAAGTATTTTTCATACGCCTGTTGGCCATTTTTATGTTTTCTTTTATATTTTCCTTTGAGAAATGTCTATGCAGGACACATTGCCATTTTAATTGATTTATTTGTTTTTTATTGTTTAGTTGTTGAGTACCTTGTCGGATAAGTAATTTGAGAATATTTTCTACTTAACAGGTTGTATCCTCACTCTGTCCATAATTTATTTTGCTCGACCAAAGCTTTTTTAGTGTAATATTGTCCCATTTATTTTTATTTTTGTTGTCTGTTCTTTTCAGGTCTTAGTTATAAAAAGTTTGCCTAGACCAATTCCTGAAGGGTTTTCCTTATGTTTTCTACTGCTATAGTTTTGAGTTTTACATTTAAATCTTTAATCCATTTTGAGATTACCTTTGTATATGATGAGAGATGGGGTCCAGTTTCTTTCTTCAGTATCTGGCTATCCAGTTTTTCTAGCACTATTTGTGAAAGAAAGTGTTCCTTCCCCAATGTATGTTCTTGGCAGCTTTGTCAAAGATCAGTTGGCTGTAAATATGTGGATTTATTTCTCTGTTTTCTATTATGTTTCACTGGTCTGTATCTATTTTTATACCAATATCATGCTGTTTTGGTTATTATATTTTTGTAATATGTTTTAAAGTCAGGTATTGTGATGCCTCCAATTTTGTTCTTTATGCTTAGGATCACTTGACCATTCTGGCTTTTTTTTGGATTCCATATAAATTTTAGGATTCTTTCCATTTCCATGAAAAATGATTTTAGTATTTTGATATGGATTGTATTGACTCTCTGGATGGCTTTAGGTAGTATGGTCATTTTAATGATATAAATTTTGATACATGAACGTGGGATGTTTATAAATTTCTTTGTGTCCTCTTTAGTTTCTTCCGTCAGTATTTTGTAGTTTTCCTTATGGAGAACCACCACCTCCATTGTTAAATTTATTCCTGGGTACTTCATTTTCTTTAGCATTGTAAATGGAATTTCCTTCTTGATTTTTTTTTTGGATATTTAATTATTGCTATATATAAATGCTCCTGAGTTTTAGTGTTAATTTTGCATTCTAAAATTTCACTGTATTTATCACTTTCTTGGCAGAGTCTTTTCATTTGTGTAGACATACTGTCATGTTGTTTTTAAAAAGAAAATTTTATTTCATTTTTTCCCAATTTGGATTTTTTTTGGCTCATAGAAACGAGCCATGTATTTACTTTTTTTATTTTTAAGTTTTCTAATTTTATTATTTCAATAGCTTTGGGGATACAAGTGGCTTTTGGTTACAGTGATGAATTGTATCATGGTGAAGTCTG
This sequence comes from Saimiri boliviensis, assembly GCF_048565385.1. NCBI lineage: Eukaryota > Metazoa > Chordata > Mammalia > Primates > Cebidae > Saimiri > Saimiri boliviensis. The sequence continues at coordinate 75,318,892 of NC_133470.1, read as the reverse complement.
AGATTTTAGTGCACCTATCACCCAAGTAGTGCATATTGTATCCAATATTTCATTTTTTATTACTCACCCCTTCTGACTCACCCTTCTGAGTCTCTGTAGTGCATTATACCAATCTGCCTGCCTTCACAGATCCATAGCTTAGCTTCCACTTGTAAGTGAGAACATACAGTATTTGATTTTCCATTTCTGAGTTACTTCACATAGAATAATGACTTCCAGCTCCATCTAAGTTGCTGCCAAAAATAAAAAAAAAAAAGTATTTCATTCTTTTTTATTGTTGAGTAATATTCTATGGTAGATATATACCACATTTTTTAAATCCACACATTTGTTGATGAACACTTAGGTTCATTCCATATCTTTGCAATTGTTAATTATGCTGCAATAAACATAAAGCACACGTGTCTTTTGGATATGATGACTTCTTTTTCTTTGGGTAGATACCCAATAGGGGGATTGCTGGATAGAATGGTACATCTACTTTTAGTTTTTCGAGAAATTTCCATACTGTTTTCCATGAAGGTTGTTGTAATTTACTTTCCCATCAGCAGTGTATAAGTATTCCCTTTTCCTTCCATCCATGCCAACATCTATTGTTTTTGACTTTTTAAACAATACCCATTCTGGCTGGGGTAACGTGGTATCTTATTGTGGTTTTAATACGCATTCCCTAATAATTAGTGATGTTGAGCTTTTTAAAATATGTTTGTTGGCCATTTGTATATATTTTTTGAAAAATGTCTATGTATGTAATCTGCCCACTTTTTGATGGGAGTACTTTTTTCATGATGATTTATTTGAGTTCCTTGTGGGTTCTGGATACTAGTCGTTTTTGGATGCACAGTTTTCAAAGATTTTCTCCCACTTTGTTGGTTGTCCATTCACTCTACCGATTTTTGCTTTGTGCCAAAGCTTTTTGGTTTATTTAAGTGCCACTTACTTATTTTTATTGCACTTGCTTTAGGGGTCTGAATCATAAATTCCTTGCCTAGGCCAATGTCTAGAAGAGTTTTCCCTAAGTAATCATCCTGAATTTATATGGCTTTGGATTATAGATTTAAATCATTGATCCATCTTATATTGATTTCTGTAAAAGGTGAGAGATAGGGATACAGTTTCATTTTTCTACATGTGACTGTCTAGTTTTCTCAGCAACACTTATTAAATAGGATGTCCTTTCTTCAATTTATGTTTTTGAATGATTTGTTGAAGACTAGTTGGTTGTAACTATTTGGCTTTACTTCTGAATTCCCTATTCTCTTCCATTAGTCTATGTGTCTGCTTTTATATGAGTACCATGCTGTTTTGGTAACTATAGCCGTGTGGCATAATTTGAAGTCAGGAAATGTGATTGCCTCCAGAATTGTTCTTTTTGCTTAGGCTCAATTAAGAACTAGTTTCCTTTAGATGCAACTCGGGGAGTATCAATGTCCCAAGCTCCCTGTTCCGAAGAGGTTCTTAGCCTTGCTAATCCTGAAGAAAGGGGAAAGGGGCCCTGGAGGCACAGTGAGCTTGCGGTTGGAATAAATATCATGGACCCAAAGAGTTTTGTGGAAAAGCAATTTATTAGACAGGGAGAGAGGGAGAAAAAAAGACAGCTCCCACGCCGTCATGGGAGGGGACCCATAGAAGGAATCCATTCATGTAAGGAGCAGCTGAATTTTAACCCTTGAGTTATTCCCTCCCCATTCATGTTCTTGTCCAATGAGAGGTGTTATTTCAAACTTCCTCTGGAGTGATTGATCTTTGACTCTGATGCCGAATTGGCTGCTTGGTCCACAACTCCGAGTACAGAGCCCCCTCCTCCCAGAGCTTTCGGTGGGCTTTTTGAGACAAAGGAGCTCACCTGGCTTTCTCCACCTAGCCCATGAGTGGGAAACCTAGGCAAAGAACTTTACATTTGAAACCCCTCTAGTTCCCGGATGGAAGTATGGAGCTGGAAAACTCCTGCCTTTGAAACCATGCCCCTCATGGACTTGGAAAGAGAAGTCCCTCACTTTCACAATAGTTGCAAAAAACACTTAGGAAAATTTTTAACCAAAGATGTGAAAGCTCTGTACAAGGACAACTAAAAACACTGCTGAAAGTAATCATAGATGATACAAATGGAAATGCATCACATGCTCATGGATTGAAAGAATTAATACTGTGACAATGACCATACTGCCCAAAGCAATCTACAGATCCAAAGCAATTCCTATAAAAATACTAACATCATTTTTCACAGAATCAGAAAAAAACAATTCTAAAATGAATAAAGAGCCCTAAAAGCCTTGCATTTCTTTTTTCTTTTCTTTTTTTTTTTTCTTTTTTCCTGATTTCTCCTAGCTAGCACTTCCAGTAGTATGTTAAATAGCAGTGGCAAAAGTGGATAGTCTTCTGTTGGTCCAGTTGTTAGAGGAATTGCTTTCAACTTTACCCTAATACAACATTATGCTACCTGTAGCTGTCATATATGTCCTTTATTATTTTGAAGTATGGTTATTCTTTGTTTAATTGAGAGAGTTTACCATAAAAGGTTGTTGGATTTTGTCAAATGTTTTTCTTCTTTGTCTACTAAGAGTAACATATGGTTTCTTCAATCTGTTGATGTATTGATGTAATGTATCACGTTTATTGATTTGCATGTGTTGAACCACACTTGCCTCTGTGAAACAAATCCCACTTCATCATGATGTATTTTTTATTGATGTGCAGTTTGATTCAGTTTGCTAGTATTTGTTGGCATTTTTACAACTACGTTCATCAGAGATATTAGCCTGTGGTTTTCTTTCTTGTGGTGTCCTGATTTGCTTTTGGCATCAGGGTAATCATGGTCTCATAGAATAAGTTAGAGAAAATATCTTCCTCTTCAATTTTTAGAAAGAGTTTGAGTAGAATTGGTATTATTAGTTTTTATTTATATGTTTGGTAAAATTCAATAGTGAACTCATCTAATTTTGGACTTTTCTGGGGAGAGGGGAGACTTTCTGTTACTAATTTAATTTCACTGGTCCTTATTGATCTGTTCACTTTTCACTTTTTCTTTCTTTCTTTTTTTTTTTTCCCCCCGATCCAATCTTGGTAGGTTGTTTGTTTCAAGGAATTTATTCATTTCCTCTCCGTTTTTTTTGCTTTGTCAGTGTATAGTTGTTTGTAATAGACTCCAACATTCTCTCGTATTTTTGTGGTATTAGTTGTAACGTCCACTTTTTCATTGTTGATTTTGTTATTTGGATATCCTTGATTAGTATTGTTAGCAGTTTGTCAATTTTGTTAATCTTTTCAAAGAACCACTTTTTCATTAATCATTTGTATATCTTTAGTCTGTATTTTGTTTGGGTTTCCTCTGATCTTGTTATTTCTTCTGTCAATTTGAGATTTGATTTATTCTTGCTTTTCTAGTTCCTTGAGATGCATGATTAGATTGCTTATTTGAAATTTTTCCTTTTTCATTTGTTTATTGTTATAAACTTTTTAGCACTGCTTTTGCTAAATTTGGTAGGTCGTATTTTCATTTTCATTTAGTTAAATATATATTTTTTAATTTTCATTTTAATGTCTTCATTGGCCCAGTGATCTTTTTCAAGAGGATGTCATTTAATTTATATGTATTTGTACAATTTCCAAAGTTCTTGTTATTGAGTTCTAGTATTATTCCATTGTGGAATAAGAAGATACTTGATATAGTTTTGATTTTTTATATTTGTTGAGACTCATTTTGTGGCATAACATATGATCTATCTTGGAAAATGTTTCATGTGCTCATGAGAAAAATGTGCATTCTGCAGTTGTTGGATAAAACATTTTGCAAATGTCTGCTAGACATGTTTTCCCTAAAATCCAATTTAGCTCCAATATTTCGGTGCTAATTTTCTGTGTAGATGATGGATCAAATGCTGAGAGTAAGGTATTAAAGTCTCCTATTATTATTGTATTTGAGTCTTTTTTTTTTAGATCTAGTAATATTTAATTTTTAAATCTGTATGTTCCAATACTGTTGCATATATATAAATACAAATAGAAATAAATAACAAGAAGAATTTTGGAGACTATACAAATACATACAAATAAAACGACATGCTCTTGAAAGAGATTATTGAGTTACTAAAGAAATTAAGATAAAAATTTTTAAAAAAAATTATATAAACGAAAATTGAAACAAGTTTTTATATCAAAACTTGTGGGATACAGCTGAAGTACACATAAAAAAGGTAATTTCAAGTATGTAATCTAATGATGCCTCTCAAAGAACTGGAAAACAAGAATAAACCAAACCCCAAATTAACAGAAGAAAGTAAATAATAATTAGAAGAGATCTAAACAAAGTAGAGACTAAAAATTGAATTATTATGTCCTTTTACTGGACTAATTCCTTTATATCATTAACTTCTTTGCCTTTTTTTTTTTCACTGTTTTTGACTTACAGTCTGTTATATCTGATAGAAATATAGTTATTCCTGTCCACTTTTGGATTCCATTTGCATGGACTATCTTTTTCCATCACTTTATTTTTAGTCTTTATGTGTCTTTACAGGTAAGGCACATTTCTTGTAAGCAGCATATTGTTGGATTATTTTTGTCACCCATTCAGTTAGTCTATATCTTTTAGGTGCAGAATTTAACCTTCAAGGATATTATTGATATGTGAGTTTTTTTCATATCATATTGATAATCATTTTCTAGTTGTTTCATATATTCTTTTTTCTTTTCTTGTTCTCTTATTGTTTGCCCTTGCGGTTGGTTCATTGGTGTTCTGGGGTGGTAACATTTGAGTCTTTTCTCTTCGTAATGTGTGTTTTTACTAGTGAATTTTATGCTAACATATTTTTGATAGCAATCATCATCTTTTGCTTTTAGAATTAAAACTCCTTTAAATATTTTTGACAGGTCAACCTAGTGATGATAAATTTCTTTGGGATTTGCATGTCTGGGAAAGTCTTTATTTCACCTTCACCTATGAAGGATAATTTTTCTAAATATAGTATCCTTTGGTGGCAGATTTTTTTCATTCACAAATTTGAATATATCATCCCATTTTCTCATGGCCTGTCAGGTTTCTGCTAAGAAGTCTGCTGTTAGTCCGATTGGTGCTGCTTTATAGGTAACTAATTGTTTTTCTCTTGCTATTTTTAGAATTTTCTCTTTGTCGTTGACTTCAGACAGTTAGTCTGTAATGTTCCATGAAAAATACCTTTTTACATTGTAGCTGTTTGTGTATCACTGGGCCTATTGTATCTCAGTGTCTTCATCTGTTGCTACATATGTAAAGTTTTTGTCTATTACTTCATTAAATATGTTTTTGAAAACCATCATTTTATCTTCCTACCTTTCTATCTTTGAAGATATTAATAAGTCATATATTTGGTGGCATTATGGTGTCTCATATATCAGGAAGGCTCTGTTAATTAATTTTTTCATGATTTGTGTCTCACTGGGTTATTTCAAAAGATCTTTGCTCAAGTTATGAGATTCTTTCTTCTGCTTCATTTAGCTTATTTTTGAAGATTGTTGAGTGTATTTTGTTCTTTATTCAAGGACTTATTCAGTCCTAGAATTTCTGTTTGGTTCATTAAAATAACATTTTCTTTTTTGGAAAATTTCTCATCTATATTATGAATTGTTTTTCTAATTACTATATTTTAAGGAATTATGTTATCTCTTACTGAGCTTATTTAGTACCATAATTTTGAATGTTTTTTTTTCTGGAATTTCGACAATGTTTTTATTCAGATATATTACTGGGGAACTATTGTATTCCTTTCCTAGTGCCGTATTGTCTTGCTTTTTCTTGCTTTATCTATCTTTACATTGTTATCTGCATGTATGGTGTAATAGTTGCTTCCTCCAATTTTTTGAATTCGCCTTCATAGGAAAGGACATTTTCCAAAAAATGTACCAATATTGTTAGTTGAGCAGTCAGCTTTGTCTTTGATTCTAGGTGTGTGCAGTTGTGTAGTGTGTGTATGAGTTTGTCAACTGTAAACAACCTCAATGGTATCTGTGATTTCTTCAGTGGTCTATGCTATGGATATTAATGGAGGCTATGGTAAAGTTTTCCTGAGGATGGGGATATCAAGTGGGCCAGTCTTCAGGCCCTAGTGGTAGCAGTGAAGGGTTTGAGTATGCCTGTTCCTGGGGCTCGGGACAGTATACTCTGTTACCAATGTTAGCAGCACCAGCAAAGCCAGTTCTTAAGTCTCAAAGAGACTTTCTCAAATGCTGGTTGTGGCAGCAGTGGGCTGGGTGAATGAAAAGCTTCCCTGTTCCCTAGGCAGCGAGTTTGATGTGGGCAACAGCTGTGGTGGTTAAAGGAAGATAGAGTGGGTAATGCCCAGTATGTGCTGGTTTTGGTAGTTGCTGCAATGCAGATTCAACACCCGAAGCCCTGGACAAGTTCTCATGCTTGCCCATTCTCAGCAGCAGAAACAGAATGACAGAACCATGTAAAGGTATAGAATGACCCACCATTTGTGAGTGAGCTCAAGCACAGAGGCCATGCCACCAGTGGGAGGATGGTCACTACTCACAGCCCCAGGCAGGCAGAAGTTTTGCTCATTCACCCCAGTGCTTAGTAGCAGCAGCAGCAGCTGTGGCTGCAGAGGTGTGGAGAGAGCAAAAGGGGGTACTTCTCTCTATGCAGGAGACTGAGCACAGAAGTCACTGTGATGGTTAAGGTGGAGTCATTGCCCGCAGCCTCCGATTGTCCACTCTCAGACTCACCAACCCGGGTTTCTGGTGGTAGCAACTGCTGGGGCAGAGTGCAAAGTGGGACAGGGGATCATGCATGCAGTTTTCCTGCCAGCCCAAGCAAAAGTTCGTGCCGCTGCTGGGAAAAGGGTCTCTTTTCACAGCACCAGAGCTCTTGGGTTCTGGAAAGCATGTGCTTTGATCACTTTTTGGTGTGCCACACTGTCCTATTCTCAGGGAATGGTACTCCCTATTGGCTACAGTCTTGAGAATCCTGTAACACCTTTGGGTTCAGCCAGCGCTGTGCCACTGTAGCTTCCTGAGTTTACACTGGGGGATTTATGTTGGAGCTCCCAGACTGTGGAGATATGAGGGCTGTGGCTCCACAGGACACAATGCAGTCCCACTATGGCAATGCTCTGCCAATGATGCCCTGATCAAATCACTTAGGTGTCTGGGGTGTCAGTGACCAGGCACGCATCCCCTGTCTGGTGTAATGCCCTTACATGGCCTCCAGATTACTGACAATGGTAGTCAAGATTTCTGTGGATAACGGAGCTCTCCTGTCATTTGGATTGCAATAATTGATGGTGGGGATGTGGACTACTAAATTTTTCTCATTTACTCTTTACCTGCAATAGCAAGCCCCTCCAGGCTCCCAGCCAACGTCAGCTGAGCTGCCCCATGATATGAATCTTTTTCTGTGCCTCAGGTGTTGCCCATGGCTTCTTTGCTGGACTCTAGTGTGCCTCTCCTAGATGCTCTATTTGTAGCATAATTGTCTATTCATAATTCAGTTCTTTGTTTTCTGGAAAACATGTATGTCTCATGTCTCTAGTCAGCCATTATGAACCACAACAAATATTGCATTTTTAAAAATTGAAGATCTATGTCAATCCTGCATTGAGCAATGTTATCGGCACCATACTTCTAACAGCATGTGATCACTATGTCTCTGTGTCATGTTTTAATAATTCTCGAAATATATTAAACTTTTTTTATTATTAAATCTGTCATAATGACCTGTGTGTGCAGTAGAATACTCAGTGCCCTTTAATATTATTATAGTTGTTTGCAGACACCATGAACTGTACTCATATAGGACAGTGAACTTAATCAATTAATGAATGCATTCTGACTGCTCCATCAACCCACCACTCCCATTTCATTTCCCTCTTTTTGGTCTTCCCTCTTTCCTGAAAGACAAGAATACTGAAATTAGGCCGAGTAATAACTCTAAAATGGCCTCTAAGCATTCCAGTGGAAAAAACAAAAACAAAAACAGAAAACAATAACATATCTCTCACTTAAAATGAAAAACTAGAAACGGTTAGTGTGGAAGGAATATTGAAAGCTGTGATAGGCTAAAAGCTGCGTTTCATGCACCAAACTGTTAATCAATTTGTGAATGCAAAGGAAAAGTTATTGAAGAAAATTAAAAGTGCTGTGTAGTACATTTACAAATGATGAGAAGGCAAAACAGCCTTATTGCTGATATGAAGGAAGTTTTAGTCATCTAGATTGATCAAACTGGCTATAACATTCCTTTAAGCCAAAGCCTAATTTAGAAAAAGGCCCTAACTCTCTTTAATCCTATAAAAGGCGATGAAGCTGCAGAGAAAAGAGTTTGAAGCTAGCGGAGTTTGATTCTCGACATTTAAAGACAGAAGCCATCTCCATGAGGCAAGGTAAGAAAAGCTGATGTGAAAGCTGCAGCACATTATTCAGAGGATCTTGCTAAAATAATCAGTGAAGGTGGTGACACTAAACAACAGATTCTCAGTAAAGACAAATTAAGGTTATACTGGTAGAAGATGCTGTATAGGACTTTCATAGCAAGGGGGCGGGGGGAAGTCAGTGTCTGGCTTCAAATCTTCAAAAGGCAGGCTGAATCTCGTGTTATGGCCTAATGCAGCTGGTGACTTTAAGTTGAAGCTGAATCTAATTTATCATTCTGGAACTCCTTGGGTCCTTAAGAATTATACTAAATCTGCTCTGCCTGTGCTCTATAAATAGGACAGTGAAACCTGGGTGAAAGCACACCTGTTTATAGAATGGTGTATTAAATATTTTAAATCCAATTTTGTGATCTATGGCTCAGAAATAAGATTTCTTTCAAAATATTACTACTTACTGACTGTTCACCTTATTACCAAAGATCTATGATGGAGATGTCCACGGAGATTAATGTTGCTTTTATGCCTGCAAACACATCTATTCTCTAGCCCATGGATTAAGAAGTAATTTAAGCTTTCAAATCTTATTATTTATGAAATGTATTTGTAAGACTCCAGCTGCAATAGATGTTGATTCTTCTAATGGACCGAGGCAAAGTACATTGAAAACCTTCTGTAAATAATTCACCCTTCTAGATGCCATTAAGAACATTTGTGATTAAACATCAGCATTAACAGGAATTTAGAAGACGTAGATTCCAACCCTCATTAATGACTCGGAGAGGTTTGAGCCTTCAGTGGATAAATTAACTTCAGATGTGGAGGAAATAGCAAATGTACTAGAATTAGAAGTGGAGCTTGTAGATGTGATTGTATTGCTATAATCTATGATAAAATTTGAGCAGATGAGATGTTGCCTCTGATGGGAGAGCTGGGAAAGTAGCTTCTTGAGATAAAATCTACTTTTGGTGAAGAAATCGAACATGATGAAATGACAGCGAAATATTTAGAATGTTGTATATACTTAGTTTATCAATCTGCAGCATAGTTTGAGAGGGCATTTACTTTAATTTTGAAAAATATTCTATGGGTAGAATTCTATGAAACATCATTGCATGCTACAGAGAAATCTTTTATAAGGAGAGTTAATTGGGGTTGCAAACTTAATTGCTTTTTAATTAAAAAAAATTACAATGGCCACCTGACTTTAAGCAATCACTACCTTGAATAGTAAGCAGCCATCAACATGAAGACAAGACCTTGGACCAGCAAAAAAATTTTGACTCACTGAAGGCTCAGATGATCATTAGCAGTTTTTAGCAATAAAGTATTTTTAATTAAGGTATATACATTTTTAGAAATGTGTTGTTGTATACATAATAGACTACTGTATAGTATAAACCTAACTTTTATATGCATTGGGAAACCAAAATAATGTACATGGACAACTTTATTGTGATATTTGTTTTATTGTGTTGATATGGAACACGACCAAAGGCGAAGAGGAGCCTGCGTGTGCAGAGATCACATGGCAGGAGAGGAAGCTAAAGAGAGAGAGGAGGGAGGTGCCAGGCACTATTAAGCAATCAGCTCTCACCAAACCTGCAATATCTCCAAGGTATGCCTGTGTCTTTGTTCTGTCAGAGGGATTGCTTGAAAACAAATATCTGGATTTCAGCTGTGTGATAGATTTGATGCAGCGTAGGTCAGTGGTTATCAAAGTGTGATCCAGGACTGCTAGTTTTTCCCAACAGCAATTCAATGAATCTATAAGGTCAAAACTATTTTCTGGTACCACAGCCATACTTAGTCATTGGCCAAGAGCAGCCCAAGGCATGCAAAACTTTAGCACAATGCAGGTGGCGAATCCAGAGGTGTGGCAGCATGGAATGTCAGTCAACTATGCTTCCTGGAGCTGGCCATCTGAGTAAGAGATTTCCATGGCCACTACAGTAGGGGTGGGAGAGTATGAAGTGCTAAAGAACAGTGGGGTGCCCTTAGTGTGTGGTGATGATGGTGGTGGTAAGTGAACAATAGGCTCATCTTCCATAGTAAGTAGTCATCGCGTTACACACAGTGCTAAAAATCAAGGAATAATAGTATAAGCTTGTTATTAGGAAACCTAGTAGTAAATACCACAAGAAATAGCTAAAATAATTTTAGTGAGCACCTACAGTAAGTTTTTAAAACATGGATGTCTATAGCGTTCATATAGAATAAATAAAGCATATTTGAACAGGTCACTTAGTAGAGGAAAACTCTTCAGTAAAGTACCATTACCTTGAGAATAAAATCTGAATGTATTGAAGGCAATGCATGGTGATCTATTTCCTACCTCCCTTTTGAGACATTTCTGGCATTTGCTCTTCTGTTGTCTAAACTCCAGCCACTTTGGAATGACCTAACCCTAAGAAAACACCCATTTTTTTTTTTTTGTAATATTAGCATTTTATACATATGAATTATTTGTGCTGAGCTATAGTACATAAAACCAAAAGGAGGTTTTCTAGTGGACAGAGCAGATTCAGCAGCTTGAATCCCTACCCACCAAAACGTGATGACCTTAGTACTTCTCCATACAAATGCAATGTGCTATCACAGACTACTTATGGAACCCCTATGCTTAGGCACCTAGCAGTGTCTGAGAATTCAAAGAAAGTGCACTAAATAAACTACCTAGAACAAAACTGGAACATTCTGAAGCAGAGCTTTGGAAGTCCAGAAACATAATGCTCTCGCCTTCCTTCCTACCGTCCTTCCTTCCTTCTTTCCTTCCCTCCCTCCCTCTCTCCCTCTCCCTCTCTCTCTTTCTTTCTTTTTTGCTGTTTTTTTAAAAAAATTATTATTATTATACTTTAAGTTCTGGGATACATAGGCAGAATGTGTAGGTTTGCTACATAAGTATAAACGTGCCACGGTGGTTTGCTGCACCCACCAACCTATCATCTACATTAGATATTTCTCCTAGTGCTATCCCTACCCTAGCCCCCCACCTCCTGAGAGGCACTGGTGTGCGATGTTCCCCTCCCTGTGTCCATGTGTTCTCATTGTTCAATTCCCGCTTATGAGCAAGAACATGTGGTGTTCGGTTTTCTGTTCCCGTGTTAGTTGGCAGAGAATGATGGTTTCCAGCTTTATCCATGTCCCTGTGAAGGACATGAACCCATCCTTTTTTCTGGCTGCATAGTATTCCATGGTGCATATGTTCCACATTTTTTTTTCATCCAGTGTATCATTTATGGGCATTTGGATTGGTTCCAAGTCTTAGCTATTGGTAATAGTGCTGCAATAAACAAACATGTGCATGTGTCTTTTTAAAAAATATTATACTTTAAGTTCTGGGGTACAGGTGCAGAATGTGCAAGTTTGTTACATAGGTATACATATGTCATGGTAGTTTGCTGCACCCATCAACCCATCATCACAATATGTCTCCTGATGCTATCCCTCTCCTAGCCCCCCACCACCTGACAGGCCCCAGTATGTGATATTCCCCTCCCTGTGTCCATGTGTTCTCATTATTTAACTCCCACTTATAAGTAAGAACATCCAGTGTTTAGTTTTCTGTTCTTGTGTCAGTTTGCTGAGAAGGATGGTTTCCAGTTTCATCCATGTCCGGCAAAAACCTGAATGCATCATTTTTATGGTTGCATAGTATTCCATGGTGTGTATGTGCCACATTTTCTTTATCCAGTCTATCATTGATGGGCATTTGGGTTCGTTCCAAGTCTTTGCTATTGTAAACAGTGCCACAATAAGCATACGTGTGCATGTATCCTTATAGCAGAATAATTTATAATCCTTTGGGTATATACACAGTAATGGGATTGCTGATTCAAATGATATTTCTAATTCTAGATCCTTGAGAAATCACCACACCGTCTGCCACAATTGAACCAATTTACACTCCCACCAACAGTGTAAAATTGCTTCTATTTCTCCACATCCTCTCCAGCATCTGTTGTCTCCAGATTTTTTGATGATCACCATTCTAAGTGGTGTGAGATGGTATCTCAATGTGGTTTTGATTGGCATTTCTCTAATGACCAGTGATGACAAACTTTTTTTCATTTGTCTTTTGGCCACATACGTGTCTCTTTTTGAGAAATGTCTGTTCATATTCTTTGCCCACTTTTTGATGTAGTTGTTTGTTTTTCTTCTTGTAAATTTGTTCAAGTTCTTTGTAGATTCTGGAGATTAGCCCTTTGCCAGATGGATAGATTGCAAGAAATGTTCTCCCATTCTGTAGGTTGTCTGTTTACTCTGATGATAATTTCTTTTGCTGTGCAGGAGCTCTTTAGTTTAATTAGATCCCGTTTGTCAAGTTTGGCTTCTGTTGCCATTGCCTTTGCTGTTTTAGTCATGAAATCTTTGCCCATGCCTATGTCCTGAATGGCAACCTAGGTTTTCTTCTAGGGTTTTCGTGGTTTTAGGTCTTTCTCCATCTTGGGTTACATTTTGTATAAGGTAAGGAAGGGATCCAGTTTCAGCTTTCTGCATATGGCTAGTCAGTTTTTCCAACACCATTTATTAAATAGGGAATCATTTCCCCATTGCTTGTTTTTGTCAGGTTTGTCAAAGACCAGATAGTTGTAGATGTGTGGCATTATGCTACTTGATTTCAAACTATACTACAAGGCTGCAGTAACAAAAGCAGCATGGTACTGGTACCAAAACAGATATATAGACCAACAGAACAGAACAGAACAGAGGCCTCAGAAATGCTTTTGCCTTTCTACTGAGTAATCAATGAACTCTGAGAATATTTTCTTTATATGTTCTTCCTATTGTATCATTATTGTCTTAATCTGTTTCAGGTGCTATAAAAGAGTGCCTGATACTTGGTAATTTATATAGAAAATATATTTATTTGGCTGATGGTTCTGCAGGCTATACAAGAAGTATGGGGACAGCATATGTTTCTGGTGAGTGGTGCAGGCTGCTTCCATTCGTGAAAGAAAGCAAAGAGGGGGCTATAGGTGCAGAGATCACATGGCAGGAGAGGGAGACAGAGTGGGGAGGGAGTTGCCAAGCTCTATTAAACAATCAGCTGTCATGTGAACTTAAAGAGAGAGAACTCAGTTGTTACTGTGGGAAGCGCATGAAGCCATTCACAAGGAATCAGCCACCATGACCCAACCCCCTTCCACTACACCCCACTTTCCAACACTGGGGATCAGGTTTCAACAGGAGTTTTGGAGTATCCAAACCATAGCAATGACCTATAAAGTAAGGTAAATACTTAGATACTCCCTTAGCGTCTTTCAAGTTCTAAGATGTTTGAGTCTATGAATGTCCAAACTATGTAAAATTAAATACCTCGAATGGATGCAAAATTTTATTTCCCTTCTTTTAATGGCTGCAGAATGATCTATTCACTTATTAAACATTATTTAATACTTTATGTGTTAATTGAACTTTACTAAATACTAGGGATACAATGTAAATGAGGTGAGAACACAAGGAACTTGCCCAAGAGAAGCTCAAGGTAAAGCGAGAAAGAATAACAAAAAGCTTGCAAATATGTAAACAGATTAAGCACTCATGTTCATATTTGTATATTTTTTGAGACAATTTTGATTTTGTTGCCCAGGCTGGAGTGCAATGGTGCGATATTGGCTCACTGCAATCTCCACCTCCTGGGTTCAAGCAATTCTCCTGCCACAGCCTCCCAAGTAGCTGATATTACAGGCACAAGCCACTACACCTGGCTAATTTTTTGTAGAGACAGGGTTTCACCATCTTGGCCAGGCTGGTCTCGAAATCCTGACCCTCAGGTGATCCACCTGCCTTGGCCTCCCAAAGTGCTGGGATTCCAGGCGTGAGCCACCACACTTAGCTTCATGTTCATATTTTAATCAAACCACAGGCATCATTTTTCTCTCAAGTATAAAAACCATGCCAAAAGAAAACGCAAACATGTGCACACATATAAACATGCACACACATGATTATCAATATAATGTTAAAACGTCTGGATTCAGTGTGTCAGGGCACATATTAGGTGAAGTATGTCAGTGAACATATCAGGTAAAGTGATCCTTATAAGTAAAGCCATTGTTAGAAAAAGCTGCGCCTATGGGATAGAAAGGATCATGGTCACCTGAAAGAGAAGAGGTATGGATAGAAGTAACAAGGAATGTTATGGAATGAGTCAAGAAGGTAGGCAGCAGATGAATTAGAACATTTAATTGAAGGAGACATTTAGATATCCAGATTAGTAGGTGAACTTTGACTTTACTATCAAAAGATAATCTCTCTAATTTTGTCATATCAAAGAAACCAGTTAGGTTTTTCCAACAATGTGGGGACAAGTCTAAGTGGAAATGGGATAGAAATGGAGAACAAAGAAGAAACCAAACCACATTTCAAGGAAAGAATTACTTTACTCAGTAATTGGTTTAATACAGTCAAAGAGAAAAATCAACAGATTTCCAAGGAAGTGTTCTCTGAGATCAAGGGGAAGATAATGCCAATGGTTACATTGGAGGATTTAAAAGGTGCCAGATTGGTAGGAAGGATGAAGAGGTAAAATCGTCAAGCTAATTTTCTGGAGTTAACAGAGCCACTATTTTTTTATTTTTTTATTTTTTTTATTTTTTATCTTGAGTACAGCTAAGTGAAGATAGAAATACTGGTAAACATCTACACACTCCACTGGCCTTAAGAGGTAATTAATTTAAAAAGATACATTAATTTCTTACTAAACCTAACAGTATTGAACTTAAAGTATTTTTGTATGGAATGTTCAACCATCTTCAAACTGCTTAATAAGCTGCAAACATGGCAAGTGCTGCCTAGGTACCTCACTAGACTTTCAATATAGGAATTAGTGATTGTACAAATACTAGTATATAGCTTCAGGTTACCATTTTAAAGAGAAAAGAAGATTTTTATTTAGAATCAAATCTGCTATTGTAACCGGGGTGGAGCTGCATACTCAGTTCCCTCCCCATTCCAATTCCAAGGTCTTTGGCCTCTCTAACCTCAAGAATGGGGAAAGGAGCCACCGAGGCGCGGTCAGCTTACTGTTCGAATAAATATGGTGGATCCAAAGAGTTTAGCAGAGAGGGAGAGAAAAAGAAAGAGAGAGAGAGAGAGAGCTCCTACACTGCCATGGGAGGGGATCCAAGGAAGGAATCCATGGGAGGAATCCATATAGGTAAGGAGCATGGAAGTTTTAACCCTGGAGTTATTCCCTCCCCATTCATGTTCTTGTCCAATAAGAGGAGTTCTTTCAAACTTCCTCTGGAGTGATTGATCTTTGACTCTGATACCAGATTGGCTGCTTGGTCCACAACAGAGTCCCCTCCTCCCAGAGCTTTTAGCGGGATTTTTGAACAAAGAAGCTTACCAGGATTTTTCACAGAGCCCGCTGCTGGGAAAGTTAGACAAAGAACTTCATGTTTTCGGATGTGGGGGTGGTGGCACTGGGAAGCTCCTGCCTTTGAAACCCCGCCCCTCATGGACTTGGGAAGCAAAGTTTTTTTCCTTAACACAGTCCCTCACTATCATATTGTCTTGGCTTTGGGACCATATCTGAGAAATGACAAAGTACAAAATTTTTTGAAACGTGTGTACAAATTTTTAACAGTGTTATTTTTTTTATCTTTTCCCTGAACTCTCTGATGAAGTCTATTTACACTTATATCAAAGGTTAACCTTGGGCAATGAGGGCATTCATCAAGACAAAAATCTTGATACGACATATTCACATAATAAAATTATTTTAGAAAATCATGGATATTATACTATATGAATTAAATGAACACAATTCTCCAGACAGCCTTTTTATTTCAGATATTTTGACCTAGGTTTTGGATGCATCAAAAAACAGGGAAATCTTTGACTTCCAGGTTTTATTTTAAAAATATTAAAATAACAAAATAAAATGGTGTCATTCATCTCAAATAGGCTTTTACTGAGTTGCATTGTGATATAGCTATTTATGGAACATAATTATTTGCTGATACCTTGCTGTCACTTTGCAAAAGCTATTCTCAGTATTCTCTTATTTTGTTTATTAATACACCTATTTGTAGGAATAACCAGCATTCAGTTTATTTACCTAAAATCAACTTAAAAAACACCCTATTTGTCCCCTTTTCAGTACCCTTGAATTTCTGGTATTACTACTATTATTCAAAGCCTGTGAACCTGCCTACTTTGAACAAAAACAGTAAAACATACTAAATCTACACTAACTAAAAGGAAAAAGAAAAGCTAACCTGTGGTATGCATGTCTTCTTCATAATGTATTTGTAAGGTTGGCCAAGAGAAAGGAGAATAGACCCAAAGTCAGGCCAGCAAATTGTATTAACCTGCCAGGCTGCCCCATAACAATCAGAGGAAGCAGCCCCGAGTTTACAAAACGAGGGGTTTATATGGGGTCAGAGGGGCATAGGAGAGTTTTAGGACTGAGGTGGTCTATCTGCTTGTAACAGGCACAGAGATAGTTTGTCAACTTTTGACAGACCTACAATACATCATCCTGTGACTTTTGTGGCGGCTGTTTTAAAAAAAAATGAAAATCCAGGATTTTGCACTTATGTGTCAAACAGGAATTTACAAGTATGGATAACAAACATTTGTTTTCCCTGTCCTCCCTCAGCTGTCTGGATGGCTGTAATCAGGCTTTGCTTAATTGCAGCACATCTGGCAGCCTTGATGTGGCTCCTAGGTAGGAGTTCAGGAATGCAGCTGCAGAGCAATCAGAGTGGGGGAAGGGGTCAGCTTGCACGAGGGGGCTTTCTGAGGCAGACTTCCCTAACAGTATTCATTTAAGTGCAGATGACTTCCCCTGGATAGTCATGCATATTGTAATGATGGGGTGATTAAGACATTGCAATTTGTGCTTCATTGGGTCAAGATCTTGGTTTCAAATCTATTATTAAATCTATTGTCTTTAATGCTTTATTTACATTAAAATTAGTAGTTGCAAAGGGTTTTACCTGACATAGAGTTTAATAGAATAAAGAAGAAACTGAATATGTTTAGTAGTTATGGATGCGAGTCTAACAATAGATAGAACATAACCACAAATCCTATACTGCCCCTTAAATACATAGAACGTAACTAAATCACAAAATAAGGGCCCCTAGAAAATCTGACTTTATAAAAGAATAATGAAGATCAATCACTGGGAATAACCTTTAGTACAATGTTGGAAAAACAGCAGTGGTGTTTGAAATATAACGCATAGAACCATCCGATATCTTTTTTTTAAAAAAAGACACAGTCATTTTTGCAAGTATATAGGAATCTATAGTTTCTTAGTTCATGCATTTTTATGTTGTTCTAAAAGCAACAACTAGCCTTGTTAAATAGTAAATATTTTTATCTACATCAATTGAAAACAGTCACTATATGTAAATCAATATGCAATTTTATTCAGATATGTTAGGAATCTAACTGTGATGTGAACCATTATCTTCTGTGTGATGTCTCTGTTATTTAAAAAAATAATGTATATATGGCTATTAAGAAGAGGAAATTCGTCTTTAAGGATATGTTTATAGAACAAATAGAATTCAGAATAAATGATAATAACATTGAATACCTTGTTTTCAGCTTTTTAATGTTATCTATAGTTGATATTAATGATTGCAGCTTTGGGTGCTTCTTGTATCTTTGATCTCTATTATTGGTTAAATAATCCTCTGGGAGTCAGCCTTTTACCTCAGAGAATCTTTCTAGCTCACTGTTTCTGTGTGATCCCTTAAAATAGTGCTCACTATTTTAAGATAACAGAAGCAAATATAACTGGTAGTAGATTAAGTTCAATTTTAAAATCTGTACTTTTCTACACATGCATCTTAGGATAATATTTGAGACAAAAAGGATATAAAAATAAAAACTTACATTTTAAAATTATTTTTTAGGGATAGCATGAGAAAGTTTTTTGAGGTGATGGTACTATTTTGTATGTTGATTGTGAATGTTTTTCAAAGGAAAGCTAGAGCTGGATAACTGTTAAAGCAGTAGAACATATTTTACCCAGAAATAGGGAAAAATTATCTCGTAATGGAACTGGAATCAATTTACAGTCAAGAATGGAGAGGAGAAGGTGTAGGTGGATAGAAATTATTAAGAGAAGTCATCAGGGATAAGGGAGGATTCTGGCTAAACCTGTCTAACATGACTCTTAGTGAAGTCAGACCAGCCATCAGATATCATTTGGAGGATTGCGGGGGAGGAGAAACACAATCAGATATACAGAGTAGGGGATTCTTAGCAGGATGCTGGCTAAAATTAGACAATGCAGAGAAGAACATGAAAACCCAGGAGTCAAATCCTAATTGAGAGGATGATTCAGAAAAGCTTGACTGGAGTTTTGACAAGGAGAGACTCTTATTCAATATCAATAAAAATTTAATGTGCAGTAATTTTAAAAATAAAATAATCATTGAAAACCTATTTTATGACTTTTATTTTATGTTATTAGTTTTATTTATTTCTTTTGAGACAGTCTCACTCTGTCACTCAGTCTGGAGTTCATTTTTTTTTTTATTTTTAAAGAAATACATATTAAAGCAACTTTACAAATTCAGTTTTATAGAAAATTGAGTGTTCACATTAGTTCAGTAGTTCAATATTCTGATAGAATTAGGAATAGCTAGAAAATACACCTCTGCAATTTTTTTATGGCTCTTGATATTTCTTGAAAAAATGTGATGTAATTTTGCTTTGATAACTGATATTATCAATTTTTCCTGTTATTGATTCTTCTTTTCTAAAAAGGCAGTTGTATAGCCAAGATAAATAGTAACTTTCTAATTGTTTCTAGCCCCATAATCCCAAATATTACATAATGTATTTGACACACACATACATGAACACATATGTATATCTATGTACATGTGAGATACATTATAGTTTCATAATGTCTGACATGTTTAGGTAACACAAATAAGGCATGCTATTAGTTGAAAGATATGTAAAAAATTCAATGTATCTCAAAACAGCAAAGAATTAGTCGAAAACCAAATATTTTTGTAATAAAATAGTGTAAGGTTGGGGGAGTGGGGGCATCCCAGAGACACTCCCAATTCCCCTGAAGAATGGGGAAAGGGGCCCCGGAGGCACAGTGAGTTTGCTGTTCGAATAAATGTCGTGGACCCAAATAGTTTTGCAGAGAGCAATTTGTTAGGCAAAGAGAGAAGGAGAGACAGTTCCCATGCTGTGGTGGGAGGGTATCCAGAGAAGAAATCCCTATAGGGAGGGAACAGCAGAATTTTAACCCTTGAGTTATTCCCTTCCCATTCATGTTCTCATCCAATAAGAGTTCTGTCAGACTTCCTCTGGAGTGATTGATCTTTGACTCTGATACCAGATTGGCTACTTGGTCCACAACTCTGAGTTAGAGAACCCCATCCTGCTGGAGCTTTCGCCAACTTTATACACAAAGGAGAGCACCTGGATTTCTCTACCTACCCATCCTGGGGGGAAACCCAGACAAAGAACTTAACGTTCTGGATGGAGGGGTAGAGCTGAAACCCTGCCCCTTGCAGACCCAGGAAGAGTGCCTCAACAGTGTAGTATTTTGGCTGGGAAAGAAACAAATGTACAACAATCACTAACTTTTCTATGTATCAGAAATAATCAGTAGAAATATTAATGAGAGTAATGGCACATTAATATAAGAACAAGATATACTATCTAACTAGATAGCATCTTAAATAAAAATCCGTAAAACCTAGTTGAGGAAAACTCAAAATTAATTTGTAATTTGGAGACATGAATACGGTTTTGACATTTTCAAATGTTAACTATGTAAAGATATATCATATTTATTAATTGAGAATTAAAACTCTTACTGTAAGAAGTGATAGAAATACAATTTCGAAAAGTTAAGCAAAAAGTGAAATCCGTTGGTTTTTATATCAAAACTACCTGGTGGAAAGGAGTGAAACTAGTCTCAGAAATGATAGAAACTATGGACTTACATGCCATCAGGACTCTGATTCTCTTCTCTGGTTTCTCTCTGCCTGTTAGCAGAAATGGGATTGCCAACGGCACCTGACTTACAGACTTACAGGTCCAGAAACAAGACAGAAAAGATATTTTCAGCACCAAATCTATGAAATAGATTTTTAGTTTATAAAATGAGCAAAAATATATTTGATTGAACCACATTAATAGATACTTAATGAACTACCACTGAGACAGGATGATTGATTTACACTAAAAATAGAAAATCCCACTCAAATTGAAAGTCTCGGCTAGGGGAGGAGAGGGAAAAGGTTGCCAAAATAAAGAAGCAAAACGTTTATGGCTACTAGGAAAATTGTGGTAAGCTGGACAACATCTGCAGATTCTCTTTGTATAGAGAAAGACTGCATATTGCAACTATGTTAATACTTTAAAATCAACACATAAATTTAGTGCAATTTCAGTAGAATTTTGTTGAAAGTATGGCAGTAAGGAGGAAATTTAATAGAATTTTTCATGAGGGTGGTGTGGCAGTGTTTAGAAAAAAGAGGCCAAGGTGGGTGGATCACCTGAGGTTGGGAGTTCAAGACCAGCCTGGCCATCATGGAGAAACCCCATCTTTAAAAATAATAAATAAATAAATAAATGAAAATTTAAAAAGATCCTATAAGATATTTGGAGGAATAACTATGGAATATCATCTTTTGTGTCATAAGATCAGATCATTATGTTTTTAAATACAAGGACATGCGGGAAACTAAGATATAAAAAATGCAGTGGCTGAATTTAACAATGAAAGATAGACTAATGCATTATAATGACGTATATGCTTTTTAAATCTAGAAATAAATGAAAATGAAACTCTCCATCTTATAGAGGAAACAAAGATAATCTCCAGATGTACTAAAGTTTAAAATGTCAATATTAAAAAGTCTTACAAGAATATCTAAAAGCCTATTCATAAAATTGAAGGATGTTGGAGTCTTCCCTAACCAAGATATGAAGCTATACGGTTAAATGGATACATGTTTGAATTTCATTTTTTTAAAGACACCATTTTTTTCTTTCTGAGGCAGTCTTATTTCCTAAGGCATGTCTTTATTTTGGCCTGTGAGCTCTTATTCTCCTGGGGCTACTGGCTACTCAGATGGTGCTCATTTTTCAGGGCCAAAAGAATTACTTCTAGAGAGGAGGTGAGCAAGTGCTATTGTGAAAAGCCCAGCTTCCATAAAACCATAGTTAATTACCCACCTAACCAAACAACTCTTCAGTCTGGGTTTCAATTTTAAATCCTCTGAAGACCATAGTAGACCACTAACTGGGGGAATGGAAGAAATGGGTGGAGGCTGGTAAATAACATTCCAGTTAGTAGCGGTCCTTCACCCCAGCAGTGTAAAAAAACACTGATGTACCCTTATTTACATTTGTGTTAGCAGTGTGGAAATAAATGAAGACCAACCAAATAAAAACAAACAGAGGCCATTTATTGAGAACTTGCTATAGTAAGGAAGTCAACCACCACCACTTGATTTTGGCAAACTCAAAGATATGCAGGGAAGTGGAAAAGCTATAATTAGAAAAAAAGGGAAAGCATCAATTATGTTCTGATTGGAGGTTGTTGGCATAAAACATCTAGAAGTATGCTAACTAGAAGTGGGACATCTTAGGTGATTGATTGGTTGGGGAGCATATTCAACTTTTATTAGTCCCAAGTCTGAAGCTGGGAATAAAAAACAGGGAAGCTTTCAGTCACTGACCAAGTTCTGACTCTTTTGGGCTGATGGCTACATAAGTCGTTTGATTTCCTGGGCTGCTTTCGACAGAGGCTATGGGTCACAGTTCTATTTTCACCCATGATCTGGGAAAGTCCATTTGTGTATTCAATCAGTGATCTGGGTTATTGCCTCAGGAGTACTGTAGTGAAGAAGCTGACATTAATCGTCCCAAAGGAAATGGCAAGGAGAATGGAAGAACAAAATTCAACAGTTTTTTCAAAAATATCTTCATTTTCACACTCTGGGTTGAATGAGAATTATATGATAGGCTCGTTCTAACAGTTTACTGGAGACCATAGCCAGGTTTTCTGATCCAGTAAATCCACAGCGGGGCCCGAAAATTTCCATTTCTAACAATTTCCCAAGTACATGATGCTGATTGTCTGGAATCAGACGTTAAGAACCACTGCTCAAATTTGTTATTTCAGAGTTGAACCTGCTGCCTCTTGCTATAGAATGTAGACAAATACCTTTTCTCCTGCAGAAAGTTAAAACAGCTTCTATCATCCAGGGATTTTTCTCCTTGTTGTTGCAGATTTCTCTATTCCATATTCTTTCTACAGTTTGCCAGAGTTTATATTTTGGAAGGAGAGAAACAAGAACCCATGTTAATAACTATTTTTTCAGAAACCAAAGCTACTCTAGAGAGAAAAAAATTCACTTCTATACGACATGCATAGTTCTTTTAAATTGACAAGGGAAAAATGTATAAAACTTAATAGAAAAGAATGGGAAGTAGATGACTAGACCCTTCACAGATGATCAACCCAAAATGATAAACATTCCACATGAAAACACTTTTAAATTTACTAAGTCAAGAAAATCACAATTAAAGTGATTAAGAACTCTCATATTAGTCTCTTCTAATATAAAGTAGTCACACATTTAATATTGTCAGATATGTAGGGTTCTTTTTATTTTAGTACCCTGATGAAAAAGTGTGAAGATTTGGATGCCAATTTGTAAGAGCATATATAGTGTGTATACAAAGATATTTATTGCAGCATTTGTTGTTGTTGTTGTTGTTGAGATGGATTCTCTCTCTGTCACCAGACTGGAGTGCAGTGGTGCGATCTCAGCTCACTGCAATCTCGGCCTCCCGCGTTCAAGCAATTCCCTTGCCTCAGCCTCCCGAGTAGTTGGGACTACAGGCGTACACCACCACGCCAGGCTAATTTTTTGTATTTTAGTAGAGACGGGGTTTCACCGTATTGTCCAGGATGGTCTTGATCTCCTGACCTCGTGATCTGCCTACATCGGCCTCCCAAAGTGTTGGGATTACAGGCATGAGCCACCACACCCAGCCCTACAGCATTGTTTAATAGGGGCCAAGAGTTGAAAATAAAGTGACTATCATTCCAAGGTAACTGTATAAAATAAAATTAAGGGGTGAAAAGAGTTCAGATATATAGAAACTTGATTTTTCTTATAATTGCTTTATTTTTAAAATAAAAATAAACAATACATTTAGTTATTAAATTAATCTGGGATGTATTGTGTTTATATTATTATTCATTATTTTCTCTAAAATGTATTTATGAAACCAACTTGATTGCATATACTAAATTTTCCATTCTAATATATGATAAGAAATGTCCCTAGGGCTTTTTAATAAAGTAGACCTTGTCATCATAAAAAAAAACGGAAAAAAAACTTTATTTTGATAAATTTTATTTATTATTATTATTATTATTATTATTATTATTTGAGACAGAGTCTCAGTGTCGCCCAGGCTACAGTGCAGTAGTGTGATCTTGGTTCACTGCAACCTCCGCCTCCTGGGTTCCAGTGATTCTCCTGCCTCAGCTTCTTGAGTAGCTGGGATTACAGGCATGCACCACCACACCTGGCTAATTTTTGTATTTTTAATAGAGACTGGGTTTCACCACGTTGGCCAGCTGGTCTCAAACTCCTGGGCTCAGGTGATCCACAGATCTCAGCCTCCCAAACTGCTGGGATTACAGGCATGAGCCACCATGCCCAGCCAATTCTGATAAATTTTATTAACTGAAAATGTATATGTTGTATGTCAGAAATCACTGTGAACTGAAAGCCAATACATCAATAAAGTGAACATTCATATATTTTAATATATATCTTGATTGCTCATTTACATTAGGGATTTTCTGATCATGTACTCATTTGTCTATTACAAAATACTTATTGGGCAGCTATTAGATGTCAGTCATTATTCCAAAAACTGGAGAAACAGTATTAAACAACACAGAAAAATAAAATTTCTAGCTGGGCGTGGTGGCTCACGCCTGTAATCCTGGCACTTTGGGAGGCCGAGGTGGGCAGATCACCTGAGGTCAGGAGTTTGAGACCAGCCTGGCCAACATGGAGAAACTCTGTCTCTGCTAAAAATACAAAATTAGCTGGGCATGGTGGTGGGTGCCTGTAATCCCAGCTACTCAGGAGGCTGAAGCAGGAGAATCACTTTAACCCAGGAGGTGGAGTTTGCAGTAAGCTGAGATTCCACCACTACACTCCAGCCTGGGCAACAAGAGTAAAACTCTGTCTCAAAAAATTAATTAATTAAATTAAATTTCTGTTAAAAATATAGTAAAGAGATACAAACAAACAAATATATTTGTAATATATAAGTCAGAAGGTGATAAATATTAAGAAGAAAAATCATACATAAAAAGACAGTAAGAAGTGCTCTGAGGTGGTTATATCTGGAAGAGGAAGAGATTGCAATTTTAAATACAGTGATCAGGGAAGATTACACTATAAATAGGTGACATTTTGAGGAAACCTCCAAAGGAAGAAAACTTTTTATTTCCTACGCTTATATGAGTTATCATAAGATGTTTTTAAAGTTACTTTTCACTCCATAAACACATAGCATATTGGTAAATTAACATTGGAGATATTTATATGTCTCCATCTTACCCAGTACGCGGAATGTTACTTTTCTCTGATATAGTGTATTATTCCGTTCTCATGCTGCTAATAAAGACGTGCCAAAGACTGGGTAATTTATAAAGAAAAGAGGTTTAGTGGACTCACAGTTCCACATGGCTGGGTAGGCCTTACATTCATGGCAGAAGATGAAGGCAGTGCATACACATGGCTTTACATGGAAACTGGCATGAGCACATGCAGGGGAACTACCCTTTATAAAAGCATCAGATCTCATGAGACTTATTCAGTATCACAAGAATAGCACAGGAAAAAACCTACTCCCATGATTCAATTACTTCCCACTGGGTCCCTCCCATGACACATGGGGATTATGGGATCTACAATTCAAGATGGGGATGCAGTCAAACCATATCGCAGAGGGAGGACTTCTTTCACATGGGAATTCATCTTCTGCTTTTAAGAAATGGAAGATCCGAGCGTTTTTCTTGAACCTGTTTTTTAAGTTGCTTTAACTGAAATCGCCAATATGCCAGAGTGGCATACTTTGGGATGTTGTATTTTGTCATGAAGTAGGTTGTACATATATTGTTAACTATATTTTATACATTTTATAAAGTTATAAATTGGATAAATTGAACATTTAAGAAATGAATGACTTGGCCAATGTTAAAAATGTAGTCACAGAGCTTTAAATTTGCATGATCAGAATTAGAAATTACTGATCCTAAATTGAGTGTTATTTCCAATAATGCCAAAAACGTGATTGTATTATTTGTCTAAATGAAGTGTATAACTAGCTAAACTACTTCTTAAACATTTATTTAATTTTTATTCAAACCATGAAATAAAATTGTCGGTGAATTTATCAGAGAATTTTCTCCCTTTGCACTGTCTGACAAAAATGAAGGGATTTCCCTTATTTTATTCTTTCAGCCTTTCAATATAGAAAGGAAGCTTTTATAGAAAACAATTTGCCTGAGACTACCATATTCTGAGCCAAAAGCATTGCTGAAAGCTCTGTAGGAGTGAGACTTCAGCCTAAAATAAATAATTTTGAATGCTCTTTTACTACCCCATGTACATAAAATTTCTCAAAGCTAATAATGAATATGTAATCTTGCCAATGAGGTTCTGTAGAAAAAACAGCAAGTACATTACTATAAAGTTATTTAAGTGGGTAATTAAATTATTATAACAATTACTGCTTCACATGTAACTTCTGATGTTAAAATACAATGATTTCAGCTAAAAGGGAAAACCTGGTAGCTACTATATTAACCATCATTGCTTACACAGAAAAGGATCTCTTAGTTTTATACGTATTATGAGATCAGAAATATCATCATACATGAAATATTTGAAGCTTTGAAGAATTTTTTAAAAATGTATTAGAATTGTCTCAATTAGGAATTTTTTAATTTAATGGATGGAGATATTTTGACAATTGCAGTAGAATGGCTAATACATTTCTTAAAGTATACAGTGTAATTAAAAGTTACTTTACCCAACTGGTAAAGTAGATAAAATTCCAAATATTGATGCCATATTTTTGCAGTAAATAAAGTGTTCATTTATTATGCAATAAATAAAGTGTACTTATTATATTTTTTGCAGTAAATAAAGTTCATTTCTTAGGAATCAACACAATAAATTATAAAATATAGTTCCACAGATTATTTCATTTTTTTCTGCATTCATTTAACATGTTTATCGGCTGATGATATCCAGCTTATCAGCCTGCCATGCTTTTGATAGATGAGAAAAACAACTCTAATTCTAAATCTAGCTAAATCAAGTTCATGTATCCCTGTCATTCAGATGATGTAATAGGAGAAAAATTCTGAATTAAATCCAATTTTCTGACTTAAATGTGATTTTATGACTCACATCCACCTCTTCTTACAGCAAATGAATTGGTTCCTAGCCATGATGACCTATTGAAATAAAACAACTTGCAAGAGTTGAACTTTTTAAACCAGCCTCTTTACTCCTGTACAGGATGCCTAAATTTTCTTCTGTAGCCTTCTACTCTTCAAAAAAATTTTATCTAAAGAAAGTATATGTTGAAAAAAGTGGAAATATTTTTACCTAACCCCCTTTCCTCAGTTTCCTAATCTGCACATTGATGATAATAACAGTAACTAACACATCTGTAAACAACTTAAAACTGTGCCTAGTGCAGATTCAGCATTCAATAAATCCTGGTATGTAAGCATCTAGGACCACAAAGCCATTACTAGAAATCCTAGACACTTCTTTAAGTTTGTATGACTAGACCAGAAAGGTGTATCCTGGGGACATATTCAATTAGTACAACAGGAAAATATTCAATAGTGACTACAGTTTCAATCAAAATGGGAAATACGTAGCACACTTGTCATCACTAGCCACCCACTCAACTATCTTGAATGCTCATAGAACTTTTCTCTGTTTAAAGAACACATGATCGCCAACTCTTATTTCAAACTAGCATGCCACTACCATCTATTTGAATGTGGAACACGAAATGAAATCTATTTTCCTTCTCTGGCTTAAATGATCACATAATAATATGGAAAATAAAATCCACAAAAAGTCAGATATCTAGGCTGCAAATATTAATGATCCACTAAAAATGATATTAATGATTTATTAGTAATGGATTCATTACAAGATTCCCTCTTGATGAACACTAATATAAATTTTTTAAAGCCTTTGAAGAAGAGAGATTCATGAGTCTAAACAAAACAAGGAAAAAGAGAGAGAAAAATAGCAATAGATTACTAAGGGGTGTCAAAGAGAAGCCACATACAAAAAAATCTCTGGAACAGAATGTGTCATTCCTTTGGGATGTTCTAAAGGTAGTTTCACAGTAACTATTTCAAAAGGATACATAGTTTATTACCTAGGAAAAATATTCTGGTTGTGTTTTCTTATGACATAAAATTATTATCTTACCACTGGGACCAGCAATTGTCTATTTCACGTCAGTTTGTTTTCGTTTTGTTTTTCCTGTCAGTTTTCTGAGATCCAGTGCATGATTGCAGGCTAAAACATGAATAAAAAACTTTAATGTAATTGGCATAAAATATTCAATGCAATGTGCAGGAATATTGTATTCTGCGATAGTTTTGTTATCTTAAAAGTTATGCAATATAAACTATTAAAATTCATCCTTACCAAGTTATGCAGTGTTTTCCTGTGTTCATTCACCTTTTTATTTTTGGCTTTCTTTGCTTCATTCTTGTTTCACAAACATTATTTTAACTTAAAGATTTGTGAATATGAGCTTGAAAACAATGAAAGATGTTGGAAAATGGAGTAGGGAGGGCTGATATGGAGGGAAAAGTCTATTTCATATTTTTGAATCTAAGAATTATAGTGGCCTGCTATAATTTGTATTATGTGACATATTTCCAATGGAAAGAAAATCTTTATAAGACAACAGGCCGGGCGCGGTGGCTCAAGCCTGTAATCCCAGCACTTTGGGAGGCCGTGGCGGGTGGATCACAAGGTCGAGAGATCGAGACCAACCTGGTCAACGTGGTGAAACCCCGTCTCTACTAAACATACAAAAAATTAGCTGGGCATGGTGGCGCATGCCTATAATCCCAGCTACTCAGGAGGCTGAGGCAGGAGAATTGCCTGAACCCAGGAGGCGGAGGTTGCGGTGAGCCGAGATCGCGCCATTGCACTCCAGCCTGGGTAACAAGAGCGAAACTCCGTCTCAGAAAAAAAAAAAAAAAAAAAAAAAAAAACAATAATTTTGTTTTGTCCTGTTTGTTAGAAAAGAAAATCAGCATTGAAGTTAAGCAGACCTGGGTAAGAATCTCAGCTCTGGCACTGAAGAGCTCAATAATATGGGTAAGTTATTAAGTTTCCTTTAGCAACAGAATTGTAAGGATGGGATAATAATTATAATTACTCCCATCTGAAAATGTGGTTTTCAGATTTATATGAGATATGGTATGCAAAACATTTTATAAACAGTAAGAAATAAATGTTAGGTCCTCTTCTTTGAAATCAGATTTCAGAAGGGAACAGAGTCTAGGGTACTCCACTGATGATAACAGGTGAAACGCTAACATATGCAAAGTTAGAAAAATACAACCTATATACAAGAAAGACACAACTTTAAAATCCTATTGTTCTATGATTCTGATTGCTGGGAAAATGTAAACCTGATTCACAGTGCATCTCTATTACAGATGTATTGGCAAATAAATGGGCTAAGAAAGCAAAAAAGAAAATGTTTGTTGATTATTATTAGGGTTTTGTGAAAGAAGTTTGTTTCATGTTTGTTTGGCATTAAAACAGAATGCCTATCCCTGCCTGGGTAAAATTTCCATTAAATTTAGCAAACATTTATTAAATATATATTGTGGATAAAAGCACTCTGTGAGGCAACCGTAGAAAAGAGGAAATGAATAGTAGTTCCTCAGAGTCTATAAATTTTGTAAGCTTGTGATTATAAAATTCTCAACAACCCAAGGCAGAGCTTATAGAATGCATATTTTTAGTTTGGCTCATTATGCAATGCAATTTAAAAAGTACTGATGATACTGTCTTTTATATCATCAATGTAGAGTTGTCCCTTGGTATTTATGAATAATTGGTTTAAAGAAGCCCTCAAGTAATAAAATCTGTGGATGCCTAATTCCTTATATAGAACAATGAAGTATTTGCCTATAACCTACACACATCCTCTTATATGCTTTAAATAATTTCTAGACGACTTATAATACCTAATACAATGCCTACACATCACGTCATTCACATGGATTCAAGATAGTACTCAGAGTGTGGCAAATTCAAGTTTTGCTTTTTGGAACTTTGTGGGAATATTGTGCTGAATATTTGTTTTTCTGAATTTGGTTGAATTCGCAGATATAAAACCCAAAGCTGCAAAACCCTCCATACACAAGGCCGAGTGCATATGTTGTTTATGAAAAGCATGAGCATATGTAATATATATATATATATATGTCCATATATGCATATCATATAATTTCTCCTTTGCACATATATTCAAAACTGCATGTGTACAATTTCCTCTTATATATACACATATAATGTATATAATGTTGATATTTTATAAAGTTTCTTGAATTTTTTAAAAAATCATAATTATAGCACATAACTATTTCAATAGTTCAATGTGTCCTGAAATAATAAAGTTTAGTTTTTCAGCCTTCGGCATAGATTGCGTGTCTTTGGCCCCCTTTCATGATAGTTCAAATAGTTTTTTCTCAGTAGCACTTGTGTGTCAGAAGGTATATATTAAGTCTTAAAAACCTTCTTGAAATGTGAGCTCGATAATTTATAGAATCAGTTTTATGTCATATTAAATTAGCATCTTACCTAGAATTATGAGCTTTGTCAGATCACTCTGGCATCAATTACTTACTACATAAAATTATAGGGTCAGAATAGGTTGGTGAAAGCACAAGTAACCAAATAAAAAATAGATAAAGCTTTATTAAAATAAAAGGCATTTATAATACAAATAATGGCACCTAGAAATAAAAAGACAACTTACACAGTGGGAGAAAATATCTATAAACCATATATCTTGTAAGGATCTACTACATAGAATATATAGAGAATTCATAATTTAACAATAAGCAGCCAATCTAATAAAAAATAAAGTGTTTTTCTTCAAATAAGCTCTACAAATGGCTAGTAAGCCCAAAATATAAGCTTAACATCATTAGTCATTGAAGACATACAAATCAAATCTACAATGCCAAACTTCACAGCCATAACGATGAGTCTAATAAAAAAACAGATCATAATTTGTTTTTGAGGATATGGAGACATTGGAATGTTGCTAGTGAGAATGGGAAATTTTGCAGCTACTTTGGAAAACAATTTAGGAATTCCTTAAAAAATTAAACATAGAGCTACCATATTGCCCAGCAAGTATACTCCTAGGTATATGCCCAAGAACACTGAAAATATATTTTTACCCAGTATCTTTATATACAATTGTTCATGGCCACATTATTCATAATAGCAAGAAAGTGGAAACAGCCCTAATGTCCATCTAAATAATGGATAAACAAAACATTTTATTATACAAACCATAGAATATTACTCAACCATGAAATGGAATGAAGTACTGATAAATGCTACTATAAGAATAAACCATGAAAATACATTAAGTGAAATAATCTAGACACAAAAGGCTATCTATTCCATTTGGCAATTTACATTAAATGACTGGAATAAGCAAATCCATTAAAATAGAAAGTAAATTAGTTGTTGCCAGGGTCTGGCTGAGGGTGGGAATGGCAGGGATGAGTGACTACTAATGGGTAAAGAGTTTCCTTTTGGGATGACAAAGGTGTTCTGCAATGAATGTGTGATTATGGCTGTACAACTTTGTAGCTATCCTAAAAGCCACTTCAATGTACAGTTTAAAATGGTTAGCTATATTGTATATGAATTATATCTCAATTAATATAAATAAATGGATGGTTTTCAAAATTTAACAGCAGAAGCCTTCCTTTTTCTAATAAAACCTTATACAACCGTCTAATAGATGCAGAAACAAAAGTTGAGCTACTGTTTTTGAAGTGGGAGATATAGGATTCAGTGCTATCACACATGGCTTTTTCCTAACCCACTGGAACAGCCTTTTATGTAAAAGCACGAAATGCTGAAGTCTCACAAAGTTTAAAAACTACTGGGTAAAATGTATTTTGAAGTCTTTTGTAACTCTCAGAATCTGTTTATATAAATATAGTCTAGTTAGACAATTTTAGTTTAGTTCACAAGTCATTTAAAATGCAGTCTAATTCACATGGTCACCAAATGCCTAATTTAGAAAATATTTACAATGACTTCAGATGTGAAAAATAACATAAGACGTGCACAGAGTGATCTGACATTGTTTTAGTTTAAACAATCCATACTAGGGAACATTGAACTTCTTTCCCTAATGAATCATTCAAAATAAATATCCATTTTTTTCTAGGTCATTAAATTATGTCGTTATCTTAGAAAATATATGTGGAAAATTAAATGAAAATATTTGTAAGAAAATACATATATGTATATATATGATAATAGAGTTCTAACTGTAATATAGTAAACACTTAAATCCATTAATAATATTATTTAATTTATAAAAAAGAAAGGGGCAAAACATTTAAAGAGCTTTTTCATAATGGATGCTATACAAATAGCCAGTAAGCACTATCTGGTGATATTTGAAGGTGAATTTTTTTATGTTATTTATATTTAACTTGTATTTCAGGTTCCATGGTACATGTGTAGGTTTGTTATAGAGGCACATTATGTAATGTAGGAGTTTGATGCATGGATAATTTTATCACTCAGGTAATAAATGCAATACCTGATAGTTAGCCTTTTGATCCTCATCTTCCTCTTATCTTCCACCCTCAAAGTAGGACCCAGTGTCTGTTGTTCCCTTCTTTGTGTCCATATGTTCTCAATGTTTAGCTCCCACATAAGAAGTGAGAATATGTGGCATTTGTTTTTCTCTTCATGTGTTAGTTCACTTATGATAATGGCCTCTAGCTCCATTTATGTTGCTGCGAAGAACATAATTTTATGCTTCTTTATTACTGTGTAATATTCCACGGTGTGTATGTACCACATTTTCTTTATCCAATTGACTGTTGATGGGCATTTAGGTTGACTCCATACTTTGCTATTGTGAGTATTGCTGTGATGAACAATCACATGCACATATCCTTACGGTAGAATGATTCATATTCCTTTAGGGATGCATCAAATAATGGGATTGTTAGGGTAAATGGTAATTTTGTTTTAATTTCTTCAAGAAATTGCTGAACTGCTTTCCACAAAGGCTAAGCTAATTTACATTCTTGCCAGTTGTGTATTACATTTTCTCTGCATCTTTGTTAGCACCTGTTAGATTTTTACTTTTTAATAGTAGCCATTCTGACTGGTGTGAGATGGTATCTCATGGTGGTTGTGATTTGCATTTCTCTAATAATCAGTGATGTTGAGCATTTTTTTCCTATGCTTGTTAGCCATGCATATGTCTTCTTTTGAAAAGTATCTGTTCCTGTCCTTTGTCCCAGTTTTAATAGGGTTGTTTGTTTGCTTGTAAATTTAAGTTTCTTATACGTTTTGGATATTAGGCCTAGGATTAGTTGATTTTTTTGTTTGTTTGTTTTTCATCTCAATTTCCTTAAACTCAGCTTTGCTTTTGGTTATCTATTCTATTCTGTTAGCTTTGGGGTGATTTATCCTTGTTTTTCTAGTTCTTCTAGGTGTGATGTTACATTGTTAAATTGAGATATTTGCAACTTTTTGATGTGGGTATTGAGTGCTATACACTTCCCTCTTAACACTGCTTTAGCTGTGGTCCTACAGATTCTGGCATACTGTATCTTTGTTCTCATTAGTTTCAAATAACTTCTTGATTTCTTCCTTAAGTTTACTGTTTACCAAAAAGCCATTCATGTGCACGTTGTTTTTAATTTCCAGTAATAATATTAAGTTATTTTCTTAGTACAGTTTTGGGAGGGAGAGTTTTGTAGATATCTATTGCGTCCACTGGGTCACCTGTTGACTTCAGGTTCTGAATATCATGGTTAGTATTCTGCCTCCAGGGTCTGTCTAATGCTGTCAGTGGGGTTTTGAAGTCTCCCACTATTATTGTGTGCTTATCTAAGTTTCTTCATGGGTCTCTAAGAATTTGCTGTGGAGTCTGGGTGATTCTGTGTTGGGGACATATATATTTAGGATAGTTAGCTCTTCTTGTTGAACCGAACCCTTTACCATTATGTAATGCCCTTCTTTGTTGTTGTTGTTGTTTTTTGGTTTAACATTTATTTTGTCTGAAATTATAACAGCAACCCCTGCTTGTCACGGTTTTCCATTTTCTTGACATATATATTTCTCCATCCTGTTATTTTGAGTCTATATTTGAGTCTATATTATATGTGAAACATGCCTCTTAAAGACAGCATACCATTGAGTCCTGCTTCTTCTTCCTTTATTTTTTTCTGAGACGATGTTTCACTCTTGTTGCCCAGACTGGAGTGCAATGGTGTGATCTCGGCTCACTGCAACCTCCGTCTCCCAGGTTCAAGCCATTCTCCTGCCTCAGCCTCCCGAGTAGCTGGGATTACAGGCATGCGACACCACACCCAGATAATTTTGTATTTTTAGTAGAGATGGGGTTTTCCCATGTTGGTCAGGCTAGTCTTGAACTAGTCAGTCGAAAGCCTGACATAAAAAAATAAATAAATAAAAAGAAAGAAAGAAATTTGAAGCAAGACATTTGTATTTTATTTCCAATCTCAGGGAAAAAGTGTTTAGTTTCTCACAATCAAGTATTGTTAACTGGGGCATTTTTATAATGTTTCTTCACAAAATTGAAAACTCCTGTTTCTTGTCTGCTGAATTTTTACCATTAATGCTGTATTTAAGTATTTTGTCAAATGTTTTTCCAGCGTCAGTTGACATAATCATATGATTTTTCTTGTTTAATCTGTTAATGCAGTGGAATACACCAATTGATGTTTGAATGTTGAATAAATCTTGCATACCTGGACTAAATGCCACTTGGTTGTAGTATGTAATTCTTTTATATATTGTTAGATTTGATTTGCTAATATTTTGTTGAGGATTTTTTTATCTATGTTCATAAAATATGGGTCTATGGTTTTCCTTTCTTGTAATATCTTTAACTGAGTTTGGTATTAATGTAATGCTGACCTCATAGAATGAGTATTCTCTTTGCTTCTATTTCCTTGCAGAGGCTGTGGAGGACTTGCATCTTTTCTTTCTTAAGTGTTGTTAGAATTCACTGGTAAAATCATCTAACCCTGGTAATTTCTTTTTTAGAATGTTATTAATGAACAATATATATTGTTTAACCACTAGGGTTATTCAGGCTCTTTCTCCATGAGGGTGTTTGGTAGTTTATGTCTTTAAAGGAATTGGTCCATTTTATCTAAATTATCAAACGTGAGTCCATATGGCTTAGGATGGCTACTTTTATGTGTCAGCTTGTCTAGGCTATAGTACTGAGAAACTGACACAAACATTATTTTAGACGTTTCTGTGAATATTTTAAAAATGAGATTAACATTTAAATTGGTAGACTTTGAGAAAAGCAGATTATACTTCATAATATGAACGGGCCTGAAACAATCAGTTGAGGGCCTTAATAGATAAAGACTGACCTTCTCCAAAGAACAGGGTATTCTGCCAGTAGGCTGCTTTTGGACACCAATTGCAACTCTTTTCTGGGTCTTCACTCTGCCAGCTTACCCAGCAGTTTTTGACATGTCAAGCCTCCAAAATTGTGTGAGTCAATTTTGTAAAATTAATGTCTCTATATATCATAGATCACACATACACACACACACACACACATACAAACACACACACATGTACACACACACACCCCTTGTTGGGTTTTTTTATTTCTTAAGAAGTTTATCTAATGCACAGGTGCTTATAGAATTCCTGTATTATCCTCTAAATGTCTGTGGGATCAGTAGTGATGACCTCATTATTATTTCTAATACTGATAATCTTTTATCTTCTCTCTTTTTGTCTTGGTTTGCTTGGCTAAAGTTTTATCAATTATATTGATCTTTTCAAAAAAACAGCCCTTGTTTTTATTGCTTTTCTCTGTTGATTTCCTGTTTTCAATTTCATTTATTTATCTAATTATCATTTATTTTAATCTGCTTGTTTTCAGGATAAATCGCTTTTCTTTCTCTAGTTTACTAAGGCAGAAGCTTAAATTGTTTATTTTAGTTTTGTCTCCCTTTCTAATAGAGGCATTAAATCTCTACTCCTTGCTCTAGTGCTTATAACAAATTTTGGTACATTTTATTTTGGTTTTAATTTAATTCAACATACTTTAAAATTTACCTTGAGGTTTCTTCTTTGACCCACATGTTAGAAATGTGTAGTTTTACTTCCAATATTTGGTGATTTTCTTTTAATTACTAATTTATAATTTAATTCCACTGTGATTTACGAACATACCTTGTATTATTTCTATTTCTAAAAATGTGTTAGGATGTGTTTTGTAGTGTAGAATGTCGTTTATCATGGTGACCAGTTAAATAGAAGATTAAAAGCATATATAGTCTATATAGTCTACCAGTGTTTGATAAAGTATTATAAACCATAAATTAGATCTAGTTGACTAATGGTGCTATGAATTTCAACTACCCCTTAAACATATTCTGCTTGTTTTATCTATTAGCTACTACAAGATGACTGTTGAAATTTCCAATTATTTTGTATTTATCTATCTCTCTTTGCAATTCCATCAGTTTTTGCCTGACATATTTTCATTAGGTGTAACGATGCTTAGAATTGTAACCTCTTAGTGGAGAATGGATCCTTTAATTTTTATATAATATCTAATCTCTTTGTTCTGATAATTTTTTCTCATTCTCAGATCTGCTTCTCCTGAAATTAATATAGCTACTCCAGCTTTCTTTTGACTAGTGGCAGCATAATGTATGTTTCTAATCTCATATATATATATATATATATATATATAAATATATACACATACACATATGTATATACATCTGTATGTGTGTGTGTGTATATATATATATATATATATATATATATATATATATATATAAAGTGGATTCTTTGTAAACCTCATACAGTCGACTTTTTTAGTTTTGTTTTGTTTGTTTTGAGACAGAGTGTTGCTCTTGTTGCCCAGGCTGGAGTGCAATGGTGCAATTGTGACTCACTGCAACCTCCACTTCCTGGATTCAGGTGATTCTCCTGCCTCAGCCTCCAGAGTAGCTGGGATTGTAGGTGTCTGCCACCATGCCCAGCTAATTTTTTATGTTTTTAGTAGAGACAGGGTTGCACCATGTTGCCAAACTGAACTCCTGACCTCAGGTGATACACCCATCTCAGCCTACCAAAGTGCTGAGATTACAGGGGTGAGTCACAGCGCCTGACCACAGTTGACATTTTTTACCCACTCTGTCAATCTCTGCCTTTTAATGGTTATATTATACTATTAAATTGTAAGTGATTAATGATGTATTTGGATAAATAGCAACCACGTATGTAACTACTTTCTGTGCATTGCCAGACGTTTCTTTTCAAATTTAGTTGATTTTAATGGAAAATGTTAAGTGATATGTTTGTTGGCCTCATAAATGTCCCCTTTTGAAAATTGTTCATATCTTTCACCCACTTTTGAATGGGTTTGTTTGTTTGTTTCTTGTAAATCTGCTTTAGTTATTTGTAGATTCTGGATATTAGCCCTTTGTCAGATGGGTAGATTGTTTGTGTCCTCTCTTATTTCCTTGAGCAGTGGTTTGTAGTTTTCCCTTAAGAGGTCCTCCACATCCTTTGTTAGTTGTATTCCTCTGTACTTTTTTCTCTTTGTAGCAAATGTGAATGGGAGTTTGCTCATGGTTTGGCTCTCTGTTTGTCTGTTATTGGTGTATAGGAATGCTTGTGATTTTTGCACATTGATTTTGTATCCTGAGACTTTGCTGAAGTTGCTTATCAGCTTAAGGAGATTTTGGGCTGAGACGATGGGGTCTTCTAAATATACGATCATGTTGTCTACAAATAGAGACGATTTGACTTCCTCTTTTCCTAATTGAATACCTTTTACTTCTTGTTCTTGCCTGATTGCTCTGGCTAGAACATTCAATGCTATATTGAATAGGAGTGTTGAGAGAGGATACCCTTGTTTAGTGCCAGATTTCAAAGGAAATACTTCCAGTTTTTGCCCATTCAGTATGATATTGGCTGTGGGTTTGTCATAAATAGTTTTTATTATTTTGAGATATGTTTCATAGATACCTAGTTTATTGAGAGTTCTCAGCATAAAGGGCTGTTGAATTTTGTTGAAAGCCTTCTCTGCATCTATTGAAATGATCATGTGGTTTTGTCATTGGTTCTGTTTATGTGATGGATTACATTTATAGATTTGCATATGTTGAACCAGCCTGGCATCCCTGGGATGAAGCCAACTTGATTCTGATGGATAAGCTTTTTGATGTGCTGTTGCATTTGGTTTGCCGGTGTTTCGTTGAATATTTTTGCATTGATGTTCATCATGGATATTGGCCTGGAGTTTTCTTTTTCGGTTGTGTCTCTGTTGAGTTTTGGTTTCAGGATGATGTTGGTCTCATAAAATGAGTTAGGGAGTATTCCCTCTTTCTGTGAATAGTTTCAAAACGAATGGTACCAGGCCCTCTTTGTATGTCTGGTAGAATTTGGCTCTAAACCTGTCTGCACCTGGACTTTTTTTAGTTGGTAGGCTATTAATTGCTGCCTCAACTTCAGCCCTTGTTATTGGTCTATTCAGGGTTTCAACTTCTTTCTGGTTTAGTCTTGGGAGGGTGTAAGTGTCCAAGAATTTATCCATTTCTTCCAGGTTTACTGGTTTATGTGCATAGAGTTGTTTGTAGTAATCTGTGATAGTAGTCTGTATTTTTGTGGAATCAGTTGTGATCTCCCCTTTATCATTTTTTATTTTATCTATTCAGTTCTTCTCTCTTTTCTTTTTTCTTAGTCTGGCTAGCAGTCAGTCTATTTTGTTGATATTTTTTTAAAAACTGGCTCCTGAATTTATTGATTTTGAAGGGATTTTTGTGTCTCTATCTCCTTCAGTTCTACTTTGATCATAATTATTTCTTGTCTTCTGCTAACTTTTGACTTGTTTGTATCTTGCTCCACTAGCTCATTCAATTTTGAGGATAGGATGTCAATTTTAGATCTTTCTTCACTTCTCATGTGGGTATTTATTGCTATAAATTTCCCTCTAGATACCGCTTTAAATGTGTCCCAGAGATTCTGGTATGTTGTGTCTTCATTCTCATTGGTTTCAAAGAACATCTTTATTTCTGCCTTCATTTCATTGTTTATCCAGTCATCATTCAGGAGCAAGTTGTTTAGTTTTCATGTAGTTAAGCGGATTTGGGTGAGTTTCTTAATCCTGAGTTCTAATTTGATTTCACTGTGGTCTGAGAGACTGTTTGTTTTTATTTCCACTTTTTTGCATTTGCTAAGGAGTGATTTACTTCCAATATGTGGTCAATTTTAGAGTAAATGTAAAATGGTGCTGAGAAGAATGTATACTCTGTGAATTTGGGGTGGAGAGTTCTGAAGATGTTTATTAGATTCGCTTGGTTCAGATCTGTGTTCAAGTCCTCAATATCCTTGTTGATTTTCTGCATCGTTGATCTGTCTAATATTGACAGTGGAGTGTTAAACTCTCCCACTATTATTGTGTGGGAGTCTGTCTCTTTGTAGGTCATTAAGAACTTGCTTTATGTATCTGGGTGCTTCTGTATTGGGTGCGTATATATTTAGGATCATTAGCTCTTCTTGTTGCACTGATCCTTTTACTATTATGTAATGCCCTTCTT
Source organism: Saimiri boliviensis (assembly GCF_048565385.1). Taxonomy (NCBI): domain Eukaryota; kingdom Metazoa; phylum Chordata; class Mammalia; order Primates; family Cebidae; genus Saimiri; species Saimiri boliviensis. Next base: position 75,279,601 of record NC_133470.1, on the reverse strand, counting down.
TGTCTCTTTTGATCTTTTTTGGTTTAAAGTCCATTCTATTAAAGACTAGGATTGCAACTCCTGATTTTTTTTTTTTTTTCCTGTCCATTTGCTTGGTAAATCTTCTTCCATCCCTTTATTTTAAGTCTATGTGTTTGGGTCTTCTGAATACAGCACACTGATGGATCTTGACTTTTTATCCAGTTTGCCAGTCTGTGTCTTTTGACTGGAGCATTTAAGCTGTTTACATTTAACATTAATATTGTTTTGTGTAAAGTTGATTCTGCCATTTTGTTACTAACTGGTTGTTTTGCCTGTTAGTTGATGCAGTTTCTTCATTGCGTCATTGGTCTTTACCATTTGGTATGTTTTTGCAGTGGCTGGTACTGGTTGTTCCTTTCCATGTTTAGTGTTTTCCTTCTGAAGCTCTTGTAAGGCAGATCTGGTGGTGATGAAATCTCTCAGCAATTGCTTGTCCAAAAAGGATTTTATTTCTCCTTCACTTATGAAGTTTAGTTTGACTGGATATGGAATTCTGGGTTGAAAGTTCTTTTCCTTAAGGATATTGAATATTGGCCCCTACTCTCCTGGCTTGTAGAGCTTCTGCTGAGAGATCCACTGTGAGTCTGATGGGCTCCCCTTTGTGGGTAACCCGACCTTTCTCTCTGGCTGCCTCTAGCATTTCTTTCTTCATTTCAACCCTGGTGAACCTGATGATTATGTGTCTTGGGGTTGCTCTTCTTGAGGAATATCTTTGTGGTGTTCCCTTTATTTCCTGGATTTGAATATTGGCCTGCCTTGCTAGGTTGGGAAAGTTCTCCTGGATAATATCCTGAAGAGTGTTTTCCAGCTTGGATTCATTATCCCTGTTACATTCAGGTACACTGATCAAGCTTAGATTAGATCTTTTCACATAATCCCACATTTTTTGGAAGCTTTCTTCATTTCTTTTCACTCTTTTTTCTCTAATCTTGCCTTCTTCTTTTGTTTCATTGAGTTGAATTTCAATTTCTGATATCCCTTCTTCCGCTTGATCGATTTGGCTGTTGAAACTTCTGTATGCTTTGTGATGTTCTCCTGTTCTGTTTTTTAGCTCCATCAAGTTGCTTATGTTCTCCTCGAAGCTTGTTATTCGAGTTAGCATTTTGTCTAACGTTTTTTCAAGGTTTTTAGTTTCTTTGCATTGGGTTAGACTATGTTCCTTTAGCTCAAAGAAGTTTATTATTATTTACCTTCTGAAGCCTGCTTCTGTCAATTCATCAAACTCATTCTCCATCTAGCTTTGTTCCCTTACTGGTGAGAAGTTGTGATCCCTTGGAGGAGGAGAGGCACTCTGGTCTTTGATGAGTTCATCCTTTTTGTGCTGGTTTCTTTCCATCTTCATGGATTTACCTACCTTGGATCTTTGAAGTTGATGATTATTGATGGGGTCTCTGAGTGTACATCCTCTGTTGAGGTTGATGCTATTTCTTTTTGCTTTTCAGTTTTCCTTCTAACAGTCAGGTCCCTCTGCTACAGGAGTGCTGGACATCCACTCTAGACCTTGCTTGCCTGGGAATCACCTGTGGGGGTTGCAGATCAGCAGGTATTGCTGCCTGATTTTTTCTCTGGTAACTTCATCCCAGAAGGGTACCTGCCAGGTGAGCACCAGAGCTCTCCTTTATGAGGCGTCTTTTTGGTTATACAGGGGTCAGGGAGCCGCTTGAGGAGAGTGTCTGTTCCTTGTCTGCCTGCAGAGGTGGCGCTGGGCTGTCATGGACTCAGTCCAGTTGCTGTTTAAGCTTCCTCTGGCTTTTGTTTACACAGGTGGGGTTAGATATGCCTCAGCAATGATGGATGCCCTTCCCCCCACCGACATTGATCATCCTGGGTTGAGCTGGAACTGATGCGCTGGCTGCAAAACTCTCAAGCAAGAGGGCTTCAGTTTGCTGATCTTCTGTGGGGTGGGACCTGCCCAGCTGTATCACCTGTCTCCCTGCTTTCAGCTCCCCTGCTTTCTGGGGAGCAGGTAGCTTCATCCAGCAGGCACTCGTGGTGCTAGTCAAAATGTTCACCAGCTCTGTGCCGACAACCCACGGCATCTGCCGGAGCTGCTGCTCAGATCTGTGTTGGTAACTTGCACACTCTTCAGCCCATTGGAGATCTTCTGGTCTGTGGGTTGCAGAGGGCATGAGAGAATCACAGCATGTGAACCAGAGTGAGGGGGATGAGGGGGCTCAAATTTCTTATTCAACATTTTACCAGAAGTCCTCATGATTGTAATAAAGAATGAAACATAGCAAAATATATATGGATTAGAAAGAAATAAAGCTGTATTTATTTTCAGACTATCTGAGATAGAAAATCTCAAAAATTCAATACAATTACTCTTGTAATTAATAAGTAAGTGTAGCAGTGTCACAGGTTATAAGGTTAATATCCAAAAATCAATTAATTTCCTATATAACAGCAATAAAAATTTGAATTTAAAATGAGAAGAAAATAGTATCATTTGCAATAGAATCTAGAAAACGTGATACTTATGTATAAACCTAACATAATATGTATTGAATATATATGTGTAAAACTATAAACCCTTATGAAAATTATCAAATGTTATATAAATGGAGAAATATGCTGTGTTTACAAGTTGAAAGATTCAATATTGTCAAGATACCAGTTCTTCCCAACTAACTCTATAGATTCTGTGTAATCCCAATCAAAATCCAAGGAGGATATTTTATAGATTGTAACATAACGATTTCAAATTTGTATGAAAGTACAAAAGACCTAGAAGCAAGGCAAATAAATTGTATGCTTTTCTCTGGATAATATGTCTTTTGTCATAAGGTCCTCAGCTATGAACCTAGTAATCAATAAAAAGAAATATTCCCCTTCTCTAACAGACCTTATGATGTTCACAAAAATTAATTTGAAGTGTGTCATAGACCTGAATGTAAAACAAAAAAACTTTAAACATTCTAGAAGGTAACAAGAGAAAATTTAGGTGACCTTAGGTTTGCCAATAGTCTCTAGTAAGTCTCTAGAGATGTATTCATGAAACAAAAAATGATAGTTGGATTTTATTCCAATTAAAAACTGCTCTGTGAAAGACAAGCCACAAACTGGAAAATAATACATATTTTAAATAGACTACATTGTTTGTAAGTTACAATTAATGAACTGTGTGACCTTTTGTCAAAATATGAGGCTGCTTCTGTGTTTGTGTATAAATATATTTATTTATTTTTTTACTGAAATGCACTTGGCGTATATATGATTGGGAGTAATTTGGAAGGACTGTGGTAATGTGAAAAATATTTAGTAGCAATTCATTTTGTTGCCAAGGAAAATATAGACAAAAAATTTTTCTTAATTTCTATGTACCTTTTAAACAACCTATTAGTCCTATTCATTGGAAAACCAGGTGGGTAGACTTTGTTTTATCTTGTTTCTCTGGGAGATTCCTTTAAGAGAAATAATTATTCCTTTTATTCATATTCAGATCCATTAAAACTTAAATTACTGCCTATTTTACAAGTAAATGAATGCTGGACTTAATGGAAGGCTTAATAAAAAGACTATGTAATGAACAGGAATGTTTATTAAAGGTTGATAAAATAATCCACAGAAACAAAAAATGAATATAATGATATATACAAAAGGAAGATACATGAGTAGAACAAGGTAAAATTCATTTTAACATTTGCAATATTTTATTTGTGTTTTTATATTATGGGTATTCTTAACAAAAATGTTTCAAAGGTAAGAAAATCATAGATGTTCTGAAATAATTTTTAAATCTTGAGAAAATATTTCTATACTAAATACTTCTTATTGTTATTGGGTCTGTAACCACTTATCCTCCTTTAACAGGCTTCCAATTCTTTGTTTTTTCTTTTTTTTTTTTTTTTTTTTTTTTTTGTCAGAGTCTCACTCTGTTACCCAGGCTGTAGTGCAGTGGCACCATCTTGGCTCACTGCAACCTCCACCTCCCAGGTTCAAGTGATTCTCCTGCCTCAGCCTTCTGAGTAATTGGGATTACAGGTACATGACCCCACACGTGGCTAATTTTGGTATCTTTAGTAGAGACAGGATTTCACTATGCTGGCCAGGCTGGTCTTGAACTCCTGACCTTGTGATCAGCCCACTTTGGCCTCCCAAAGCACTGGGATTACAGGTATGAGCCACCACACCCATCCATGCTTCCAATTCTCTATAGAAAAAAGTTATAAATGATGAAAATTATTTTACATACAATAAAATGCTGTACATATATGTAATTTAAATGGCCCCCTGGCAAGATTTTTTTTCCTAGATCTTACCTGAAACCTTTGCCACTTACCAAAGGCTATTGATAAACTCTGAACTGTCCAGCTTAGTTTGATGACACTGCTATAGCCATGACTAGCTAATATATTTTCAGTCTGGGCATCTAACATACAAATCGTGAAAGCTAAATGTACAAATACCAGAGGCATTTTGATGCCATAAGCTTCAAAATTACCTCACATGTATGCAGCCATCTTTCAGACTTCTTACCTTACTGACAAATACTTTATCACCAAGCAATCAATAGTACTTAGAATGATTGTTCCCCTAAAATGAGAAAGGGACAGTTTCTGGTTTTAGGGTTTTTTTGGAAATGTATCTAATTATAAAATTATGAAAGCATTGGAAATAAAATACAACACAATACCAACATAATGCCTCACTATTCCTGAATGTGTTAGTATGAAATCTCTACAAGCAGAGGCATTTTCCTACATAAACACAATATAACTATAGAAATCAGGAAGTTAAAACTGATCCTTTACTATCATCTATCTTCAGATTTCATTCAAGTTTCATCAGTTGTCTCCATAATACCTTTAATAATAGAGAGATCCAATTTAGATTCAAGTGCTACATTTAGTTGGTGTAAGAGAGAAAACAATTTCTTTCATTTCCATTTTGGACTTCTTATCTGAGACACAAGAAAATTAATAAAAGTCCAATTAATAAAAGAAACACAAGTAAAGTTCATTAATGTGTGCTATACCCATAATATGAGAGAGGCCACAGTTGAAAAGTATTTCTCTCTCAAAGCGGTGGCTTAAGGGCCTTAATTAAATAGTATTTTAACAAAGAGCGATAAATCCTACATAGTGAGAAGACAAAGGATAGAGCAGTTCCAGTCTTTTAAACGGTGGGAAAATGTGTAAATATAGTAAAGTCAGGTTCCATATTTCTCTGGTGCTTCTAGTGCCTTCTCTGGGCAGATAAGCAAGTGCTGTCTTCAGCAAGGGAAGATTTATGTCCTACCAGCAGGCATGTTAATACTGAAGCAGAATGTTCCCCTGCATTTTCAAGTGTCTTTAATAATCTCCAATATTTTGAAAAACAATATTTTTGTTTTCTTTATTGGCATGTCTCTTTAGTCTCCTTTATTTGGAAGAGTTCCTCTTTCCGTGATGTTCATTACCTTTGCACATTGGAAGATTATTGTAGAAATTTTGTAGAAAGTCTCTGTAGAGGGTTGAATAGTGTCCCCCCAAATTCATGTTCAGTGGGAACCCCAAAATGTGACCTTATTTGAAAATAAGATTTTTGAAGGTGTAATGACTTCAGGATTGAGATGAGGTCATACTGTATTAGGATGGGTTCTAATTCCATGTAAGGAGAGAAAAAGTCACACCAAGACACAGAAGTAGGCTATGCAAAGATGGTAACAGTGATTGGAGTGAAGGGCCTATAAGCCAAGGAACACCAAAGATTGCTTGGGGCCACTGGAATTTGAAGGAAGCAAGAATAAGTTCTCTAGAGCCTTCCAAGAAAGCATGCCTCTGCTGACACCTTGATTTCAGGCTTCCTAGCCTTCAGAATTGTGAGAGAATAAAGTTCTTCTGAGTTAAGCTACCGAGGTTTGAAAATTTGTGATGGCAACCCTAGAAGACTAATGCAGTCCCTTAATTTGGGTTTGTGTGATTCAAGTTACACATTTTTGGCTGAAAAATTACTAAAGTCATATTGTTCTCACTCTTCTTAGTTCATCTTCAGTGCACAGATTTTTTATTTATTCCATTCCTGATGATGTTCCGTTTACTTACTTGATTAGGGTGATCTGCCAGTTTTCTCTACTGCAAAGTTATTTTTTCTTTTTGCTTTTGTAACGAACAGATGTTTTGTGGGGAGAAGCATTAATACCATTGAAATACCTTATCTGTTTTGAAAACTTTCTCCACTAGTTTTAAAATTGGAGCTGAAATAATTGTTAATATCAAGGCAATAAAAAGTGATTTTTACTTCCAATATTATGCCTACATTTCCATTAGTTGATCTTCTACTGTTAAAAATGAGATTTTTAAAGGCCGGGCATGGTGGCTCAAGCCTGTAATCCCAGCACTTTGGGAGGCCAAGGCGGGTGGATCATGAGGTCAAGAGATCGAGACCATCCTGGTCAATATGGTGAAACCCCGTCTCTACTAAAAATACAAAAAAGTAGCTGGGCATGGTGGCACATGCCTGTAATCCGAGCTACTCAGGAGGCTGAGGCAAGAGAATTGCCTGAACCCAGGAGGCGGAGGTTGCGGTGAGCCGAGATCACGCCATTGCACTCCAGCCTGGGTAACCAGCGAAACTCCATCTCAAAAAAAAAAAAAAAAAAATGAGATTTTTATCATTAATAAATTAATCAGAGAGGTTCTAATTAATTTGTTAATTTAGTTATTTATACTGCTATGGGCTCACGAATTTTTATTCAATGGGTTAAATTTATTATAATCATTATTTATTTTGATTCTCAAATTATATGTAATTTGGCAGTGAAGCTCCTTCAAACAGGTTCCTATATTCTCTTGACATGCTCCCATCATTATTTGAGTACTTCTTTGCTTTCTAGCATAACAAAATGTTCCAGGCTCATCTTGTTCCACCCCCAACTCAGTTTTGAAATTAACCATTGTTCCTAATAAACACTTCTTTCTGTCAGTGGACAATAGCATTTAGAAAGCAAAATCTGGGCGAAGGTATGCTCATTGCTACTAAGCAGCACCATTCCCAGACAACGGTAGGAAATATATGTATGTGCAAATACACATGTACCTAAACTTATATCTACCTCTACTTCTCTTTAAATATTGAAGAACATTAGAGTTTATGCCAGTAACTTTATTCTCAGTACAAAATCACAGTCTTCATTCTAATGTTCTGCCTTTTCATATCTGTAACTGCCTTTTCTGACAATGAAAACTAGGGCCACTGTTATCTTAAATATATTTACTTGTCTGCTTAATCTGCTTTCTGTATAAGCAATCTCCAATCACTACTTCCAACATTCTATCCCTTGTCCACTCACCACACATTCCAGCCTCTTTGCCCTGTATGGGGTACCTGTACCCAGTACCATTTTGTCCTCATCACCATGCATGGATCCCAACACTCTATGTCAGATCTCTGCATGGCTCCTCTCTCACTCCCAAAATTGCCCAGTTGACAGCCTTGTTTGGCCCCACTTAATGGCTTTTAGATTGCTTTCTTCAGGAAGAAAGGTTTAGATGGCCTTTGGCTTTTAAAATCCTCTTCCACTCCTCCTCCTTAAGTACTATCTCCTAGCTCTAGAGCCTATGTAGACTGTGCTGAATTGATTTCCAGGTTGGAAGTATAGCTTTTCTACTCAGTACTCAATCTTGCTCTGTAATAACCATCATTTTCTTTTACCATCGCACCTATATGAATATAGCAATTATTATATTTAGCAAATTCACTGTTAACCTGGTTTTTAAAACTGTATATATACTCACAAAGGAGTTTCAGTACAACCTGCTGAATTAGAGCAAATGATAATTTAGTAACCCAGTCAAAATTACTGAACCAGTATGACCAAAGTCACTCACTACAGGTTTCCACAGAAAGTTCTTTGCAACTGTAACCAAGTAACCAACTTAAAAACAGCACTATTGAACAGACTGCTATACTTCTTTCATATGTCTGACTTTTTGAGAGGTGATGAGTTACTAATTCTGTGTACAAAATGTTTTGGGCTACTAACGATATAAGAAATAAAGCTCAGTACCCATAAAGGGATGGGTACTCTGATTTCCTAAAAAAGACTAGGAAATCAAAGGTCTACATTCAAGAAAGCGTTGACAGTGCAACACATTGTTTCCTAATACAAAGGGAACATGATGAGGTTTGGGAGGTGTGGGGGCTCTCGGTTTTCCAGATGTAAGAATTAAGTAATAGTCCATGTGATAATAGAGAGTAACAATATGCCTACTCTCTTCGGATCATTTGTATATGTTATCTTTCTTTGCTTTCTGTCTTCAAGTTTGGCTCTCTCATTATAATACTGAAATAATTAAATTCAATACCCCATTTCCTTTCCTCAATCAATTACAATAACAATAGCAGCAGCCCCAAATGCATATCAGTATAATTAGAATATTCAATAGATTGAGAAGAAGAGTTATAAAAATTGGCCATTTCATGTTTCCTATATCCAGATTTTTATAAGTCAGAAAGCTGGCTGTTATATACAAAACACATGGATTTTTGGACCCCGAAATGTAAGTCTGAATCCAGCATCTTCCACTTAGTCTCTGTGGACTTGGGGAAAATTATCTCATATTTCCAGGTCCTGGTTTCCTCATTTCAAAAACATAACAGACAAGCACACCTTCCTAGATAGTATTACTGATCAATTCAGTGACATATTGCATGCAACATGCCAGGTATCGTAGCCTAGTTCCTTCTGCTTAGAACAGAGAGAGTAATCCAGGAACAGTTTGGCTGTATTCTCACAAGGAGTGATTAACATTGCAAATTTTAATCTGCAGGGGCTGCAGAAAATGAATTCACATCCAGTTTACTATCAGTATACAAATGATTCCAAAGGAGTGTGTGGAAAATGAAGAACATGGTGGCAATAAAGGGCTAAAGGATAGGCCAAGAGGATTCTAGGCTTCTTTGATTTGTTTTGGTTCTTCATTTTTCAGTGTAAAAAAATACTATATTTCCAAAAAGAACTGTCACAGATGGTACAAGAAGAAGATCCCTGGTATAGAAAAGATAAATCATTGCTCTGGGAGAGAGTTAGTAATTTAGGGAACTGGGAAGCACAAACTGAGATAGAAGCTCAGGTGGTTAAATGAAATTTACCCAGTAGAAGTTAGACAGAAGGCTGTCTGCAGCACATGCACAGATTATGACTTCAGATGCCCTGAGACTGAGGCCATGACCTCATTCAAAATTCCTGTGTATTCATGAAAAAAAAAAAAAAACAAAAAAAACATCTAATATACTTCAAAGTTTTACTTTCATTAATTGAGAAATTGTGCAGAGATGAACCTACAGAGGTAAATATTTTTATACCTGTGTCAGTATATGGCTACGGTATAACTGAAGTGATTTGGTTTTTATTCAAATTTCAAAACTGAATTATCACTGCTACTTGTAAGTATCCCATAAAATCTTAATAGGTTCTAATGGAAGGATATAGTTCTATGAAACTCGCTGTAAAAGCACTCTGCTTTGGCTGGGCATGGTGGCTTACACCTGTAATCCCAGCATTTTGGGAGGCCAAGGCAGGTGGATCATCTGAGTTTCAGACGAGCCTGGTCACCATGGTGAAACCCCGTCTCTATCAATAATACAAAAATGAGATGGGCTTGGTGGCAGGCACCTGTAATCCCAGCTACCCAGGAAGCTGTGGCAGGGGAATTGCTTGAACCTGGGAGTCAGAGGTTGCAGTGAGCCAAGATTGTGCCACTGTGCTCCAGCCTGGGCAAGAGAACCAGACTCCACTCCCCCCGCCTCAAAAAAAAAAAAAAGAAAGAGAGAGAGGGAAGGAGGGAGGGAGGGAGGGAAGGAAAAGAAAAAAGAAAAGAAAAGAAAGAAAACATAAGAAAAGAAAGAAAGAAAAGAAAAGAAAAAAAAAGAAAAGAAAAGAAAAGAAAAAGCCACTCTGCTTTAATGTGCTCACAAATTAGTGCAGTTTCTAGAGGTGTCGCCTAAAACGATGGTCCCAATTCATTCCCCAAGAGAAGGTTCGTGGATCTCATGCAGGAAGGAATTCAGACTGAGTCGCAAAGCACAGCAAACGAAGCAATTTGATTAGAAACTATTCTGCTACAAAGTGGGGAGTCCGCAGAAAGTAGGAGAAGGAACACCCGATCCTTTGTTAGTATCTCTACTTAAAAGAAACTACAGGGATCTATAATTAAAATTGGAATGTGTCTACATGCTCACTAAAGGTAGGGGCTATGAGTGTTATCAGTGATCATACTGATGACTATCTTTTAACATATGCTTGCTCATTAATTTAAGTACAGAGGTCTACATTCTTAGGACATCTGGACATTTGGCAGACTTGGTGGGAGACGCTCTGTATGTCCATAATTATTCTGTAATTATAAGTGGTTGGCAGCTTGGAATGTGGTTATTTATTAAACCAGAGGCTTGGTACTTAGGAGTTCCTCTGACAGAGCTGTCTTGTTTGCAGCTTAATTTACACTCAGGGAATGAAGTACAAGAGAATTGTTGGTAAATATGAACTGCAATCAATTTCTGTCTAAGCTCAAATTTCTATTTAAGCTATGCTAATAAGATTTCAAGTGAACTTGTTTATGCAGTAATATCTATCAAGTTATATATCATTTATCTTAATATTGCAGCAGATTGTTAATATTTAATATTGTAATTTTAATATATAAAAGAGGTAGATATTTTTGTGAGGGACATATAAAAATTTGTGTATATTTTCTCAAAATATATGTAAAATAAGTGACTATCTTTGAATACCTAACTATATATGTGAACACATGTTCATATTAGCCTAAATGGCAAAGTGGAATTTTTAAACTATATTTATATTTGAAGTGAAGCCACAAACATTGATTGCGCTTACTCTAAAAAGATCTCATTTTGGTAGTAGCTCTATAAGCTTGACATAACTGAAAGAGAAACTCACAAGCCTTTAAAAAAAGACAGCATCGTAACTGCAACTACCCTGGACATTTTGTTATTCACAGACAATTGTCTCATTTCTATTCTCTTCAAAAGATGGTTTATAATCACCTGTAAGACTTTGACAGGTGCTCTGAAATGCAGGTTTCTGATAACTTTACAGATCATGACATTGGAATAAAGAAAAACACATGGGACTCACGAATAGCTGAAATGTTCAGAAATATCAAGCAGAACAAGTGTTAACAGAATGGACCAGACGTCGTGGCTCATGTCTGTAATCCCAGCATTTTGGGAGGCTGAGACGGGCAGATGCCTTGAGGCCAGAATTTCAAGACCAGTCTGGTCAACATGGAGAAACCTCATCTCTACTAAAAATACAAACATTAATTGAGCATGTTGGTGTACACCTGTAATCCACCTACTAGGAAGGCTGAGGAAGGAGAATCACTTGAACTCAAGAGGCAGAGGTTGCAGTGAGCTATCATGCCACTGTGTCTTAAGTTTCAAAACTTATCATACATTTGTCATTAAATTCTCAACTCAGTTGTTTTTAAGTTTTTTGCTCACATTTTAAACTAACCCTACTTATTTTCATGGATCGGCATCAACATGGATCACTAATTTTCATGAGTGTGTCAGATATCGGAAGAAACAGAAGGGATGGGTAATGTAAATATCTGCATCAATATTCTTGTTCTGGGCAATTATCCTACAAATCCTGCCAGGTGATAGGAGTAAATAGGTTGTCCATAACCTGGAGGTTTCTTTATATGGGAAAATAAGACCAAGGGAGCTCAACAAAGCCAAGCCCCATGCACCCAAATCTTAGCAGGTATAACTATAGCCACCAGTTATCTGGGTGCACCATCAGTCTTGGGACTTTTGAGCTGTCCTTACCCACCTCTTTTTGTTTCATTTTGATAGATGTCTTCTAATTACCCGGTTTGTCTCTTGTCACCTTCAACAAACTCTAAACTGTCATGCAACCAGTACCTCAGATGATGGTCCTTTTTACTGGGGACCCTTAAACAGGCCTCCGAGGGATATCTAACTGTGGTCTTCCCAAAACAGCGCCCCCTGTCAGCAGGAAGCAGTTAAGATCAGTCTTCATCCCTATTCTAACACAATTGGAGGTACCTCTTTACAAGCTGGAACGACAGAGGCAGGAAGCTGACAAATGCCTAGCGTTGGTCGATTGTCAGCATGCATCAGATAGGGAAGGGCCCCCAAAGAATCTTTGACATGCCCAGATCATTGTGCACAGGGGCTTGCCTAAACATGCCCACTGTCAAAAATTCCGTCCCTTAACACATGCACAGTAAGGTAAATAATTCAATGCAGAATGGCTCACACTAAAGGTCAGTATGTGCCCTGAGAGAATAGGGTTAAACCACCAGGAATTTGCACCTTACGTGGGGGAGGAGGCTTCCCTTGGCAACTCATGTGTGGTGGCATGGTATTCAAATTTGTGAGGTGGAAGCCTGCGTGCAGAACAGCTCTCTTTACTGAGTACTTTCCTTCCACTTAATAAATTCTACCCTCCTCACCGTTCATTGTGTCTGTGTGCCTATTTCTTCCTGATCATGAGACAAGATCCCGATTTAGCTGAGCTAAGGAGCAGAAACTCCTGCGTCAGTATATTCTGTACAGTAATTCTCAGTTGTCAGCATGCATCAGAACCACCTGTGTCCCATCCTCAGAGACTGAGTAAGGGGGCCCAAGAACTTGCATTCCTAACATTTTCCTAGGTGATGCTGATGCTGCCTGGTCTATGAACAACATTTTGACAACCACTCATCTACGACACTGACTTCCAAATTTAAACACTGAACCTGTTTACATTGGAATAATTCAACAACTGAGAAAAAATAAATTCCTAGTCCCCAGACCTGGTAGAAACTGATTCAACATATCTTCAGTGGATTGCAGAATGTTCTACTTACTAAAACGTTGTTTTATTGATTCTGATAATCAGTTAAGTTTGTTTTCCTTTTTATTCTTTTCTGTTACCTGGTCTTTAGACTTCCTATATAGAGATACATAAAATCAACGTGTCTTCTCATATCATTTTGCAATTATATAGGGAGAAATAAAGTGCGTTGAAAACCAAGTGGAATATAAACTTGATTATTTTAAAACCTGTAGGGAAACTTTATTATAAAATTGGCTTTTAGAATCATATGAAAGCAAAAGATGTTGCAGGTGAGTTTCCACACAGATTGAAACCAAATGAAGAGCTTTATATCATTGACCAAATTAATTAAAAAACAATTGGTAGTTTATTTACTTTTCAACTAAAAGAAAGACAAAGACAGGTACTGTGATGGTAGATTTAAAGATGTCACATAGAGAATGCCAGAGACACTTTGGAGTGATTGCAATATTCTGATGATAATAGAAGACCAGAATAATGAAACCCTATTATAAATTGCTTCCGTATACTATGGATTTAGTGGATCAAGGTATATCTTATGCATACAGGTGTATAATTCATCTTTCTCACACTTATATGGAGAATCTTCTACAAAGTGAAGCAATCATAAGCCTTTGTGATAGATGAAGCTTCTTTAAATCACTTTTAGACCTTGTTGAGTTTTCTATTTAAACTTATTTTAAAGCAAGATTCTTTTAAAATGAAAGACTTTTAATGACTTCTAAGAAGGCAATTTTCAAAGAGTATCTAGTTTTTAAGGTAATTTTTACTACTAATAAATGTGCTATTATATTTAAATTTTGAGAACCATTTAGAAAAAAAGTTAATGATATGAGGAGAAAAAAACATGTTTATCCTTTTAAAAATGTGGGAAATGGCTCCTCTCAGATTAGGAGCACAGTCATAAATGACTTGTGCTTGATTTTTTTTAAAATAATATTTTTTGTTGCTTTGTTTTCTCTCTCACTCTCTCACTTTCTGACCCACTACAATACACATGCACACACACACACACACACACACATAATTTAGTTATAACGCTAGAAAGATAAACTAAGACCATCCACTGAATTGCCTCACATAGTTCAAACTGATCTAATAATCAAACAAGTCTAATAATCAATTCTAGCTGTAAAATCATTATTAAAATGAATTGGGTTTGATAAAAGTAATGGATTCAAGCTCTAACTGGGTAATACTCCTTAAAAGAGTGATCTATTTAAAAAATTTACCTTTTGGTTTAATTTTTAAGCCTAGTTATCTTAGTAAGTCTTATATTTGCATTAAACATAGCTACACTCTTTAAACATAATCTCATGAAATAAATCACAGCCATTATATAAGTAGAACAATACAATTATATTCAATTATTTACTTGTAAGTGCTTAACAATTAGTTTCTGGAAAAAAATATGTATATATATACTCCATAAAGTACTTTATATATATATAAGGTTATATATACTTTATACTATATATATTAAGTATATATACTTATATATAATATAAAATATATATACATATATAAACTATATATAATATATAATACATATATACATATATAAACTATATATAATATATTATATATACATATATAAACTATATATAATATATAATATATATACACTATATATAAGTATATATACATATACACATATAATTTTACTAACATAAAAGAGATGTAGCACACAATGCTAATAAAGGAAAAAACTTCGTTTTGTAAATTCATATTGCCCATTGATTATTACAGAATGCTTTTAAATTTTTGCTGAACTCTTGTTGCCATATCCTACTTTGGTATAATTGACAGATCAATGTACTTTTGCCTTGAATGTTGGTTGACACTTTCGTTTAGGTTAATGAATGAGAAAAAAGTGAAACAATAAAGGTGTATGTCAAAACTTCACTCATTCATCAATGACACAATTTTATCACAGAACTGTATAATGGTTTATTTAAAGGGGAAATGCTTTCCCTTTGTCCTCTGAAGGTTTACTGAACATGAGCTGATAATAGGTAGATTTGCAGAAGAAAATGGTATGCAAATTTATTCAATATGCATAAGCATAGGAAAATTTCAGAAACGTGATTACCAATAACCCAGTGACGCTCAAATGCTTATACACAATGCTACATAGGGAAAGGGGAGATGAGGAAAATGTGGCAATTTCGTGAGATAGGAAATAATTTTTAGGGAGAATGAATATGCCCAATGCTCATACGATGGTTCATAAATAATTCTCTTTGGAAATTGACTGGGCAATAGAACAGACAATAGTTGGAGACAACATTTTTCTGGGGTCTAGGTGCGGTGTTTAATTTTCAGTCTCTTACTCTGTGATATGAGCTTTAATGTTCTCTGATTAATGACATTTTAGTGAGGGGATTGAAGACCACTGTGTTTCTCTATGGTGGGTCCAGTATTTAGGTAGATAAAGGAACTTCAGAGAACAGCCTCATCCTGTGCTTTGGAAGAAGACAGAGTGTTGAGAGACAGGATGGGAGAAAATGGTCAGAAACACCTTGAGTATGAAGGCATAGTGGTGGGTGCCTGTAATCCCAGCTACTCAGGAGGCTGAGGCAGGAGAATTACTTGAAACTGGGAGGCGGAGTTTGGAGTGAGCTGAGATCATACCACTGCACTCCAGTCTGGGGTGACCAAAGGAAAAAAAAAAAAAAAAACTGCTGTAGTAGCTGAGTGACAAAGTATCCAATTAAGCCAGTCTCTCATTCCTAGGAATAGGTAAGTCCACTTAAATCAGTGTGTCTCATTTTAGAGGATAGCATTGCAGATGGTCTCTGAAAACTAGGCTACTATAGGTCCAGGCAAACAGGATTTGATACAAGGCATTTCTATGGAAATAAATGTAAAATATAGAGTAATATTTGGAGTAGTTTATTAAGTAGTTTCTGTGTCCAGGGTTTGAGAAAATGTCTAGATTTTGCATTTGAAGTTCATTTTCAGTTGGAGCAGAAGTAGGCGGTGTCTATCTGAAAGATTTTTTTTAGTTTGCAGTTTATATGTTATTAAGTTTGTTCAAATGTAAGCTGTTGTGGTGATTTTTCTTTAAAGTCAAGTTGAGTTTCTTTGGCTTGTAGGGCCTCAAGATAAAGGCAGTTATAATTTCCGATGATTCCAAATCAGATTAGGCAAATAATTGAAAACCTTAGTTTAGATTCTCAAAGAAAGGAAATAATTCAAGATTCAGTCCAAATTGCAGGTAAATAATAAAACCTAAAACACAATGACATAGAAGGGCCGGGCACGGTGGCTCAAGCCTGTAATCCCAGCACTTTGGGAGGCCGAGGCAGGTGGATCACGAGGTCAAGAGATCGAGACCATCCTGGTCAACACGGTGAAACCCCGTCTCTACTAAAAATACAAAAAATTAGCTGGGCATGGTGGCGGGTGCCTGTAATCCCAGCTACTCAGGAGGCTGAGGCAGGAGAATTGCCTGAACCCAGGAGGCGGAGGTTGCGATGAGCCGAGATCGCGCCATTGCACTCCAGCCTGGGTAACGAGCGAAACTCCGTCTCAAAAAAAAAAAAAAAAAAAAAAAAATGACATAGAATTTAATAATGGAACATTACAGGTTTTGTCTAAAACATTGTTTTCTCTAAAGCCCCCATAATTTAGCCAAAGATAGTCACAGTCAGAATAATGTTTACTGAATGAGTTTCATTTTTCTGTTTTACTTAAATCAGATTTTTTTATTCATTTTCTGATTATTTACTTAAGTTTATCAAGATTGATGATTGATACTATACACTCTTTTTAAATTTAGCCTTGTTGGGAGGTTTTCATAAGAAACCTCAGATTATGCTTTTGAAAACCCCCTTGACGCTAATAAGCCAAAGCAAAATCTCAACATCACTGTGCCTATATTACTTGCATCAGTTGCTTGAATACCTCTTTTCTGGAGGTCACCTAAAAAATTACAATCCTGGGCATGTCAAAACTGATGTTCTTCACTTGCTAAAAGGCAAGCAACCCTGTCTAGACAAAAATACCAGACAAGGTTTTCTGAAAGCATCAGTTGTCTTCATAAATTCAACCTCAGTTTCTGAAAGCCAACTGGTTATATCTGAAAATATAAACATTCCCGTCAAAGCCTTGGTAGTACCACCAGTATCTCCAACTGTCCTGTTATAAAGAGAAGATATTTTTGAACTTATGAAAATTACTGTATTGTCATAATATAAGAGTATTTATAAATGTTTTTTTAAATTCTGAAGGAATTAGGTAGGACAAAAGTAAATACTTGAATGTTACCCACAAAAGTATGCTTTATCAATGTGCTACAAGCTACACACAGTTTAAAAAATGTTTCCTTCCATTTAGAAAACAAATAATTTTAAAAATCAGCAATGTTTTCAACAAAACATTATTAAAATACAGTTTTTTTAGTCAGTTTAATGTCATGTAATTAATTCTTATTCTGCTTAGTGTTGGGTTAGCAATTTTATTGGTCCAGTTTTTGTTTCTTTTTATTTGAAGTCTGGAAATGTAGTGAAAAGGTATACCTTCAAATATGCTAGAAACCTGTACTTATGAGAATATTAAAACTATTTTTCTACATGCCTTCTAGAAAACACAATGCTTTAAAATTTGTAACAAGTTTTAAGAAAAAAAGCATCAGAATAAAGCAATTTACTATGCACAAGACTTAAAATGGACATGCTTAAAAGTCTGATGAGAATTCATTATAACAATCATATAATTAACAAGGAAATTTGGTTATTTTATAGCACACTACAAATTTGCATTACAGTTATGACTGATAATGTATACCAAATACATTCGCCAAGATTGTCCAGAGGCACAGAACCAATGTGATATAGGTATATACAAAAAGGAGTTTATTTGAAAGAGTTGGCTAATATGATTACAAGGCAAAGACTCAAAATAGGCTGTCTACAAGCTAGGGAAAGACAGAAACTCGTAGTATGGCTCTGTCCAACTCTGAAAGCCTTAAAACAAGGGAAGCTGACAGTGCAGCCCTCTGTTTGATGCCAAAGTCCCAAGAACCCCCAGAGGGCCACTGATGAAAGTTCTAGAGTCCAAAGGCTAAGAACCTAGAGTCTAATGTTTAAGAGCAGGAGAAGAGGAAGCAAGTGTCTGGCCTGAAAACAAAGAGTAAGAGGACTCAGCAAGCTACTTATCCCTTTTCTTCCACCTGCTTTGTACTAACTATGCTGGCACCTGACTGGATGGTGGCCATTTATTTTGAGAGTGGGTCTTCTTCTCCCATTCTACTGATTCAAATGTCAATCTCCTCTAAACACACCTTCAGACAAACCAAGAAACAATACTTCACCAGACATTCAGGCATCTCCTCATCCAGTTAAGTTGACACTGAATATTAGCCATCACACAAAGATAGACCAGATTTCTAGGAATATCATACATTTCAAATAAAATATTAACAACAAATTTATACAAATATGACTCAGAGTTAACCATTATTTCTTATTTGAAAATGCTTCCCATATAATTTTAAAATATTAAATTAGCCTAATTAGTTTAATATGTCTCTCTTTTCTTTCCACAGGCCCTTCTAGATTGTCTGAAAGTTAGCTTGTGGTCAAATAGACTCAATTTAGAATTTGGAATTTGATTTTAGGAAGACTGTCAAATGTATCAAAGGCTTAAAACACATGATTAAAAGAGGATCACAGGTCACTGTAAAATAACAGTCATCCATTTAAAGAAAGTGATAATTATAAGTCTTTAAAAGCACGCAAAGGAAGCTACGTAGAAAAAGCAAAACCTTTACTCTTAATATTTAATTTTTGATAACATAAAGTATCACACACTTTTTGCAGTTTAATCAAAATATGAATAATTTACCATCTTTTATTAATACTATATACAAAATTTAGTTTTAAAATATCAAATTTTAGTTTGTACCCAGGGGTACTAAGGCTCATTTTTAAAATTTTTCAAATTTTTTAATTTTTGTTTTTATTTCAACAGGTCATTGGGGAACAGTTGGGGTTTGGTTACATGAATAAGTCGTTTAGAGGTCATTTCTGAGATTTTGATACATGCAACACCCAAGTAGTGTACACTGTACCAGTGTGTAGTCTTTTATCCCTAATCCTTTTCCATTTTTCACCCTGAATCCCAAAAGTCCATTGTATCATTCTTATGCCTTGCCATCCTCATACCTTAGCTTCAACTTGTAAGTGAGAACCCACAGTGTTTGGTTTTCCATTCCTGAGTTACTTCACTCAGAATAAAGGTCTCCAGCTCCATCCAGGTTTCCATCCAGGTTCTACAAATGCCATTATTTCATTTTATTAATGGCTGAGTAGTATTCCATGATATTTATATACCACATTTTATTTGTCCACTTGTTAGTTGATGGGCATTTAGACTGGTTCCGTATTTTTGCAGTTGTGAATTGTGCTGCTGTAAACATGCCTGTGCAAGTGCCTTCTCATACAATGACTTATGTCTCTCGTGGTAGATACTCATTAGTGGTGTTGCTGGATCAGGTGATGAGTGGGGCCATAGAAGCTTGCTCTACGTGTTCCTAAGGGAGAGTTTGGTTAATGAAGCCAAGGTTACAGCTAGATAGGAAAAATAAATTCTAGTGTTCTATAGCACTATAGTGCGAATATAGTTAACGATGTTTTATTTTATATTTCCATGTAAGTAGAAGGAAGGATTTTGAATGTTCCCAACATAAAGAAATAATAAACGTTGGAAGTAATGGGTATGCTAATTACCCTTATTTTGTCATTGTACATTGTATATAAGCATTGAGATATCACTTTCAATCCCATAAATATATACAGTTTTCACATGTCAACTAAACATTTAAAGGTAAATAAATAAATACATATAGGTGTATAGGTGACCAATATTTGTTATAGAAATTTTATTGAAGATTTAACATCAGAAATATGGGGGCAAACACATACATATATGTGTGTATTTGTGCACATGTATGTATATATGCAAATATATGTGAACATAAATGTATGTGTGCAAACGCACACATATGTATTTTTATATACACACTTTTGTATATGGAAATATGTATGTATGTATATCAAAATCATGGTAACTGTTTTGTTTAGGTGGCATAAGATACTGGGTGATAAAGTGACAGAATAAGAAACTACGTACTAATGATAATGGTGCTGGTGGTAAAAGAAAGAAAAGGCATTTTACTTGGCAAAATATTGATGTAATAAAATATTAGATGTATTCAGTGGTATTTAGTCTACATATCTATATAATTAAGTAAAAAGACAAACATTATTAAATCATTGCAAAAAACAGCATGATACATATTCACTCTAGGTTCATTAAAACGTAAATAGTTCATAGTAGCTGAACTACAAAATGAGACTGTAGTACCTAATATTCATTGGTGTTTTCTTCACTTTAGTTTTCTATTTAGATTTCTTATATATTAACTTATTCGTACTCCATAAGAACTTGAGGTAGATATTGCAAAGTCTATTTATTTTATGGATTAGGTGTGAAGGTTTAGGAGGTTAGGCAATCTGCCCAATGTCATAGTGATTAAGACTAGAAACAAACTCAGGACTGTTTACATCCTAGTTCATGTTTTTTTCTTCCTGTACTTTGCCTTTACTAATCATTGCAACTTACCATCCTCATGAATAGACCAACGAAAATCTCCACCAAAATAGGACTGCCAGATTTAGCAAATAAAAACATAGGACACATAGTAAAATTTAAATTTCAGATAAATAATACATTTTTGTATAAGTATATCTCAGTATTTCATAGGACATATTTATATTAAAATATTTATTGTTTACTTGAGATTCAAATATAATCAAGAGCTGTGTATTTTATCCAGCAGTCCAAGCTTACAACAACATAGCTAGTTATATTCCTGGTCAAACACTACTTTATGTTCAAAAAGAAGTAGCCAATACTAAATGAGAGAGAGGCATTTACATGAACATTTTGGTCACTATAAACAAGAACTAGAAAGAGAAAAAACTAACCAAACTTTATTATCCTTTCTTTCTATTGAAAGTTGCAGAAGTATCCAAAATTTTAATATTCTCCACATATTATCTGTAAAGATACTGGCTGTATTTACATAGTGATAGTAGTAAATGAAGCTTCTAGTTGCCAGTCTTATTTTTCATTTTCATCTTGAAGTATAAGATATGGCTGCCCATATTAATCAAATTTGGTGGCTAATTGTTCAATTATTACTTTTATGTTTACTGTATCTAAGCCAAATGGAGTATTTTTTTTTTCTTTTTAACTTTTAAGTACAGGGGTATATGTGCAGGTTTGTTACATAAGTATACTTGTGTCATGGGGGTTTGTTGTACAGATGATTTTATCACTCAGGTATTAATCCTCATACCCATTAGTTATTTTTCCTGATTCTCTCCCTCCTCCCAACCTCCACCCCCACATAAGCCCCAGTGTGTGTTGCTCCCCTCTGACATGGAGTTATGTATCAATAGTGATTTATTGTATCATTATTGAATGTTGTTCATCATCTTTTGCTAAAATGTTAACATATTTCCTAAATGTATTATGGTTATTTTTGCAGAAAGTGTGATGTGTTGCTTGGATTAAAAACCAGAAAAGGTGTGTGGTAAGAAAATTAGCATCTATGAGAAAATAGGTCAAGTTTAGGTATTGGATTTTATTTCTGGCATTAAGGCAGCCAAATTTGGCCTTCTATAGGGATTTCGGTGTCCTTGGGCATTCTGGCATGACATTCAGGAGTGCCCTCTGATTCTTTCCCTGAATAGTTCAACCTCTAGAGACTTTTATTTTCTGGGTCAAGGCCAGGCAATTTGTCCATAGCCTGGAACCTGACATATTCATCATCACTGAGCCTACCATTATAATTAATTGTATTCGTGCCTTTAGTTATGTTATATTTTTCAGATTTTTTAAACATTCTTTTAGATTACCTCTACTTGACATTTGAATAATTGATATTTTTAACTGAGTGAGGTAAATTAAATTGGTCAGATTAAAAAAAAAAAAAACAACAATTCCATGTTGTTCACATTAAACTTCTGTTTGCTAGCATTCATGGACTGAGGATTTGTTAGAATCAAGGGCTCAGTGATTACGTTGAAACGTGAAGCCCAGCTTGTATCTATTTATTTTTCAACTTTAATGAGTTATTAATAATTTACATAATGATACCTACTATGGTGACATTTTAAATTTTTTCAAAAACGGAAAAGAAAAAACTACCATGAAACCGTGTCCAGAACATACATACTAGGTTTGAGTCTCTAAAATGTATTCTCAGAAGACAAAATTTTTCAATATTTCCTGTCCGGCAATCCAGTTGCTGCTGGTAAATATGTTATGAGCATCTATTGTCACTGAAAAAAGGAGAAGGACTATCTCCATGCACCATTATGATTAATTTCATTGGTAAATAATTAGGAGCCTTAGAGAAATTGACAATTAATCCAAAAAAGCTTCTTAAAAACATACTTACATATCTGGTTTTCATGTCAGAAAGATTTTGTTTCAATTTGTCTTTCTGGGAGAAGAAATGAAATAATGTTTTTGTGATAAATTAAAATTAGAAATTGTTAGAAATAAAAGCTTTGACAGAATAAGGTTCCTAGTGAGAAAATGATAATTCTGAGCAACACATCTTTTTCTCTGGAAAAAATTATTATATAATTTTGCTAAACTTAGAGGTGCTCTACAATTCTTCTTAAGAATTTATTAAGCAAAAACATCATTGGCCTGGCACGGTGGCTCATGCCTGTAATCCCAGCACTTCGGGAGGCTGAGGTGGGCAGATCACCTGAGCTCAGGAGTTCAAGACTAGACTGAACAACATGGAGAAACCCCATCTCTACTAACAATACAAAAATTAGCCAGGAGTAGTGGCACATGCCTGTAATCCCACCTACTTGGGAGGCTGAGGCAGGAGAATTGCTTAAATCTGGGAGGTGGAGGTGGAGGTTGCAGTGAGCTGAGATCACGCTATTGTACTCTAACCTGGGCAACAAGAGTGAAACTCCTTTAAAAAAAAAACAGCATAAAATTATTGACAAATCACACA
Organism: Saimiri boliviensis; assembly: GCF_048565385.1. Lineage (NCBI taxonomy): Eukaryota > Metazoa > Chordata > Mammalia > Primates > Cebidae > Saimiri > Saimiri boliviensis. The sequence continues at coordinate 75,256,709 of NC_133470.1, read as the reverse complement.
GCAGATAATATATTTGCAATACACATATTTGACAAAATATTTGCATCCCAAATACATAATGATCTTTTACAAATCAATAAGAAAATAACAGTAATGTAATTTACAAAAATAAAGAAAGAGCAAAAATTATGACATTTCACAAAAGAAAATCTCCATTGCCAAAAAAACATATAGGAAGATGAGAACCTCATTAGGAAAATTAAAATTTGAATTATAATGAGATACTAATACTTGATTAAATGAAAAACAGATAATATCAAATGGTGACAAGGATGTGAAGTAACTGAACCACTCATATACTGCTGGTTTCTTTAACTAATGACACAATGAGTTTGGAAAAATGTTAGGTAAGGCCTACCAAAGTTGAGTGCATGCACACTCTATAATACAGCAAATCCACTCCCAGTTTTAAACCCAATATATGTGCATGCATATGTGTACCAAAAGTGATATACAAGAATTTTTACATCAGCACTGTTCACAATTGACAGAAAATAGATACAATTTTTATGTCCAACAAAAAGACTGGATATATAAACGAAAGTATACCCATATAGTAGAATATACAATGATAAAAATAAAGTAAATCCTGCAACAAGGATGAATCTCAACAACATAGTATTAAATAAAAGTCAGAAACAAAAGAGTGCCTACTGCATGATTGTGTATTTAAAATTCAACAGTTGGAAAAATTAAAGGGTCACGATTGAAGTCAGGATAGTCCTTACCTTTGTTTGGGGGATGAGAAGTGATTGGAAGGGAGCTTGAGAGAGGCTCCCAGGGTGGTGCTTATTTCTTTTTTCTTTTTTTTTTTTTTTTTTTTTTTGAGACGGAGTTTCCCTCTTGTTACCCAGGCTGGAGTGCAATGGCGCGATCTCGGCTCACCGCAACCTCCGCCTCCTGGGCTCAGTCAATTCTCCTGCCTCAGCCTCCTGAGTAGCTGGGATTACAGGCACGCACCACTACGCCCAGCTAGTTTTTTGTATTTTTAGTAGAGACGGGGTTTCACCGTGTTGACCAGGATGGTCTTGATCTCTCGACCTCGTGATCCACCCGCCTCGGCCTCCCAAAGTGCTGGGATTACAGGCTTGAGCCACCTCGCCCGGCCGGTGCTTATTTCTTGACATGGATGGTTGTTTCACAGATGTGTTTACTTTATAAACATTCATTGAGATGTACAGTCATCACTCATGTACTTTTCCGAATGTATGTTACAATTCAATGAAAAATCTGACAAGAAGCATTCATAAAAAAAAAGTTCAAAGGAAACAAGAACAGTCTATTAAGACAAAAATGATAACTAGAATTGTCATTAAAAGGTCATGAATGTTCATATAAAGTTTCTATAAGTCTACCTTTCAACTATATTATAGCTATTATCAGTCTATTATTGGATTAGCCTGAAACTGCCCATGGTATTCAGGTTATGCTCACACTAAGGCAATTTTTTCGTCAATTGTTATTGTATGGAACTGGTCTATTGCAAAAACCAATCACATACAGGAAGATTATGCAGAATTTCACTTATCATTTCTGCACACTTTCATTATATAAAGTTAAGTAATAGATGTAAAATTGTTTTGGGATCCAGGTGTATATGACTATGTTACAGGTTAACAATCATAGAAATTCCATCTGATAACAACATACAGTTCAACTGTTTAGTAAGATCTTTACGGGAATCAAAATATTCCTATGTTCTTCTAAGATATTCCCCTAAAAAATCATACATATAGAAGCATGGCAGGTAAGTCATGCTTCTATAACTATTTTATGCTGATTATAGTTTGCAAGGACCAATGCAGAGTGATTTTATTCTGTTATTATATAAAAACTATTCTCTGGCCTCAAGAAGGGAGCAGATGCTGTTCAACTTTCTAGCCTAAAGAAAGACACTTCCCAGTGTATAACTGTATTCCACTTATGAATAATGAGTAGTTTAATATAACCTTTCACTTTACTTTGAGATATGAGAAGTTTAATGAGAGAATACTATTGAACAACCCCACAATCTCAACCTGTCTTTACTCTGAGAGTTACAGACTTAAAATTAATTGATAACACATGATTTTACTTTATATATTTAAATGGAATTTAGATTGTCCTAATAGATGGATAACATGGGAAAATTCTCAAGTACACTTAACTTTTGAGGCAATTAAGTTAATAAGGTCAGAAGGATGTGAGACATTCTCACCATATGGATCTATGTCAAACTAAATTTAATGAATATTTATATATATTTGAATAATATTTCTCAATATTTATACAATATTTAAACAATTATTTCCTCATTCTTACATAATAAATGCAAATCTGTGCATTTTTTTACATGTAAGTAACAATAGGGATTTTTTATTGAAGCAAATTTCTTGGAATTAAGAAATTCATATTATTCTGATAGATGCATTACTTTTTAAAAGATCATATAGCTAATATACAAAGTCCACCCAACTCCAACATCTATAAGACAAATTGAAATAAAATTAATCAGGTCTACCAACCTTACATTTCTCACCTAAAATCATAGAAACTCAAAAGTAAAAGGATAGTAGAGCTCAAGTACCATAATATCTCATTGATTTTTATCTTAATTACAAAATTGTATAAGTTACAGATGCTCTGTTTGCATACAGTGAGCACAGAACTCACTACTACTTCCCCAGAAATCTCACTACTTTTCAGACAGCTGTAATTTTTATACATTTTGTGTTGCACTGGAAACTGCTGGTTGATTACACAATATTCAGTTTCCTCTTCTTCCTTGTTAACGTAATACCTACATCAGAGACAGCTGCACAGCTTTTCAGGGTCTAGCACAAAACAAAAATGCAGAGCCCTGATTGAGGGTTACAAAGGCAACCTTCCTTTCTCTTCGACTCACTATCTTAACTTATAGCAGATGAGCAACTTCCAAAAAATTGCAACCACCCTGCTGGATGTGCTTGGAACCTGGTTTGGGAGGAGGTAAGAAGCCCCCAGTGAGTTGCCTGTTTTTTTTGTTTGTTTGTTTTGTTTTTTTTTTTAGACGGAGTTTCGCTCTTGTTACCCAGGCTGGAGTGCAATGGCGCGATCTCGGCTCACCGCAACCTCCGCCTCCTGGGTTCAGGCAATTCTCCTGCCTCAGCCTCCGGAGTAGCGGGGATTAAAGGCACGTGCCGCCATGCCCAGCTAATTTTTTGTATTTTTAGTAGAGACGGGGTTTCACCATGTTGACCAGGTTGGTCTCGATCTCTCGACCTCGTGATCCACCCGCCTCAGCCTCCCAAAGTGCTGGGATTACAGAGTTGCCTGTTAAGCTGTCAATCTACAGTTGGGATGGTTGCTCTTTCTTCTTTCCTTGAGATGTCATGGGGTGAAAAACAACCTCAAATTTTTCCACACTCTTTTTTTTTTTTTTTTTTTTTGAGATGGAGTTTCACTCTTGTTACCCAGGCTGGAGTGCAATGGCGCGATCTCAGCTCACCGCAACCTCCGCCTCCTGGGTTCAAGCAATCCTCCTGCTTCAGCCTCCCGAGTAGCTGGGATTACAGGCATGCGCCACCACGCCCAGCTAATTTTTGTATTTTTAGTTGACCAGGATTGTCTCGATCTCTCGATCTCGTGATCCACCAACCTCGGCCTCCCAAAGTGCTGGGATTACAGGCGTGAGCCACCGCGCCCGGCCTCCACACTCTCACTAAGTCTCCCACCTGGAGTGGAGGGCAATGGAGGAAGGCAATGGAGGGCAATGCATCCTATACACCACCTGGGCACAGAGGAGCATAGTAGTGAGGCAAGGGCAGGGAAAGAGGCTGATGAGTTGTCCTCAGAAGCCAGGGACGAGGCAACAGCTATGATTGCTTGCAGGCCAATATTTTAACATATGGGCACATACTGTAATACCCCATTAAACAACTTAGAAAAAATAAAGACAAAGACTAAAATATTAAAAAATTTAGGCCAGCAACCTCAGTGCATTAAATCTCAAGTACAGCATCATTCTGAGTTCATGGGTCTCTGCAACTGCCCTGGTGGCACATCTATGAAGGGTCACATTGTACCCTAAATTAAAAGATGAAAACTATGTGCTGGAGCTGAAAGAATCTGGCCCAAATAATTTTATGAAGACTGCATACCAGCTCTGAATTGCCTGTTTCCAAATGTCTTTTACAAAGAGAATGCCATCCACTCACATTTTTAACCCACACTACATTGGTTTCTCTTAACAACTGCTAAATGCAATTCCTATTTAATAGACATTATAGTCAAATTTCCCATACTATTGCTTCCATACTTTGGTCCTTGCTGTATTACATGGGATAGTAAGTAAATGAAACCCACAAATATATAACCGTGTTACTTTTAAAGATACTTTTATAATAAGCCTGTAACATTTTCTGTACATAGATTTAGAAACTGTTACTGATTTTGTCTGTATACTGTGTAACTTTTCACTGTTTCTACCACATTATTTTCACTTTTTTCATTTTCCTTTACTCACTCAGAATTGAACTAAATGTCAGGCCATGTCTGGATATATCAGAGTAGTAGTTTACTAGAGTAAAGAGAAGAAAAGAGGTAATCCTCATGCTACCAAATGCCAACTCTAAATCATTTAACTATTTTTTATCCTCTCCCTGTCTCTGATTTTGCAGTATTTTGGGTTGGCATTATGTATATGCAACCAAAGACTGAACTTGTTTTTAAGTTACTCTCATTCATTTTATTTTATTTGCACATTTTCGAGTCTTCCATTAGACCTTGAAATAAATTCGGCAACATTTAAAATATTAAATAGCTAATTTTACTTTTCTTTTTTATCTATATTCTCAAAAATGAATGTATTACTTTTTTTATAAACAGTTGACTAAGTAAAATGGTCCTATACTGCACTTTATTTATTTATTTTGAGGCATTGTCTCACTCTGTTGCCCAGGCAGAGTGCAGTGGTGAGATCTTGACTCACTGCAACCTCCATCTCCCTGGCTCAAGCGGTCCTCCCACCTCAACCTCTCCAGTAGCTGGAACTATAGGTATGAGCCACCACGCCTGGACAGTTTCTGTATTTTTTTATAGAGATAGGGTTTCACCATGTTGCCCAAGTTGCATTCCAACTCCTGGGCTCAAGCAATCTACCCATGTTGACTTCCCAAAGTTTTGGGATTACAGGAAGGAGCCACTGCGTACATGGCCTGCTCTTAAATTTTTAGTTTGACAATCATTTTAACTTATATTAAATGCAGAGGACTCACTTTCTAGATAGGTCCTTTGATAGTTGGATATCCTGAAACAGAAAAGATACCTGCATCCCAACACCAGCTCCACTACCTAAATGCACAAATCATGGTGTATGAACTCTGATGTGGAGGGGTAGGGACTTGAAAAGGATAGTGGATTAGTAGGAGTTTAGGTACAATTAACTCTAAAATGCACTACAGAGCAATAGATATTTCACTACCACTTAATAGGAAATATCACCTAAGATTCCAATGCTAACATCACAATAATCATATGACTTATTAGTTGTGCCATTCTGCCTATTAAATGCCATTTTATTGTTCATTAATGAGATCAAGATTTAGATCTAGTATCTTAGTTACTTTTGGAAATCATGCCGTAACTTAAAACACATAAGCTGTAAGACATGTTCACCAAATGTTGTATACTTTCTTCCTGATTCCCCAAAGCGGTGAAAACAGTGGTTTCAAGTTTATGTGCCTCATCTGGAACTAACCCCTCAGGGTGTAGTAATGAAGCTTAATCTTATTTGGTGTTTCCAGTTCGTGCAATTACATAAAAATTTCCCCAATTATTTTATAAATAGTAGTTATTATATTAATATTCATGTATTTACTTCAAACCAAAACACACTGATGAGGTTTTAATAATATTTACATAGTAATATCATTTAAATCTTGCCAAATAAATAATAAAACAACTGTCCTTAGAAAAGTACTGTCTTAAAGAAAGTTTCCAGTAGAATAAAAACCTCCATCTCTCTTAAATCTTGTCGTGAGTCTGCCTCATTTCAATAAAAAGATTTCAGAGATTTTAAAGAATAAAGAATAGCCATAGTCTATGTATGACTCCAACCCATTAGGTCATTAATGCAAAAGACTGTGAATATCTTATATTCTAAGTCAAATGAAAAATTAAAATAATGACCCAAAAAACCTAACTCTTCAAAACAAACTTTAAGTTAGAAATACTCCTTGTGATTCAGCAAATAATTTTCCAGTGCTTACTACATGTAAGGTCCTGTGGAAATTATGGAAATTCACACATGTTCAATCTTGTTTTCCAGAAAAAGTAGAAGGATACATGTAAACCAAAGAGTTTACTTTCATCAGGATATTCACAGTTTATCAACACAATGGGCAATGATAGAACATTACTTATGAGACTAAAGATAGCTTTACATATTCCTAAGTGAGAATTGAATAAGAACAGAAAAATGTAAATACTCTATAAAGCATAATTGAGTGATTTAATCAAACACACAAATATAAACACGCACTTACATGCATACACACACATCAGTTTTAATCATGATTTTTGGCGTCTCCACATCTTTAATTTGCCCACCATACCAATTCATCTCTTGCCTTGGTCCATTTGTGTGGCTATGAAGTAATACCTGAGGTTGGATAATTTATAAATAAAGGATATTTATTTACCTTATGGTTCTGCAGGCTGTACAAAAATCATGGCATCAGCGTCTGCTTCTGGTGAGGGTCTCAGGGATCTTCCACTGATAGCAAAAGGTTTCTGTCACTTAGGTAACAAGTGTTGTCCCCAATATGGAGTTTTTCAGTCCTCAGTGTCTTTCATTCCATTCTTTGTGTTCATATGTACTCAATGTTCAGCTTCTGCTTATAAATGAGAGCATATGCTATTTGTTTTACTGTTCCTGTGTTAGTTTACTTAGAATAATGGCTTCCAACTCCATCCATGTTGCTGTAAAAGATATTATCTCATTCTCACTTACGGCTGCATAGTATTCCAGGATGCATATGGACTACATTTTCTGCATTCAGTCTACCACTGAGAAGCATTTAAATTGATCCCATATTTTCACTATAGTGAAAAGTGCTGTGATGAACAGATGCATGCATGTGCCTTTAGAGTTAGAAAAAATAATATTCCTTTGTGTATATCTCCAATAATTGGATTGCTGGGTCAAATGACAATTCTGTTTTAAGTAATTTGAGAAATTACCCAACTGCTTTCCACAATGGCTGACCTAATCCACATTCTGACCACCCATGCATAAGAATTCCATGTTTTCCACAAACTCACCAGCATCTGTTATTTTTTTTTCTTGATTTTATTTTAATAACAGCCATTCTGACTGGTGTGTGATAGTACCTCATTGTGGTTTTGATTTGCATTTCTCTAATGATTAACAATGTTGAGCATTTTTATGTGCTTTTTGGCCATGTGCATGTTTTCTATTGCAATGTGCTCATGTTCTTTGACCACTTATTGATGGAGTCATTTGTTTTCGGCTTGTTGATTTGCTTCAGTTCCTTATAGATTCTCAATATTTGATCTTTGTGGAATGCATAGTTTGAAAATATTTTCTACTATTCTGTAGGTTATCTGTTCACTCTGTTGATAATTTATTTGCCTGTGCAGGAGCTCTTTAGTTAAATCAAGTCTCATTTGTCAATTCTGGGTTTTGTTGCAATTGATTTTGGCATCTTTGTCATGAATACTTTGCCAGGTTCTATGCGCAGAATTGCATTTTGTATGCTATCTTTCAGAGTTCATATGGTTGTTGGTTTTACATTTAAGTCTTTAATCCATCTTGAGTTAAGTTTTGTATATGATGTAAAGAAGGGTTTCAATTTCAATCTTCTGCATATGAGTAGCCAGTTATCTCAGCACCATTTACTGAATAGGGAGTCCTTCCCTCATTGCTTGTTTTTGTCGATTTTGTCAAATATCAGATGGCTGATGGCATATGGCATTACTTATGAGCCCTTTATTCTGTTCTATTGGTTTATGTGTCTGCTTTTGTACCAGTACCACGATATTGTGGTTACTATAGTCTTATGGTATAATTTGAAGTCAGGCAGTGTGATGCCTCCAGCTTCATTCTTTTTGTTTTGGCTTGCCTGGGATATTCCAGCTTTCTTTGGCTCCATTTGAATTTCAAAATCGATTTTTCCAATTCTGTGAAGAATGTCATGGCTAGTTTGATTTAACTTGCATTGAATCTGTAAATGGCTTTGGGCAGTATGGTCGTTTTAATGATATTGAATATTCTTATTCACGAACATAAAATAAGTTTTTTCTCCATTTGTTTGTGTTGTCTCTGATTTATTTGAGCAGTGTTTTGTAATTATCATTGTAGAGATCTTTCAGCTCCTTTGATAGCCGTCTTACTAGATCTTTTATTATTTTGTGGCTACTGTGAATGCTCAAATCAAGGAGCTTTTGGACAGAGCCTATGGGAATTTCTAGGTAGAAAATCAAGAAATTTCTAAATAGAGTCATGTCACCTGTTAAAAAAGATATTTTGAAATTCTTTCTTTTTTATTTGGATACATTTTATTTCTCTTGCGTTACTGATCTGACTAACACTTTGAGTACTATTTTGAATAGGAGTGGTGAGAGTAGGCATTCTTGTCTTGTGCCAGTTTTCAAGGGAAATTATTCTTCTTTTTATGCATTCAGTATGATTTTGGCTGTGGCATTTTCATAGATGGCCCTTAGTATTTGGAAGTATGTTACTTCAGTGTTTTGTTTGTTGAGGATTTTTAACATGAAGTGGTGTTGGATTTTATGAAAAGATTTTCTGTATCTTTTGAGATAATCGTGTGTTTTTTTATTTTATTTCTGTATATATGATTAATCACATTTTTAAATTTGTATATGTTGAACCATACTTGTGTCCCAGGTATAAAGCCTACTTGATCATGACAGATTATCATTTTAATGTGCTGGTGAATTTGGTTTGATAGTATTTTGTTGAGCAGTTTTGCATTTATGGTCATCAAAAATATTAGCCTGTAATTTACTATTTTTGCTGTGTCTTTTACAGATTTTGGTATCATGATGATGCTGGCCTCATAGAATGTGTTAGGGAAACGTCTTTCCTTCTCAATTTTCTGAAATAGTTTTAGTGGGAATGGTAACAGTTCTTCCTTACATACCTGGTAGAATTCAACTGTGAATGTACCTAGTTCTGGCCTTTTTCAGTTTAGCAGGCTTTTTCTTACTGATTCACTTTAAGAACTCATTATTGAATTACTCAAGGATTCAATCTCTAGTTCAATCTTGGGAGGTAATGTGATTTCAGCAATTTGTCCATTTCTTCTAAGTTTTCTTTCTTGTGTGCATAGAAATGTTCATAATAGTCTCAGAGTTTTCTGTATTTCTCTGGGGTCAGTGATAACCCCTTTGCCATTTTTTATTACATTTATTTAGATCTTCTCTCTTTCTTTCTGTCTCTCTCTCTCTCTGTCTCTTTCTCTCCACCCTCCTCTCTCCTATCTATCTATCTAACCATCTAACTATCATCTGTCTTTCAATCATCTATCTAATCTATCCATCTCTCTCCTTTTTTTTTTTTTACTTCATTCTACCTAGTAGTTTATCTATCTTATGAATTCTTTTTTTTTTTTTCTTATTGTACTTTAAGTTCTGGAGTACATGTGCACATTATGTAGGATTGTTGCATAGGTACATACATGGCAAGGCAGTTTGCTGCCTCCATCCCCCCATCACCTATATGTGGCATTTCTCCCCATGTTATCCCTCCACACCCTTCCCACCCCCTGTTGTCCCTACCCTAGCCCCCTCAACAGATACCAGTGTGTGTGCTCCCCTCCCTGTGTCCATGTGTTCTCAATTTACAACACCCACCTATGAGTGAGAACATGTGGTGTTTAATTTTCTATTCTTGTGTCAGTTTGCTGAGAATGATGGTTCCCAGATTCATCCATGTCCCTACAAAGGACACAAGCACATTGTTTTTTTATGGCTGTGTAGTATTCCATTGTGTATATGTGCTACATTTTCTTTGTCCAGTCTATTACTGATGGGAATTTGGGTTGGTTCTAGGTCTTTGCTATTGTAAACATTGCCACAATGAACATATGTGTGCATGTGTCTTTATACTAGATCGATTTATAATCCTTTGGGTATATACCAAGTAATGGGATTGCTGGGTCAGATGGAATTTCCATTTCTAGGTCCTTGAGGAACTGCCACACTGTCTTGCATGATGGTTAAACTAATTTACACTCCCACCAACAGTGTCAAAGTGCTCCTATTTCTCCACATCCTCTCCAGCATCTGTTTTCTCCAGACTTTTTAATGATCACTGTTCTAACTGGTGTGAGACGGTATCTCAATGTGCCTTTGATTTGCATTTCTCTGATGACCAGTGATGATGAGCATCTTTTCATATGTTTGTTGGCCTCGTATGTGTCTTCTTTTGAAAAGTTTCTGTTCATATCCTTTGCCCACTTTTGAATTGGTTTGTTAGTTTTTTTTCTTGTAAATCTATTTTGGTTCTTTGCAGATTCTGGATATTAGCCCTTTGTCAGATCGGTAGATTGCAAAATTTTTTTCCCATTCTGTTGGTTGCTGGTCTACTCTAATGTTTGTTTCTTTTGCTTTACAGAAGCTCTGAAGTTTAATTATATCCCATTTGTCGATGTTGGCTTTTGCTGCCATTGCTTTTGGTGTTTTACTCATGAAGTCGTTGCCTATGTCTATGTCCTGAATGGTTTTGCCTAGATTTTCTTCTAGGATTTTTATGGTGTTAGGTCTTATGTTTAAATCTTTAATCCATCTGGAGTTGATTTTCATGTAAGGTGTTAGGAAGGGTTCCACTTTCTGCTTTATGCACATGGCTAGCCAGTTTTCCCAACAAAAAAGAAACTCCTGAATTCACTGATCTTTTGTATGGTTTTTCATGTTTCAATTCCTTCAGCTCTGATTTTGATTATTTCTTGCATTCTGCCATCTTTGAGTTTGGTTTGCTCTTATTTCTCTGGTTCTTCTAGTTGAGATGTTATGTTCTTAATTTGAGATGTTTTATAACTTTTTAGTATGGGTATTTAGTGCTATAAACTTCCTTGTTAAAACTGCTTTGTCTGTGTATCAGAGATTCTGGTATGTCGTATCATTTATTTTCTTATTTGTTTAAAAGAATTTTTGAATTTCAGCCTTAATTTCATCATTTACTGAGAAATAATTCAGAAACAGGCTATTGAATTTTCATTTAATTGTGTTATTTTGAGCAATTTTCTTAGCATTTATTTTTATTTTCATTGCATTGTTGTCTGAGAGTGTGGTTAATATGCTTTTGAGTTTTTAATTTTGCTGAGGATTTTTTTTTTCTGGCTGATCGTGTGGTTGATTTCAGAGTATGTGCCATGTGCAGATGAAAAGAGGTATGTTCTGCTGTTTGCAGGTAGAGAGTTCTATAGGTGCGTTTTAGTTTGATTTGGTAAAGTGCTGAGTTAAGCACCCAAATATCTTTGTTAGTTGTCTACCTTGATGAACTATCTAATACTGTCAACTGCGTTTTAAATTCTCCCATTCTTATTGTGTAGTTATCTAAATTCCTTGATAGGTCTACAAGAACTTTCTCTGTGAATCTGTGTGCTCCTTTTTTGAGAGCATATATATTTAGCATATTTAGATGTTTTTACTGAATTCCATGCTTTATCATTATGCAATGCCCTTCTTTGTCTTTTTTTAATCTAAGTTGGTGTGAAGTCTGTTTTCTCTGAAATTAGAATAGCAAATTCTACCTTTTTTCTGTTTTTCTTCTCCTTGGTAGATTTTTCCTCATCTCTTTACTTTGAACATATGAGTGTCATTGTATGTGAGATGGGTCTCTTGAAGACAGCATACCTTTGGGTTTTGATTCTTTATCCAACTTCCCATGTTGTGCCTTTTAATTGGGGGTATTTCATTTATGCCAATGCCAGGTTAGTATTGATATTTATGAATTTGATACTGCCATTATGTATTTATCTGGTTACTATGTAGACTTTTTTGTGTGGTTGTTTTATAGTTTTACTGTTCTCTGTATTTAGTATGTTTTTGTAGTGGCTAGTAAACGTCCTTCCTTTCCATATTTAGTGCTGCCTTCAGGATCACTTCTAAGACAGCTCTAGCATTAACAAATTCTCTTAACATTTGCTTGTATGGAAAGGATTCTATTTCTCCTTAACTTGTGAAGCTTAGTTTGACCAAATATAAAATTCTCGATTGCAAATTGTTTTATTTAAGCATGTTGAATATAGACTACCTATCTCCTCTGGCTTGTGGAATGTTTGCTGACAGGTCAGCTCTTAGCCTGAAGGGATTCCCTTTCTAGATGTCCTAGCCCTTCCTTCTAGTTACCTTTAACATTTTTCTTTCATTTTGACCTTGAAGAATCTAAAGACTATCTGTCTCAGAGATGGTCTTCTTGTGTAGTGCACCACAGAACTTATCTACATTTATTTAAATTTGAACATTGGTCTCTCTAGCAAGGTTGGGGGCATGTTCACAAATGACATCCTGAAATATGTTTTCCAACTTGCTTAGTTTCTCTCTTTCAGGCATACCAATAAGTCATAGATTAGGTCTCTTTGTATAATCCTATGTTTCAGAGGTTTTGTTTATTCATTTTTGTATTTATTTTCCTCTGTTTATTTCAGATTACCAGTCTTCATGCTCTGAGATTCTGTCTTTGTCTTAGTTATTTCTGTGGTTCATACTTGCGATTGAATTATAAAATTTTTCTGATGCATTTTTCAGCTATATCAGTTCAGTTTGGTTCTTTTTTACAATGACCATTTCATCCATCAGCTTCTCTATTATTTTACTGTAATCCTTAAATTGCTTGGATTGGGTTTCAACTGTACCCCCATATGTCAAAAATCTTTGCTCTTATCCATATTCTGAATTCTATTTCTGTCATTTCAGTCCTCTTTGCTTGGTTAAGAACCTTTCCTGGGGAAATAGTGCATTCCCTTGTAGGTAAGAAAACACTCTGGCTTTTTGAGTTGCCAGCCTTCCTCTGCTGGTTCTTTCTCATCTTTGTAGGCTGACGTTCCTTCAATCTTTGAAGTTGCTGTCTTTTGGATGTGTTTTATTTTTCTTTTATTCTTTTTGAGGTTCTTGAGGGTTTGATTGTGGTATAAGGTGGTTGCAATTGACTGCCTTCATTTCTGGAAGATTTTTGTTCTCCAAGGTGCAGTTCAAGACTCCTGGACTACACGCTCTGACTCTAGCTTTCTGGTATTGGGCTTAGCTTTGTTCTTGCCCCTTGTGATTAGGAACATGCTGCTCTGGAGGGTCCTAGATGTGTATGAACAGCTGGTTGTTCCACTCTGACGGATAGTTTCAGCCAAAGCACTTCATAGGGAGGGGGCAGAAAGATCTGTCCTAATTTGCACATGCTAGCAGCAGCAGTGCAATGTGATGGACACTCATTGGCTGAAGTGGGGTGTTGGTAGTTGCAGGCATGCTGGCCTCCATGCAGGTGTTTGCAGTGAAAGCAATGGAAACACAGCACAGGGGGTGTACCCATGTGCACATTCATGGTGGAAGCAGTGTTAGAGCAGGGGCAGGGTGCTGGCATGCACAGGACTGCGTGCACCCTTTGTGCATGCACCCTTTGTGCATGCATTTATGCCAACAACAGTGGCTTCTCAGGGCAGGGGTGGGTACACTGGTCTCACTGTATAGTTTTACATTGGCAGCAGTGTTGGCACAGGAGCAAGGCACTGGCAGGTATCTGGTGGTCTCCATGCACACAAACACTCCTACTGCAATGGTGGCAAGGCAGGAGGTGTGGAGTGCACTTATGATGGCAACAGTGACACAGCAGGGTGCATATGTACCCACATGTTGGCAGGGAAGGGATGACAAGGTCCTGTGGCATGCACACATGCTGTAAGGTCATCTGGGTGTTGGCTGTGGGCAATTGTATGCAGGTAAAGCAGCAGGAAGGAGGCCACAACCGGGCAGGTGCATGCTTGCAGAAGCTTCTCTGATGTAACTCTTTGTCGATTATGCATGATCCACCAATGCATGGGCTATGATGTGGGCCCCCATGAGGCACCTGGCCTGGGTAGCCTAGGCTGCCCCACAAACATGCATGGCCAGGCTGTGGCCCTGGGAGAGGCCAGCAGACAGAGGAGTGCTCAGGTTAGACTGGCCCCTTCTCATGAACAAGACCACCCTGTACTCTTCAGGTTCAATAGTTCCCATAGGGCTAAAGTCTCCTAGGGGAATTATTGAAGAATGGGTACCTCTAGACAAGCTCCACTGTAGACATTCCTGTACCAAACCTACTGGACTCCAAACTGGCTGGAGTTCTGCCTCTACCACTTCTCTAAGTGGCTCTGTCTGCCAGATCAAATATCTATAGGTCTCTTAGGGTTTCCTACTGCCAGGATTTCAGAGTCCCGTAGCAAGACCAGATTGCTCCTTGCATGCTCTGCTCATCCCTTTCCCAGAGTTGCTGGTGGCCAGGAACAAGTCCTACTGCATGGGAGCTCCATGCAGGGTTGCCAGCTTTCTCCCTCTAGCCCAGCATCTGTGCCTTTTCTCCATCTGCTCTCAATGTCTTCCCTCTGACAATCTGCTAATGACCATCTTCCTAATGTTCCAGTACCTTGCTGTCAGATGTTCCTTCTGGTTGTGTATATTTGGCTGTCTTCCCTCTCTCTCTCTTTGAAATAGTTTTTAATTTCCAAACTACAATTCAGGTTCCCAAAACACCTGACAGCAGATACTTACATTTGATTAATGCAAAGTAAATTGAGAGATTTCAAATTTTTTGAAATCAACGGAATACCTTTCTCTCAGAGTTACGTCTGCCAGATTTTACCAAATTTAAAACACCAACAGTTGAAAAATACACACTATTGTATCTAATTAAAAAGAATACTGAGAAACCATAACAAAATGCTATCTTATTCCTTAGGAAAAAAAGTTATACTAATTTAAAAAGATGTTTAGACTTCCTAGACATAATTTCTGTTGTATATCATACTTACAGTTCCATAAAAAGGGAGACTCAAGCACAATAATTTGGGTATAGTAATTCTAAAATTACTTTATATTGCACAGTTCCACTCTTCCCCTTAACATTTCATCCTGGAGTCAACAAATCTATGATTTTTAACATAATATTTTTGCTATCAAGTGTTTGGTTAATGCAACATTTCTTAGAAGAATTTCTAAAACAACCACATTAATTAATGTTGGGCTGTTATGCTAGCTTTGAAATTATGGACAGTTAGATCACTTTGATTCTC
Source organism: Saimiri boliviensis (assembly GCF_048565385.1). Lineage (NCBI taxonomy): Eukaryota > Metazoa > Chordata > Mammalia > Primates > Cebidae > Saimiri > Saimiri boliviensis. Next base: position 75,241,446 of record NC_133470.1, on the reverse strand, counting down.
ATTTTAGAAATGTTGTTAAATACATGTGATGCACCAACTCTTCCACTCTCTTCTTACAATCACTTGTTTCATAGGGGTTAAACTAAATACTCCACCATGAACTCCCAGCCTCTAACATTTACTCTGCACATGTTGGTGATGCTAATGCTTTTGATGTGAGCGCAAGTTCAGGCAATGACTACTGCATTTTAATTGCCACTTGATAAACAACGATTGTAAAATATCTTTGATTATAAAATACATCCAAATTTGAGATATGTAAAAATGTGAAAAAAGCGAATCTTACAGTCTGTAAACATTAGAAGAATTCTAACAGAATATTAAGGCATCCATAGCAACATTTAGTAAACTGGAGGAAATAATTATATATAGCTGACTATTTGTTATGGCAAAGCTGCCTAGAACCCCATATTTTTCTCACATCGCTGATAAAATACTTGAATATATCTGCAAACATATTCCTTTTCTTTCTCCTTTTTAAAGTAATTTCCACACTTCTCTTGTATAACACGTGAAATAGTAGATACTCATTTTGTAGATTCAGGACATTTTTTTTTCTCAAGCCATCTCATCCTAAACAAAGCAAACAACGCCTTGCTACTCTGTTTATTTGTTGTTCTGCTGTGCACCAGTATACACTACATGACTTGACAACTCTCACAGGCTTTACTTGAAAATAAGACCAAGTTTTGTTCTATCATAAAATTCCAGAGTCTGATTGGTGATTTCTAATGATCCTCTACCAACCCATTATCTGAAGGATGGAAGAGCATAGCATGTTTTACCAAGGATACTTACTAATTAACAAAAAGTGAACTTCCGTTCTACTGCTTTTCTCAATCTAGAGAAATATTTTCTGAAGCAATAAAGCTCACTTATATTATTGTGATTTCTCCAAAATCTGTTGTTTAAGCCAATGTTTTATATCAGTTCCTCCAAGGCCTTGTCTTATGATACTCAAAATCAAGATTTTAATATTCTGAATTTCTTTCCTCTACATATTACTCATGTCAAAAATATCACTTATTTTTCTTTACATTCATAAAGTAAAAACATATTGTATGAGAAACCCAGCAATCCATGTGGTTTAACTTAATATTATGCCTTAATCATTTGTACCACAATTAATATAATTATCTTATTTTTAACGTGACTTTCCTGGGAAGTCAGCCTTGTTATATTCACAGTGGGAAGTTAAGATCCAGAATAAACATGGAAGAGGGCTTCTTAGAGGAAATCTGGGACTTGGTAGCATCCATTAAACTACAGAATGTAGGTGCAAATTGCCTAGTCTTCTTTTCATCTTTCCTGTGTCTATTTATGCTCATAGATTGAAATACATGAGTGTCATTTCTGAAAACTATGTCTCAGCTGGAACTGTCACCACCTCTGCTTTAATCAGACACCACTCTTTTTTCTATTCAGCCTTAAATTTGCAAGCAAAATTTACTTGAAAAATAATTTTATTTCTAAAATGTTTACTTAAAGATAAGGAAAGAAAAATAAACTGATGTTTATTTCATAAGCCTGTACAGATTATGTGGTCATAGAAGCCCAGAGTGATTATTTGCTTGAAATCATAAGGTTAGTAGACTAGTCAGTAGGAAAATGGATACTGAAATTCACCTCTCATAATTCTTAGTTAACAGTTTATTCCAAAATCCAGGAGTAGGAAACACTCCCTCCATTAAAGGAGGATTGTTGTTTGATTGGAGACATTGAAAATACACACACACACACACACACACACACACACACACACACATACACATACCCCTAAAATTGTATGAATCATTCAAAATTTACTGGCCTATTTAAGTTTTATCACATGTAATATTTCTAGCAATGCCAATCCACTAACCCATGATGATTTTCTTAGTCATCTATTTCTGAAATAATGCTGTGAAACAAACCATCCCCACATTTAGTAGCTTGCTGCAACAAACATAATTAGTTTCTCTTGTTTGACTGATCCAGGCTAAGTTCAGACTTCTTCAGACTAGATAGCATGCTTAAGGATATAGAACCATTGGGGTTGGAATGAGGTTGTAGATTGAATTCAGGTCTACAATAAAGTTTTCCTAGCCTTCTTAAACCAACACCTGCCCATGATGTATTCTTGGCATGGTGAAGGAAAAGAATACAAGAAGCCAAGTCAAACTATGACAGCATATTTAATGATTTTGTTCATTAACCCATATGCTAACATTTTATTGACCAATGCAAGTTGTTTAGTGTTGCCCAATATAAATGAGCTGGGGAAGTATTCTCCTCCAACAATGGGATAACACTGTAAAGTTATGTGTTAAATGGTATGAATGTATAATCCCATTACAGAAAAGTGAAGACTTAAAGTCAATAATCCATATTACTACGGATCTTTCTTTTCTTTAGATATCCCAAAATGTTCCTATGCTTTAGTTATATATTACCGAATATTCTCACTCATCCTTTAAAAAAATAATAGTAGGTACTCAAAATTATAATGCATCAAATATGTGGTAGAAATGAGATGAAACCAAAGCTTCTCAGATTCCAAAGCTGGTAATGATAACTGTTGTGGCATAGTGTTGCTTTTATCAGCAAATCACAAGTCGACTAAAGATTTTAATTTCTCTGTTAACTAGCATAATATCTTGATAAGAGAACTAGCTCAACAAATACTTGTTGAAAGCTTTAAGTTCCATTGAGTAATGAACATTTTGATTTGAACTATCAAAAGAACCTAGATACAGGAATATCAGCTCTATTATATAAAATGTGTTAACCAGGTATTATGAAACTGTAAAGGTAAAGGAAGGACTGTGAAGTATCACAGAAGTAGCAGCTTCAGGAAGCAGCTCCTAGTCCCTAGATCTCAGGGAACAAAACCAAGAGGTTTACATTACTAAAAGCTAAAAGGTCGGAGGAGTGCCTTCACAAAGTTAGGATCAGACAGTGTCAGCGAGTGTTGGTGCCTCTGAAATGCCTCAGTTAGCCTGGTCACAGATACGTGAAAACTGCAACTTGGAACCAGCCGATGTTATTATAACCAACGTCATTGTCAGGGTGAAAACATTGCTGTGATATTATGAGGCAAAACAATGTGTCCCATTTTTCTCCTTCAGCATTTTAGTCTCCCTCCTCTCCCCACACCCCTCTCCTGTAACTCTCTTACTCTCTCTTTCACTTCCTATTGGCAGTGACTATAAAGAAACCATCTGGCAATAAAGAAACGTGGTTTGTAGAATTCCAGTTACAACATCAGAATGCAAATAGAAAAAGGTGGATTTGAAACTAAGAAATGATGATTTAATTAGTATTCAATATCACTTAAAATACACCATATTTATTTCAACTATAACTTAAAATGTATTAGACTTTTGTTTTTAAAAGATATTCACAACAGGGAATATAAATGCAAAGTAAGTGCTTTGTTTGAGAAAGTGCTTGTTCCTTAGATTGAAGGAGTAGCTTCTTATTTAAATTAAAATTGAAAGTTTATTTCAAAATTTCACACTCTCAAATTTGTATTTTTTGTTTTTTAGTACTATGTAGGCAAAGGCTGTCTGCTGAAATCATTTTCAGATCTAAATAAGTATAAGAAATTAAGACACCTTTTTATTTAAGGGTGCCTTAAATTCTAAAGACTGAAATATGCAATTCTGTTCTGTGATTACAATAAACAGAAAATTATAACAGAAATATATTGCTTTTTTATATAAAAACCTTATCTTCTAGTCTTTGCAATCACCTCGGGCAAATCTTTTATAAGGAAATCCTTCTCTGTTCAACTATATGAACTGCAAAATTATTCTTCTCAAATGATTGAAATGAAAGTGTTCTCTTTATTGTAAATAAAACTTTTCAACGTTTGAAGCAACAAGAAGTAGGATTTTTTTTTTTTTTTTTTTAGTTTCTAGTCATTGGTACTACAAATAGTTTCCAAAGGCTGAAGATGAGATGGGTATGTTTCATCATTATTTTAGAGCTCTTCTCTGATTATTTATGAGTATATCTCAGTAACCATAAAACATATGCTAATCAGTGAATTTAATAAAACATCAACTAAATCTCTGGAAAAGGCAGTAAATAGCTAAATTACATTTAACAGCTATACAATTCAAGAGATTTAGCTATTTAAAACTGTCATATTTCTATGGAGGAGAAGTAAGACAGAATGTGGCTGTGCTATAATTTCCTGACAGGCTTTAGAGATAATTGAAATAGCCTATTCTGTCATTTTGTAAAAAGATATTTCACTCTTCAAGTAAGTTCAGCATGCAAATGATGTTTGCAAAGTTTATAAGAGATGAATGAAGTTTCATATCTGAATTCCGTGTGTGTCTGTGTGTGTGTGTCTGTGTGTGTGTGTGTGTGTGTGTGTGTGTGTGTATACTCCTTCCCCTCCAAAGATAGTGGATATAATTTCCCAAAAGAATACAAATAATGAAAATAACTGAGAGTAAGTTGGTAACGTTTTTGTGAAGCAACTCTTCTGAGGAATGTTAATGCAAAGAACTTTCATGCGCTGTAGGCTAAAATGTTGTATAGACCAAAACTTACTGGGAAATCTAAAGAAACTGTCTGAATTAGGTTTTCTATTTGGAGGTAGTGTCTTTATCCAGATCAGTGATTCATAATCGGCAACTCAGTGGTTACCATTTAAGCTTAGCTATATTTCCACTAATCTCTTACAGTTTCGTCAAAACTAGTCACAGAAAATATCCATAGTAATTATGGCACATGTATTTCAGATTATTACAAATTGATTGAGTAGTGAATAAACATTAATATATGCACCACTATTCTGACTTTTGTATACTACATGTTTTATTCTTTAATAATTGATTGACTTCTATTTCTTTCATAGTATCTCTGAGTACTTTCATTTGTTCTTCACTTCTTTGACATGATGACTATATCTTTCCTAATTCTGAATTTAAATTCATAATAATAAACACAAATGTATGGCCAATGCCTTTGTAGTGTTTTTCAATCTGTAATGAGCACATCACTCACCTGGAGATCTTGAAAACATACAAATTCTAATTCAGGAGTCTGGGCATTAAACCTGGGATTTTGTATTTCTAACAAACCTCCATGTTATGTTAATACTGTTGGCTGGAGAACCACACTTTGGGTAGCAAGAACTTAGAGAATCTGGTTCCAGATACTGCCTTTTTCTTGTAAAATTTCTTTTAGGCCCTAGCATACATTTTAAAAATTTTAATTTTGTGCTTGCTTGTACTCATTCTCTCTGTCTCATATACAATATTTATACAAACAAAATTGTAGTAACTAAAATATTTTTTATTCCTGTGTAATCAAATTTTTCCTAGACCTCAGCAATCTATATATACTATTAAGGGCTATAGTAAGAGTAGTAAACCGAATTTTGTTTTTGTTTTTGTTTTTGTTTTTTACCTCTGGCATTCAAATAGGATATTGTTAATAGTAATCTCTGAAATGCCTCACAAATATTTATGGCGTCTGCAGCATTATCTAATGTGTACATGATAATGTCTATTTCCATGAAGTGTTATTCCTGCTCAATTCATTCTTAATGACTACGTATCTGCTGGTCATCATTATCTCCTGCTGCTTCTGAAGTAAAAGAGTTCACAATATGGAAATCCTGCAGTGTTCCATGTTGCAATAGGGGAAAATAGCTTTTATTCTTTCTTCACATCAGAAGTATTAGAGTGGTATAAAAGCATTTTTGCTTGTATCACAGTATTTCATAGAACAATCAGTGGTAGATAACAGTTATGGCTTAGAACATCCTTACTCTCTAGATGATTCATTCTTTAGTCCTATGGATAACTGGGGAGATAAATTAAGCTAAACTGTAAATAATACGATTTATACAATGCTCCCTTACCGATTCTCATAATAAAGATTTGTTATTTGATCAGGATAGTCATATCTAGCTACTTTTCTATCAAAATATATATCTCAGGATACTTTTTAGCACCTCTACTCAAGTGGACATCCAGAAAACTCTAACTACCATTTTTTTTCTAACAGTTCCCCGGACAACTCCACACACCAGTGAATCTCAGGACATGAACAGTCTGTCAACTCAAGTTGAAAGTAAAATCACCACACACCTGTTCTTTAGATACCAATTTATTCTCTTTTAAATAATAAAAGTGATACATTCTTCAAACATCTGTGATTAATTCTTATCTTAATCTTTATTCCATAAGCATGCTTACTAACCCACTCTTTTATAATTCACTTTTATGAGCAATCAATTAATTTTTAAATACAGATCATTTTATTTCTTTGTCTTTTCTTCCTTAATAAATTTTAATATTATTGAGAACAAAGGCCACACATAGACACCCAGGTATGTAAAATTTTTATTTGCTGGAAGGTTTAGAAAAATGATTGCTGACTGAATAGTAATGAAAATATGTGTCCATAAGTAGATGCTAAAGTTTTATTGGGCCAGGAATTATTTTGTTAAATCAAGTTCCAAAATGCCCAAACCTGATAAGAGACATAAATATGAAGAGCTATGTAATATTATAAAAATAATTTAATGTTTAAGCTTTGCTTACAGTGGTGGCTATAAGAAAGATATACATATATATATATATATATATATATATATATGATATTGATGTTTCATAAGTGACTGTGAGAAAAATGATGAACGTGTGAATGTTAGAAGTTTATTATATTTAACATGCATAATAGTTGGGATCTCTGTAATAATATACTTGTTGGTGCAAAAGTGTCATTCCAAAGTAATTTTTAAGGGTAACTTTTCCTTTCCTTGCAAAACTATCTATAAAGAAGATAAAAATAAAGACATTAATTTTTTCAGATCCCCCCACCACCACGTGTTGTTTCCATGTAGATTATATTTATAGACCCATGGTTCATCATCCTTTATTTTGTAAAAATATCCCCACTGTGTGTCAATTGAAAGAGGCTGAATTATTTGTTGGCTTGAATTAAAATATGTTAAAAAAATCATGATATTGTTTGAAAATTATGGGTGTAAAAACAAAAGAGAAAAAAATTGTTATCTGAACCAATGTGAGATACAATTTTGTGGAATGTATTCATTTCTTAAAAATTTAGAACCTACCTTTGTTTTTTACTGTGTAGGTTTTGTGCTGCTGTAACTGAATACCTGAGAGCAGGTAATTTATAATGCACAAAAATTTATTCCTTACCTTTTCAGATGCCGGAAAGTCAATGATCTAGGTCCTGATATCTGGCAAGAACCTTCCTGAGGTGGCAAACATAACATGAGTGAAGGTATCATGTTGTCAAAGGTCAAAGAGAGGGCAAGAGAGAGCAAAAGGGACTGAACTTGTCCTTTGGCAATGAACCCACTCCTGCAGTAATGGCATTAATCTATTCATGAAGGTAGAACCCTTATGGGTCATTCACCTCCTAAAGGTCCTAATTCTTAATACTGTCACAAGGGCACTTAAATTTCAACATGAGTTTTGGAGGGACAAACATTCAAACCATAGCAGTGTGCCCTTTGTCTCCCAAAACTCATGTCCTTCTCACATACAAAATACGCTGATTCCATCTCAATAGTCTGAAGAGTCTTAACTTGTTCCAGCACCAACTTAGAAGTCCAGATCGCTTCTAAACATCATGCAAGTAAGACTCACAGATGATTCATGCTGAGACCAATTGCTGTCCTACAGTGAGCCTGTGAAATCAAACAAGTTATGTTCTTCCAAAATACAAGCATGACATACCATTTAAACATACAATATTTTTCCTAATATGACACATTGAGACATTGTTTCTGGCATTATATGGATAAAAAGTTTTTTAAAATATGTGCTTTTATATCATAAATTATCTTCATTTAAAACCTCACAGTTATAGTTATTGGTACATCATATCAATTTTGAACAAGTGGCAATTATTTCAGCATCACAAATCCATTCACAGGATGTTATTCTAGATGCGTAGGTGAAATAGGAAATTGATTGTCCAAAGAAAACATGAGAAGCATTCAAATGTGAAACAGGAAATGGTATTTTTTTAAATATATTTAGAATTTCAAATTAGAACGTTGGTCTTAGATTTATTACTTGCTATGTGGCACTTTAATATTCAAAGTAAAGATGTAGCAATTCCAGTAGACCGTTGATATTTGTGTATATGTCTGGAGGCCCTTACGAATGCTCCAATTCATACTTATTATTGTAGCATATAACTTCTCCCATAAAATATAATGATTATTGGAAAAAATGAAAAATCCTTTTAGATAATTTTAATTATTTTATGATAAACAGGAAAAAGTCTGATTGAATCTGAGTTCTCCCTTCAAGACATATTCTCATTCTAGATATAATTTTATTCTAGTCATATTCTCTCTATGATACTAACTTCAGCTGTTAAAAATGCCACTTCTGTTACACTGTAATAGTTTCTCCATTGTAATCATAAGTACTAGCAGTTCACTTTAATTTCAGGAAATTTTTTTCTCAAGCAACTATGTTTTCATCTTATCATTAAAAATAATTTAAATTTTGAGCAAAATAAACTAAATATAATGGAAATGCAGATGTTGGATAAGCATTTACGTTTATTCATTGCTAAGATGCTCATTTAAATAAACTTACCTAATAGGACCTAGAATAAAGTTTGTGATTTGAAAAATATTTTATAAATGACATTGACATTTGTGATACCGTACCTTCCCTTAAACAAATGTTCCATGGAAAATCATTCCATAAGGTTATACTAGAATGTACTTTGTCAACTTGGCTAAGCTAGGAACTATGTGTCTCAAATGCACATTTGGAATATATATCGGATTAGAATTATCCAAAACCAGATCTTCTGTGAGGCTTGAAAAGCAGGAATGAAAAAAGAAATCAATACTTTTCAAAATACTGGAAAAAATGACAGAGCGATAAATGGAAACTTATGTCTAGCGATCTCCATTTTCCAGCACATCTTTTCTAATTTTGTACCATCCTTGCGTGAATGGTACCACTGAGGACTTGACTAGCATTCCGTTAGAGGCAATATCTTCAAGAGACTTCTACACAGAGCTCCTCCTTCATGGGTTCAGTTCAGTAGCCAGGCACATAAAATCTCTGGGCTTTTCTTGCAATCTATGATCTGCCTACTCAGACCACTACTTATTATGTGGTTTGATTATTGTGGCTATGTGATTATTATGGTTATGTTATGGTGTTGTTATGGATAGTGATTTTATCCTTCTTCTATAATTTCACTTTTCCAGGATTTTTAATGTAAGTGGTGTGTTCTAATATCATGTTTCAATAATGATTTCAGTGTCTCTTTAATCATGGTTAACCCCTGATATGCACAGATTCTTCACAGATCAGCTGTGAGTATAGGAAAGAAGTGGATGGTGTTTAAAAAAAGTGAATAAAATGCTAGATTAAAAACAATTACTAGCTTTTTAATCTTTGAAATTTTTACTTCAATAAGTTTTAATTTACTCATCAGTGAAACATCAGTAACAATAGTATATCTAACTAATTGAACTACTGGGGAAATCAAATATCTTACTGCATGGCAGGTGTTTAGTGTTGTAATACATCCTAACTAGCTTGGTTATGTAAAGTTAAATATGTTTACTGTAGGACACATCAGGGGCTTGAATATGTTAAAGCATGTCCTTAGGAGAAGAAAAAAAGACGTAGGAGGAAAGGGAAGAAAGAAAGAATGACCAAACAAAAGAAAGAAGAGAAGCAAGAAAGAAAAAGAAAGGATGAAAGAAAGAAAAGAAAGAAAGAACGAGAAAGAAAGAGAAAGAGAGAAAGAGGAAGGAAGGGAGGGAGGGAAGGGGAGGGAAGAAAGGAGAAAAACAAAGAAAGAAAGAAAAAGAAAAGAAAGAAAGAAAGACTTTTTGGTTACTTAATAGCTACAGGAAAAATTTGCACAAAATAATGGCATAGCAATGGTAGTGGAAAAGACTGAACCGGGCACAAGTACTAACGGAGTTTATTATAGATAATTATAAAGGAAAAACAAAGCTAATTTAAATTCAGACAGCTTTTAACCATTACCATGTGAAAACAATTTTGAATGATGTCCACAATAAACATTCCAGAGAAAAGCATTTGCTGATCAAAGTGCAATTGTTTAATTGCCATTGCTATTGTTGAATTTTAAGTAATATTTATATATCTATATTTATATATCTAAGTAATAAAAGAAAAACTGCAACCAAATTAAATTTAAAGCAGTTTAATTAAGCAGTAAATGATTTACGAATCAGGCAGTCCCCAGAACCACAGCAGATTGAGAGACTCCAGGGATGCCTTGTGATCAGAACAAATTTATAGACAAAAGAGTAAAGTGACATACAGGCATCAGAAGTGAAGTACAGAAACAATGACATTGATTACAACTCAGTGTTTGCCTTATTTGAATGCGGTTTGACCATTCCGCAGTCTATGAGTAGTTGAAATATGGACACTGGGATTGGCCAACCTCAGCTATTGCTACAGGTATGTACTCCTAAGTTAGGTTTTTGATTTTTTCTGACTATTAAGCTCAGTTACAGTTCATCCACAAGAACTCAAATACAGAAGTACAGAGTTCTTTTCAGGCCAAATTTAGTTGGCTTTAACATATGTGATGTCATATATTCCTGTAAATAATCAGTAGATTTTAAATTGCAGTGTTCAATTTTGTCATTCTATGTAACTCCTTGGAGTTTATATTTTTTCTTTAAAATTTAAAGAGTGAAAATTTAATTCCCAAATTCTATTTGCATTTGCAAAACTACATGGATGTAATAAAAGAGTATTAATGTGTTACTTTGGTCATTTTGGGTTCTATATTCTTTTATTTTTGACTGACACTTTGTCTCATGATTATTAATTTAAATAATTTTATTGAATAGAAGTGGGAGCTGATAAAACAGGACCTTCTCCAGATATCAAATATTCTAGGTAGGCATGCCACTGCATGCATTAGTAATTTAGAAAATGATTAATTACTATATAAAATGCATTATGGCCTATTAAAAATGTACAAAAACAGAAAATAGAAAACCTGAATTCTAGTGAGGAATATATTCACATAATTATTTTATATTAAACATACCAACTGTTATTATTGGTGTTAAAAGACAAATATCTAGAAAATAAACAATAAACCATTCCTATTAAAAAAGGCAATTACATCAAAGCCACAGTAATTTAGCTGCAAAGATTGGTCTGTGGCTTAATAAGGACATTTAAAAAAAGGAGAGAAAAAGAGTTTTATAAAATGTAGTTTTTAAAAAGTGACAAAAACATTGAAGATAATGAGAGAAAATATAAAGGTCAGAATGAGGAAAACATAAAGCATTTTAGAAGTTTTCAAGTTAGGTTTCGAGAGCATAGATGAAAACATACAAGGAGTAGCTTCTGTGCTTGCGATACGTCATTTTCTATTAAAGATGTTACATTGTATACTTAAAATGACATTGCAAAACCCACATTCCAAGAATTCATTAAAAAATTTAACAGAAAGAGAAATAGAACACATAACAATTAATTGATATATAAAGATATTTTTGAAAAAAATAATTTTATGCTGTGATCTGACAAAGATTTCAACATAAGAATGTTAAAAGAAATACACTCATTCCAATTCTCAGAAAGAATGCTTTCAACTTTTCTCCATTTAGTATTATGTTGGAGGTGGGTATGTCATAGATGGCATTTATTAAATTCAGGGGTCTTGTATGCCAATTTTGCTGAGAGTTTTAACCATAAAGGGATGCTGTGTTCTGTCAAATAATTTTAATGCATCTACTGAGATGATAGTGTAATTTTTGTTTTTAATCCTGTTTATGTGGTGTATCACATTTTTTGACTTGCATATGTTAAACCCTCCCTGCATCCCTGATATCAAACCCCCTTGATCATGGTGAATTATCTTTTTGATATGTTGTTGGATTTGGTTAGCTATTATTTTGTTAAGGATTTTAGCATCTGTATTCATCAGGGATATTGGTCTGTAGTTTTTTTTTTTTGGTTATTTAGTTTCCTAGTTTTGGTATTACGGTGATATCGGCATCAAAGAATGACGTAGGGAGGGTTCCCTCTTTTCTATCTTGTGAAATACTGTCAATACGATTGGTACCAATTTTTCTTTGACTGTCTGGTAGAAAACACTCCTCTTCAACATAGTCCTAGAAGTTCTAGCCAGATAAATCAGAAAAGAGAAAGAAATAAAGGGCATCCAAATCAGTAATGAGGAAGTCAAACTGTCACTGTTTGCTGATGATATGATTTTGTTTTGCCTAGAATATCCTAAGGATTCATTTGGAAACTCCTAGAACTGATAAAAGAATTCAGCAAAGTTTCCAGATACAAAATTAATGTACACAAATTAGTAGTTCTTCTATACACCAACAGCAACCAAGCTGAGAACAAAATCGAGAACTCAAATCCTTTTATAATAACTGCAAAAAAAAAAAAAAAAAAAAAAAAGATACCTAACCAAGGAGGTGAAAGACCTCTACGAAGAAAACTCCAATCACTACTTAAAGAAATCACAGATGACACAAATAGAAACATATCCCATGCTCATGGATGGGTGGAATCAATATTATGAAAATTATTATGCTGCCAAAAGCAATCTACAAATTCAACACAATTCCCAACAAAATGCCACCATCATTTTTCACAGAATTAGAAAAAAAAAATCTGAAATTCATGTGGAACCAAAAAAGAGCCAGCATAGCCAAAACAAGACTAAGCAAAAAGAACAAGTCTAAAGGCAACACATTACCTGATTTCAAACTATACTACAAGTTCATAGTCACCAAAACAGCATGGTGCTGGTATAAAAATAGGCACATAGACCAATGGAAAAGAATAGATAACCCAGAAATAAAACCAAATACTTACAGCAAATTGATCTTTGACAAAGCAAACAAAAATGTAAAATGGGAAAAGGGCACCCTATTCAACAAATGGTGCAGGGATAATTGGCAAGGCACATGTAGAAGAATGAAACTGGATTCTCATCTCTCACTTTATACAAAAATCAACTCAAGATGGATCAAGGACTTCAATCTAAGACCTGGTACTCTAAAAATTCTAGAAGGTAATGTTGGAAAAACCCTTCTAGACATTGGCTTAGGCAAAGATTTGCCTAATGGAATAAAAGCAAGTGGAATAAAAAGCAAATGGAATAAAAACAAGAATAAACAGCTGGGACTTAATTAAACTAAAGAGCTTTTACATGGCAAAAGGAAGAATCTGCAGAGTAAACAGACAACCCAAAGAGTGGAAGAAAATCTTCACAGTATATACATCTGAAAAAGACCTAATATCCAGACTCTACCATGAACTCAAACAAATTAGCAAGAAGAAAACACAAACAATCCCATCAAAAAGTGGGCAAAGGATATGAATAGACAGTTCTCAAAAGAAGATATACAAGTGGTCAATAAACACAAAAAATACTCAACATCACTAATAATCAGGAAAAAACAAGTCAAAACCACAATGTGATACCACCTTATTCCTGCAAGAATGACCAAAGAAGAAAAAATTATAGATGTTGGCATAAAAGTGGTGAACAGGGTACCCTTCTACACTGCTGGTGGGAATGTAAACTAGTTCAATCATTATGGAAAATACTGGAGATTCCTTAAAAACCTAACAGTATAACTACTATTTGATCCAGCAATCCCACTATAAGGTATCTACTCAAGAAAAAGAAATAATTATATGAAAAATACATATTTTCACATGCATGTTTATAGCAGCACAATTTGCAATTGCAAAAATGTGCAACCAATCCAAATGGCCATCAATCAATGAACAAATAGAGATATTTTGCAGACCCTTGACTCCATGGATCCACTGACACCACCCAGAGTGGTAATATGGCTCAACCAGTTCTGGCATCCCACCCAGAACAGAAGACAGCAAGAAAACCTCACTATGACCCCCTATGATTCCATCTCCAACCTGCCTAATCAGCACTCCCCACTTTCCAATGCAGTACCAGCCAAATTATGTTTAAAACCTCTGATTCCCGAATGCTAGGGGAGACTGATTTGAGTAATAATAAATCTCTGGGCTCCAGCACATCCAGCTCTGCATGAATTACACTTTCTATATTGCAATTTTCTTGTCTTGACAAATTGACTCTGTCTAGGCAGCAGGCAAGGAGAACCAATTGGCCAGTTACAGTATTTCTTGGTGAACTTGCCAGAATATCAAAACAATATGAATATTATTATTATTTAAGTAGTGAGGTAAATAGATATCCCCAGGCATATTTTTTTTTTAGCTGAGACAGATTCTATGGTAGAAAAGTTGCAACTATTATCTTACAATGTAGTTATAGAATGATTTCTTAGGTATCTACATTGCAAATTTAAAATTATATTTATTATTAATTTTCACCCTGCTGGAAACTTAAAGGTATAATTAATCCAGGACGTACACTAAAATCAACAATCTATTGCTGACAAAATTGCAATTACTAACAGTGAATAATACACACAGGGCTTGTACATGATAGGTCACTTATACTTTTAAGTACTTTAATTATCAGAACTCATTAGCACAATATCACCAAACTCCTTTTAACATGGATAGATTGTAATAAAAGTCAGCTAAAGAACTAAAACTTGACATATTGATTTTCACCTGCTTCAGTAGAAAACTAATTTAAATACATATTTTACTTTTGAAGTTAGTTATTATTATATCATATTTCACTGTCAAAATCCTTTTACAGTTCATGTCTTGGTGGTAAGCATAATGTGAATCAAAAATTCATCATGAGCTTTTGAACTGGCCTAGAGCTCTAGCCTAATCTAATTTAATGCTCTCAAATTTTAAGCTTGAAATAAATCTGAAGACTCAGATAAAGCAATATGTGTAAAATGCCTATTAATACTGCTTTGAAATGCGTAAGAATCCTAAAATATTTTGGCCCCACTCCTTCCATAAATACTACCATTCACATGGAGCTTACTATTTGACATATAATTTGTATACATTATTTTTACAGTAACTGTATAAAAATATTATTTCCAGAGTTTCCAACAAATTGACTTATCCAAGTTTGCACAATTAGTAAATTACAGAGTCAGGATTTGAATATGTTTCTGTCTGGTCCCTAACTCTACCCTTTTCCCACTCCACCACAATTTATTTAATACAATTAAAATTTTTTATTTAACCGTTCTTTTCTTCTTTGTCATTTAGATTGATCCAGTTTATTGAGAAACTCAAAGAACATTGTCAGCTGGACTGGCTGTGGCCTGTCTCGGGCTTGACTTGGCAAAGGCTGCATTTGGTTAATTAGGCAGAATCCCTTAAGATGAAGAAAAAAAGGGAAAAAGTAAAACAAAAATTTATCTTTGTTAAAATTCAAAAAGTAGAAAAAAGTAAAGAAAATGCTTCACTTTTAGAATCAGAATAATAATAAATCTGAAAATGACACATTACTATCATTCATTTATAATATTAAAATTAGTCTTAAGATAATGCTTTTTCCTTTAAAATGCACTGCAAGTTTTTATCTTAATGTTCAGCATCAATAGCTTGCTGTTCTAATTTTTTTTAACGAAAGTTTTCGAGAAATTATGTCATATTAGAAATATAAGATGATCTGAGTTTTACTTCAAACTAGAATATTCGTTGATGTAGTTGTCAAAGGAAATACAATGAGCAGTAAAGTTTTTGTAGATATGAAAGGATCTATCTTGACTAAACACAGTAATTAATACTGTGTTTAGTATTGATATTTTTAGACAATAAACTTCAAAATAATATCTTTTTATTAGGCATATGATATGAGTTCTAAAACACGTACATTTCAAGGTTTTAACAGAGGGAAATGCATTGTGGATACTTAATAGCAGACAACAGTAGCATCCTGTAGATATATTATCCTTATATGTAAAGAGTTGTCAGAAGAATGGTGACCTCTGCTTAATATATCAGCGGTGAGAGAGTACAATTGAACTTCTCCCTTTGGAGAAGTTTTTTCTTTTTTTTATTCCTCCAGAGTGTTCATAGTCTTTCTTAATCATGTCCAAAAAGTCTGTATTTCACAGCGATTAAGAGCACATATCGTGCAGCTAAGAGTCATCTACAGTGAAATGTTGCCTTTGATACTTACTCGTCATGTGACTTTGCTGAAGTTCATTTACTTTGTTAAACCTCAGTTTTCTCATCTGTAAAATAAGGATAACAATTTCACTTGCCTTCTGTGCTGTAGGAACTGAGATGATGTGTATACTAACACAGTGTTTCACATAGTATGTAGAAAATAGTGAGCTCACAATAAATTTTAGCTTTTTCCGTTGATGGTTCATATTACAAATCAAAATATTTTCTTAATTTTATTATGTTTATACATCATGTGGAGAAAATGCATTGTAAACAATTTCATGTCACTTAACTATGTAATAAAATTGCTAAAGTGAAAACATCAATGCCCCAAAGAGAAGCATGTTTAGAAAAACAAGTATTACTAGGTTACTGATAATACCTTTTACTCATTAATAGAAATTATTTACTAAGAAAATAAAAAGTATGAGTAAATTAATAACTTAGTTCTCAAGTAAAAGCTGTCTACATCTTACATTTAAAAGTGTTCAACCTTTGTATTACTCTCTTATTTCAATGAACATCATCTATATTACCCACACAAGCTGGATATCTTGCAGTCATTAACAACAGAATGCTAATTCAGCACCCCCTATTAAATGCTCAGACAATCTTGCCTCCTGAATTTTTCTTGAGTCTGTCCACTTCTCTATATTTTAATTGCCACTGTTATGACTCAGGCCTACATCATATTTCTACCTCGTCTACTTCAAAGCCAAACCTCAATCTTAGCCCAAAAGCTTCTTAAGCTGATAAGCAACTTCAGCAAAGTCTCAGAATTCACAATCAATGTGCAAAAGTTATTAGCATTCCTATACGCCAACAACAGTTAAATCAGAAGCAAACTCTTATTCACAATTGCCACAAAGAATCAAATATCTAGGAACACAGCTAACTAGGGAGGTGAAAGAACGCTGCAAGGAAAACTACAAACCACTGCTCAAAGAAATTAGAGATGACATAAACAAATGAAACATCCCATGCTCATGGATAGAAATAATCAATTTTATTAAAATGGCCATACTACCGAAAGCAATTTATAGATTCAGTTTTATTCTCACTGAACTACCATGGAGATTCTTCACAGAACTAATAATAATAATAATAATAATAATAATAAACCAAAAAAACCCAAAAACCATTTTAAAATTCACATAAAACCCTAAAAGTGCCCAGATTTCTAAGAGACTCTTAAGCAAAAGGAACAAAGCTGGAAGCATCATGCTACCCAACCTCAAACTACACTATAGGGCTACAGTAACCATGGTGCTGGCCCAAGAACAGACACATAGACCAATGGAACCGGGTAAAGAATCTAGAAATAAGACTGCAGCCAACCTACAACAAACTGATCTTCTACAAAGCTGACAAAAATAAGCAATGGAGAAAGAATTCCCCATTTAAATAACGATGTAGGAAAAACTACCTAGCCATATGCAGAAGATTGAAATTGGACTCCTTTCTCACGCCATGTAAAAAATTAACTCAAGGTAGGTTAAAGACTTACATGTAAAACTCAAAACTATAAAAGTCCTTGGAAATGACCTAGGCAACACCATACAGGGCATAGGTATGGGCAAAGATTTCATGATGAAGACACCAAAAGCAGTTACAGAAAAAGCAAAACTTGACGAATGGGATAGAGTTAAACTAAAGAGCTTCTGCACAGGAAAAAAAAAAAAAAGAAAAAAACTATCAACAAAGTAATCAGACAATCTACAGAATGGGAGAAAAGTTTGGCAAACTATGCATCTGACTAAGGTCTAATATCCTAATTTGTTAAGGAACTTACACAAATATACAAGAAAAATAACCATTAAAAATGGACAAATGACATGAAAAGAGAATTTCAAAAGAAGACATACATGCGGAAAAGACTCATATTAAATAAAGCTCACTATTACTAATCATTAGAGAAATACAAATCCATACCACTATGAGATACCACCTTACACTAGTCAGAAGAGCTATTATTAAGCAGTCAAAAAATAACAGATGCTAGCAAGGTTTGGAGAAAAATAAATGCTTATACACTGTTTTGGGGGGTTTAAATTAGTTCAGCCATTGTGGAAGACAAGTGTGGCAATTTCTCAAAGACCTAAAGACAGAAATACCATTCAACCCAGAAATCCCATTACCGGCATTGCAAAAGAATATATCCAAAAGAATATAAATAATTATGTCATAAAGACACATGCATGTGTCATTGAAACACCACTCACAATAGCAAAGACAGGGAGTCAATTTTAATGCCCAAAAGTAATAGACTGAATAAACAAAATGTATATTTACACCATGTAACACTATGAAACCATGAAAAGAATGAGATTAAGTCTTTTGCAGGTATATGGATGGAGCTGGAAGCCATTATTTTTAGGAAACTAACAAAGAAACAGAAAATCAAATACCACATGTTCTTACTTATAAGTGGGAGCTAAATGATAACAGATGGACCCATAGAGAACAGCACACACTGGGGCTTCTTGGAGAGTACAGGGTGGGAGAAGCAAGATGAACAGAAAAAATAACTAATGGGCACTAGGCTCAATACTTGGATGATGAAATAATCTGTACAACAAACCCCAATGGCGGAAGTTTACCTATGTAACAAACCCAAACATGTACACCAGAACTTAAAATAAAACTTTAAAAAAGAGGCCAGGAACAGTGGATCATGACTGTAATCCCATATACTGTAATCCCAGCACCTTGGGAGGCATAGACCAGCAGATCACTCAAAGTCAAAAGTTCAAGACCAGCCTGGCCAACATGGTGAAACCCTGTGTCTGCTAAAAATACAAAACTTAGCTGGGTGTGATGGCATGAGTCTGTAGTCATGGGAGTCATGGGAGTCACAGCTACTTGGGAGAATGAGGCAGAAGAATCGCTCGGACCCAGGAGGTGGAAGTTGCAGGGAGTGAAGATCAGAACACTGCACTCCAGGCTGAGCAATAGAGCAAGACTTTATCTCAAAAATAAAAGTGAAAAAGAAAAAAAGAATATGGTATTTATACATAATGGAATACTATTCAGCTATAAAAATGAGATTCAGATATTTGCAACAATTTGGGTGGAACTGGAGATCATTTTATTAAGTAAAATAATCTAGGTACAGAAAGACAAGCATCACATGTTCTTTCTTATTTCTGGGATCTAAAAATCAAAACAACTGAAACCATGGAGATAGTGTGAGAATGGTTGTCAGAGGCTGGTAAGGATAATGAGAGGGTAGAGGGGAAGGAGGGGATGATTGATGGAATGAAAATAATTGTCACAATTAATGAATGTGGCTTAATATTTGATAGCACAACAGGCTGACTATAGTAAATAATAATTTAATTTTACGTTTTAAAATGACTAAAATAATATACTTGGATTGTTTGTAGCACAAAGAATAAATGTTTAATGGGATGAATACCCAATCTTCCATGATGTGATTATTATGCCTTGCATGCCTAAGTATCTCATGTGCCTTGTAAATATAAACACCTACTATGTACCCAGAAAATTAAAAGTTTAAATTTTTTTAAAAGTCTCATTTGTGTGTTTTTGATTTTGTCACTTGTCATAAATTCTTAGTCAAATTATTTTTTGACAAAGTCTATGTCTAGATGAGATTTTTAAAGTTTTTTTCTAGTATTTTTATAGTTACCAGTTTTTTGTTTGTTTGCTGTTTTTGTTTTATTGAGACAGAGCCTCACTCTGTGGCTCAGACTGAAGTACAGTGGCACAATCATAGCTCACTGCAGCATTGAAGTACTGATCTGAAGCAATTCCTCCACTTCAACCTCCCAAGTAGTCAGGACTACATGTGCACACCACCATACCTAGCTAATTTTATTTTATTTTATTATTTTATTTTGTAGAGATTGAGTCTCAGTATGTTGTTGAGGCTGATCTCAAACTCCTGGCCTCAAGCAGTCTTTCCACCACAGCCTCCCAAAGTGCTGGGTTTACATGTGTTAGTGAACTCACGTGGCCTAGTTTCAGGTCTTAAATTCATGTCTTGAATACATCTTGAATTGATTTCCATATATGGTGAGAGATATGGGTCTAGTTTTATTCTTCTGATTGTGGCAATCAAATTTTTTCATTATTTATTAAAAATGATGTCTTTTACCTGTAGACATTTTTGTGGATTTGCCAAAAATCATTTGGATATGTGGCTGTATTTTGGAGTTCTCTATTCTTTCATCTTGACCTATGTGTCTTGTTCTATACCAGTACCATGATCTTCTGTTTACTATAGCATTGTAGTAAAATTTGAAGTCCAGCAATGTGATGGACTTCACATGGAGCTGGAGGACATTATTCTTAGCAAACTAGAACAGCAACTGAAAACCAAATATCATATATTCTTCCCTATAAGTGAGAGAGCTCCATTTCTCCATGCTTGTTCTTTATTCTTTGAATTGCTTTCAATATTCTTTTTGATTCCATATTAAATTTAGAGTTGTTTTTCTTATTCTGTGAAAAATGGCATTGGCATTTTGATAGAAATTATATTAAATGCATATATTGCTTTGGACAGCAGAAGAATAACATTTTAAAAGGGCCCTTAGACCTTTCACCAAGATAAACTTTCTTCTGGGCCATAAAATATATCTCAAGGTTTTTAAATAAATTTATACAGAGTATGTTTTCTGAACACAATGGAATAAAACTAGAAATCAAAAACAGAGACAAGAGAAGAGTCTCTAATTACATAAAAATTAACATACATCACATAATTTACAAACACACATCAGTAGCATGAAAGAGGAAGTCACAAAGGAAATAAAAATATAAACATTGAAGAACAACAACATATCAAATTATGGAAAATGTAGCTAAGTCAGTGCTGAGAGGGAAATTTGTAGCACTGAATGCTTACATTGCAATCACAGAATGCTTTCAAATATTCACTCAATTTATTACCTCAATAAACCAAAATAAGTCTAAAGCAAGCAGGAGGAAATGAATAATGATGATAACAACAGAAAACAGTAATATGTGATGTAGAAAAAAAGTGATAAAATTAATAAAACAAAAGCTAATACTTTGAAAGAATCAATGATCCTCATAAACTTCTAGCAAGGCCAACAAAAAAGGAAGGAAAAATAAATCACTAATATCAGAAATAAAATAGAAGATATCATTAGAGATCCTGCAGCCACAGTGATAAAGGAATACGATGAAAAACATTCTTATTTGCCGGGCGCGGTGGCTCAAGCCTGTAATCCCAGCACTTTGGGAGGCTGAGGCGGGTGGATCACAAGGTCCTGAGATGGAGACCAACCTGGTCAACATAGTGAAACCCCGTCTCTACTAAAAATACAAAAAATTAGCTGGGCATGGTGGTGCGTGCCTGTAATCCCAGCTACTCAGGAGGCTGAGGCAGGAGAATTGCCTGAACCCAGGAGGCGGAGGTTGCGGTGAGCTGAGATCGCGCCATTGCACTCCAGCCTGGGTAACAAGAGTGAAACTCCGTCTCAAAAAAAAAAAAAAAAAAAAAAAAAAAAAAAAAAAAAAAAAATTCTTATTTATTTTGTAAGTCAGAAAATATGCATCAATTCCCCTTAAACCACATATCACCAAAAATCAACCAAGATAAAATAGACAATGACAATAGACTGATGACTATAAAATAAATTAATCATTAAAAATCTTGTGAAAATCTAACTAACGTATAGGTCCATATTATTCAAGAGTAGCACCACAAAAATATTGTTTAAAATTGGCACTAATTTTTCATAATCTATTCCAGAAATAGAAGAGGATGAAACATTTTCAAAATCACTTTATGAGGCCAGTGTTAACCTGATACCAAGGCCTGACAAAGACATGTAATATGGTTTGGCTATGTCCCCAGGGAAATATCTTGAACTGTAGTTCCCATAATCTTCACATGTCATAGGAGGCACCCAGTCAAAGGTAATTGAATCCTGGGGACAGTTACCTTCATGCTGTTCTTGTGATAATAAGTCTTCATGAGAGCTGATGGTTTTATAAGGGGTTTTTCTCTCTTTGCTGTGCACTTCTCTTGACCGCCACCATGTGAAGAAGAACATATTTGTTTCCCCTTCCACCATGATTGGAAGTTTCTTGAGCCTCCCCAGCCCTGTGGAACTGCGAGTCAATTAAATCTCTTTTCTTTATAAATTACCAAGACATGAGTATGCCTTTACTAGCAGCAAAAGAAAGAACTAATAGAGTAAATTTGTACCAGTAAACTGGGGTGCTGCTGTAATGATACCTGAAAATGGGAAAGTGGAATTGGGTAACAGGAAGGGATTGGAGAAATTTGTAGGGCTCAGAAGACAGAAAGATGTGGGAAAGTTTGAAACATCCTAGAGACTTGTTGAATGGCTTTGACTAAAATGCTGATAGTGATATGGGCAATGAAGTCCAGCCTGAGGTGGTCTCAGATTGAGATGAAGAACTTGGACGCTGGTGTAAAGGTTGCTATCACTGTTTTAGCATAGGACTGGTGGCGTTTTGTCCCTACCCTAGAGATCTGTAGAACTTTGAACTAAAGATAAATGATTTAGGGTATCTAGCAGAAAAAAAAAATAAATTAATTAAAAAAAAAGCAGAAAAGCATTCGAGAGGTGACAGAGATGAAAGTTTTAAAACTTTGTAGCCTGAGGATGCAGTAGAAAGAAAAACACATTTTCTGGGGAGAAATTCCAACCTACTGTAGAAAATTGCATAACTAATGCGAAGCCAAATGCTAATTGCCAAGACAATGGGGAAAATGCCTCCAGGGCACGTCAAAAGCCTCCCAGTAGCCCCTCCTGTTACAGGCCCAGAGTCCTAATAGGAAAAAAGGGTTTTCTGGGCTGGATCCAGAGATCTGCTGCTGCATGTAGCCTCAGGACATGGTGCACTGTTTCCCAGGTGGTCCAGCTGTGGCTAAAAGGGGCCAAGGTACAGCTAAGGCTGTGGCTTCAGAGGGTGCAAGCCTCAACTCTTGGCACATTCCATGGGGTGTTGAGCCGGTGGGTGCATGGAAGCCAAGAATTGAGGTTGGGTATCCTCCACCTAGATTTCAGAGGATGTATTCAAATGCCTGGATGTACAGGCAGAAGTCTGCTGCAGAGCCAGGGCCCTCATGCAGAACCTCTGTTAGGGCAGTGTGAAAGGAAAATATGAGTTGGAGCCCCCACACAGAGTCTCCCCTGGGACGCTGGCTAGTGGAGCTGTGAGAAGAGGGCCATTGTCCTCCATAACCCAGAATGGTAGATCCACTGAGTGCTTGCATCATATACCTGGAAAAGTCACAGACACTCAATGCCAGCCCATGGAAGCAGCTGAGCGGGGGACTGTACCCTGCAAAGTTACAGAAGTGGAGCTGCCTAAGGGCCATGGGAAACTACCTCTTGCATCAACATGCCCTAGAGGTAAAACATGCAGTCAAAGGAGATCATTTTGGAACTTTAAGGTTTAATGACTGCCCTATTAGATTTTGTACCTGCATGGGGCCTGTAGCCCCTGTGTTTTGGCCAAATTCTCCCATTTGGAATGGCTGTATTCCAGTGGCTGTTAGCCATTTTATCTAGGAAGTAACTAACTTGATTTTCATTTTGCAGGCTCATAGGCAGAAGGGACTTGCCTTGTCTCAGATGAGACTTTGGACTTGGACATTTGAGATAATCCTAGAATGAGTTAAGTCTTGTGGAATTGTTGGGAAGGACTGATTACTTTTAAAATGTAAGAAGATGAGAGTGGAATGATATGGGGGTGTTTACTCCCAAGCTGCTGTTCTTATAATAGTGAGTGAGTTCTCAAGAGATCTAATGGTTTTATTAGGGGCTTTCACCCTCTTCACTCTGCACTTTTCTTTGCTGCCGCCATGTAAAACAGGACATGTTTGTTTCCCTCCTTCACAATGATCATGAGTTTTTGGAAGCTTGCCCAACTCTGGGGAAGTGTGAGTCAATTAAACCTCTTTCCTTTATAAATTACCCAGTCTTGAGTATGTCTTTATTAGCAACCTGGGAGCAAATTAACACAACATATTAACAATAACAACCATAAACCAGTGTTTAACTCTGCCAGTGGCTTCACAAACCTTCACCTGTCATAAAATAGTATGGAATTCATTACATACACACACGTCAATGAGTGCAAATAAAACTAGAGAAATCTAAATAAGAATGGTAAATTTTATTAATACCAATATCCTGGTTATGATATTGTGCTACAACATTGCAAACTGTTATCTTGTGGGAAAGTGTCAGAGGGTAAAACTAATATTTCTCTACTCTTTCTTGCAAATTCATGTAAAAATCAACAGTTATTTCACAAAAATTTTAATTGAATATATATATGCACACACACACACACACACACACACACACACATCATAGTAAATAGACTAGATTAAAACTCAAAAAAATCACAGAATCATGAGGTTTGAACTGTAAAGTACCATAAGGATCATCTTGGCTAACACCTTATTTTACGGTTAAAGAAAGAAATACAGAGAGACTTCTTCAAGGGTCACAGAAAAAGTTAGTGACAGAATCAGAAAATCTGAGCTTGTCTCATCTCTGCCATTTTTGAGGTATGTCCTTATACAATCCTTTTAATCTCATTTAGACTGTTCCTTTATCTGGAAATTAGGGATAATAGAATCATCCCCAACAACCTTAAAAAATTTTTCAACAGAAGCAAGGAAGATACATTATGCAAAATTGCTTTTAAATCTATAAATTTCTATATGCTTCAGAATGATAGAAATAAAATAATAATTAGCAAAGTGCTTTAAAAGGTAGCAACAGCTCCATACTAATGTGAAAAATTGTGGTATAGAACCGGATGCTAAGAATAGATTTGTAAAAAAAAAAATTAAGAATTTTGTTATGGAAGATGTGCATTTTTATTTAATTCAATTTAACCCATAGAAAGGGAATAATTTTGTTTTATTAAAAACAAGCATTGTTTGATTTGATTCCTTGAATTTACTAACAACATAGTACTTTAAGCAAAACCTTAAAAATGTTTTCCCAGATTAATGGTGTTAATGTGTGCTTTGCCCCTGCACTCAAGAAAGTTTATGTTTTTTCAGCTAATAATTTCTAAAATATATTTGTAAACTAAGAGTTCATTCATGACATATAAGCAGTCAGGGTGTAGAAAATCCAGAGGTTAAACATGTCTTAATTACATTATTTTGACTTTATATTGTGTATTAAATCATCAACTCACATTTGTGCCAGATGAACTTTTAAATAGTACATCTTTTTTCTTTTTCCTATGCACAAGCCATACTAGGAAAAATAAAATAATATTCTGGTTACATATTGAGGAATTCAATCCTTTCTCTGCCTCTTCTATGTGTTTATGGAAATGAAAGAGAATATTCTATTGTTTAAGGTAATAGAGTCTAGGCTTACAGTAGAACCCTGTGAGCTGGGAATTAGAGCATATTCTAGAGGTAGTTCTAGATGTGTAGTGTTGGCCTAGCGTTGTGTAAGTGGGATTTAGAAAGTATGGTATAAGGGAGAATGTTGCAGGTAGGACTTGCAGAGAAGAGTATATGCTTTTCATGCTGAGGCTAGACAAAACAGGGTCCAGTGGAGCTGTGGCCAGGAAGACAAAAGAAATTCTGGTGCTCAGCTGTCCATCCAACCCTCTGTCCAGTCCTATCATGTTCACCTGCCAATGTGCTCCCAACAGCCATCACAATAGTCTGTGTGAGGGACCTTCTAGCAGGTGCAGCAGTGGGAATGGCTCTGAAACATGACATAGCCCTGCCCTCCTAGAGAAGCTTTACATTCAAGCTGTGGAAGTTACCTATGTGGCAGTGCCAGCCCTCAGACTCCATACACTCAGGGGAGAATATAATATGGAGGATGCACACCATCTGTGGCTGTCAGGAGGACCTGCCACTTTCTCTGCCCATCCTTCACTTCCACTCCTAGACAAGGAGGCCCAAACTTTATCACAGGCTTGATAGTACAGATGCAGGAATTCTGCATGGTGGAATCAGTAGTAGACTTTGCCAGCATAAGAGAAGTAAATGAAGTCCATGGGACCCTCTCGCCAAGTGGTGCACAGGAAGCACTGTGGGTGCCAGCAGGTGCACTGCAAACACTGGGATGTACTCACTCTGGTCTGCTTCCTGCACTGTCATGGGACACACAGACATAACCACGATGGTCAGATGGATGAACCAAGGATTGTCCTACTTGGGCCTTCTGTATAGTTAACCTTTTAAACTGGCCTCATCAATGGCAGCTTTGAGTCAGACCCCGCCCATACAAGGATACGGTGAGGGAGGGTTTTAGAGACTGATCTGGTTCATGGGTGAAGCCACAGAGGCTGCCCCTACCTATTGTGGGTGACAGGCAAGCCTTCCATATAGAAGATAAGGGAAGATGTAGAGATGGGTCAGACCCAGTGAGGAAATTATACAGATGATCTCCACCCATTGAGACTATGTTAGTTCTTTCTCATGTTGTTATAAATAAATGAGACAGGGCAATTAATAGAGAAAAGAAGCTTCATTGGCTCATGGTTCTGAAAGCTGTAAAGGAAGCATAGTGGCTTTTATTTCTCTGGAGGCCACAGGAAGCTTCCAATTAGGTCAGAAGGCAAAGAAGGAACAGGCAGTGTCAGATGGGCCAAACAATAGCAAGTGGAAGATGTGCTACATACTTTTAAACAAACATCTCATGAAAACTCACTCACTATAACAAGGATAGCATCAAGGTTTATGGTGCTAAACAATTCATGAGCAACCACCCTCATGATCAAATCACCTCCTACAAGTCCCCACCTCCAACATTAGGGATTACAGCTGAACACAAGATTTGGATGACAACACAGATTCAAACCATATCAGACACCTTAGCAATAGTTCTTAACACAGTTAAAAATCGAACTATAATTTAGATTTTTAGAATAGGTTCTTATCACAAAAGGACCAGAGAGACAGTACATGACTCTGTCCACCGCATGGAGGGAAGAAAACCATAGAGAAGGTATACTAGGGCCTCCTTAGTGACAAACCACAAACAACAGTGAAATCTGAGGGGCAAGTCTCATCAAACAAGGGCTTTAGAGATAGATCCCATTTACCAGGGGGGCCTAAGAGGCAGTCTGTGATACAGGGAGAGATCTGAGAAATAAAAATCACAAGAGTTTATTTTTTGAGTATAAAGAGTTATCTATGGGAAGAGGAATCATCAGGAACTTCAAAGGCATTGATATTATATTCCATTTTTGCATTGCTATGAAAGAATACCTGAGGCTGGGTAATTTACAGAGAAAAGAGGTTTATTTGGCTCACGGTTCTGCAGGGTATTCAAGAAGCGTGGTCCCATATCTCCTTTTGCTAAGGATCTCAGGAAGCTTCCACTTATGGCAGAAGGGGACGGGGAACCAGCTTGTCACATGGCAAGAGAGGGAGGAAAAGAGAAAGGGGAATGGTTCCACACTCTTTTAAACAACCAGATATCACATGAATGCATAGAGTGAGAACTCACTCAATACTCACTGCAGGACACCAAACCATTTATGAAGTAACCAGCACCATGACCAAATACCTTCTATGATAACACATCTCCAACACTGGGGATCAAATTCCAACATGAGGTTCAGCGGGGACTTATATGCAAACAATATCAGTAATGTTCTATTTCTTATCCTGACTGGTAAATCCTTATGTGTTTGTCTTATTATTTTTATGCTTTATTTATGAATTGCTAATTCTTTACAGCTATAAAATATTTTTTAATCAATCAGTTTTTTTTTTTTAAAGGGCATACTGTTGGAATCCTGAAACATGCAAGAAAACAAGAAAGGAGATTATTGATAAGGCTATTCTAATAATCTAGGTAAAACATTGTGAAAATGTTAATTATGACTGATATTAGTGATGGATATGGATAGGGAAAAGTAATTAGGAGACAGAAGCAGTGGAACTTAGTGAGCAGAATGGTAAGCATATCAGGCAGAAATCAGTTAGAGAAGAAAATAGAAAATAAAATGATTATTTTAAAAGGAAAAAGATTTAATACAAACACGAAAAGGCTAAATGTTCATATTTTAGCCTGGACCTTCTGGAAGGACCACAAAAGCAACAGAGAATTGATCTGCTAAATAAAGTACTTTCTCTGAGGCCACAACCAGAGCTGTATTCAGAGGCAAGCAGTAGTTGTTGCTTCACCTGCCTTTCGCCAAAGCTGATGTCCAAGAACTAAAAACGAGATAAATAATTCTACATCTAACAATCAAGTTTTACACCATTGCAGTAGAGAAGGGGACATAAAATGCTGCCTCCAGACAGTATCACATTTCCAAATCTCGTTTGTCA
This sequence comes from Saimiri boliviensis, assembly GCF_048565385.1. Taxonomy (NCBI): domain Eukaryota; kingdom Metazoa; phylum Chordata; class Mammalia; order Primates; family Cebidae; genus Saimiri; species Saimiri boliviensis. Next base: position 75,213,057 of record NC_133470.1, on the reverse strand, counting down.
ACAAGTACTACCCACGGCCACATGAAGACAGTTAATGCTTCACTTTCCTTCAAATTTTTTTTGAGTGAATCTAATTAGGGAGACTTAATTCACAAGAAAAAGCCTGAAATTTCTAGATGACTTATGCACTAGGATGTTCTTGCATTAATATAAAGAAATGCCCGAGACTGGGTAATCTCTAAGAAAAAATATTTAATTGCCTTATGATTCTTCAGGCTGCACAGGAAGTTTAGCAGCATCTGCTTCTGAGGAGGTAGCAGGAAGCTTTCAATCATGGCAGAAGGCAAAACAAGAGCAGTCACTTCACATGGTGAGAGCAGGAGTAAGCAAGAGCCATTAAAAAGCGGAGGTACCACACACTTTTAAATGACCAGAGCCAGAGCTCACTTATCACCAATGGGAAGCCCCAGGCCATTCATGAGGAATCCACTCTCCTCATCCAAACACCTCCCACCAGGCCCCACCTTCTACACTGAGGGTTATATTTCAACATGAGATGTGGACTGTGACAAATATTCAAACTAAACTAAGAAATGTGTTATTGACCATTTTAGTCTCTCAAAAAGTAACGTGGAGTAGAAATCGAGTAAGCCTGATCAAATCAAGTACAACAAAAATATTAAATAATATTAAAGGAGAATGGAACCCAGTGTATCCCAGGTTTCTGTTTTCAGCAGCTGTGTAGATAGTCATGCCAGTCAATAAGGAACACAAGTTTTATTTTTCAGGGGAGAAGTTTAAGATGATGATATAACTTAGGATACTAATTTGACCTGGGGATACAATACACAGATTGTAACTAAAGTCTCATGAGGCAGATGTGATTACATGGTGAAAAGAAAATAGACCCTGTGGCTTAAAAAATGCCAACAGTTTTGGAGTAAGCAGAAGACAACTATTAGTTATGAAGCAAAGCTAAAATGTGTATTCATACCTATCTCACTCTTTGAACCTCATATTTTTATTGTTAATAAGCTGCTGTTTTTCACTTACATGGCACCATTTTTTATTTATAAAGATAATTCTGATATATATTAAATAATAGATCAGCTTTCAAAACCACTGTAACCAGGTCATTGATTTTGCTCATGTAAACACATCAGTGCCAGAAACTTAATATTCTATAATAACAAAGGTTGCTGAAATCTAAGAAGTTAAGATCTTAAATTCTGTCTCAGGGAAGACATAAAGTGATCATTACTTTGTCATTTTGATAAATCTGAAACTTGATAAAATTTATTCCAAGTGTTAAAATTTTAAGAGACGAACAGCTGAGTAGATTTAATAATAAAGAAAGTGAGGCCAGGCGCGGTGGCTCACGCCTGTAATGCCAGCACTTTGGGAGGCTGAGGAAGGTAGATCACAAAGTCAGGAGTTTGAGACCAGCCTGACCAATATGGTGAAACCCAGTCTCTCCGAAAAAATACAAAAATTAGCCAGGCATGGCGGCACGTGCCTGTCGTCCCAGCTACTTGGGAGGCCGAGGCAGGAGAATAGCTGGAACCCAGGAGGTGGAGGTTGTAGTGAGCTGAGATTGAGCCACTGTGCTCCAGCCTGGACAAGGGAGTGAGACTTCTAAAAAAAAAAAAAAAAAAAAAAAAAGTGGATTGGTAGACCTTCCAGCTAAACAGTGTAAAATGAAAGAAACGCTGTACCAGAAGCCAATGGTCTGAGTCAGCCCCACCACAACTTCTTACTATCCCTATGCTCTTTGGCGTTTCACCTGTTCTTCAACATTCTCAATTATTTACTCACTTTAAATTTTCTAGATATTCTTAATGCATGAAAGAAGAAAATGCAGGATACATAGAGATTAACAAATAAGTCATCTTTGTTAATTATCTTATATGTTTTACTTAAATATTTTAAAGGTAATTTTTTGCTTTTTGGAGTCACATATACTTGGATTACAGTTTATCTCTTTGGAATTATACTCCCTATCCCGAAGTTATCTAATTAATAAAGAATCTCTTCCTCCACTTTTTTCTTCTTTCTTTTCTTTGCTCCATTTGCTTTGCTATGAGTACTCTAACTACTCCAATACATTCAGTTGTACTGGATGAATAAATAAAGATATAAATTTCAGAAGCCTCCATCAGCACAATTCACATTAGCAACTACATTTTGGGTTACATATCTGCCTCTATACTGTATTGTCAATTTCTTGAATCTATGTTTACTTTTTTCTTTTCTCTGTGTGTTCAGCATTCGGTTGAGAAACCGAGCGCAAATTCGGTGTATAGAAATACTTGTCAAAATGTCACTAAATTCACTTAGAATGCAAATGCAAAGCAACAGAATAAGGAAATAAGTAGCATACAATTATTGAAAAAAGGAACAATTTCTATACTAACCATTGATAGAAGTAGTGAGTATAGAAGACCAGACGATGTCATATGGTAAAAGAGAAAGATGTTTGGAAAAAAGAGGGGAATAAAATTATAAAACCAAAAAGGCCAGATAAATATCACCCTTTATCTATTTGAATTTTAGTACTCAAAAGAGAGCTATTTTTACAAATCAAAAGAGAACTAACAAAAAATTGGTGTTTAATTATAAAAACATCCTATCAGACATGTTGCTAGAAATTCTACTCTCCAGGTAATTTGATTTATCATACGAGTAACACCATAAAATAATGTTGACTTTGCCTTCATGATATTTCCCAAAAAATGTCTACTTACCTGTACTACAATTCCTAAGCCTCTAATCTAAGCTAATATCATTTGTCACATAGAGTCTATGTGACTATGACTTATAGTTGATCTCGCTGTTTCCATTTATTCTATCCCACATTTTATTCTCTTCACTGCCGCTTGGGTGACCTGTTTTAAAAATTGAATGAAACTTCATAGCCATTGCAGTACGTTGAGCTCCATAGAGAGTGTGCTGAAGCAAGTGAGAGCTAAATGGACACTGGGTGACTCTTTGCTTCTCTAATGCAAATAACTAAAAACGTAGGTGAAGAAGATTTTAAGACACTGAGAAGGAAAACATCATCATATGCATTCATTATGCAAGCTTGCCCTGAGAAGGACAAGAAGTACTTAGATGCTTCAGTAAACTTCTAAGTTCACTGAGAGGTGGAAGATCCTATCTACAAAAGTAAGAGAGAGAAATAAAAAAACATTTGACATTTGAAGACCTGGCAAAAGGCATACAAGGTATGCCTTGTATGTAAAAGAAATACAAAACTATAGTCCTCCTAAAGGGAAATTTTTAAAAAAAGGTTCAAGGATTCCAATGTGCTCAGGAGGCTTCTTCCAGTTTTTTTTGTTGTTGTTGTTTTGTTTTCAGTATCATTAAAACTAAAAGAGAACACTTTGGTCTATTCATTGGTGATGTGGCAAAGAAACTTGGAGAGAGGTGTAATGTCATTGTTGCAGATCGCAAACAATCTTATTTAAGGAAGACTGTGAAGATGAAGAAAGCATATGAAAAAGTAACTGTTGCATCCTGAGCTAAAGTTAATTGTTGCATACTGAGCCTGATGTGGCAAAAATGTGGGGCAGTCATCAAGGCTGAAAGAACAAGGAAAAAGGGAGAGGAGGAAAAAGAAGAGAATGAGGAGGATGAGGAAACTGAAGGTGATGAAGGTGATGACAAATAAGTAGGTGCTAGTACGGGTGAAATTGTGACACACTTAACCTCCCTGTGCAAAACTCACTCCTCTTAAGGAAAATAAATGAAATTTAATGTTCTGTAAGATTCATTTTTATACTGTATAGTGAACATGCTATTACATGTTCCTTTAATTTTCTCTGGGTTGAATTTTCATTAGTCACTAACCTTTCCTGGTACAGCATGGAAATTTAAAGCAGATTTTTCTTTGTGCACAGCACAAATCAGTTATATAGAGAGATGGTAGTTTTTTTAATTGCCAGTTGTCCTTGATACACTTTATAGGAAATAGTTGTTCTGCTAACTGAATATTATTCTGTAATTGAAAATAATTGTAACTGTTTCATTGATGTTATATATGATTCTAAATAAATAAAACTGTTTTATTATTGTTGTTCCATTGGTCTGAAATTTTTCTTAATTTTTTTTTTTTTTTTTTGCTTTTATCCACTTACACTTTTAAGCATTCTTCGTGTTGCATATTGCTATCTCTTGGTTAATTTTAATTGGTAATTCCCTAAGTTTTAATGATGTAGATTACTTTTTCCTGAACTTACGGAATGAATATATTTTATTTGGCTAAGTTTATGTTCAAATATTTTGCTTATTTTTCATTCTTGTCACAATATTTATGTTCTTATTATTTAGGGTTTATCATTCTGAATTCAAATCCTTTATCAGATAGGCACTTTGCAAATTTTTCTCCCTGGTCTAATCCTCCACTTTTTTCAAAGTACACTTTATACTTTGGAATAGTATCTTGATTTTTTGTTCACTTATCAGTGTTGATTTTGTAAAGTAAGCAATTGTTAACAGCAATGTTATTGGCAATCATTGCTCACTTTACAAAAGTTACCAAGAGAATCAGCTTTGCATACACCAGCCAACGGGTTTCTCCCTTCAGTCGCACTAATATAGGTTGACTATGTGGACTTCGTAATAGCTGATTTACTTGTGCTAGTTTCGAACATGCCAGCAGAAATAAAAACAGACAAATATTGTCCAAAGTACTTCTCAAACTCACTGGTTCCATACCTCAACATACTTCATACTGCCTTGGATATTATCATTTGTAAAAACTTATCCTTAACTCTATCTTAGTTATAAAAGAACAGAAGTAATACAAAGAAGACAAGCAACTGAGAAAGGGTGGGTGAATATTTATCAGGCCAACATTTCCTAACCCACAGACACCTGTGAAATTCAGTCATCCAGGCTTTTAATTAAAACCTTAATTTACCCTGACAATCCATTGAATTAATGCATTATTATCAAGGCCCTTAAGTTACTATGGAGGTAAAAATAATTGCAATTACATAGAAGAAATGTAAGCATGCAAGAAAATGTTTCTATTAAATTTAATTGAACACTTAATATGTTGTTATATTTGAAAATATCTGATATTTGTAAATCTTTTAAAAAGGGCCCGCAAAAAATGCTTCCTCCACAGAGATAGTCACTGTTTTCTTCTTAATTTAGGTAGACTTGACATCTTTGCTGTACTGAAATTTTCACACAAATGGTGTTTATTAATTTTTCAGTTCATTTATAAATTTGTATAATTACATATCTAAAATTTGTGTATATTTCTTATTAGTTTGCTTTCTAATCATTTAAAATGTTTGGTTTTGTTAATAGGTCTATTTTTTAATTATATCTGAATATGAATGCAACTGATTTTTACACTTTTTTGCACAACTCTGTCAATACATAACTGACTTTTCACATTGCTTTTGAGTGTTATTTTACTGTTTCTCGTTATTCCCAATAGTTTGTCAACTGATTTTTTATTTCCAAATATATATCTTGTTTTCTAGATCTGTCATTCTTTCTCATCTTATTGAGTTGGCTAAGGCTAGACGTCCAAGGTTGAATAATAGTAGTGATAACAGGTATTTTGGTCTTGCTCCTTTCTTTAATGAGCATTTTCTAACATATTATTTATTACCGAGCAAAATTTTTTTAGATCTTATTTATAAACTAAAATCAGTCATGTTCCAGGTTTTTTCATTTTCTTTAATTTTTGATTTTGCACTAGTATTAAATTTTATCAAATGCCCTTTGGAGAAATATATTTATTGATATAATTTCATTATTTTTATTTAACACTCTTTTTCTAGTCAAGTACATGGAAACATTTTCTACGTTTAGCCTAGCTCTATATTCTTCAATAAATCTCATTTAGTTATGATATATAACTTGATTTAATTCATTAATACTTCAATTGGAATTTTTGTATTCAGAATTATAAGTTACTTAGGCAATAGTTCCTCTTTTCTTAATATCATTTAGTACATTCACAGTGTTATGCCATCAGCAACGATAGAAAGTTCCAAAACGTTTTCAACCCTCATATATATATATAGATATATATATGTGTGTGTGTGTATAAGTGTGTGGGTGTGTGTGTATGTGTGTATATATATATATATATATATATATATATATATATACACACCCATTATGGACACTCCTCATTTTCCTTTTTCCTATCCCTTGGCATCCACTAAACTGCTTTCCTAGTCTATATATTTATTTAATTCTGAATATTTTATGTAAGTAGGTCATACGATATGTGACCTTTTGTGTCTAACTTTGTTCTCTTAACATGTCTTTGAGGTTTATCCATGATGGAGCATTTATCAGTACTTCATTTCTTTTTACGGATAAATAATATTTTATGTATGTGTATACAACATTTTGTTTATGCACTTATCTGTTAATAGACTTTTTGGTTGTCTCCTATTTTTGGCTTTTGTGAATCGCAATGCTATAAACATTTGTGCACAAGTGTATGTTTGGGAACTTGTTTTCAGTTCTTTTGAATATGAGCCTAAAAGCGAAATTGCTGGGTTATATAATTCCACATTTAACTACTTGAAAAAATACCAAATGTTCCACAGTGGTAGACTCCTTTAACCATCCTACTAGCAACACATGAGAGTCTCAGTTTCTCCATATTCTCCCTAACGCTTACTTTTAATTTTTTTGATGTAACTATCCAAGTGAGTATGAAGAAGTATCTCACTGTGGTTTTTATTTGCATTTTTATACTAAATAATGATGCCAAACAGCTTCTAAGGTGCTATTGGTTATTTTCATATTTTCTTTGGAGAAATGTTTATTCAAATCTTTGTTCATTTTTTAAAAAATATTTTTTGTAGCGATGGGGATTTGTTATGTTGTCCAGGCTGGTTTTGAACTCCTGGCCTCAAGAAATTCTCCAATTTTGGCTTCCTAAAGCTCTGGAATTACAAGCATGAGCGATTATACCAAATCTCTTCGTTCACTTCTTAAATTGAGTCATCTGTATTTTTATTGTTGAGTTAGCTGTACGAGTTCTCTATATATCTGAATATAAGAACCTTATTAGATATATGATGCACAAATACTTGTATCATTCTTTATGTTGCCTTTCTGCTCTCTTGAGAGGGTTTCTTAATGCACGAGAGATTTTTTTTTTCATTTTGATAAAGCTCAATGTGCTTATTTTTCCTCCTTTTGTTGCTTTTGAATTCAGTGTCAAATCTAAGAAGTAATTATGAAATCCAAAACTATGAAGATTTACCTCTATATATTCTTCTAAGGGTTTTATACAGTTAGGACTTATTTTAGGTCATTGGCCCATTCTTAGTTAATTTTTATACATAGTGTAAGTTATGGATCCAACTTTGGCCTTTTACATTTCAGTATATATCTACTTTTCCAAGCACCATTTTCTGAAGAGACTATTTTTTTTTTCCATCAAATGATTTTAGTGCTTTGTTGAAAAATCAATCAACCAAAAATGTGATAATTTATTTCTAGATTCTCATTTCTATTCTGTGGCTTTTATATCTCCTTTTGCCAATATCACGCTGATTTTTTTACTATAGTTTCATAGGAAGTTTTGAAATTGGCAAGCGAATAGCTTTGTTGTTGTTTTTTCAATATTATTTTGGTTACTGAAGGCCCTTGGCAATTTTATATTAGTTCGAGGTTTGTTGTTTCTTCCTTTCTACAAAAAAGGCCATTGATATTTTGATAAATGTTGCCACTTAGGTTCGCAACTCTCTATTTTTTTATCATTAGGCTCCAAGAGCAGAAGTGGTCTTTACTCATTTGGGCATTTTGTAAAATTTAGATAAGAAAAAACATTATCTCATACTCTGAGTCTTCTGTTAGGTAGCAATGTAATATTAGTTAATCCTCACTGCATAAGCTATTTTAAAAAAATTATTTGCTCTCACCTCCTCATTTCTCCTTCTCTCCAATTATCATTTAGTTTTACCCAAACATTCTCACCTTTGAAAGAAACATTAGCTGTGACCACCGTACTTGTCCAGATTACCAGCAGCAATACTAGTCTAACAAGTTCTACCTCCATAGTCCATTTCCATTCCTCATGAGGTTATTTACATATCCACCAAAATAGTCAGCTACCTTGACGGAACATTCAGAGAGAAAAAAAAAAAATCAGCAAGAAATACCTCACTTGAACAACACTCTAGACAAAACTGACCTACCAGCAAAAAAATTTATTTTCCTTCAATAGAAGAAGAATACACATTCGTCTTAAATGTACACAAAATATTCTCCAAGATATATCACGTTAGGTACCAAAAAATGTCAAAACAAATCTGAGAAGAAGAAAATAATTATATATATATATATATAAAGATATATATATATATATATATATTTTTTTCAGACAATGATAGAACAAAAGGAGAAGGTAGTAAAGTAAGAAAATTTTAAAAAATTATAAATATGTAGAAAAAAGAGCATTTTTTTGAATTTGGTCAAACAAAAATCAAAAGGTTATTTTAAAAATATCTTGAAACAAATAAAAACACAACTTACCAAAATGTATGGGATGCATCAAAAGCAATACTAACAGGAAAGTTTATAGTAATAAGTGGCTACATTTAAGAAGCAAGCAAGCAAGCAAGAAACAAAGGTTTAAACTAAACAACCTATATTCACACCTCAAGGAACTAGAAAGAAAAGAGCAAACTGAGTACAAAGTTAATAGAAAGAAGTATATAATAAAGATTAGAGTAGATATAAATTAATAAAAGATTTAGAAATAAATTAATAAAACTGAGTTGGCTTTTTGAAAAATCTAAAATCAGAAAACTTGCATTTACACTAAAAAAGAGAAAAAATTCCAACAAATAAAATGAGATATTTTTCAAAATAAATTACAATAAATGGCTCAAGAAAAAAATTCATAAGATATTTCTGTGAATAATCATATAACAACACATTAGATAATCTAGAGAAAGTGGATAAATATCTAGGCACATGAACTTACTGAACACTCCAATAACAAATAAACTTAAGATAGTAATTTAAAACCTTTCAACAAAGAAATGTCAAAGATCAGATGGTTTTACAGCTGAATTCTATAAACATTCAAAGAAGAAATAATATGAATCTCTTTAAAAATTTTCCAAAGTAATTTAAGAAAAACTTTCAAACTTACTTTTTGATGTCAGCATCATCCTGATACCAAAAGAAGATAAACAAGCCACGATAAAATAAAACTACAGGCTAACATCTCTGATGAACATAGATCTAGAAATTTTAATAAAATCCAGAAAAAGCAAATTCAACTGCACATCAATAAGATTATACATTATGACCAAGTGAGATTTATCCTTGGAATGAAGGTTAGGTAAACATACATAAATTAATCAATGTGATACACCACATTAACAGAATCTAAGATACAAAACATATAATCTTCTCAACAGATATGGAAGAAAGCACTTGGCAAAGTTCAATATCTATTCATAATTTAAAAAAAACTCAGCAAAGCAGATAATGAAAGAAATTTCCTTAACATAATAAAGATGATTTATGAAAACCCAAAGCTAACTTTATAATCAATAAAGGGACACTGTACATTTTCACTCTTAGATTCAATGCAAGGCAGGAATGTCCACTCTTGCCATTTTTATTCAACATAGTACTAGAAGTCCTAGCTCAAGCAATTGAGCAAGAAAAATAAATAAAAGACATCCATACTGGAGAGGAGAAGTACAATTTTTACTGTTTGCATATTCCCTAATTCTATATGTAGAGAACCCTAAAAACTCCATTTTAAAACCTTGACCATACTAATAAATGAATTCAGTAAAGTTGCAAGATTCAGAATCATCATACAAGTCAATAGAGTTTTTTTAACACCAGAAACAAACTATCCAAAAGGAAATCAAGCTAATAATCCCACTTATAAGAGCATTATACAAAATAATAAAAACTGAAGAATGAATTTAAACAAAAATATGAAAGATTTGTACACCGCAAACCATAGATCACTGATGAAGGAAATTAAGGAAGACACAAATAATTAGAAAGATCCTATGATCATAAATTCTATGATCATAAATTGGAGCAATTAATACTGTTAAAATGTCCATATTGCTCAATACAATTTACAGATTAAATTTGATATTCATCAAAATTCAAATGGCACTTTTGGCAGAAAAATAAAATAAAATTTTCAAAGTTGTATGGAACCATGTAAGTCCCTAAGTAGCCAAAGCAATGTCGGGGGAAAAAAAATTGGAGGCATCACATTTTCTGATTCCAGTTTATATTACAAAACAATAGCAATGATACTAATAAAAAAAATGGAGCAGAAAAGTGAACTCAGAAATAGATCAACACATGTATAATCAACAAACCTCAACAAAAGTGTCAAGAATACACAAAAGAAAAATTATAGTCTCTCCAATATGGTATTTGTAAACCTGAATATCAATATGCCAAAGAATAAAATTGAATGCTTATCTTATGCAATATAAACAAATACAAATTGATTAAATATTTAAATGTAATACTTGAAGTCATGGCACTTCTGGAGAAAAACATGGAGGAAAATCTCCATGATATCATTCTTGTTGATAATTTTTGGGTGGAGTGTAATGCCAAAAGCACAGGCAACAAAAGCAATAATAATAATAATAATAATAATAAGCATGTGAGACTATCTCAAACAAAAAGGTTTTGCACATACAAGAAAACAGTTAACAAAATGAAAAGGAAACCTACAAACTGGGAGAAAATATTTGCCAACCATATATCTTATAAGGGGTTAATAAAGAAAATATGTAATGAACATAATGCCATTCAATCACGATAGACAAACAAACAAAGCAGATAAAAATATGGGCAAACAACCTGAACAGACACTTTTCCAAATAAAACATACAAATGATCAACAGATATATGAAAATGTTCTCAAAAACGCTAATCATCAGAAATACGTAAATCGAGATCACAGTAAGGGCTGGGTGTGGTAGCTCATGCCTGTAATCCCAAGCAATTTGAGAGGCCAAGGCAAGGGGATTGCTTGAAGTTTAAAACCAGCTTGGGAATCAGTGAGATTCCATCTCTACATAAAATTAACATTTAAAAAAATGCTAAAAACCGTAGTGAGATTTTACCTCATACCTGTTATGATAGCTATTATAAAAAAGGCAACAGATAAGTTTAGCAAGGATGTGGATAAAAGGGAATGCTTTTATGTTGTTGGTGGGAGTATAAATTGATACAGCCATTAGAGAAAACCGTCATAGGTTACTTAAAAAGTTAAAAGTAGAACTAACATATGATCTGGTAATACCACTTTTGCATATATATCTAAAGGAAACAAAATTCGTGTCTGGAAAAGGTATCTGTTTCTTCATGTCCATTTCAGTATTATTCCCAATACAAAAGGTATGGAAACAATCTTTGTGTCCACCAACAGATGAATGGGCAAAAGAATTTATAGGTATATAACTGTATAAATACAGAAATAAGGAAATGTTAACATTTGTGACAACATGGCTGAAATTAGAGGACATTATACTAAGTGAAATAAACAAAACAGGGAATAAAAAAAATACTCCATAATTAAATCTAAAGAGATGAAGTCATGAAAGCAGAGAGTTGAATGTTGGCCTTCAGGGACCTGTGAGTGGGAAGTAATAAGGAGATGTGAATACAAGGGTACAAATTTTAGTTACATAAGATGAGTAAGTTCTGCAAATCTATTTTACAGCATGGTTACTATAATCAATAACACTCTATTGTATACCTGAAATTTAATAAGAGAATAGAACATCAGTGTTTCACCACAAAAACAAAAGGTTACTATATGCAGTAATGGATATGCTTGACTGCAGTAGTCATTTCCCAATGTGTGTGTGTGTGTGTGTGTGTGTATATATATATATATACATATATATATATATGTATATATATATGAAACCTGTAAGGGTAGCCGAGAGAAGGGAGAATAGACCCAAAGTCAGGCAGGAAAGTTTTAGAGGAGGTAGTCCCAAGCTTACAAGACAAGGGTTTTTATGGGGTGAGAGGGGTATAAGGGGGTGTCAGGTCACAGACAAAGAGTTTATTAAATTGCAACAGACCTACAATACATCATCCTGTGACTTTGTGGTGGCAGTCTTTTTAAAAAAAAAAAAAAAGACAGAAACCAGGATTTTTTTTTTTTTTTTTTTTTTTGAGACGGAGTTTCACTCTTGTTACCCAGGCTGGAGTGCAATGGCGCGATCTCGGCTCACCGCAACCTCCGCCTCCTGGGTTCAGGCAATTCTCCTGCCTCAGCCTCGTGAGTAGCTGGGATTACAGGCACGCGCCACCATGCCCAGCTAATTTTTTGTATTTTTAGTAGAGACGGGGTTTCACCGTGTTGACCAGGATGGTCTCGATCTCTGGACCTCGTGATCCACCCGCCTTGGCCTCCCAAAGTGCTGGGATTACAAGCTTGAGCCACCACGCCCGGCCAAAACCAGGATTTTTTACAGATATGGGTCAAACAGTAATTTACAAGTATGGATAACCAATATATGTTTTCCCCCGTGCTGCGCCAATAGCTGTAATGAGGCTTTGCTTAATTGTAGCACGTCTGGCAGCCTTGATGCGGCACCTAGGTAGGGGTTTAGGAATGCAGCTGCAGAGCAATCAGCGGGGGGTGGGGTCCGCCTGTGCGGAGGGGGTTTTCTGAGACAGGATGGCTCCTCCCTAACAAAAACATCAAATTATATTTTAATAAAGCTGTTACTTTAAAATTACAGGTAAAAAAATAGTGTGCTATCTTAACCTCTAAGAAATACAGCTATATTCCCTGTCAAACCCCAATTTTTCCAGATGGAGGAAGGTATAATCCACCCTATAAGAACCTTAGGAATTCTGACATGAAAGTTTAAAAATATATTTAAAAGTTCTCTGATTAGGTGCCATCCCTAATTCCTGAACCACAGTTGTAGCTTTGGACCACTATATTCATTCAAGTACATAAGAAAAAAAAGAGAGTTGAAAGTGATATGGGGAAAAATATCATAGTCATAACAACATCCTCACCATGCCCTCTCCATGGCAAAATTTGTATTGGCATACCAGTATCCTAGCTCACTTCCTTTTACCAAGATTTTCCAGTAAAGTAGAGGAATTTATCTAATGGGAATCCTTCCCTAATTTAATTTTTTTTTTTTTTTTTTTTTGTAGAGATGGGAGCTTACTCTGTTGTACAGGCTGCTCTTGAACTCCTGGGCTCAAAGGATCCTACCACACTGGCCTCTCAAAGTGCTGGGGCTACAGACTCATGTAGTTTTCACTGTGATTTTCAGTGCAAACAATATTTATGAAGAATTCATGTATGTATCTTCCATTTTAGACAGAAAATATTTCAATTGCCCATTGTAATTCTATCTCAAACCATTATTTTGAGAATAATATACAGCATGTTTCCATTTAAGGTAACTTTCTGCTCATTGTTGGACTTTATGAATCGGAAAATATGCCTCTTGGCATGAAAAAGAAAACAAAACTAGTAATCCAAATTGGAACAAAACTTCTGTCCTATGCATTTTATATTTTGAGTATTTGCATCTACCACTGGACATCTGAAGCTATGTCCAGAGTAAGTGTCTATTCCTGTCAAGACCCATTTATAATGCTTTGTTACTATTGACCTTGGTCCAAATTCACTTACTATTTGGGGGATATTGCTGCCAGAGAATCTGCCTCTTAGACATCCAAACTCTGTTTCTTTTCTTCACAGACAAAACAATTCCTGTTGGCATTTTGTGCCTCAGAAGGTGTGATAAATATATATCTAGATTTGGCTCACCTCTGCATTGCTTCAAGACTCTCATGTCCATTCATTTTATGAACCCAAGTGGCCACATCAAACAAACATACCAACATACCTACTTGTTGATTCCAATGACTTTCTGATTTTGAAAGGTGTTTTTTTTTTTTTCTTTTTCTGATGAGCATTGGCATATCCTAGGTTAATGTGCCTTTTAAATTCCCATAGTTGTTTCCATAGGGCCCTGCTCCATATTTTCATCCCTATTATGGTCCACTTTTATTTTCCCCCATCTATCTGATGATATGACTGAGCCATTGGCCACCAGTCAATAAAAACCCAAACATTTAAGGTGATAAAGTTTGTATATTTGTCCCCCTGACAAATTTCATGTTTAATTGTAATCCCCAGTATTGGAGGTAGGGCCTGGTGGGAGCTGTTTAGATTGAAAAAGACATATAACTCATGAATTAGTTCTGTCTTTATGATAGTGAGTTTTTATGAGCTCTTGTCATTTAAATGCGTGTGACATGTCCCCGCTACTGTCTCACTTCTCTCTTGTTCCTGCTTTTAGCATGTAACATGTCTGCTCCCTCTTTGCCTTTCAATATGAGTGTAAGCTTCCTGAGGCCTCCCCAGAAGCTGACTAGATTCTCACTACTGGAAGATAAGGAGTGTGGGGGCCAAAAAGGCCCCCCTAAGAGTTCTTTAAAGTATAACTAACATGAAGCAGATTGATTAATTGGAGAAAAGGCATATAAAATTAACTAACATGTACACATGGAATCCTTCTTTTTTGGAGACAGGTTCTTGCTGTCACACAGGCTGGAGTGCAGTGTAGCAGCTCACTGTAGCCTTGACCTCCTGGGCTCCAGCAATCCTCCTGTGTCAGCACCCCAAGTAGGTGGGAATATGGGTATGCACCACCACGTCTGTCCATTTTCTTTTTTTAAAACGTTTGTAGAGATATGTTCCCCCTATGTTGCCCATATATGTGTGTATGTATAACATATGTTATATATGTGTGTATATATTATACATATATATGTATGTGTGTGTATATATATATATATATATATATATATATATATATTGCTAAAAGCCCTCTAAAGCTCAGACAAGATTTTTTGCCTGCATATACCTATATGAATTTGGTTAATTTATCTCTTCTCAAGGTCCTCAAATAACAAGGTTTATGAGCCCACCCAAAAGTGGAACTTTTAATTTATCACAATTCAGGAAACCTGTCAAGGAAATGTGTACAAGGTACAAGACCAACACTTCCAAGGGACTTTAATCAGCTCTATAAAGTCAATATCAATTTCTCAAAGTAGTCAGAACTGAAACTATGCCAGTCCATTTAAAGTCTTGGTAAAATAACCAGGGTCTCCAATGGCTTCCTGTAGAAAAGAAAACAGATTCTTAATAAACTTATGTAAATAACTATATTGACATTATATTGGCATAGATTAAAAATACTCATAAATAGTTTTAAAATTCTGGAGAAATCAGGTTAAAAAATAGGATTCAAATTTTGCTCATAGTATCATACTTTACTCAGTTGTTAAAATCTCCATATATCTCAAAGAAAAAAAAGTTTTCTTGAATCTGAAACACAAAAACATGAATCAACAATGTTTCAAACAAAAATGTTGTAAAAATTATTTAATCAAAATCTGGACTAGAGAATTCCATAATATTATTTTCATTTTCTATTAGTTCAGTCCATGCAGTTAATTCCTGTGTTACTCAACATTGGACCAATAATTATCATGCACACATCAGCTTTCCAATGAAATTATTGTACGTTTTTTCTTTAATCTAGTGGCACAATCTTTAAAGTTATCAGAAACCTGCCTTCAAGAGCACCTGTCAGAATCCTTTTCATGAATTCCCCTAAAGAAGTAAGTTTTTGGCTGCAACTAATCATAAACCACTTTTTTGGGGAAAAATCAAAGTAAAGCAATAATAGTTGGTTGACAATAAAAGTCTTATAACAGTAATAGTTGAAGACACAATTAAAAAGGAAATTTTCCTATTTCTATGGGACAAAGCAATTTAACATACACTAAGGCATAAGAATTTTAGGAATGTCACACAATTTTTGGAACAGACGTTAACTATACATTTATGTAAATATAATTCACAGAAAGTTAAACTCCATTTCATGTTTGACAATGCTTCCTGAATGATTTGACATATTAAATAAGCCGTATGTGGCTCTCTTGAACTTCAGAGACACTGATATCCAAAAACAAATAATTTGAGGTCAAAAGACAATACAGAAGTTGAAATTTTGATTAAAAAATTATGATATCTGAGATTTAAAACACTTGATATCAAAAAAGTGGGTTATATGTTACTGTAAAATTAGTCATTCACTGAGCCAAAATTCAAAGATTTATAAAGAAAAAAAGAAAACCTTTATTTATTGGTAGAAAGGAGTCAATTTTCCAAAAAATAAGAGCTAATCAAGATGGTAGGAAGCCAACTGAATCTGTCTCTCCCTCTCCAACTTTATCTTTTATCTTTTTTTTTTTTTGCAGTTTACTGAAAAGATACACAAAATTTTTTATTATCACTTATTAATACTACAGAAAGATTTTGTTCAAAGGGTAAAACCAAATTCTACCTTTGCATTAGTGTATAAATGCTAATGATAGTTTTCATAAAATCTCATTAAACAAGTCCATACAATATCAGTTTGAACAAAAGGTAAGATTATCATAAACCTTTATAAGCTTTTATATTTTTCCAGTTCTTTCTTTACTAACTTTGCATACCTATTCACTTTTAACCATCATTATTTCTCGTTAAAAAATAATCCTTTAAAACCTCTTTCCTTTCCCTTAAAAAAAATTCCCGTGCATTTTTACAAACTTTTTACCCAAAACACATCTAACTTTTAAAATTTGCTTTGTATACATAATTGTTTGTTATATTTGGCAGTTTTAACCGCATTTATTTATTACAATATTAACTCTAAGTAATTCTTGCTTTTCGTGAAAAACCGAAGAGGTAAGAAATTGTAATTATGTATCACATACCGAGCACAGGACAAAGGACAGAGCTGCAGGTAATACCTGACCCTTCACAGCATGGATAGGAGGCACAAATAGGCCAGGGACAACTCCACATGTTCCCAGGCACTTCTATGACAATTTGTGTAGATCCTAGAATGTAATGGCTCTTAGATGGACAAGTTAAAGAATTATCAGAAATGTCACAGAAGTAGTTTCTGACCTTAAAATAGCAAAACAGCATCTGACCTGCCTGACCAATTTATATCAAACGTCTGTATTAAATTTTGAAGATATTTATTTTTATTTCACCAATAATTTTAAAACAATCTTTATTCACCAAAGATCACTAAAGTCACATGAACTAAAAGGCATTTAAGTTAAAGTTTCTATTTTTTTCTGGTAAAATATTTGATTTAAGTACTTAATTTTTTCTTTGAGCCAATTTATTAGAGCTCTTTCATATATTTTGATAGTGAAACATCACATATACATAACATGTATAAATGTATAGACATGAAAACACAGACAGAAGCAGATGTTACAGATTTATAAGGTTATTTGTCAATTTTTAACTAATTTTGTATTTGTTGTTTTCAGTACTTGTTTTATTGCCCTAGGCAATTATTAGCTAGACAACCCTAATTTTTGTGTTTTTAAAGCATAACTCTTAGGTGAGACAAGGTAGAAAATGTACATCTCAAACCATGTAGAATGACAGAATGCAAGCCTTTTAAAGACGTTTGGGTGGGTTATAGGATGATTTTAAAGTGGATTCCAAGGTAACATAAAATCAGAAATTTATCATAAGATTTTATAAAAAGAACAGTTTAATTCACATAGTTTTCAATTTAATCTCTATGTTACAACTGGTTCACTGATTACAAAGCCATTATACACACCAAGGTCAAGTTTTTAAATTATACAGAGTAATTTCTCGGGCCCCCCCACCCCCCACAAAAGCTAGAGACAAGGTAATGCAATCCAAAAGAGACTAAAGATGGTAAAAAATGAAAAATAAATAAGCAAAAATAAATATTAATAAGAGAACAGTTTTCAAGAAAGTGAGCAAATATACCAACCACATAATTTGTTAAAAGTTTCAGTCAATTAAAATAAAATTTCCCCAACAGGATCTAAAAAGATAAAATATATAAAGGTCTTTTACATTGTTAAGTAAAGTTTGGCTTCAAGCTGCCTCCTTACATATTTTAAGTCCAGCCTGAGTTATTTTCTGTACATTGTGAACTATAGTAAGTGGAGGTGTAACCAGACCACAGACCACACCTGTGCCAATCACTGAGTTTTGGCCAATCATATGTAGTCAGCTATTTGAACCATGTTCAAATAAGGCAAATATCAAGCTATACCCAACCCAGTCGTTCCTGTACCTCACTTCCATTTTCTGTACGTCACTGTTCTTTTTCTGCTTGTAAGTCTTCTTTCACCACATGTCTGCACTGGAGTCTCTGAGCCTACCCTGGCTCAGAAGGCTGCTGGATTCATAAACTGTTTGTTACAAAATTAATTTTTTAAAATTTAATTCAGCTGAACCTTTCTTTTATCAGACGGTGTCAAAAGCAGGGTCTGAAGTAAAACTTCTAACAAACGCTAGGAGTTCAGGGTGACTAAAGTGAGGTAGCTGCAGGACTCCTAGTGTCCACTGACCTCTTGGAGCAGCGTTCTTGCTGAGATTTCAGAGCTCTACAGATTTGTGTTTTGAGCTGTTCAAATTTCTTTGAGCCAATTTCCGATCCAAACTGGGTTTAGAAGTTGCAACAGAAACTGGTCTGGGTCCAAAGTTGACTTAGGTCTAGTAATTAACTGCCTTGGTTCCAGTTAAAGTCCTCTTACATCTGACTGGCTCAGAAAGAAAGTGGTAGTAAGTGGTAATATTTTAGGAAGTGTAGTATTTGGCTTTTGAAAATTCACAGGGATTGTTATGTTCTACCCCTCTGTTTCATTTTTACTACATGCTTAGGTAGGAAAAAAAATCACTGGCTATGTTAATCAAGGGAACCTGAGAGCAAAGCTAATATCTTAGGTAAAAATGGGATCCTTAATTTCCGAAGAGATGAGTTTTTTTTGTTGTTGTTTTTTTTGTTTGTTTGTTTGTTTGTTTTCCCTGGCTCATACATGCATAAGTGTTAGGCCCCAGAAGCACCAAAGTCTCACAGAAATAGCAAAATCTTACTGAAGATAACTTAGAGTGGAACGTTCCAAATGAACAAAACGGCACTGAAGTGCATTTGGAAATGAGAGCTCCCACATGAGTCCTATCTAGAGATGACTCTTGATATGCAGAAGCTTCTCAAAAGATTTTAGTACTTTTATTTAAAGAGTTGATGAAAGGCAAAAAAAAAAAAAAAAAAAAAAAGCTAAGTGACTAATTGATTAAATAAATCCAATCTACTAACCTTTTAGCTTAGTTACTATCCTCATCCAAAGGAAATAGACTGCAGCACTAATTGGTAGACTTAGGTTAAGTAATGGGGTACATTATACATGGGTAAAATATGGAATTGGGTTAGAGACCATCCCCTCAATAAAGTCTCTGTTAAAAATAGGTTTGGAACTATGAGATGTTAACTGCTATTCTCTTTGGATTAATCTGCCTTTTACGTTTTTCTGACAGCTAGGGTGAAAGGATTAGGCATAAAAAGAACCAAGGAACATGGTGAACTTTTTCTATTAAAAAATGAAATCTTGAGAGCAGATGTGATTGCTGGAAAAGGTCCCTTTGTGACCGACAAGGAGCTGCCTGAACTTTTGGTTCAGTATTGCTGCATTGAATGGGTCTTTCTTTGGCCTCCCTGAGCTCCTTGCCTTTCCCACCCTACCACAGGCAATGCTTTCCTTTTTTTCTCTCCTTTCCCTTTTCTATCTTTTCTGTTACTCATGGCAGCCATCTTGCCCAGAGACCCCATGTTAAATTCTCTTCACGATAGCAAAGACTTGGAATCCATCCAAATGCCCATAAACCAGAGATAAAGAAAATGTGGATAAACAAAATGTGGCAAATATACACCATGGATTACTATGCAGCCATAAAATAGATGGGTTCATGTCGTTAGCAGAGACACGGATGAATCTGGAAACCATCATTCTCAGCAAACTGACACAAGAACACAAAATCAAACACTGCATGTTCTCACTCCTAAGTGGGAGTTGAACAGAGAGAACACAAGGACACAGGGTGGGGAACATCAAACCATGGGGCCTGTCAGTGGGTGGGGGACTAGGGGCGGGATAGCATTAGAAGAAATACCTAATGTAGATGACGGGGTGATGGATGCAGCCAATCACCATGGCATGCGTATACCTATGTAACAAACCTGCACGATCTGCACATGTACCCCAGAACTTAACGTATAATAATACAACTAAGTTAATTTTTTAAAAAATCTCCTGGTGGGAGGTTGGATTAAACATGACAGGGCCACACTGGGGGCAAGTTTGAGCCTTGCCAATTTGATATTGGGTGCTAAGCAGAGTGGCTAATGTTTATAATTCGTCCCATGTATTTTACTGTGGCCGAAACTGAAAATGTTAATTTGGTTACCCCATGCCACCCTTTGGACAGCATCTTACAAAATTGAGAGGGTTTTGCCTGTGGTTTTATGAAACAGAAAAAATAAAATAAAATAAAATCTTTTATGTTGCAGCTTGGCCTGCAGAGCTTTAGTTGTGGCTGCTCAGGGAGGGGCAGGTGAGAAGCCTGGCATGCCAGCAAAAGGGTAAGAATTTCTTACCAGTCAGACTTCTGGCCTCTTTCTCTCTGTGCAAACTGGTTGAGTGAATGATAAAAACAAATCACTGTTTATCTCCTCTGTAAAGTTTTCATTAATGTGAAAAAGAATTCTGAGGCTATTCTTAAGCTATAGCAAATCTGGTGTGCTTTGCATCTTTTTCTGCATGGTTCTGTCATAAGGAAAAGTACCTTAGGATAGAATACAGGCTTAGGACTCCCTATGCTTGCTATTAAGACCCAAAAAACTCGTCAGTAATAAACTTTGCTGCAGATCCCTGAAACAAACAAAAAGACTGGATGTGGTCTCCATCTTGTTTTGTGACCTTGGGAGCTTGACCTTGTAACCATGTGGTAGTACTTTATCTTGGTTTCTGCCATCTTGGGAACAATGATTTTGGGATTCTTGTCATAGTTAGCTGTAAAAATTATATTGAGTAGGTAAAAGCCATTGCAAGCCTAAAATTGACTGCTTTAGACTCCTTCTGGGAAGAGCAATCGAAACTGCCCAATTCTGTAGTTCAGCAACTAAGGCTTTGACATTTTACAATGGCAGTCCAGGTTCAATTCTAGCATAGAGAATGAGCACTTTCTCAGTGATATCTGTTTGATCTTTACTGTTTGTTGATTCTTTTTCTCTCCATGAACATCTTCTAGCTTTCCTTCTTAATTTTTTCTTTCTCTGAGCTACCTTTGAAGATTCTAAATGTAGACCAATGAAACAGAACAGAGGCCCTGGAGGCAATGCCACACATCTACAACCATCTGATCTTTGACAAACCTGACAAAAACAAGCAATGGGGAAAGGATGCCCTGTTTAATAAATGGTGTTGGGAAAACCAGCTAGCCATGTGCAGAGAACAGAAACTGGACCCCTTCCTGACCCCTTACACTAAAATTAACTCCAGATGGGTTAAAGACTTAAACATAAGACCTAACACCATAAAAACCCTAGAAGAAAATCTAGGCAAAAGCATTCAGGACATAGGCGTAGGCAAGGACTTCATGACCAAAACACCAAAAGCATTGGTAGCAAAAGCCAAAATAGACAAATGGGACCTAACTAAACTCCAGAGCTTCTGCACAGCGAAAGAAATAATCATTAGAGTGAATCTGAATCAGCAAGCAACAGAATGGGAAAACATTTTTGCAATCTATCCACCTGACAAAGGGCTAATATCCAGAATCTACAAAGAACTAAAACAGATTTACAGGAAAAAAAAAACAAACAATCCCATTCAAAAGTGGGCGAAGAATATGAACAGACACTTTTCAAAAAAAGACATATATGATGCCAACAAACATATGAAAAAATGCTCATCATCACCGGTTATTAGAGAAATGTGAATCAAAACTACATTGATATACCATCTCAGGCCAGTTAGAATGGTGATCATTAAAAAATCTGGAGACAACAGATCGTGGAGAGGATGTGGAGAAATAGGAAAACTTTTACGCTGTTGGTGGGAGTGTAAATTAGTTCAACCATTGTGGAAGACAGTGTGGTGATTCCTCAAGGACCTAGAAATAGAAATCCCGTTTGACCCAGCAATCCCATTACTGGGTATATACTCAAAGGATTATAAATTGTTCTATTATAAGGACGCATGCACACGAATGTTCACCGTGGCACTGTTTACAATAGCAAGGACTTGGAACCAACCCAAATGCCCATCAATGATAGACTGGACAGGGAAAATGTGACACATATACACCATGGAATACTATGCAGCCGTCAAAAACAATGAGTTCGTTTACTTTGTAGGGACATGGATGAATCTGGAAACCATCATTCTCAGAAAACTGATACAAGAACAGAAAATCAAACACCGCATGTTCTCACTCATAGGTGGGTGTTGAACAATGAGAACACATGGACACAGGGAGGGAAGCATCACACACTGGGGTCTATGGGGGGGGGACTAGGGGAGGGACAGTGCGGGGTGGGGAGTTGGGGAGGGATAACATGGGGAGAAATGCCAGATATAGGTGATGGCGAGGTAGGCAGCAAACCACACTGCCATATATGTACCTATGCAACAATCTTGCATGTTCTTCACATGTACCCCCAAACCTAAAACACAATAAAATATATGTATTTTAAAAAATGGCTTACCACCTTTTTGAAGATACCTCATACACTCCTGGTTGAGTCAGAACCTTACTTGAGGCTTGTTTGTTTCACTTCCAAGGTTACTTTTGGTGAAGTTAAAAAGCCAGAAATACTGACTATTTGGCCTGAGTAAAGTAGTATAATAAATAATTTAAAGGGACAGTTTCTTACAGAGTGCTATGGTTAAAAGTGGACTTAATTAACAGTGGATATACAAGCTATATGTGTATTTAAAACACCTTTATGGTTTTTTTTTTTCCCTTCTTGAATTTTATTTTTGTGAAGAAAAAAGGGTTTATTTTCTTCTCAGTCAACTGAGTTTTTTTCTCCATTTTGTCTTTTTGCTACTCAATGTACACAAGAGAGGACCTAACATAACTTCTAATAACCTGGGACTCCTTGGGAAAAACAGAGAAGGCCCCATCAATCCCATTTCAGGATAAATCTGTTTTCCTCTTCAAACCCCAAGAATTGAAAGTGGATAGATCTCCCTCAAAATCTAACGCTCTGTTTTGTTTTGCATTGTGTTATTTCACGGTTTTGAGGTTTGGGGATATTAGAAAATACTTTGCATTATAAGTAGGTAGAAAATACACTTTTAGAGATGGCTAATGGCAGTTATGGGGGGTACTTAGCTCCTTGCGCTTTTGGATTAGAGAAGCATGTCCTTGGCCACTTAGAAGGTATGAAGATATCGCCACTCCCCGCTGAAAGGTTAAGACTCCCTTTTGGGGATGAATTGATTGCAAAATGCCTAAGTGGCTTTGGGTTGCCATGCAATGAAATCCATGGTAATAGCATTACACTTTCTTCTCCCATAACATTTCCTGCTTTTTGAGAATCCAGGATGTGATGTAAAATGGGGCTATTAATTTTGGAGATCTTTGTCTTCCAGCTATGCTTGCTTATCAAGCCGCAGGAACTGCAGGACTTTCCTGGCCCTATTGCCCAAAGAACTTCACCGTGACACCAATAATCCAAATAAGAAACTTAAAAACTGGCAAATAAAAAATCTTACAACTTCTGGATCTTCATCTGTCTGTCCGTGTAGTTAAGTATCTGTTGTATATGTGATATTTATATTAAAAAGCTCTAATTAATTGGCTTAAAGAAAAATAAGCACTTAAATCAAATATTCTGAAATTAAAACTGTAATACCATTTAGTTCATGTGACTTTAGGAATCTTTGGAAAATGAAAGCAGTTTTCAAAAGAGTATTGGCACAATGAGAACATTTGGTCTAAGGCAAGTCAGATATTAGGTTTGCTAAACGCTTTAAGGTCATAAACTGCTTCTTTCACTTTTGAAAATTGTTCAATTTGCCGCTAGGTAAGGCCTGGGGACATGTGGAGTTAGCCATTACCCTAGCTGTAATGAAAAGAGTCAGACCTTATCTGCATTTTTGTATGTTACTAGAGGCTCCAAAACTAGTAACTAATTAAAATCACTTACCAGGTTTTTCAACAAAAATTGAAATTGCTAAGAGGTAACATTGTACCATGTAATAGAGACTACTGAAAAGCAGTTTTCCATGCAAGATGTGTAAGGAAAGCAAAAGGTGCTTTTAGTGAAAGATTGTAAGAAGGCATGAGAATGTAAATATTTGCCTACTTTAGAGGATCAAAGGATTGTTTTAAATTAGATAGGATACAGCTAAAGATTTGAGTAAGTTATGAAAGGTTTGTGAAATAGTAATTGTAAAAGGGATTCTGTGTATGAACATATTGGCTGAATTTAAAGGGCTATAATGCAGGGTTTTTTTTTTTCCTGTAAATTGAACATTGGAACAAAAGCACAACACGGTTTACTTAGTGTACTGATCTGCTCTTTATAAACATTTGTAAAATGTTATAAAAGTTTATGAAAAATTTACCTCATGATCAACCTGATTAAGATTGATGAATTTTCCTATAAGGTTTTATTAAAGATTGTACATTGATAGTACAATAATACAAGGATGAAGTTGTAAATGTTTAGATGCAGTCATCTCTAGACCGTCAAATCATCTCTCTTCAACTGGAATGACAAGAGCTGAAAGAAATGTGTGATCATGGGGACACTATAACCTTTAAATGACATGCTGACACCAGAAACTCAAAATGATCATCACTGAGAGTGGCACCAAGGCCCTCAATTTTGGTCACACATAAGTAAGAACCCTACCAAAAAGGGGGATTTTTTTAAAACAAAATTATGGGAGGCTATTGTTTTGGACTGAGCTCATGTGCTAGGCCCCAACAGACCAAATCAAACCAAAATAGAGTTGCTCATGCTCAATGTGACATAACCAAACTAAGACTTTAAGGAAACACGTAGGTCCTAGAACAGACCAGGTTTTGATTTTCTCCTGTAAACAGAATGTACCAGGATAAGGAGGTACCCTGTACTCAGTCCTTGTACCCATCTTGGAAAACCCACGTTTTACTGTGTCCCAATGGATTTCAAGACCAAATAAGTACATTTAAAATGGTGATAGTAATACCATTGTCTAAAGGTTCAGTCAATCTCTCAAAATCGAGAAAATTATCTAAAAGGGAAAATTGTTAAATCAAGTTTAGCGTAAAGCTGCATCCTTACATATTTTAAGTTTGGCATTCAGGTTTCTCTGTACACTGTGAACTATAACAAGTGGAGGTGTAAACAGACTGTAGCCCACACCTGTGCCAATCATTGAGTTTTGGCCAATCATATGTATGTTTGAATCACGTTCAAATAAAGCAAATGCCGAGTTGTAACCAATCCAATTGTTTCTGTGCCTCACTTCTGTTTTCTGTATGTCACTTTCCCTTTTCTGTTCACAAATCTTCTACCATGTGGCTGCACTGCAATCTCTGAGCCTACCATGGCTCAGAAGGCTGCCTGATTCATGAATGGTTCATTGCTCAATGAAACTCCTTTAAGCCTTTAAATTTAACTTGTCTGAATTTTTTCGTGTATGTGTGTATACTTGGATATCAACTTTTAATTAAATTGACTTCTAACTGTAGATCTCTGTAAAAATAAATTAACAAAAAAAAATAATCTTTTATTGCTTGGTTTGAGCGGGGATAAACAGCTGATATTTGTGGCTTTTCAACTTCCTTACCAAAGGTATTCTACAAGTGAAACTAATAAGCTTTAACTAGAGTTATGACTTAAACAAGGACATGTCAAGTCTCCAAAAAGATGCAAAGCAGCCCTCATGAAATGCAGAATCACCCCAAAGGTAGCTCAGAGAAAGGAAAGTTTTGCTAGTCATAAACAAAACACAATTCATAATTCTGTTGTGCCATATTCATGAGGGTATCAGCATCTCAGCTTATCATCTACATACACCGGTCCAAAAGCCTCACAGACAGAAGACGGGAAATCAAAATCTGTCCATGGAAATGAAAAGCATCAACAAATGGCAAAAGGCACACAAATATCAAACCAGAAAGGACTCATTCCCTGGCTAGAAATCAAACCCAGGCCACCACTGTAAATGGGCAGCACCTTAGCTACTGGCAGATAGCATAGGGAGGTCTCCATTGCTGTCCCCAGAAAGAAACTGAAGAAGAAAGTTTTAAGCTTATAAAAAATTTTAACTTCTTTTAGATCATACTTTTGCTCCTTAATTTAGTCAAGAGAATTCTAAAGGCTAGCCATGACACTATTATGTGTTCTTTATTTTTTAAACTGATTTTTTCATCAATTGTTTATGTAAACCAAAAATAAAATTTACAGTGCCTCAAATGACTGAATGGAACCCCCTCATGGCCAAGGGAACCCTAAGAAATCTGAAAAACTAGGTCATGCCCTGATGGCAAGGGAGAATCAGACATGACTCCTTGTACTCTTCTTCCTCTGGAGCTCAAGTACAAGTGACCAGCATTAATATTTAAAAACAGACCTTAAGACGGACAAAACAGGCTCTTTGTAGCAATAAGATATCAAATTCCAAATCGACTCTAGTATAACATCACATGACAGGTAAAGAAAGAAATAAAAATCTTTTACTCAAAAATATATTTCTTTGCCACATTTTAAAATGGCCCTGAAAACTCATCTTTTGTGAGCAAAAATGTGCATCTATAAATAACACATATTACCGTAGCTAGATCTTTCCCCATTCAGACCTTCCCAATCCTGAAGAGATTAACTCAGAGTATAGCACCATTTCAAGGTCAAAATAGAAAATACTTGTCATTCATTGTTTCTAAAAGCAGCCACCTACGAGACATCGTGTACATAATAAGAACCTTGGTCTCCACTACTCTTTATCTTATTAACCGAGACATTCTTTGTTATTTATTCCAGGTCTTTAGATAATAACTTAACTCTTTCTCCAGTTGCCAGTCAGAAAATCTTTGAACCCACCTGTAACCTGTAAACCCTCACTTGGGTTGTCCAGCCTTTCTGGACTGACAAAATGTATACCTCATATGTATTGACTAATAGCTTATGTATCTGAAACAACCTTTGAAAACAAATTGTAACAGTGAGAATATTATGACAGTGTAAGTGATCTTATCTAACCAACTCCATCTTGCTTTTAAGTGGGCCAGGTTAATTTGGGGAGAAGTTTGGTTTGTAGTTTAAACAATAGTAGCCCTCACAAAACTGAATCATCTTCATAAGAGTAGAAAAAGTCCACAAGGTTAGAATTATAAGAGGGATCTGAACTTTGTTAAAATATAGGCATAGTTAAATGATTAGCAGTCATTAGTGTTAAATGTCCCAGAAGTCACAAGATTTGGAACTTCCTCAATTATTCCTGTAAATAACATCACGGTTGTCGAACCTGAGATTGGCCTTTTGAAATATGTTTTCAGACTTTTACATTTCCAATGATCAGATGACTCCACAGGGACCTGAAACTGCCTTTGTAAAATTATGACAGTAGTAATCTGACATAGATGGCTCCATCTTGCTTCTTATCTCCAAGATGTCATTCATTACTTCTGGATATAGGTCAAGCTAACTTTGGGAGGAGTTTAGTTTTTACTGCAATTTAAAAGCAAGTCTTTCTATAACACTACAAGTCTCTCTATAACACTACCCCCACAGCTTGCAAGGGAATTGAAAACCACGTTTATAAGACTAATGAAAGGCCACAAGAATAGGATTATGAGAGGAGCCTGAACTCTGCTAAAATATAAGTGTAATTTCTACAATCCCTTACTGCGCAGGAGTCATGTGGCCAGAAGTCACAAGATTCGTGACTTCTCCAATTGCTCCCATAGATAACATCACTATTGTAGAACGTACAATTGTTTGGTTTTGTTTTTGAGGTATCTTTCAGACTGATTCTACCTGGACTTCTGACTCATTACTCAACTGAGCCTGTGGCTCCACCCAGAGGCCAATCCGGGGCATGAGGACAGTTTTGGCCGCACTTTGCGTTCATCCCCAACTAATCAGCGATAGTAATTCTCTAGATCCATGCTGACCAAATTGTCCATAAAAACCCAAACATTTATGCCTTCAGAAAGACTGATTTGAATGATAATTCCAGTTCCTCAAGGAGGCAATCCTTGTGTCAATTTAATTTGTTCTCTATCTGAGCAAGGGGCAAGATGAACCTCTTGGGTGGTTACACCTCCCTAAAACATAGATAACTAAGCTAGAACCCAACCACCTTAGCTACAGGGCATCTTAAGAGGTCTCAGGACCTCTTAAGATTGTGCCTTGGGCCATTGTCACTCATATTTGACTGAGAATGAGACTCTAAATATTTTACAGACTGTGGTTATTTATAATCAATATTTAAAATAAGACATCTCTAACATTCTTTCTAATTTAGCATTTTAGTCTAATTTAAGGGACCTTTTGGCCACTGTAAATTAGAATTTATAATTGCACACTTAATTCCAATTGCAACTCAGTCCAAAATCCTGTTATGTAAAGCCCAAGTGAATTTCCGGGGTTTTTACCATATTTCTTGGAGATGGCATACGTAAGACAGTTCGCATGATCCCCTAACATTTACTCTCAGAAATAGACTTAAGAGAGCAAAGATGACAAATTTTCCTAGGGATGGTGCCTTTTAAGAAAAAACTTCCCTAAGAACTTATGTTTAGAATGAAAAGAGTGTTACTTAAAATCTTACATGTCCTTCATGCCCAATCTTTTCAGAATGGCTGCTTGAGTTGATCCTGAAAACTCATACCCTTTGACGGCACACACTAAGATAGTATCCTCACTTAATCACAAACCAAGTTTTCAAGGCCATACGCCAAGATGAGAGGAAAACCTCATCAGTTTTTATGTCTGGGGCCTACAGAAATGTTTGTCTTAATAGACCCTGGTCTTGTCATAACTGCAAAGCTGATTCGTCTGCCGGACTGGCTCAAACAGCACTCTTCTAGGGGTTCTAGGCCTGTGTTCTACCCTATGGTACTCCTCTTTATAACAGAATGGTACAGAAAGAAAAATACAAAGGAAAATGACCACAAAAAGAGTTTATTACTGAGAAGTAAAGGATCAAACAACGTGAGTATTCATACCACAAAGCATCAAAAGTATAGCAGTCACTACAACCCAAGACTAGTCACACAAATGCTCTTTTTTTTCCCCATTAATCAAAACCTTGAGACAAAACAGGGATTTTTACCTTCTGCTCAAGTAGATTGCAGAGAGAGAGACAGACCAGGAGCCCAATTAGTAAGAAGTTCTTACCCTTTTGCTGGCTTGTCATGTTCCTGACTTCTCTTCACTCTAGCTTTAATAAGAGCAGAGCAGCTTTGGTCATCTTGCTCACAGTACCATCCTGTGAGTGCCACAGGGTCTTGGCCCCCTAAAGGTTTGCTAAAAAACTACTGTTGTGAGACAGATTAATTAATAAGAGAAAAGGCATACAAATTTACTTAACGTGTCTACGCGGGAGCCTTCAGAATGAAGACTGAACTTTTCAATGAGTAACAGCTTATATATTATCTTGAGGTTACAGAAACAATGGGACTTGGAGCCTGGTAAAACAGGTGATGAGGAGGGGAAGAAGAGGTTCTACTGAGGGCAAAGGTCAGAGAGACTCTGAGGCTTCTTCTTCAGTTCAGCATTTCAAAATGTCATAATTTGCGGTGTTGGTTTCTGAGCCCCAACAGTAGTGTCAGCAATCTTTTAAGACTTAGGGAAGGGGCAGTAAGAGTAAGACCTTTTACATTTTGATAAAGAGATACCATGAAAAATTGTAAAAGCTCACCTTTCTTTCCTTCGCAAACATGAAAATGATTGCATAAAACACACCCAGTTATTTCTTCCTCTGTTTGTATCTGAACAGTAACACGTTCAATATAACCTTGAAAAAGTGTTTCATCTACTGTATTATAAGTAAAAACAGACACTTTGGAATTGTGAACTTTTTGCAACAAAAGAAATAGCAGCATATTCAGATAATGAAGAACAATCACCAGTTATCATTCTTGCCTTAAAACAATGTTACCCCAGCACTTTGGGAGGCCGAGGCGGGTGGATCATGAGGTCGAGAGATCGAGACCATCCTGGTCAACATAGTGAAACCCCGTCTCTACTAAAAATACAAAAAAAAAAACTAGCTGGGCGTGGTGGCGCATGCCTGTAATCCCAGCTACTTAGGAGGCTGAGGCAGGAGAATTGCCTGAGCCCAGGAGGCGGAGGTTGCGGTGAGCCGAGATCGCGCCATTGCACTCCAGCCTGGGTAACAAGAGCGAAAACTCCGTCTCAAAAAAAAAAAAAAAAAAAAAAAAAAAACAATGTTACCATCATACAAAGATCCAAAAAAAAGTGTAGAAAAAAATTTCAATCAACCAGTTGCAATTATTGTGCTTTTATTACACCTGAAAACGTGTGGAAGCCTCCACTAACATAGGTAAGTGTAACTCAAAGGGTGGTTTTGTGAGGTATGGTGGCCCATGCTTGTAATCCCAATAATGTTAGATATTTTTGTAGCACTGTAGTAGGGTACACAGTCTCACTTTCCTCAGCTTCAGTTACTCATGGCCAAATGTGGTCCAAAAATATTAAATAAAAAATTCCAGAATAAACAATTCATAAGTTTTAAATGATACACCATTCTGAGAAACATAATAAAATATTTCCCAGGATATAAATCATCTTCTCATCCGGTGTATCCACACTGTAGATAATACCTCTTATTCACTTAGTAGCTGTATTGGTCCTCAGACAAGAAAATTCACTGCATACAGTGTACAGTACTATCCAAAGTTTCAGACATCCACTGGCAATCTTGGAATGTGTCTCTGCAAATTAGGGGTAACTACAGTTACTAATATTGTTGGAACAATCAAGCATGTGATTAGTAAACTTGCCGCCTTCAGCAGGACATAGATCATCTGGGATATTGTCTTATGTATAAAGTGCATATAGCATGAGTTGCTTACTAGGCAGGAGCAGTGGAAACACAAAAGATAATGATATTTTAAGGAAAATTTCCCAAACGAACCCAAAAGTATATAAAAATACGAAAAAAAATTTTATATTTATCAACTTCATTTTAGTAATCCATTAACATTTTAATGAAGACTGAATATTTTTACAGTTTAAACATTACTAGTGAGATTCAAAACTGAAAATTTATATTCTTTATATTTGACTTCTATACACTGATGATAAAAAAAGTCACTGAACTTTTTTGTTAAGGAAATGTACCTTTTTTTTTTTTCTGGACGTGGTTGCTATTATAAACTAAATGTTGATAATGGATGTGATCCTAGGAGAAAAAAAATAACCAGTATAGTCTGTAGTAGTTTTGCTTCAAAGTGTGCTCCCTCATATATCGAATTCAGTGTTTCAGCCATAATTTATCGTGAAGTACTAAAACTATAATATATAGTTAGTTGGTGGAGATATATTGGCTTAGTAAGCAATAAAACCATCGACATTTAGGTGACATTTATATAAAAACCAAAAGAGATAATTTCAAAACCAAAATAACTCCTTTAAAGTATTGTGTAAAAAAATTGATAAATGCAGATAGTCAATATTTTACATATAAATATTAGTAGTTATTTTAATATAGAATTTAAGATTAGGCCGGGCGCGGTGGCTCAAGCCTGTAATCCCAGCACTTTGGGAGGCCGAGGCAGGTGGATCACAAGGTCGAGAGATCGAGACCATCCTGGTCAACATGGTGAAACCCCGTCTCTACTAAAAATACAAAAAAAAAAAAAATTAGCTGGGCATGGTGGCACGTGCCTGTAATCCCAGCTACTCAGGAGGCTGAGGCAGGAGAATTGCCTGAGCCCAGGAGGCGGAGGTTGCGGTGAGCCGAGATCGCGCCATTGCACTCCAGCCTGGGTAACAAGAGCGAAACTCCGTCTCAAAAAAAAAAAAAAAAAAAAAAAAAAAAAGAATTTAAGATTACTAAGACTGAAAATATATGCATCTTCTAAATATTATTAAAATACTACATCAAAGATGGTTGCTTAAATGTTTGGAGAATATGTGGCAAAAAAGGTATCATTTTTCACTAACACTACAGATTAACATACTCAGGAAAATGAAAAATGACATAGACGGTTAACTTAGAAAATACATACAGCTAGCTAAGTTTTTGAAGTACAACTTGACAAAAGCACAGATTGACAGCATGGGAATCTTTTTCAAGAATGTAAAATTTGAACATAATAACAATATGAAAGAAGATTTTTTTTCCCATTTCATTGCTGAACATATCTACTCTTAACTACATAAATCCACAAAAAAGTACATTATCAATAAATGCGATTTGGAGTTTAAATTTTATCTGAGAGTATGTTCTGATGGAATAGCTAAAATGTAAGGAATGTATCCAGATTAAAGTGCTAGCTTCTAAATTTAAACTAATTTCCAATGAAGAGAAAGTCTGGCTATACAAAAACTGATCAGCTGAACCAAATAGTTGGCTCAGTGTAGTAAAAAAATGTGAATTACATAAAATTAATGTTATAAATTCAAGATTATTCTCTTTATTATGTGAAAATTTATTAGCTAATCATACACAATCATACTGCATACTGAGGTATAGTTGTTACTGAACACAATCTCAGTGTTTCTGCAAGGTAAAAAAAAAATGGTTTTGTTCAAAATATTCAAAGTAACAAATTGAACGATCAGACTTTCTCATTTATTTTATTTATCCGATACACTTAATCATTACAGAATTTTCATAGAAGGAAAGAAGAGAACATGTATTTCAATGGCAGTTAAGCTCAAAGGGCAAAAGGGAAAGTTATAGACCTGAAAGAATAAATTATCCAATAAGAACGTTCCAGACTTAGATAAGGAGAAGTTTTATTCAAAAAGACTACTACAGGCCAGGTGTGGTGGCTCATGCCTGTAATCCCAGCACTTCGGGAGGCTGAGGTGAGTGGATTACCTGAGGTCAGGAGTTTGAGACCATCTGACCAACATGGTGAAACTCTGTCTCTAAAAAATTACAAAAAAATTAGCTGGGTGGTGGCTGGTATCTGTAATCCCAGCTACTTGGGAGGCTGAGACAGGAGAATCCCTTCAATACAGGAGTTGGATGTTGCGGTGAGCAGAGAATATGCCACTGCACTTCAGCCTGGACGAGAGAGCAAGACTCTGTCTCAAATAAATAAATAAATAAATAAATAAATAAATAAATAAATAAATGACTGCTACAATAGGAAGGACTCTCTAGATCTCAGATACAAAGGTCTCAAAATCAAACAGAATCTTTTATAGGGAGAAGTGAGTACAGTACGTAAGGAGATGTTGGACAAATGAGGAGACTGAGTTGACTACGGGATATTTCAGGTTGAATAGGAAATGCATCGCACTGTGGTTAGCTGATTCTCCATAAACTGCTGAAGGAAGCATGCTCTGCACTTCAGTGCTTGCTCAGATTTAGAGGCAAACCAAAGTTCAAGGGCTTCTGGAGAGAAGACAAACCAACTAATGACTGGTCAGAAAAAAAAAAAAAAAACAAAGAAAGAAAAGAGGATTATATAGAGGAGATAATGAGCACTTGGTCAAAAATTTTTGCAGATTATTATGCTGAGCTCTGCAATTGGACAATTATCAATAAGGAGATGATGATCTCCATATTGCATGTTTATATAAAGTTACCACCAATCACATTACAAATTTGTTAGAATGTAATGAATTCCTTATTTCTTCAGAAGAAAATCCATAGAGAGGAAATTCATAAATTTGAAAATTTTTAAATTCATTTCTTTCCTTGAAAGATAATTTCTTTTCCTTTTTTTTTTTTTTTTTTTTTTTTTTTTGAGACGGAGTTTCGCTCTTGTTACCCGGGCTGGAGTGCAATGGCACAATCTCGGCTTACCGCAACCTCCGCCTCCTGAGTTCAAGCAATTCTCCTGCCTCAGCCTCCTGAGTAGCTGGGATTACAGGCAAGCACCACCATGCCCAGCTAATTTTTTGTATTTTTAGTAGAGACGGGGTTTCATCATGTTGACCAGGATGGTCTCGATCTCTCGACCTCATGATCCACCCGCCTCGGCCTCCCAAAGTGCTGGGATTACAGGCTTGAGCCACCGCACCCGGCCAGATAATTTCAACTTATCAAAACTTTATAATATAAATTAGTGGATCTGGTTACTGATAAAAGTTTTTAAAAATTTTTCAAAATATGGCCCTTTGGCTTTGTTATGTATAAAACTTAAATGTACCTCAAGTTTGCTGAAATTGTTTTAAATTTCTCTTGTATTCCCTTCAACATACATCCATAAGACTTATTCTTTACTATGAATGTTATTGAAATAAAGTGCTCAAACTGTTTAGCTATGCATTATCCCATGAGAAGTGTTGTCAAACCAAATTAGAGTAAACAATATGCACACTACTGCTTCATGTTAAAATTTTTAAAACTGATAAGCAAGGTATTCATTCAAACTGTGTGTATAGGCAGTTAATATTGAGAACTGCTATAATAACCATTTTTTAAAAGTTTACATGTAACTGTGAATAAGTTTTTTTGTTTTGTTTTGTTTTTTGTTTTTTTGAGATGGAGTTTCGCTCTTGTTACCCAGGCTGGAGTGCAATGGCGCGATCTCGGCTCACTGCAACCTCTGCCTCCTGGGTTCAGGCAATTCTCCTGCCTCAGCCTCCTGAGTAGCTGGGATTACAGGCACGTGCCACCATGCCCAGCTAATTTTTTGTATTTTTAGTAGAGACGGGGTTTCACCATGTTGACCAGGATGATCTCGATCTCTCGACCTCGTGATCCACCTGCCTCGGCCTCCCAAAGTGCTGGGATTACAAGCTTGAGCCACCGCTCCCGGCCAACTGTGAATAAGTTTTAAGTTTAACAGGGAGACTTTATATTAATTGATCATATGCACATTTCCAATGAACAATGTACTTTCTTGATTCTCTATTTCATATATGTTCTAATCATATTATAGAAATGTAATTTGATTTTTGTTTAATATAAAGTTTTGAGTTTCTACTTTTTTGTATTTTATATTTTATATTTTATTTTACAAAGATAAAAGTGAGAATAAAAAACTTTACAACTTACAAAAATATTTGTCATCAATAGGTTACATTTGTTAAATAACAACTACAGCAACAACAAAAACCCTGGTGCTTCAGTGCCTTCTGTCCAGGGAGCACCGATATAAGACATCTTTTACATAAGTTAGTAACAGTAGCTTCCTCTGGTCAGATGCAGTCTATCACCAGAATAACAGGTTTAGCAATTGGCATAATAACTGGATTTCACCTCCACTCCTCCCACTCCCAATATCCATTAAAAGGAAAAGCCTGGCCACACGCCGTGGCTCACGCCTGTAATCCCAACACTTTGGGAGACCGAGGTAGGCAGATCATGAGGTCAAGAGATCGAAACCATCCTGGCCAACATGGTGAAACCCCTGGCCAACGTGGTGAAACCCTGTCTCTACTAAAAAATACAAAAATTAGCTGGGCGTGGAGGCACGCACCTGTAGTCCCAGCTACTTGGGAGGCTGAGGCAGGAGAATTGCTTGAACCCAGAAGGCGGAGGTTGCAGTGAGCAGAGATCGTGCCACTGCACTTCAGCCTGGTGCCTGGTGACAGAGTAAGACTCTGTCTCAAAAAAAAAAAAAAATGGAAAAGCCTGTGCAGTTTTACCCAGCCCTGCATAATGTATACATTCTATGAGAAATTTGACAATTGTGATTATGTCAGAGGAAATATTTTTTGTTCTTGTTAAAGTTGTCTGACTTATATTTGACTGCAGAGTTTAACCTTGCCACAAGTGTGGCTAAACCACTAGAAAAGCACCTTGTAGAATG
Source organism: Saimiri boliviensis (assembly GCF_048565385.1). Taxonomy (NCBI): domain Eukaryota; kingdom Metazoa; phylum Chordata; class Mammalia; order Primates; family Cebidae; genus Saimiri; species Saimiri boliviensis. Next base: position 75,177,263 of record NC_133470.1, on the reverse strand, counting down.
ATCACTATGAGTCTGCCTCTGGGCTCATGCTTAGTTGAAAGATAGTAATAAGAGTTGATGTCACTCTTTCACTGCGTTGCGCAATGGTATCTGAAATGAACTTGAATCAAACTTAGATGGCAGATTCTGAAAAGAAATTACTAGATACATAGTCTAAGCACATAAAGGATTTACAATCATGCCACAATTTGTGTTTGTACTTCTGAGTCACTGAAGCATGTCTGCTTGAAATTTAACTACTTAAAGAATAATGAAGAAGAATTACTTTTTTAAAAGATAGGGTCTTGCTAGGTTGCCCAGTCTGGCCTCAGACTCTTGGGCTCAAGTGATCCTCCCACTTTGGCCTCCCAAAGTTCCACGATTATAAGTGTGAGCTACCTTGCCCAGCCAAAGAAGAAGGATAATTTTATAACCTTCACAATCAGCATCATGGTTTGTAACTTAGTGAAAGCAATTCATGGTTTATAAATCACACACACACACACACACACACACACACACACACCTATACAGAAAGCACAAAAACCAATGGGTGACAAATGTAGGCTTCTGCTTTAAATTATTCTAAACAGTAAAGATGATACTTCCAATTTCAACAGAGACAATATGGTCAAGATAGGGATTTGACAGAATCTAAAAACTTTTAGAAACAGTGAGTAAGAGAAAGATAATTTGTAAGCACAAAGCACGGGGAAGACAAAAAAGATGTGAATATTTTCTATTTGTTCTTTGAAAATGTATTCATTTATGTTTTGTGAGGAATTGACTGTTTTCTAGGCTGCCAAATTTAGAAACTGCATTAAAAGATTTTCATCTACGTCAATTCTCATAAGCACTCACATCTCTGTTCTAACAGCATATAACAAAATAAAAACTTACACAAGTCAAAACAAGATTTATCTCAACATCTCAAGGAAAAGAAGAACATTTAATTTATAAGAATCAGTCAAATTATAACTACTTTCTAGATCAATGTTTCTAAAAAAGAAGAAAAAAGGAAAAAGGTTTTTTTTTTTTTTTTTAAAGAAAAAATCGAGAAAAAAGATTAGTTACTGAAGTGGGGAATGGGACCAGGAAATATGGGGGAATACTGTTGGTGAGTGACCAAAACCCCTAGGTAGTAAATACAGAATATCGGGAGAATGTGTATATGTTTCAAAGTGCCACTCAAAGTGTTATCCCTACCCTAGAAATAACAGTATACTGCCCTCACATGATATTAGAATGACATTTTCTGATTTCTTATACATTTTGAAATTTCTAAATATTATTTGGTTAAAATTAGTGATCCTTGGGGCAGGAGCTCAATGTACTTTTTAAAATACAGGCTCTAAATTTGGTAGACAATTGCTAAAATATTCACGAAATAATAAGGAGATGCAGGAGTTAGCCATCTCAATAAAGATTTATCATTCAATAATAGGTTATATGTCCAGCATCAGTACTTCTCACATACGGGGACAGAAACAAAAAGTGTGTTTAAGATAAGACTCTTGTTTTAAAAAGAATGAATAATTAAGCGAGGAAGGAAAAGGAGAGTACGGAGCCACGGAGAGTTGGAGAATAATTAAATGTCAAAATATGTCAGACAACTTACGGAGAAGAGAAAGAAAACGTAATGAACATCTATTTTGTGGAATGCTTTTGATTCTAATTTGAGGTTTTCTCACACAGCAGCCTAAAAGGATGTCTTATTCTTTTTTATTGAATGACCCTTGGTGCCAAAATACTGTGTAGGGGTGTATGTGTGTGTGCATGCGTGTGCGTAATTAATAGTCAGCTGACAGTTTCAGTCAGTGAATAGCCTAGGGCTCAGTCTTACCCTCAAATGCCACCTAGCACCTAGGGTTCCAACACCCCTCCCTGAAAACCCTTCTGACATCATCACAGGCCAATGATAGCAGGTATCCGTAGGACTATGTTCAAGTGCCAGAACCAGCATCTCCTACATTTAGAGCATTTTCTTGTGTGATAGGCAGCTCCCTAGATGCCCCCAATGATTCTCAAAGCGTTTATGGCCTCGTTGTGACCCATAAACTATTCAGACGTGACAGTGTGCAACTTCTGAGGCTAGGCCATAAAGGGCATTTCATCTTCTCAATTGCTTGCTCTTGGGAAAGGCAGCTGTGATGCCATTAGGAAAATTCAAGCAGCCTTATGCAGAAGTGAGGGAATGTGTTATTTTTCTGGGGTCCATGAGGGCGCATAGTTTTAAGGGCAAGAATTTCCCAGCACCATGCCCCCCTCCCATGTCTCTACATCTGGGAGATTTAACGGGTTATGTCTGAATTTCATGGGCGTGGGAAGAAACTAAAAGTCAATCACTCCAGCGAAGTTCTAAGGAACTCTTTTCATTGGCCAGAGGAACTTGGGAGGGTGGGATTGTCTCCCTCAATAAGGTCCCCTGCTCCTTCACCCAAGCCGGATTTCCAGCTCTCTGGAATCCCCTCCCACACTCTTCATGGAAGTCTTTCTCTTCTTCTCTTTTCTCTACCTTAATAAAATCACCTTTCTGCAACACTTCTTGTGTCCGATACTTACCTTTATGAGCATATGGTGCACCTGCAGTGGTCCCATCGCTTATTCTTTAAGAGGTTGGAGACCAAGAACTCACAGCCTTCTCTTGGGGGAGCTGTGCCTCATCAGCACCCAAGAAAAAAACCCAGTTACAGAAGCACATATGGAAATGTATTGATGGGGTCCGGCACACGGTACCACAAAATATGACATCATAGCATTTGAGAAAACAGTAGAAACAGGAAGATCACTCTCTTTTTTCCCTTACCTTTCTCCTCTGAAGTAGGTTATAAGATTCTCATTTGAGATGTCTCCACCCTATACTGGAGGAAGGAAACATCCTTATTAGTAAAGACACAGACATGCCAAGAAGAATCTGAACAAGCAGGTCTTGCTAAGTTTCTGTCAGTTTATTACCATTATATTATATCCTTTTGTCCTCTAATCATATTTTTTTGTTTTCAATCATATTTCCTCATGACTATCTGCTCTTCATCAAAACTAAGCATAAAAATCCACATACCCACCAGTTTCTTTCAGTTATTTCTGAAGGCTTTGATGCCACATAAAACTTAATTTTAAAAAAGGTATATGCTTTTCTTTTGTTAATCTGTCTTTTGCTATAGCTGCCTCAGCTGTGAACCTTGCAATAGGCATAAAAGATAGTTCTTTTTTCGTGTAGTACTAAGACTTTCCACCAACAGCCACCATTAACTTACCAGTAATGTAAACACGCCTTAATAGGGGCAGATCCTCTATCTCTAGTCATGTCTCCTGTTGACAACTGCCCTAGCTGACATCTAACTGCAGTCTTATTAGAGACATCAATCAGGAACTGCCTTGCCAAAACACTCCCAAATTTCTTACCTATAGATACTGTGAGAAATAATACATGTTTATTTGTGTTTTAAGCCACTAAGTTTTGAATAATTTATTACACAGGATTCCATAACAAGTACAAGTATTTGTACCTAGAAGTAGGATGATATCATAACAAAAACTTAAAAGGTTGAGGTGGCTTTGGGATAGGACTACAGAAATAAGCCAGAAGGACCTTGAGAAAAATGCTGTTGAAAGCCTTGTAGAAGACCAAACAAACAAACAAACCAAAAACAACTTTTTAGTTATCCTCTTAGGTTTAATAAATGGGGACCTGACAACAGACAAATAAACAGGCAAAAATAAAATATATATACAACTCGATTAATTTTTAATTGTACATGCACAGGGACATCACAGAAAAAGAGTGAATACCCAATAAAGTGATGAGATTTGAAATCTTAAATATCGTTTCAATAGAGGAAAGAGAGAAGGAGAAAGGCCACTTAATGGGAGAGCAACTAAATTTTAGTTAGGAAATATAAATGGGCCCTTAGGAAAATATACGGGAGATATGTATATGAAATATACATGGGAGATAATATATTGTCTGTGACAAGGTCTGTCTGTGTGGTGTCAACTTATTATCTCTTTTTTTTGTGATAAAAGTCAATCTTTCCTGAATGATTAAACTCCCAGGGAGGAGATTCATGACAATTGAGTTTTTTCTGAGGATCTGTTTTTAGGCAGATAAAGGGAGTTCAGGGAAAGTCTCTTTCTGCATTTGCTGATTCTCAGATGTCTTGAGCTTAAAATCATTCTTATGCTACTGTAGCACATTCTGGACTTTGCCAGCCTAAAATACCTTAAAGAAACTGTTAGCAGAAGCCTGATCACCCTTGGAAAGGTGGTTTTGGCAAAGGGTTAAAATAAAATAAAATAAAAGTTATTGGAAAATAGAGGAAAGAAAACTCTCGTTTTGTAATGGCAAGTGTTTAATCCACACTGGAGCCTGTATTACCATGAAAGGTAGGGTATGTACCTAATGAAGTGGGTGATCTAGCCAAGGAGATTTCCAGGCACAATCTGGCTTCTCCTATGCTGCACTGGGTTTTTGATATTCATCCGTATTCATTTTATCCCCAGTGTGTGGACAAGGCATTTTGGATCATACACAGATGATTTATTAATGTCTACATAATAATAACTGTGTTGGTTTTCCAATGACTCCATCCTTACCAGTAGGGCAATATCAAATAAACTAGATGGAAGAACGTATAAAAGTGGCAAAGCTTCCACAGGCAAGAGATAGTGAAAAAAATATTTTCCCTACTTACATGCTGGAGAAAGAGTTACATCCCTTTTCCTCCCAAAAGGAAGTAGATAATAATCTTTGCTCTTGGAAACAGAATGGAAAGAATCCTGGGTTATCATTCTAACTTTTTAAAATGTAAATACATCTAACCAAGGGCCTTTTTAAAATGTAAATATATCTTACCAAGGGCCTTGGTGTCAATGACTTTTATGACTTAGAGCTTTTCCAAGGTTCCAGGCCTCATTTTTCCTTGAAATTAAAACACATACCTCTAGAGTTAGGCAAATATTTCTGGAGTTCTCTCATTATCTATGCAATTGTAAATTAACTTCTTAAAGTTGGCTCTTAGACCAGGATCCCGAGTTTTTAAGCATAATTTATTTCAGAATGTCCCACGTCTGCCCGTACTCATAAATATTCTCTCCGTACCTCAAAATTTCTTCATTGTCGTCTTCTGGAAAATTTGTTCATAATATGGCACATTATTGGTTGTTTTGTTTTAATCTGACCAACAAGAATTAGGACCAAATACGTTCAGTTTGTTGTAAACAACAGCTATTCAACTATTGCCAGGATTCCAAGGGTAAGATGAGATCAAATCTGCACTACTGGTCTTAGCCACACCCTCCAAGGATCTTGGGTTTCATCAAACAAATCTCATTAACAATTAAGGTTTATCTTAGAAAGCCCTGTGGTTTCCCATTTAAGTATCTATATTAACTTTGCTCAACTAGCCAGAAGCATATACACGAGGTACAACAGAAGAATTAATAATTTCCTGCTGAGCTCAGTGGCTCAAGCCTGTAATCCCAGCACTTTGGGAGGCCGAGGCGGGTGGATCACAAGGTCAAGAGATTGAGACCAGCCTGGTCAACATGGTGAAACCCCGTCTCTACTAAAAATACAAAAAAATTAGCTGGGAATGGTGGCACGTGCCCGTAATCCCAGCTACTCAGGAGGCTGAGGCAGGAGAATTGCCTGAACCCAGGAGACGGAGGTTGCGGTGAGCCGAGATCGTGCCATTGCATTCCAGCCTGGGTAACAAAAGCGAAACTCTGTCTCAAATAAAATAATAATAATAATAATAATAATAATAATAATAATTTCCTCAGATTTCACTTTGATCTGCAAGGAAGAAATCTATACTAAATTTTATTAATACAATGCTGGTCAGTGAGATGAAGCTGCCTGTTAAATACCTTCGAGACTAAGGAGGGGGTCACGAATCATTTGCAATAAAATCCAGGACACCTTTAATACCACCCTTCTAGTGTAAGTAGTCCTGTTGTAGAAAAAAATTCTACAGAATATATCTCTGAACACTTTAATGTGCTGCCATCTATCCCTAGGTATCAATCAAGGCTAGAGAGAGGTAACATACGCTTTGTACAGAGGACACAAGAAGCACAATTCCAGAAGTCTCTTACGGTACTCCTGGAGATAAAGAATTTACAACTGTTGGATGCCCCTATGTAAGACATACATGTCAGGCAGCACAAATAGAGAAAGCCTCCAATCTGGTCTCACAACTCCCATTGGTTGGTAAATTTTAGAAACCCCCACACTGTGGCAGTTAGGTCACAATATTTTAGTTCGATTCGGTCTGTGATTCTGAGGGACCCCTTGAAGGCAGTAAGTTTCCGGCAATGCTGCTTATCCACGACACCAATGTATCTGTTCCATGAGATATGGATGACATCTGTAGGTGCCCTGTGTTGAAAAGTAGAAGCTGAAGTCATCCCCAGCTCTCTTGCCAAGGATGGTTGGCTCAGTAGGTAGCCTGAATTCAAAGCCCTCACAATGGTATGGAAAGCAGTTTAAAAGAACTCCTTCCAACCAAGGCAGCCAGTTGGCAAAACAGCATAGACCAGTGCTCCAGGGACACTTTGTAAAAGACAGAGCTTATGAATGCCCCTTTTCCTCCACACTTCTTAGAGGTTTAAGTTTACCCTTCCCCAATGGCATGGTTTTTGCTTTCTACCATTTTATAAAACCTGGCTGTCCCATTTCTTTAACTCTCACTTTATAGTTTTTTGTTATCAGTCTATGACATGGTAAAAAGCCCCATAAAACTGCACACCTCAACCATACCTCGGCTTTCTGTTGAAACTGCTCTCTGTAACCCCTAATGTGGCAGACAAGCAGTCCAAACCCAAGCCATCTTGGCCCCTGCAACTTGTAATAAGTAACTAAGGTGTGTGATTTCCACCCTACCCAGACAATGTGTAAATTAATGTTTATCTTGACTTCTGTGAACCACTTAAGTAACAATCGGAATGTCCAAAGTCTCCTGGCTCTTGAAACGTCCAGAGCCCCTCACCCTCATCTCCGCCAACGAGGTGATTTACAGAATCCACTAGCCCTCAGAATGTCTGAAACCCCTCATGCCCCCCACCCCTCACCCTCACCCCCGAAGTGGTTTTACGGGTATAAAAGGTCTTGACACCCTCTTTTTGGGGCCTCAGGTTGGAGAGACAGTAGTCCTCTGTGGCCGTCGGCAATAAAGACCCTGCAATTTGGCATATTCTGTCTTGGTGTTGACTTTCTATGCTCGCTCCACTATGAGTCATCTTCTACTTTTAGATCTTTTGTTCAGAACATTCTGGCGGAAGAGAAACAAAAGCCATTCTATGGAAGAACATTTCCATAAAAAAGTCTGAATATGCCCGCTCCTTTCCCAGTCAACCTGAACTGGGGTTACAATTATAAGAAAAACAAAAAACATGTCAAGTCTAAGGAAATTATTGGGCCATAATCCTGAATTGCTTTTTTCAGAATAGATCTATATCATCCAATAAATATCTAGTGAGAAGATCAGCCCACACTGGGGATAGTTGCATTCAATAATCAAACTACTTTATCAAGGCATTTGTACAAAGAAAACATAAGGATGTAGTTGAACTATCAGCTTTTTGTTGAGTGATTTTTGCTGTAAACAGAACAAAAAAAAAAAAAAAAAAAAAAAAAAAAAAAAAGCCAGCTTTAGTGAGATATACCAGAGAGGGGACTGAAAGTCCAACTTGATTCATTCTCACAGGAAATGCGGGGAGGCAGGGCAGCTTCACTATTTCAATTTAGCCCTACCTGATCTAAAGGACTTTTTCAGAAATCAAAAGTCAGCAAGGAAACAGGCTAGGTAATAAGCGAACATTTCATCAGAGAACAGATCCTTCTCTTGATAATAAACTAGATAGTTCATTCAATATCCATGATTTAATTTCATAGTTCAGGACTCCACAGAGGGATGTTTTTCAATAGTCTCAGAATCCTAATTCTTACCATTGTTAAGTATGACCATGTCTGCTCTTAACTTTGAATGTCACAGGCTTGAAGCTGCCCAAGGTTGTGGGAACTTCTTTCATCAAAAGAAACTGGTTGTGATGCACAGAGTCAAAGGAGATCATTTAGAAACTTTAAGATTTAATAACTGCCCTATTGGATTTCAGACTTGCATGAATCCTGTAGTCTTTTTGTTCTGATCAGTGTCTCCCATTTGAAACAAGTTATTTATCCAATGCGGGTATCTCCATTGTATTCAGGAAGTAACTTACTTGCTTTTGATTTTACAAGCTTATAAGTGAAAGGGACTTACCTTGTCTCAGATTAGACTTTGGATTTAGGCTTTGGGGTTAATGCTAAAATGAGTTAAGACTTTGGGGAACTGTTGTGTAGGCATAATTGTGTCTTGAAATGTGAGATAGACAAGATTTTAGAAGGGCCAGGGCAGAACGATACGGTTTGGCTTTGTCTCCCCAACAAAGTCTCACCTTGAATTGTAATCTCATAATTCCCACGTGTTGTGGAAGGGATCCGGTGGGAAGTAACTCATTCATGGGGGCAGTTTTGCCATGCTGTTCTCATAATAGTGAGTTCTCCTTCAGGATCTGGTGGTTTTATAAGGGGCTTTTCCCCCTCTGCTCAGCACTGCCATGTAAATAAGTAAGTGTTTGCTTCCCATTCTGCCATAATTGTAATTTTTCCTGAGGCCTCCCCTTCCTTGTGGAATGGTGAATCAATTAAACCTCTTTCATTTATAAATTACACATCTCAGTTATGTCTTTATTAGCAGAGTGAGAATTGACTAATACACTTTTGCTTCAGTCATGCATTTAAATAACAGCAGCTCCAGCCAACAGGAGCTTGCAAACTTATGAAAGACCTCATGCCAGAATCTCCCTGACAAGCCACTCCTGAATTCTTGTTCCATAGAAATGACAGGAGACATAGATCACTTTTTGCTGTTTTTAATTGCCATTCTATAATAATTTATTGTGCAGCAATAGATAAAAAAAATGCACCATGCAGTGCTGTTTTTAAGGAAATAGTGATTATTATTTCTGTATATTAATGGAAAGCTAGTGAGCATGGAGTATGAGTGAGAAGTTAAGGAAATATGAAGAGCAGCGTGTTCTACTAGAAAGAAGACAGTGTCATTTAGTTCTTTTAATATTGAATTTGTTTACCCACAGCCAATATCACACTGAATGAGCAAAAACTGGAAGCATTTCCTTTAAAAACGGGCAATAGACAAGGGTGACCTCTCTCACCGTTTCTATTCAACATAGTATTGGAAGTTCTAGCCAGAGCAATCAGGCAAGAAAAACAAGTAAATTGTATTCAATTAGGAAAAAAAGAAGTCAAATTGTCTCTATTTGCAGAAGACATGATTTCATATTTGGAAGACCCCATCATCTCAGCCCAAAATCTCCTTAAGATGATAAGCAACTTCAGTAAAGTCTCATGGTACAAAACCAATGTGCAAAAATTGCAAGCATTCCTATACACCAATAACAGACAGAAAGCCAAATCATGAGTGAACTCCCATTGACAATTGCTACAAAGAAGAAATGCTCCCATTCACAATTCCTAAAATACCTATGAATACAACTAACAATGGATGTGAAGGACCTCTTCAAGTAGAACTATAAACCACTGTTCAAGGAAAAAAGAGAAGACACAAGCAGATGGAAAAACATTTCATGCTTATGGGTAGGAAGAATCAGTATTGTGAAAATCGCCATACTGCCCAAGTAATTTATAGATTCAATGCTATCCCCATCATGCTACCATTGACCTTCCTCACAGAACTGGAATAAAACACTTTAAATTTTATATGTAACCAAAAAAGAGCCAGCATAGCCAAGACAATCTTAAGCAAAAAGAACAAAGCTGGAAGCATCATGACATTTGACTTCAAATTATACTGTAAGGCGGAGGTGACGCGTGCGGTCGCGCGCCCCTTCCGGCGTGGGGAGGGCGCTGAAGATCGGGGCCGCTCGGCCGCAGGCCGCCTCCGACGCCGCGGGATGTAGCGCGGGGGACCGCGGCCCCCAGCACAGCCCGCCCGTCAGGCCTGTCAACCATCACAGGGAGATGTCTGCCCCCTGGGGCTGAGAGACCCCAACCTTTCCCCAAGCTGAAGCTGCAGGGTATTGAGGTACCAGCCAGATGTCTTCCCACAAAGGATCTGTGGTGGCACAGGGGAATGGGGCTCCTGCCAGTAACAGGGAAACAGACACGGTGGAACTGGCTGAACTGGGACCCCTACTAGAAGAGAAGGGCAAACGGGTCATCTCCAACCCTACCAAAGCTGAAGAAGAGCAAACATGCCCAGTGCCCCAGGAAGAAGAGGAGGAGGTGCGGGTACTGACACTTCCTTTGCAAGCCCACCACGCCATGGAGAAGATGGAGGAGTTTGTATACAAGGTCTGGGAGGGACGTTGGAGGGTCATTCCATATGATGTGCTCCCTGACTGGCTAAAGGACAATGACTATCTGCTACATGGCCATAGACCACCCATGCCCTCTTTTCGGGCTTGCTTCAAGAGTATCTTCCGCATCCATACAGAAACTGGCACCATCTGGACCCATCTGCTTGGTTTTGTGCTGTTTCTCTTTTTGGGAATCTTGACCATGCTCAGACCAAATATGTACTTCATGGCCCCTCTACAGGAGAAGGTGGTTTTTGGGATGTTCTTCTTGGGCGCAGTGCTCTGCCTCAGCTTCTCCTGGCTCTTTCATACCATTTATTGTCATTCAGAGAAAGTCTCTCGGACTCTTTCCAAACTGGACTATTCAGAGATTGCTCTTCTAATTATGGGGAGCTTTGTCCCCTGGCTCTATTATTCCTTCTACTGCTCCCCACAGCCACGGCTCATCTACCTCTCCATCGTCTGTGTCCTGGGCATTTCTGCCATCATTGTGGCACAGTGGGACCGGTTTGCCACTCCTAAGCACCGGCAGACAAGAGCAGTTCCAGTCTCATCAGATTTTCCATGTCCTGGTGGTGGCAGCAGCCTTTGTCCACTTCTATGGGGTCTCCAACCTTCAGGAATTCCGTTATGGCCTAGAAGGTGGCTGTACTGATGACACCCTTCTCTGAGCCTTCCCACCTGCGGGGTGGAGGAGGAACTTCCCAAGTGCTTTTAAAAATAACTTCTTTGCTGAAGTGAAAAAAAACAACAACAACAACAAATTATACTGTAAGGCTACAGTAATAAAAACAGAATGGTACTGGTACCAAAGCAGAGATATTGACAAATGGAACAGAACAGAGGCCTTAGAAGTAACACCACACCACACATCTACAACCAGGTGATGGGGGGATGAAGGCAGCCAACCACCATGGCAAGATCTGCACATGTACTGCAGAACTTAAATTATAATTAAAAAAAAAAAAAAAAAAAACAAGAAGAAGGCACTGTATTGTACTAGAAAAAACATTTGCATTAGAGTCAAGGAAACCTGGATTACAATTTCATCTCTGCTAAAGACTAATTGTATGGCATTGATCAAATGATTTATCCTTTTTAGGATTCAGTTTGTTCATCATTACAACTAAAGTCTAGTTTCTACCTAATTCAAAAGAGTTGTAAGAAAAGGTGTCAGTTAATATGACTGCAGAAAAACCGTGCTGAAAACAGTATTTATTGTTCCTGAATGTCTGTGAATCAGATATTTAGAAGCAGCTTGGATGCACATTCTCTCCCAAGTTGGCAGTGAAGTGGTAGCTGGGGCTGGGGTCATCATTTGCATGTTAGACACAAGGGCTGACAATAGCTGCAGGATAAAACAGCTGATGTCTCTCCAGCACCTTCTTATTTTTTTTAATCTCTGTAGTCCTTCTTTGTGGGCACTTCAGCATAACGGGTTCACAGAAGCCAAGCAACTTAAAATTGTTTCCACATGAGAGCTACCCTAACAAAACAGCTAACATCTCTTATGGCTTTTCCCTATAACTCAGAATAAGCTTTTTGTGGTCACTTTATTGCAAAAGCAATCAACACACCAAAGTTTGAGAACACTATTATGGTTTATTCTACATGGCTGCCAGGTTAATTAGGATTGACCCATCTGGCTCTCATTTCACATAGTTTTCATCAATTCAAATCCACATATATTAATTATTAATAAGCATGGGTAGAATTATTGGTTAAAATAAGTAAATAAAAGTGACTATTTTTCCACATCTTATGTAGATATAGAATTTATATAACCTGAACTAAGTGCACAAATTTTTTCCAATTTTCCCTTTTCTTCGTTCTTGACATTAAACACATTTTTATTTTTATCTCATTTCAACTGAACATTTGATGGAGCTTCAAATATTTGAAATACTGTGATTAATGCTTGTTTATTTAGGAACTGATTAGGCAACTGTCAGACTCTTCAGTCCTCTGGTCTCATGCTTATTCTAGTTCTGCTGTTCAGTTTACCTGCTCAGTCTTCATTATTATCTTTTCAACAGAGTAGGCAAGGTGCAAAGCGTGATCGAATGGAAGTAAAACTTAATTAAGTGATTTTTCTATGTGTTGGCAACTTTCTTGACAATGTGGTAGATATGGACCTTATATATCTTTCTTTACTTAAAGAACCAAGATTTTTGGAAAAAAAAAAATATATATATATATATATATCATGAAGACAAGATCAACTGCCAAACTGTATAAAGTGACAGCTCCCAAAGGCAACAAAATATAACTCAATAATTCTAAACTATTTCAGCTTTTTCCTTGATATAAATGCTTGACATATAATGCATATTTAATTGTTTCCAAATATCTATTGAATATTTGGATGTTCGGATGTTTGTCACTGAAATGTTCTTATCTGAGAGCATGATTACTGCATGCTATGGTGTAAAATACAGCTATGATTAAGTAGATACATTGGAGAGCACTGGTATAAGCAAACAGACTCTTTAGAATCATTATTCTAAGTCTTGTTAACGTATTTGCTTTAAAATGTTTGCTGCAAGATAGATTCTCATATTAAATGCAGCAAGATTTTTTTAATTCACATTTAAGGAGTAATATGCACTCTCTTCCTCATGCTCTCTAAAAGGTCTAAAGAAAGTTATTTCCAAAAGGAATAATTAACGTCGGACATAAGTTTTGAATGCTAACTAAAAAACTGTTAATCTTTATTGTTCTATGGTAAACAAAAACCGTTTTAATATTTGTACCAAACTAATTTTGTTGACAAAGCCATCATCAAACGCCAAAACTTCAGATTTAGTGAAAAGCTTACATACAGTGTTTCATGAATTTTGAAATGTCTTCAAACATTTAATATTGTAAAGCATCTGTTACAGACCAACTCATGGAATTTTAAACATTTCTGTATGTACTCCACTTGGTTGGCTAAAATGTTTATTTAATTACATTCAACATTTTTCTTTTTTCTTTTTTTTTTTTTTTTTTTTTTTTTGAGACGGAGTTTCACTCTTGTTACCCAGGCTGGAGTGCAATGGCGCGATCTCGGCTCACCGCAACCTCCGCCTCCTGGGTTCAGGCAATTCTCCTGCCTCAGCCTCCTGAGTAGCTGGGATTACAGGCACGCACCACCACGCCCAGCTAATTTTTTGTATTTTTAGTAGAGACGGGGTTTCACCATGTTGACCAGGATGGTCTCGATCTCTTGACCTCGTGATCCACCCGCCTCGGCCTCCCAAAGTGCTGGGATTACAGGCTTGAGCCACCGTGCCCGGCTCATTCAACATTTTTCTCAACATGACGCTCTTGCAAGCCAGATTTCCAACAAGATACTACGGCAATAAAAGCATGCCATATTGTGTTATTTTCAATTTTCTCTAAATCTTAAAATGGATCATTGTTAGTTAAATTATTACTTATAAATGAATTATGATCTAGCAAATCTCTATGTATTTAGTAAAATAATAACTACTTGTAAATTTAAAATACTTATTTTAAACTTTGTGTATGAGCAAGCAGACAAAGGGGAGAGTCTTCATTACTATTTGTAAATCAAGTAAACCTTTAGGCATATAGATATTTATTTACTGTTTTTATATCATCGGTTTCTAAAGGTAAACAAAATAAAAACATACATTGGTTTTTCTTTTAAACAGCTTCTACAAATACGTGGGATAATAACTACACCGAGAATTCATTCATTTTTGTTGCAACGAAGTGTTCTCTACAAACACTTTTCTTCTTAGAAACCTAAAAGTAGGACAATTTGAAGTATTTCTTTAATTTCAATCAAATTTCAGAACAACGAAACATTCAAAGCTGATTAATAGATCAGGTAATCATTTGAGAAAACAATGGAGGGCCAGTGATTGATTTCTATAGATAAAGAAATGACTGGGCTCAGTGGCTCACACTTATAATCCCAACACATTAGGAGGCCAGGGTGGAAGCATTGTTTGAGCCATGGAGTTCGAGATAAGCCTGGGCAACAGACCCTAATCTCTACAGAAAATAAAATTAAAAATTAGTAGGGCATATGTTGTGTGCCTATAGTCCCCAGTTACTTTGGAGACTGAGGTGGGAGGATTGTTTGAGCCTGGGAGGTTAAGGCTACAATGGCCAGTGATTGTGCCACTGCACTCCAGCCTAGGTGACAGAATGAGACCCTGTCTCAAAAAAAATCATATATATATATATATATATATATATATATATATATTTCTTTTTTTCAAAATAGTAGACTCCTTGTGTACTTCAGTTATCAGTTATAGAGCTTTATATATTGAATGTTAAGTTATGATACCCTCTGCTTTCAGTTCTGTTCACTACCTTTCTTTTTTAAATCTGTGAGGAAAATAATGTCATAATCATCAAAATAAATTCTGAATTTTGAAAGCAATTTCACTTAAATATCAACATCCACTGGCACAAAAAGCGTCGTCTTATTTGTAAGTTTATATTTAAATAAATATCTTACTGATGGTACATTAGCCTACAAATAACCACTTAGTTTCCAAGTAGATGCACATGTAAACTTAAAACAAATATATAGAAATCTCAACATGCATTACAGCTGCTAATTATTCTAATTTATGATCGCTTTTAAAACAAACAAGCCTGCCTCATAGTAATATTCCAGGAACTATTTAGAAATTTTGTGTTTAAGAGTTTTCAGACATTCTGAAGAAGAGAAAGGAGATATCAATTATATACAAGGGGGCTTTTGCAGCCTTAATTTATATGCATATCATCAACAGATTAGTACAAGTGCATTTCAAATTGGTTTTGAGTAACCAGATGTGATCAAATCTTAATACTATATTGATATTGATAATATACTACGTACAGATATATTTCTAGATATAGATACAGATACAGATGTATATATATAAGTACTTGAGCCAATAAAGTACCACCAGTGCTAGGACTTTTTTTTATAGTTAACTTGGTATCAACCGTCCCTCTACTTTACTCTGTTTTGAGGAGTTCACCATTATTTTGGGCCATTTATAAGGGACTTTAAATATGAGTTACTTTGGATGAAATTCTGAGATGACTCCAGGACTGGAGAGTTTCCAGGGCCCTCACATTTGGTTGTGCAGACTGTGTACTGCACAGGTTTAGGATACTGTATTTCATATTGTAATCTACATGAATAAAATAAACTGCCAAACTTGTAAATGGACCTCACTAAGACCATAGGTGGCACCCACACTGGATTTTAAAGCTGCTGTTAATGAAAGAATACCTAAATTACAGAAATAGATAACAGAAAACCAGGAACTAACAGTCTTTCCTCACACAGTATGTGTCTATGTTCAGAAGCGGGTTTAAGGTTTTGTTTGCCAGATTCCCTTCTATTTTCTCCAGGCATTAGCATGGCATCCAGGAATTTATTACACTCTTTCACAATTCAAAAGTATAGGAAATAAGGCCGGGCACGGTGGCTCACGCCTGTAATCCCAGCACTTTGGGAGGCCGAGACGGGTGGATCATCAGGTCAAGAGATCGAGACCATCCTGGTCAACGTGGTGAAACCTCGCCTCTACTAAAAATACAAAAATTATCAGGGCATGGTGGCATATGCCTGTAGGCCCAGCTACTCAGGAGGCTGAGGCAGGAGAATTGCTTGAACCCAGGAGACGGCGGTTGCAGTGAGTCGAGATGGTGCCATTGCACTCCAGCCTGCGTAACAAGAGCAAAACTCCGTCTCAAAAGAAAAAAAAAGTATAGGAAATAAAGTTACTAGAATCTTCTCTCAAAAGTATTCCCTGTTTCTTTGCTCTCAGTTTTCAGTTCTAGTTTATTTTCATGCAATCCTATGAATTCTCTCAAATCAAACCTTTGCTCCTTTCCATCTTCCAATCTATTTGAACACCTGCTAATCTCTCAGAGATCCCGAATGGTGTCCAATTTCTGTATTTTTCCCTCAAAGCTCATTGTTGTATTATAAACACAGTTCCCTGGTTTTCTGGTCTTTTATTTTGAATTTCAAAGCCTTATTTCATAAATAAAATAAATATGTAAATTAATTATATTTATTTCAATAAAAATCTGACCAGTTTTGTTTTATATGGATGTTTTTAATTAACAAAGTTTCAAAAAATCACCAACAAAAGGAAGAAAAACAACTAAATATATTTTATTTATCAGAATATGTTTTGGGGAAAAAAGGGTCTCACTTGGTGACTCAGGCTGGAGTGCAGTGAGGCAGTCATGGCTCACTGCAGTCTTAAACTTCCGGGCTCAAGTGATCATTCTGCCTCTACCTCCCAAGTAGTTAGCATTACAGGTGCTTGCCAACATACCCAGCTAATTTTTTATTTTTAACTTTTTGTAGAGATGAGGTCTTGCTATGTTTCCTAGGCTGGTCTTGAACTCTTGGCTTCAAGCAATTTTCTTGTCTCAGCCTTTCCAAGTGCTGGGATTATAGACACGTGTCACCATGCTCAGCTTTTCAGAACTTTTTTTTTCTAAAACATAAGGAAAAGTTGGAACAAAAGTTAATGATGGAGGAAACTTGCTTTGTGCTCATCATATACCTATAGTTATGTAAGTTAATTCGAAAATAATTTCATCCCTGGGAAATGAAATAATCACATCTTTTGTTTGACTTTACAAAGATGGCTTCACTTCTTGTCATTCAGAGATCTGAAGGAAGAATTACGCCATTTGCATAGGAAGATCCAAGTACTCTAGAGGTAATATTCCAAAGTCTTCTCAATATTTAGAATGGAGATCAGCTAGCATGGGCCAAGGATGATCATATCAAGGCCAAGTTAAAGGCAATTTTACCAAGGAAACATAGCATATCATTTTATTTTACATTTTTTCTTACTATTGATTTTGAATATTTTTTATTTACTTATGGGCCACTTGCATTTCTTTACTTTTCTTGTTTTAGTTACTTTTTGAAGCTTTTTCTTTTTTGATTGATATTTATTTTGTTCTTATTTGAAAAGCAGTATGCATATGTATGATAGATGTACACACACTTATACATGCTACACATGGACATATATAGAAGGTAATTGTGTAGAAGGGAACCCTAAAATATCATAAGCAAGTAGAAAGAGAGTATATCATGGAATATTTCCAAAAGAGAGTATACTAGTGGAATATTTCTAAAAGAGAATATACAGTGGAATATTTCTAACATTAAATTAGATGAGCAAGAAAGTAGAAGGTCATTCTGGGTTTGTGAATCTTTAGATACTGAAAATTGCACTGACACAGTTTTCCTTGACTAGATTGGGATTTGAAAAAAAAAAAAAAAAAAAAGATTGTGTGCCTGTAGTGAAGTCAAATATAACATGTGTTCACCTGTTTCTCAGCCTCCTTGTAGTTATACCTCCTTGCAGGATCATATGAATAATTCTTATCAATGATTTGTGATGAGAAATTATACATATGTCTTTCAGATTGGTTTTACCAATGGATAAAAGTGAAATCATAAAACGTCCTTGAGGAGCATGAAAGTGAAACCACGATATACCAAACTTGTGCAATCCAGCAACAGTCATGTTTAAATGAAGTTATAATCGTGAGTGTAGTGGCTAATGCCTGCAACTCCAGCTACATGGGAGGCTAAGGCAGGACGATCACTTAATGCCAGAAGTTTGAGACTAGTGTTGGAAATATTGTGTGATCTAGTTTTAAAAAATTAAAAATTAGCCAGGCATAATGGCATGCACGTGTAGTCCCAGCTACTCAGTAGGCTGAGGAGGAATGGTGGGAGGATGCTGGTCCCAGAAATTTGAGGCTGTGATAAGCTATGATCACACCATTGCACTCCAGCCTAGGTGACAGAGTAAGACCTTGTCTTCAAAATAAAAGAAAAAAAAAGTTATAGTTGTAAACATACGTATTTAAAAAATAAAGGTCTTCTCAAATCAATAATCTAACCTTTCACCTTAAGAATCCAGAAGAACCACTAAATCCAAAGCAAGCATAAAAAGGGAATAATAAAAAATAGAATTAAAATAAATGTAATAGAGAAGAGAAAAATATAGAAGATTAACAAAACCAAAAGTTTGGTTGGTTCTATGAAGATGTAAACAAAATTAAGACACTTTACCTAGATTGATGACAAAGGAGAATAAGAATTAAATTACTAAGAACAGTAATGAAAGAGGGGCTATTAGTGCTGACCTTACAAAAACAAAAAGGATTATTAGGGCAGACTGTAAGTAGCTGCATAACAACACATTATATAACTTAGAAGAAATAAACAAATTATTAAAAACACACAATCAAAAATAACTCAATGAGAAGAAGAAAATATGAATTGACCTATAAGAAGTAAAGAGATTGCACTAGTAATTAAAAACTTCCTACGGAGAAAACTCCAAGACCAGATAGTTTCACAGGGGAATTCCACCAAAAGCAAAGAACAATTATTATTGCTTCTCAAACTCTTCCAAATATGAGAAGAGAAGGAAACACATAGAAAGTAATCTATGAAGTCAGCATTACCCTGATAACAATGCTAGACAAAGACATCAAAATAAAGCTACAAACCAATTTAACTTATCAACATAGATGCAAAAATCTTCATGAAGGTTTGGCTGTCAATATTCAGCAGTTTATCAAAAGAATCATACATCATGACTAACTGGGATTTATTTCAGAAATGCAAACTTGGTTCAAAATATAAAAACCGAATAAATGAAATACATCCTATAAATACAATCATGTAAACAAATTATTTTCTCAATAGATGCAGAGAAAAAATCTGATGAAAACCATTTCCTGACAAAAAATTATCAACAACCCAGAAATAAGAGACATATGTCAATTTGATAAATAACATTTTAGAAAAGCCACAGCTAATATAGCAAATTGTGAAAACCTAAAAGCTATAATTTTAATGTTGGGAACAAGACAAGAATATCCTCTCTCCATGCTTGTATTCAATATTGTTCTGGAGATCTTAGTTAGGGTAATTATTCAAGATAAGTAAATAACAAACATCTAGATTCGAGAGAAAGAGGAAACTGTATCTCTCTTTGTACATGACATAATCTTGTATACAGAAAATGTTACAGAATCTACCACCGGAAAAGAAATTAAGAATTAGGGCTAATAAGTGAGTTAATGTAGCAAAGTTTTAGAGTACAAAAATTACTTGTATGTCTATAAACTAGTAATTAAATATCTAACAGTAAAACTAAGTAAATCCATTTAGAGTAGAAGTCAAGGAATAAGATATCTAGCAATACATTACCAAGGAAGTGTAGGACTTGTTCGTTGAAAAGTATAAACATTCTTGAACCAAACTAAAGATGTAAATCAATTAAATATATGTCATTTTCATGGATTGGAAAATGAAATATTGTTACAATGTCAGTATTACACAAATTGATATGTAGACTCAATGCAATCCCTATCCTAACTGCACTTTTTTTCTCTCACAAGGGAACAAGCTGTTCCCAAAATCCATATAGATTTTTCGAGGGTCACAGAATAACCAAAAGCAATCAAAACAAAAATGAAGTAGTAGGGCTCACATCTCTTGATTTTGAAATCTATTAGACTGTATGGTACTGCTGAAAAGCATGTACACGTTTAGCAAACAAATATAATTGAGAGACCAGGAATAACTTCACACATTTATGTTCAATTCAGTTTTATTTAGCTGTCACCTACCGGAAAGAGTCAGTTCATCTTTGACAAGGATATCAAGTTCATCAATTGGAAACAGTCTTTTCCCATGGTGCTGGGACGGCTGGATATCCAATGCAAAAGCATAGAGTTGGAAACTTCATGACAGCGTATAACAAAATTGAAAGCAAAATGGATCAAACCTGTAAATGTAAATGTAAGAACTGAAATTATAAAACTCTCAAAAGGAGACACAGGTTAAAATCTGTGTGACCTTTATTGGGCAAAGGTTTCTTAGATCTTAGATAGAATTATTGCTGAAGGCAAGCCAGGGTGGTAAGATTTGAAGGTTGCTCAGGTACCAAAAGTGGGTGATTTTTGCTAAATTAATTTAGCAAAATTCCCGCTAAAACTGAGTTCTATAAGAACAAAGTAGAAAGCTCAGAATTGGGCTTAGGAAGGGCAGAGGACTCAGAGGAAATTGACTATTTGGTTAAAAAAAAAAGTCTAAATATAAAGGATGACAAAAGATATTCTATGCTAATGGAAACTACTAAATAGCAAGAATAGCTATGCTTACAAAAGAAAAAATAGGTTGTAAGACAAAAGCCAAAAGAAAAGACAAAGAAGGTCACTATATAATAGGTAAAAGATTAAATCAGCAAGAAAACATAACAATTTTAAACATATATGCACCCAACACTGGAGCAACTAGATATGTAAAGCAAATACTGTTAGAGGTAAAGAGAGATAGACTCCAGTAGAATAATAGCTAAAGACATCAACACCCCAGTTTTAGCATTGGACAGATCTTCCAGACAGAAAATTAACGAAGAAAAACTAAATTTAATCTGTAGACCAAATAGACCTAGTAGATATTTGTAGAACATTTTACCCAACAGCTCAAAAATACACATTTTGTTCCTCAGCACATAAATAGTTCTCAAGAATAAATCATATCTTAGGTTAAATAATAAGTTTGTTCTTGTTGTTGTTTTTTAAACAGGATCTCACTTTGTCACCCAGGCCAGAGTGCAGTGCTACAATCTCACCTTTCTGCAGCCTCAAATTCCCAGGTTCAAATGATCCTCCTGCCTCAGCATCACCAAGTAGTTGGGACTACAAGGCATGTGCCACCATGCCTGGCTAGTTTTTCTTTTCTTTCCTTTTTTTTTTTTTTTTTTTTTTTTTTTTTGTAGAGATGAAGTTTTGCCATGTTTCCTGGGCTGTTCTCGAACTCCTGAGCTCAAGCGAGGCACCTGCCTTGGCTTCCCAGCATGTTAGGATTACAGTTGTGAGCCACCATTTCTAGCCAAACAAGGCTTAAAACAGTAATAATAATGACAAAAATAATGTCAACTACCTTCTGTGACCACAGTAGAATAAAACTAGGAATCAATGACAAGAAGAATTTTGGAAATTGTAGAAATACATTAAAATTAAAGAATATGCTCCTGAATAATCAGCGAGTCAATGAAGAAATTAAGAAGGAAACTAAAAATTGTTTTTTTAAACACAAGATAATGAAAATGTAACATAACAAAACCTATGAGATACAGCACCATAGTACCAAGAAGGAATTTTATAGCTATAAATGTAGGCATAAAAAATCAAATAAATAACCTAAGGATGAAGATCAGAGTAGTGATAATTGAATTTCAAGTGAAGAAAGCAATACAAAAAAATAAATGAGATAAAGTTTTTTTTTTTGAAAAGTTAAACAAAAGTGACCAATCTTTAGCCAGACTACAAAGAAAGAGAAGATTCAAGTGAATAAAATTGGAGATGAAACAGAAGACGTTGCAATTGATGCTTCATAAATTAGAAAGATTATTAGTGGCTGCCATTAGCAAATATATGCAAATAAATTGTAAAATCTAGAAGAAATGAACAAATTCCTAGACACATACTACCAATGAAGATTGAAACATGAATCAATCCCAAATACCAACAGACAAATAGCAAGCAATGCAATGGAAGCTGTTCTAAAAAAGGCTCCCATTGAAGAAAACCCTAGGACCCAATGGCTATATGCTGAATTCTACCAAACATTTGAAGAAGAAATAATGCCAATCCAACTCTAAACATTCTGAAAATTAGAGAAGAAAATACTTCCAAACTCATTCTAGAAGCATAGCATTACCCCTATAACAAAACCAAAGATACATTTAAAAAAAAAAAAAAAAAACTTACAGGCCAATATTCCTGGTGAATGTACATGTATAACTCCTCAAAAAATAAAATATTTGCAAACTTAAACCAATAATATATTCAAAATATTATTAGTCACAACCACGTGAGATTTATCTCTCGGGTGCAAGCATGGTTCAACATATGCAAATCAATCAATGTGATGCATTATATAAACAGAAAGAACAAAAAACATATGATCATTTCAATTCATGCTGAAAAATCATCGGATAAAATTCAATATCCTGTCATATAAAAACCCTCATAAAGCTGGGGTAGAAGGAGGACACTTCAACTTAATAAAAGCTATATATGACAAACTCACAGCTAGTTTCATACAAAATGGGGAAAACTGAAAGCCTTTCATCTAAGATTTGGAACAAGACAAGAATATTAACTTTCATCACTGAATTTCAATATATGACTGAAAGTCTATGCTGGAGCCATCAGACAAGAGAAAGGAAAGGAAGAAGTAAAATTAAACTTATTTGCAAATGATAAAATCTTGTATTTGAAAAAATAAAACAAAGATTTCATCAAAAGAAACTGTTAGAACTGATATGCAAATTTCTTTTTTTTTTTTTTTTTTTTTTTTTTTGAGACGGAGTTTCACTCTTGTTACCCAGGCTGGAGTGCAATGGCACGATCTCAGCTCACCGCAACCTCCGCCACCTGGGTTCAGGCAATTCTCCTGCCTCAGCCTCCTGAGTAGCTGGGATTACAGGCACGTGCCACCATGCCCAGCTAATTTTTAGTATTTTTAGTAGAGACGGGGTTTCACCATGTTGACCAGGATGGTCTCGATCTCTTGACCTCATGATCCACCCGCCTCGGCCTCCCAAAGTGCTGGGATTACAGGCTTGAGCCACCGCGCCCGGCCCACTGCAAATTTCTTAAAGTTGCAGAATGTAAAATCAACACGCAAAAATCAGTAACGTTTTTCTATGCCACCAGTGAACAAAGTGAAAAATCATTAAAGAACTGCTCCCACTTAAAATAGCCACACATAATATTAAATACCTAGGAATTAATTTAAACGAGGCAAAAGATCTGTGTATTGAAAACTATAAAACACTAATGAAAAAAATTAATGAAGACACCAAAAAATAAAAAAAGATATTTTATATTCATAGATGGAAGGAATTCATATAGTTAAAATGTCCATACTACTTGAAGCAATCTATGAATTTACTGCAATCACTATCAAAATACCAATGATATTCTTCAGATCGTTTTTTTAATTGTAAATTTATATGTAACCACAAAAGACCCAGAATAGCCAAAGCTATTCTTTTTCTTTTTTTTTTTTTAGACGGACTTCCACTCTTTTATTTTTTTTCTTCTTCTTCTTTTTTTTTAATTGCATTTTAGGTTTTGGGGTACATGTGAAGAACATGCAAGATTGTTGCATAGGTACACACATGGCAGTGTGATTTGCTGCCTTCCTTCCCCTCATCTGTATCTGTCATTTCTCCCCATGCTATCTCTTCCCACCTCCCCACCCCCATACCTCCCCCATTTCCCCCCAACGGACCCCAGTGTGTAGTGCTCCCCTCCCTGGGTCCATGTGTTCTCATTGTTCAACACCCGCCTATGAGTGAGAACATGCGGTGTTTGATTTTCTGCTCTTGTGTCAGTTTGCTGAGAATGATGGTTTCCAGGTTCATCCATGCCCCTACAAAGGACGCAAACTCATCATTTTTGATGGCTGCGCAATATTCCATGGTGTATATGTACCACATTTTCCCTATCCGGTCTATCATCGATGGGCATTTGGGTTGGTTCCAGGTCTTTGCTATTGCAAACAGTGCTGCAATGAACATTCGTGTGCATGTGTCCTTATAGTAGAATGATTTATAATCCTTTGGATATATACCCAGTAATGGGATTGCTGGGTCAAATGGGATTTCTATTTTTAGGTCATTGCAGAATCGCCACACTGTCTTCCACAATGGTTGAATTAATTTACACTCCCACCAACAGTGTAAAAGTGTTCCTATTTCTCCACTCTTGTTGCCCAGGCTGGAGTGCAGTGGCACAATCTTGGCTCACTGCAACCTCTACCTGAGACTTAGTATTTTGAGGAAAATGTAGGTAGGAGTGCTCTCAGCCTCTCCCACTCTTGCAGCAGACTAGTAGTGTCCAAACTCAAGGAGAGTTCATTTGCCCTTGCTAGTCCAATACTTCAGTTGACTGCAATTTGTGGACTTCTCTGGGACATTATTTTGCTCACATAAAGTCCCTTCCTTTTCCCTCTGGATAGGAACTATAGCAGCAGGTGCCATACTGTGTGTGTACCCATTGTGGTACATTGCTTTGTTTAGAGACCTTCAACCCTTGTGTCTTTATGTCACTGGATCACTTGCAGACATTCCCCAGCACCATTTTGGGTCATGGCAGTACCACAGGGTATCTAGATTCAGAGGAGAAGCAGAATTCATGGTAGATTGGCCCTCAGGGATTGTCCCTCTTAGGGGAAGGGAAAGTGCACCACATTAAGGGAACACCCTTTGGGACTAAAACAACAAAACAAACAAACAAACAAAAAACACCAGAATGCAGACATTGATGCCCAAAACTTTTTGCTTGCAGAAAGTTTCTTTAATTAGAGGCACAGGCATAGTTCTGGGATCAGTGGGAAAAGACTGTGGTTCTACCCCATTAGCCAAGAACCCCTGGTGCTTATGAAGAAACTTGGAGAATAGAATTTTATTTCTCCCCATCACCCACTGCTTCAGACATATCTGGGGCCTCTATTATTGGAACTCAACATGAGTACACCTGCAGAAATTCTTTCTGGATCTCTTTGGGTGATGGCCTCTCCATGAGAGAAGGGCACTCAGTCTTAGGGTTTC
The DNA here is from genome assembly GCF_048565385.1 of Saimiri boliviensis. Lineage (NCBI taxonomy): Eukaryota > Metazoa > Chordata > Mammalia > Primates > Cebidae > Saimiri > Saimiri boliviensis. The sequence continues at coordinate 75,152,250 of NC_133470.1, read as the reverse complement.
ACAAGGTGTTAAGTCCCAGTTCCTCTCTACACAGAACAGCAGAGTTTCTGCAGATGGACTGAGGTGCTATTCTGATCTGAATAGCTAAAGCACTTAGAGGAACATGGTAGACAGGTGGATAACTTTCCTGCTGAATTGATAGAACTGAGGTGGTTTCAACCTTTCTCCCTGCAAAGAAATTAGCATATTTGAAATGATTTATATCTGTGTTCCCACCAAAATTGCATGTCTAATGGTAATCCAGAAGGTTGGATGTGTGGTCTGGTGGGAGGTGATTGGATCATAGGTGGGGATTTTCTCTTTTGGTGCTATTCTTGTTTTTGTAATAGAACTTGCATGATATCTGGTTATTTAAAAGTGTGTAAGCACCTTCTCCACCACTTTCTTCTTCTCTCCACTATGTGAACTCCAGTCTCCCCCTTTTCCATCTACCATAAGTGTAAGTTTCCTGAAGCTTCCCCAGTAGGTGAACCAATACCAGAATTATGCTTCCTGAACAGCCTGTGGAACTGTTAAGTCAGTTAAACTTTTTTTCTTACAACTTATCCAGGTGCAGATATTTCTCTATAGTAGAGCAAAAAAAAAGACCAATGTAGAAAATTGGTACTGAGGAGCAGGGCATTGCCATAAAGATACCTACAAATGTGAAAGCAGCTTTGAAACTGGGTAATAGGCAGAGGTTGGAATAGTTTGGAGGGCTCAGAAGAAGACAGGAATATGAAAGTCAGTTTGGAACTTGCCAGATGTTTTTTTAATTGTTGTGACCTTAAAATGCCGATAGTGATATGGCCAATGAAGTTCAGGCTGAGGAGGTCCAGATATAAATGAGAAACATATTGGTAACTGGAGCAAATGACACTTTTGTTACGTTTTAGCATAAAAATTGGAGGCATTGTGCCCTGTGCTAGGAATCTGTGGAACTTTGAACTCAAGAGTCATTATTCAGGGTATCTGGAAGAAGAAATTTCTAAGAAGCAGTGTTCAAAATGTGGACTGGCTGCTTCTAGCAACCTATCTTCACGTAAGTGAACAAATAACTGCCCTGAACTTACATTTAAAAGGGAAGCAGAGTGTAAATATTTGGAGAATTTTCAGCCTGGTCATGTGATTGAAAAGAAGTATCAATTTTCTGAAGAGAAATTCAAGCAAGTTGCATGAATTTTTATGACTAAAAGGAAGGCAAATACTGATACCCAAGACAATGGGGAAAGGGCTCCAAGGCACTTCAGAGACCTTCTCCAGAGCTCGTCTCATAACAGGCTCAGAGGCCTAGGAGGGTAGAAAGATTTTGTAGACCAGGCCCAGGGACCTACTGCTCTATGGAGCCTCAGAACACTACTCCCTGCATCCCTACTGCTTTAGCTCCAGTCTTGTCTTAAAGGGCCCCAGGCAGAGCTTGGGCTGCTGCTCCAGAGGGTGAAAGACATAAGCCTTGGTGGCCTCCACCTGATTTTAAGCCTGAAGATGCACAGAATGCAAGAGTTGATGCTTGGGAACTTTTGCTTAGATTTCAGAGAATATATGGAAAAGCTGGTATGCCCAGGCAGAAGCCTGCTGTAGAGGCAACACCCCCAGAGAGAAACACCCTCTACTAGGGTACTATTAAAAAAATGTTGGCTTGGAGGATCCACACAAAGTCCTCACTGGGGCACTGCTTAGTGGAGCTTTGAGAAGAAGATCACCATCATCTAGATCCCAAAATGGTAGATCCACTGGCAGCTTGCAACTTGCACATAGAAAAGTTGTAGGAACTTAATACCAGTCCCTGAGAGCCATTGTGGGGGCTGAACTCTGTAAAGTTGCATGGGTGGACTGTCCAAGGCTTTGGAAGCCCACCCCTGGCACCAACATGCTCTGGATGTAGGACATGAAGTCAAAGGAGATTATTTTGGAGCTTTAAGATATAATGACTGCCCTGCTGGATTTCAGATTTGGGTAGAGTCTGTAGCCCCTTTCCTTTGGCTGACTTTTCTCTTTTGGAATGATAGCATTTACTCATTGCCTATACTCTCATTATATCTTGGAGATGTAGCTAGTTTTTGTTTTTTACAGGCTCATAGGCAGAAGGAACTTACCTTGTCTCAGATGAGACTATAGACTTCGGCCATTTAAGTTAATGCTAAAATAAGTTAACACTTTGGGAGATTGTTGGGAAGCCATGATTGTATTTTGCAATGTGAGAAGGACATGAGATTTGAGAGGAGCCAGAAGAAAAATGATATGGTTTGGATCTGTGTCCCTACCCAAATCTCATGTTGAATTGTAATCCTCAATTTTGAAGGTGGGGCTTGGGAGCCACAACTGATTTTTACCTGTGGGCACCTCCTACTGAACTGAAGGCTGAATTCTTCTACCCAGAAATGCTTAGAAAAAAAGGGCAAATCACAGGTGAACAAGTTAATATTTATGGACTTCTGTGATTCTTTCTCCACAGAAGATGGTAAACTTACTCAAACATCTGGTATATTACTACTTCCACCAGCATCTGAGAAAGCTATTGCATAAAGATTCTCTATAAAATAAACTCATACAGAGTCTTTGCTGCTGAAAACATGTAGAGCCTAAGCTAGGTGACCATAGACTATACACATTTATGTCACATATTCAACAGAAAACAGAAAAAAAAAATCAGTTGAATGAAAAATAAATTTAAAACTAGTAAGAAGAAAATAGTTTCCCAAAAGAGAAGGAACCAGAAAAATAATCCTAGCAATATAAGAAAAGAGTTTTGCAACACTTCAAAAAAAAAAAAAAAAAAAAAAAACGCACATAAGCTATTCAGTGATGGATCCAAAGCAAAATAAAATCTTTTAAATACCAGCTAGATAATTCAAAATGTTGATTATTAATTTGCTCAATGTGATCCAAGAGAATGTTAAAAACAGACATGAAGAAACTTAAAAAATTCTCAGAATATGATTTAAAAATATTCTAAAAATATATATATTTAGAAAAAATAGAATTTCTGGAAATTAAAGATACATTTAGAAAATTATAAAATGCAGTGGATTGTTTTAACCATACGTGAGACCAAGTAGAAGAAAGAATTTCAGAGCTTGAAGGCAAGACTCTTGAATTAATCCAATCAGATGAAAATAACAAAAAAGGAGTTTCTGAGGGAGAATGAAATTTAAAACTCTGGAAAAAAAAAACCATATATATATATATATATATATATATATATATATATATTTAGGAAATAATTGAAAAAAAAAAAAACTTCCTTTGTTTTGCTAGAGATTTATACATCCAAATATAAGAAGGTCATGGAACTCCTGAAAGATTCACTGCAAAAGGGATGTCACTAAGGCATGGTCATCAGGTTACATAAAGTCAATATGAAGGAAATAATTTTAAGAACAGTGAGAGAAAATGAATTAGACTAACAGTAGACTTCTCAGCAGAAATCTTGCAAACCAAAAGGAATTGAGTTCCTTATATCTAGTCATCTCAAATAGAGTAACTGTCAGCCAAGTGTTTTGTATACAAAAAAACTAAGTTTCATAAAGAAAGGAGAAATAAAATCTTTCCCAGACAAGTAACTACTGAGGGAATTTATCACCATTAAACCAGCCTTATACGACGTGCTCAAAGGAGTTCTAAATATTGAAATGAAAGATCAATATGCATCAGCATAAATAAATACTTGAAAATATAAAACACACAGGGTTTGTAAAGCTGTAACCCATTAAAGAAAACAAAGAAACCAGGTAGCAATTAATATGACAACTATAGCAGTATGTAACATATCAATGTTAATGTTCAATATAAAGAATCCTAATGTCCAATTTAACAGATTATACATTAGCAAAATGGACAATGAAATAGCACAAATGTGGCTAGCTGCATTTGCTCATGACTACAATTCTATCACTTGGGAGGCTAAGGTGGGCCCACAATTTGAGCCCAGAAGCATGAGACTAGCCTGGACAACATAGCAAGACCCTGTCTTTAAATAACATTAAAAAGTTAGATAGGCATAGTGGTGTGCCCCTATAGTACCAGCCACTCAGAATTCTGAGGTGGGAAAATCCCTTGAGCCCAGAAGTTTGAGGCTGCAGTGAACTATAGTTGTGCCACTTCCCTCCAACCTGGGTGACAGAGTGAGACCTTGTCTCAAAAATAATAATAATAAAAATAAACAAACACAGAAAAAAAACAAAAATCAAATATCTGCTGCTTTACAGAGTCCCACCTAACTTGCAGATTCTTTTGATTTTTTTTTCTGAGAATCTCACTCTGCTTCCCAAGCTGGAGTGCAGTGATGTGATTAATTAATCACTGCATTAATGCATTAATCACTGCAGCCTTGACTTCACGGACTCAAGCAATCTTCCAACATCAGCTCCCAAGTAGCTGGAACTACAGGTGTGCACCATCACACCTGATTAATTTTTGTATTTTTTTTGTAGAGACAAAGTTTCACCATGTTCCCAGGCTGATCTCAAACACCTGGACTCGAGATCTACCACACCTCAGCCTCACAAAGTGCTGGGAATACAGGTGTGAGCCACTGCACCCACCAGAAGTACTTTTAGATTCTTACAAACTCAAGGTAAATAGGTGAAAAAAAAAAATTCCATACAAACAGAAACAAAAAGTGAGCAACAATAGTCTGCTCCAAGAACAGACTTTATATATCAGCAATAGTAAAAATAAAAAGGCAAATAATGTCATTATGTAAAAATTTAAAGGTCAATTTAGTAAAAAAATGTAACAATCCTAAATATATATACAACTAAATATAGAGCTCCTAGATTCATTAAACTACTTGACCTAAGAAAATAGAAAGACAGCAATACAGTAATAGTGGGATATTTCAACACTCCACTAACAGCAGTAGACAGATTATAGAAGTAGAAATTCAACAATGAAACATTTACCTTAAATTGGAGTCTAGAACAAACAAACCTAACAGATATTTGTCAAAAACATTATACCCAAAAGCTGCAGAATACACATTCTTATAAACACATGGAACATTTTTCTAAGATAGACCATATGATAGGCAACAGAACAAATCTGAATAATTTTTTAAATCAAAATTATATTAATTATCTTCTCAGACTACAGTGGACTAAAACTATAAATTACTTCCAAAAAAAAAAAAAAACTCACAAAACTATTACCAATACATGGAAATCAAACAATTGGCTCTTGAATAATTTTTGGGTCAGCAATAATATCAACATGAAAATTTAATGGTTTCTTTTTTGAGATGAAATCTTTCTCTATCACCCAGGCTAGAGTGCAGTGGCACAATCATAGGTCACTTCAGCCTCTAACTCCTATGATAAAGCAAATCATCCTTTCTCAGCCTCCTGAGTAGCTGGTACTTCAAGCATGTGTTACCATATCTGGCTAATTTTCTTATTTTTGTTTTTTGAAGAGACAGGGCCTTGCTATTTTTCCCAGGGTAGTCTTGAACACCTGTTCTCAAATAATCCTTCTACATTTACCTCCAAGAGTTCTGGTTTACAGGCATAATACCATGCCTAGCTCCTGAAATAATATAAAAGTGGAACAAGTTACAAAAATCTCTGGGGTACAGCAAAATTTATGCTGAGAAGTTTATAGAGCTAAATGACTGTATCAAAAAGACAAAAAATCACCAGTTGACAATCCAACATTACTCCTCAAGGATCTAGCAAAGCAAGAAAAAACAAAACCAGAGGTTTAAGGAAGAAAATAAATGCCAAGGATTGGAGAAGAACTAAACAAGACAAATACAAAATATTAATAAAATTAAAAGGTGGCTCTTTGAAAAGATAAACAAGATTGATAGACTAATAGCTAGATTATCCAAGAGAGAAAGAGAGGTTTCAAATAAGATCAACTAGAAATAAAAATAATGTCTTATACCACAAAAATACAGAAGATCTAAGACTACTAAGAACACCTCTATGTACACAATTTAGAAAATTATAGAAAATTAATAAATTCCTGGAAATATATACCCCATCCTTGAAGCTTGAATCAGGAATAAATAGAAATGCTGAGCAGACCAAAAAATAAGCAGTGAGACTAAATCAGTAATAAAATATCTCCCAACAACAAAACAAAAGTCCAGGACCACATAGATTCACAACCAATTTCTACCAGATGTTTAAAGAACTGGTGGCAGTTCCACTGAAACTATTTCAAAAGATCAAGAAAGAGAGAATTCTCGGTAACTCTTTCTCAAAAGCAAGTATCACCTTGAAGACAAAATTCAAAAGATCAAGGAGAGAATTCTCTGTAACTCTTTCTCAAAAACCAGTATCACCTTGAAACCAAAGTGAGAAAAAGACAAGAAAAAATGAAAACTACAGACCAGTACTCCTGATAAACATATATTTAAAAATCTTCAAAAAATATCGGCAAACTGAATGAAACATCACATTAAAAAATAATTTACCACAATCAAGTGGGTTTATTCCAGGTAGGCAAGCATGGTTCAACATATCACGAAAATGAATTAAAAACAAAAATCATACAGTCATCTTAGTAGATGCAAAAAAGCGTTAAGATGAAATCCAACATCTCTTGATAAAGGCCCTCAACAAACTAGGCACTGAAGGAACATATATAAAAACAATCAGAGCCATCTATTACAAATCCACAGCCAACATCACACTAATTGGGGAAAAGTGAAAGCATTCACCCTAAGAACTGGAAGAAAACTAAAATGCCCACATTCACCATTTCTATTCAATATAGTACTAGAAGTTCTAGCCCAAAAAATCAGGAAAGAGAAAAATGAAAAAGGACATTCAAATTGAAAATGAGGAAGTCAAGCTATCTCTGTTTTCCAATGATATAATCTTATTCCTTAAAGACTCTTCCAAAAGATTACTAAATCAATAAATGAACTCAGTAAAGTCTCAGATTACAAAATCAAGGTACATAAAACAGGAGTACTGTTACATACCAGAAACAATTGAACTGTTAATCAAGTAAAAAACTCAATCCCATTTACAATAGCTGCAAATAAAATAAAATATGTAGGAATATATTTAACCAAGGAGGTGAAAGACCTCTATAAGAAGTAAAAAACACTAATGAAATAAATTGTAGACAACTGGAACAAACGGAAAAATATTACATTCTCATGGATTGAAAATCTGTATTGTGAAAATGACTATACTGCCCAAACAATCTACAGACTAAAAGACGCTCTCCTCAAAATACCAATGCCATTTTATTCGCAAATTTAGCAAAAACAATTCTAAAATTCATATAGAACCAATAATGCACCTGAATAGCCAATGTAATCCTGATCCAAAAATAAATCCATAGGCATCACATTACGAAACTAAAATTATATTGTAAGGCTATAGTACCCAAAACAGTGTGGTAATTTTATAAAAATAGATACAAAGATCAATGGAGTAGAAGAGAGAACCTGTAAATAAAGCCAACTGGCTATAACAACCGATCTTTGACAAAGCTAAAAAAAAACTTACATTGAGGAAAGGGCACTTTTTTCAATGAGTGGTGCTGAAAAAATTGGATAGCCACATGTAGGAAAATGAAATGGATCCCTATATCTCACTACACACAAGGGTTGAGTAAAGTTGGATTAAAGGCTTAAACCATTAAAAGTATACAAGAAAATCTAGGATAAACTCTCCTGGATATTGGCCTATGCAAGGAATTTATGGCTAAGATCTCAAAAGCAAATATATGTATAACAAAAGTAATTAAATTGGACTTAATTAAATAAATGTCTGCACAGCAAAAGAAATAATAAACAGAATAAACATACTACATACAGAATGAGAGAAAATATTTTCAAACTATACATACACAAAAGGAACACTAATATTCAGAATCTACAAGGAAGTTAAAAAATAGGAAGAAAAAAACAAATAATTCCATTAAAATGTGGGCAAATGACATGAATGGACATTTTTCAAAAGAAGATGTATACATAGCCAACAACCACACAAAAAGAAAAATATCTCAAAATAATGGGAGCCATCTATGACAAATCCACAGCCAACATATGCATGTCAATGAATACGATTGACTCAATGTCACTAATCAGATGCCCAAATTCACTAATTACTAGGGAAATGAAAATTAAAACCACAGTGAGATACCACCTTATCCCAGCCAGAATGGCCTTTATTAAACACTCATGAAACAATGGATATTGGCATAGATATAATGAAAAGGGATCACTTATGCACTGTTGGTGGGAATGTAAGTTACGACAGCCTTTATGGAAAACAGTATGGAGATGTATCAAAGAACAAAAGGTAGATCTATCATTCAATACAGCAATCTCACTACTGAGTATCTACCCAAAAGAAAAGAAGTCATTATATTTAAAACAAATCTATACCGGTATGTTTAATGCCACACAATTTACTATTGCCAAAAAAAAAAAAAAAAAAAAAAAAAAAAAAAAAAAAAATTGTGGATGGAACTGCAGGCTATTCTAAGTGACGTAACTCAGGAGTAGAAAACCAGATACTGCATATTCTCACTTATAAGCAGCATCTAAGCTATGTGTTTGTAAAAGCATATAGAATGGTGTAATGGACGTTGGAGACTCAGAAGAGAGGGGGTTAGGAAGGGAAAAAAATTAAAAAATTACCTATTGGGTTCAGTGACGGGGTCCACTAAATGCCAGACTTCACTGTAAAATTCATTCATGGAATGAAAATCCACTTGTACATCTGAAGCTATTGGAAAAAGCAGTTACATGACTTTTGAATATACCATGTTTTGTACTTTTGCTTTGGAATCCATGAAAATATATAGAAAATGTTTAAACAAAATTAAATGTTGAAATGCCATTCCTAATACTCAAATAAACAGTTAATATAAATAAGCCTAACTGAATATCAAGTTGGAGATATAACTACAGAAAGAAATAAAATTAAGTTACTTCGAAGCCTAGTAATTTGACCAGATGTGGTGGTATGTGCCTATATTTCCACTACTTTGGGAGGTGAAGGTGGGAAGACTGCTTGAGGTCAGGAGTTTGAGACCAGTGTGGGTGACATTGTAAGACCACATCTCCGCAGAAAAGCAGAACAGTCGTTGGAAAGTATAGCACTAATAAAATACATCCTAAAAACAAAGCATACAATTAAAAATAACATACATTTTTAAATTTCAACATGTTGGTATTAGAAATTTTAGTGTTGTTATTCTAAAAATTGTGTGTGTATGTGTATGTGCCTGTATGTACTGTGGGATAAAGCAAAATAGTAGTTATAGTGAACAAAGGGGAAGAGGAAAAAAAATGAGAGGAAGGGGGATCTATAGATCATTGTTCTCAAATTCATATGAACATCAGCATCACACACAGAGATTAAAAATAAAAAAACAGATGCCTACCGGCCAGGCACAGTGGCTCAAGCCTGTAATCCCAGCACTTTGGGAGGCCGAGGCTCATGAGGTCAAGAGATCGAGACCATCCTGGCCAACATGGTGAAACCCCGTCTCTACTAAAAATACAAAAAATTAGCTGGGCAAGGTGGCGCGCACCTGTAATCCCAGCTACTCAGGAGGCTGAGGCAGGAGAATTGCCTGAACCCAGGAGGCGGAGGTTGTGGTGAGCCGAGATTGCGCCATTGCACTCCAGCCTGGGTAACAAGAGCGAAACTCCATCTCAAAAAAAAAAAAAAAAAAAAAAAAAGAATGGATAAAAAGAAGTAGGAAAATAAAATTAGAAAATAAGGAAATTTATATTTAATAAATAAAAAGTTGGATCATCGAAATACACATACAAAGATGAATATATGTAAGTTTTAAGCACAAATTTGAATTTAATTTAATATGAGGATCAGACATTTCAAAAGCTTTTTACAACTGTAATGAAATAAGAGCCAATATAATGCTACATAGCACCATGAGTCACAGGACAGCTGGAATCCCAAGAACCCATTATTTTGAAGGCCTTATTCATAAGCAATAATAATCAGACCCAGTGAATATTAGGATCAAATGCTTTGGCTACTTGCCATGAGATAAGCCCCTTTAAAGTTTATAGATTCCTTTTAATAACATTTCTTTCCGATTTTCTGAGTGCTCTTTAGAAAGCAGCCAGAATGCTAAAGAATATAAAGCATGTCTTGTGCTTTATTTCTGCCTCTGCATTGCATTCCTCTTGCTTGTGTCCTGCAGAGTGCTGTGCACGTCATACATCAATATTAATATAGTGCTACCTGACATATCCTGAAAACTGTGACTCAGTCTTAAGGGGCAATGTTTCATAAATTAAATATTTTGATATGTATAATTTGTTTTTCATTGATTTTAAAGAGAAGCTTGTATGAATTGTTTCTATGGCATATCATATTACTGAATTTAAAATAACTCTCACGTCTTTTCTTTGCATATGCAATACTTTGTAAACTGTTAATCACTTGACAAGAAAAGAATGAGTGGAACCTTAAAACAACACAAAAAATTGTGTTGAGTCTTCATTTTGGTATTTAATTTTTATCACCACCATCTTACGTATTTTATGATCTGTATTTTCATGTCAAAATATTTTATATACTTTGAGAGTCAACTGAATTTCCTTGACCTTATAACTATTATGAACAAAGAAAAAAATATTTCAAGGTCCCATTTTATACTTTCCAATTAAGTTAGATGTTGAGAAAAAATGAAAAAAAATAATAATAATCTGGAAGTTACATCTCACTTCCTTAGAACAGATTTATTTTCTTCTAAGAATAATTTTCCTCTAGTTTAAATAAATAGAAAATAGTAATTTCTTGTTCAGGTTGTCCTTTACAGATTTCTCCTGGATTCAATGTGTCAATTTCCAACTTAGATGTGAATCTGTTCACATTCTGAGTACTAAAATTGTTTTCATATCTTAGTAACAATTTACTTATTTACCCTTTATTAATATTATTTTTAAAAGACATCTCACTCTGTCATCCAGAGTGGAATGCAGTGATACTATGATAGCTCACTGCAACCTCAAACTCCTGGGCTCAAGGAAATTCTCCCTCATCAGCCTTCTAAGTATCTGAGACTACAGTAGGCACATGCAAGGATACCTGGTAATTAAAAAAAAAAAAAAAATAGTAGGATCTCGCTTTGTTGCCCAGGCTGGTCTTGAACTACTAGGCTCAAGCTATCCTCCCACCTAAGCGTCTAAAAGTGCTGGGATTACAGGCATGAACCACCACTTCCTACCCTTAGAGGCACTTTTTAAATGGCATGTTTACATTAAGACTAGACTACATGAGATATCTGCATATACTGAGATGTTTTGACATTATTGTGTGAGACATTTTTAATGAGAACCAAATTTATAGAAATCATATGATGATACCTAGAAATATGAAAACAATGTAAAAGGAAAAAGAAACTCATAAAACGTCTTAAATTAAAGCTAAACAGAATTTAGTCTATTAGACAAAATTTATTAGCAAATAATGAAAAATGAATTGTACTCACAGTAAAGTATCACCTGTTAATGTTAAAATACTATTTTCCCCACCTGGCTTTACCTTCATTTTATCCCATTATATATGGCACTCGTCTGTTTTTCCATAAGAAGTTGAAAAATAGGTCTATCTGTATACTACTATGTTGTTTTTTAAGTATGACTTAAAATAGTCTCCTTCTAGAAAATGAACCTCTAAGGACAAAATCTACTTTTTATCTATTTTTTTTTAATCTTCCATGCCATGACTCTCTTTATATACATGATAATTGAAAATCCTATTGAACTGTTTGACATCATTTTAATTTTCAGGGTGAAGATAAAAATAATTTTCCTCACACTTTTTGATCACCTTTAAAATAATCTGTTTCTACCAATCTCCCTGTTCTTAGCAAATAATCTTTATTGAATTTTATCTTTAATTTTTGTACAAGTATATATTATGGGTTTTGTACAAGTATATATTTATGGGTTACATGAGCTGTTTTGTTATAGGCATGCAATATGTAATAATCACATCATGGAAAACTGGATATCCAGCCTCTCAAGCACTTACCTTTTGTATTATAAACAATCCCACTATACCCTTTTAGTTATTTTTAAATGTCAAATTAAATTATTGGTCACTATAATCCTCCTCTTGTGCAATCAAATAGTCAGTCTTAATTATTCTTTCTAACAGTTTATTTTTGTGTGTATTAACCATCCTTATTTCCCTTCTTCCCCTCCACCCCCCACCCCACCACACAACACTTCCCATCCTCTGATAGCCATACTTCTATCCTTTATCTCCAGGAGTTCAAGTGTTTTGATCTTAAGAACATACAAATAACGTGTAAACTGTGTCTTTCTGTGCCTGGCTTATTGCATTTAACATAATAAACTCCAGATCCATTTATGTTGTTGCAAAATACAGAATCTCATTTTTTAAATCACTGAATAGTATTCCATTGTGTAAAATTATCACATTTCTTTTATCCATTCATCTGTTGATGGACACTTAGGTTGCTTTCACATTTTGGCTATTGTGAACACTGCTGAAACAAATATGGGACTGCAGATATCTCTTTAATATAATGATCTCTTTCTTTTAGATATATACCCAGCAGTGGGAATGCCAGATATTATTTTAGTTATTGGAGGAACCTCCAACCTGTCCTTCATAGTGGTTGTAATAACTTATGTTCCCACCAATAGTGTACAAGGGTTCCCTTTTCTTCAAAACCTCACCAGCATTTGGTATTTCCTGACTTTTGTTTAAAGGACATTTTAACTGTGGTGACATGATATCTCACTGTAGTTTTGATTTGCATTTCTCTGATCAGTGATATTGAACACTTTTCCATATGTCTCTTTGTCATTTGTATGTCTTCATTTGAGAAAAGTCTATTCAAATTCTTTTGAACATTTTTAAATTGGGTTATTGAATTTCTTCTTAGAGAATTGTTTGAGATCATTTTATATTCTGGATATAACTGCCCTGTCAGATAAGCAATTTGCAGATATTTTCTCTCATTTTTGGGGCTGTCTCTTCACTTTGTTGATTGTATGCTTTACTATGCAGAAGATTTTTAATGTCTATTTGTCAATTTTTGCGTTGGTTCCCTATGCTTGTGGAGTATTGCTCAATAAATTTTTGCCCAGAAAAATCTGCAATGTCCTGGAGATTTTCCCCAAAGTTTTCTTGTAGAAGCTTCATAGTTTGAGATCTTAGATTTAAGTCTTTAATCCATTCTGATTTGATTTTTGTATGAGGTGAGAGGTGGGGATCATGTTTTATTCTTCTGCATATAGATACACTGTTTTCCTAGCACCATTTATTGCATCTTCAATGTATGTTCTGGCACTTTTGTTGAAAATGAGTTCATTGTAGGAGTGCAATATTTTTTATCTGTGTTCTCCATTCTGTTCTATTGGTCTATGCATCTGTATTTATGCCAGTACCATACTGTTTTTGTTACTATACCTCTGCAGTGTAATTTGAAGTCAGGTAATGTAATTCCTCCAGTTGTGTTCTTTATGCTTAGAATACCTTTGACTATTCTGGGTCTTTTGTGATTCCATACAAATTTAGCTATTTATTTTTCTATTTCTGTGAAGAATTCCTTTGGTATTTTGCTAGGAATCACATTGAATCTAGATTACTTTCAGTACTATGAACAATGCTCATTCTTCCAATCCATAAACAGAAAATGTTGTTCTACTTTTTGTGTACTTTTCACTTCCTTTAATCAGTATATTATAGTTTTTATTGTAGAGATTTTTCACTTTTTTGTTAATTTCTAAGTATTTAATTTGTCTGTAGCTGTTGGGGTGCTTTTTAAAATTTTTTTTCTTGGAAAATTTATTTATAGGATATTGATTGCCTGTAATTTTAAAGGTATGGTTTTTTTTTTTTTGTTTTTTTTTTGTTTGTTTGTTTGTTTTTTGAGACAGAGTTTCGCTCTTGTTACCCAGGCTGGAGTGCTGCAATGGCGCGATCTTGGCTCACCGCAACCTCCACCTCCTGGGTTCAGGCAATTCTCCTGTCTCAACCTCCTGAGTAGCTGGGATTACAGGCATGCACCACCATGCCCAGCTAACTTTTTGTATTTTTAGTAGAGACGAGATTTCACCTTGTTGACCAGATGGTCTTGATCTCTTGACCTCGTGATCCACCAGCCTCGGCCTCCCAAAGTGTGGGGATTACAGGCTTGAGCCACCGTGCCCGGCCTTAAGGGTATGTTTTTTATTGATGAACACAACTAGATGGAAAAGATTCCCAACTAAATGGCCAGTTTCAAGTATGGTGACAAATAAATGTTCATTCTACTTTAAAAATCTGGTGCCCTCTATGATATATTCCTGTCTTTTGAATTTGTTACATATAAAGCATTTTCCAATATTGTATTTATTAATGTTGAACTTATAAATTTTAAAACCACCAATCTGAGAATATGCTCCAAAGCCAGGGTTAACCCTTGATACCACTTTGTAATATTTTGAAGTACATTGATTTTCTTTCTTATAGATTTTTATCTGCAACTAAGACAATAAAACATCTGGCATGTAAAATTGTGGTTTGAAATGTAGCTCTCAAAATTCTCCCCCATGAGTGGAACAATGAGCACACATGGACATAGGAAGGGGAATATCACACAGTGGGGCCTGTCAGGGGGTTGAAAGGTTGCGGGGGGATAGCATAGCATTAGGAGAATTACCTAATGTAGATGAGGAGTTGATGGGTGCAGCAAACCACCATGGCATATGTGTACCTATATAACAAACCTACGTGTTCTGCACATGTATCTCAGAACTTAAAGTATAACAATAATAAAATCTTCCCCCTCAAAAAAATGTTTACACCTACCAGCCTATTACAAATATTTAACTCATCCCTTCCCTTGGGTTAAAGAAATATTTTACTTGCATTTTTTGACCAAAATATGAATATGCAAGAATTCCTCTTTAGAGCTGCTGAAAATGTATTGCTTCTCAGAATAATGTTGAAAACATTAAGAAAAAAACAGTTCTTATTTTCAGTTGAAGATATAAAATCAAAATTGCTGGGGCTTGGACCAAAGCACCTGTAATTTCAAAAATCCACCTAGGTGGTTTTGACATATACCTATGTCATAGGCTATTTGGGATAATCTAACCAAATACAATATATTAGGTCACTTCTAAATGACAGAAATTTATTTCTCACAGTTCTGGAGATTAGAAAGCCCAAGATCATGACGCTAAAAGATTCGATGTCTGATGAAGACTCACTTTCTTTTTATAGAATGGAGCTTTTTTATTGTGTTCTCACATGGTAGAAGGAGTCAACAAGCTCTTTTAGGTCTATTTATAAAGCCTATTCATGAGGGATGCACTTATGAGCTATTGCCTGCCAAAGGCCGGCTTCCTAATACCATTACCTTAAGGGTTAGAATTTCAACATATGAATTTTGAAAGGACACACATATTCAGACCACAGCAGTCCCTGCTGTGTATTTCAGATGTTTATTTCTGGTTAAGATTATTGTTGTAAACCATTATCAACTATTAGCATCAGCGAGATAGTTATATGGTTGTCAGGCCTTATCTAACTTGCTTCAAAAATCATAGCAATAAATACAGACAAAATGTAATCACAAGAATGGCTGTTGTGGGACTATAAATACCTAAACATTGTCAGTTGAAAATAAGGCAGACACTCTGACTGTATTAGCCATTGCTATCTTTATATTTATTATATTTTCTATAGAACTATACATAACCAGAATAATAAAACAATATAAAAAGAGACCTCAAAATGTAAGTCAGCCCTTTGCCTTCAGTCAAGTGAAATATTTTATTGCCATCAATTTTTATGATAATGTAACTGAGAGAGGCATTGTTTTGCTCAACTTAACTGCAACTTGAGATTTCAATGATTGAAGCACTTACAGAGCCACGTGGTTCTGATTCTTCATATTCATTAATTTATGTAATCTTACTTTCTTAAGACTAAACAGGGCCAGTTGTAGTGGTGTATGCCAGTAGTCCCAGGACGTTGGGAGGCTGAGGCAGGAGGATTGCTTGAGCCCAGGATTTGAAGGCAAACCTGGGCAACATGCTGAGACCCTGTCTCTTAAAAAAAAAATATATATATATATATATATATATATATATATATAGTATATATATACACACAAACACACACACACATACATTTAAAGAGAGGTATATATACACAAATATGCATGTATATACATAGTGTTCTGCTCAACTTACTACTGTTGTCTGCTCAACAACTTAGTTATATACGTATATAACTAAAGTAAATGTGTTCTGAATATAGCTTATACCACATATAACACAGAAGTTGATTTGATACCTCTTATGTTTTCTAAACATAAAACACTACCAGTATGAAGCTTCTCATTGACTGAGTTCTTCTTCATTGAAATTTTATTGAGCACAATGAGGTGAAAAAATACAAATTGAAATTTGACTAAAGTTAGATAATGTATTTACACATGTGGAAACACATTTCTATAAATAACTTCCCTTTATTTATAGAAAGTAATCATCACATTTAAAAATTTTAATTATGGTATTCATCTCCAACTCCATAATAATAAATCAAGTAGAGTTAATGTCACCTTAGAGACTTCAACTTTTCTATTTTTCTCATTTGCCTCACATGACTCATAGCAAATTGCTATATTCCTCTTTAGGTTTAGAAATTTTGTATCTCAGAAAACAAAATTTGAAAATGCTTCCTAATTTGTCTTCATCACGCTCAGAATAAATTATGCCAATATGTAAAATTGTTATAATATTGGTAGCAAACCCTCTTAGATAATTTCCCTATCAGTCTGTTGATTGATCCACATATTTTATTTAGATAATCTGGCAACTGCAAAAGCATTTCTTCTCTAACTGCATGATTGTGAGGATAACATTTTCAGATAGAGGAGAACTATTACTCAGTCAGGTATATTTAGATTGCTGTGCTTTCCCATTAATATCTCATTCAAATTCACAACAAGGATATAATAGGAAGAAAGTAGATATGACCTATGAATGCCAGAAAAAATAACCAATATAGAGATGCTTTGACTAATATGACATTAAACTAAGTTAGTTTTAAAATTACATTTATAATTTCTTCTCATTTTGTGATTTTGATCATTTGGCAGAAAAAAAAAATAAAATCACTTTACTTCCAATATCAGGGGATGAATAGGAAAGGGAATTGGGTGCTGAGAGGGACAGATAAATAGAAAACATTTTGTAAAAAGCACATTAAATAATTGATGCTAAAAGTATAGGCTGTGTTTGCTGACCCACATCTGTAATCCTAGCACTTTAGGAGGCTGAAGTGGATGGACTGCTTGAGCTCAGAAGTTTAAGATCTTCCTGGACAACTTAGTGAGAACTTGCCTCTAAGAAAGAAAAGTGATGACAAGTATGAATAGTATCCAAAGTACTTGACAATTGGTTTTTCATGGATACCAACCAATTATAACAGCTACTTTGACTAATCAGAAGTCATACTTAAAATTTTAAAAAGGGCTATTTGTACTTAGTAAAATACATGGTGGACAGTTCTAGAAATTTAAATTTTAAAATCAGGTCAAATATTTATTGATACTTGGTATAAGATAAGAAGGTCATTGAGTCACTCTCATGGTATAGAAAGCTGTTGGCATTACTTATTTCTGGTAAACACAAAATATGTGCCAATATTAAACATTCAATAAAGTGTCTCATTATTTTGAACAAAATGATATTACCAATTGTTACAATCAGAATTTAAAATTTCTAATTAACTTTGAATAATTTTTAAATAAATTACTGGAATAAATCCAAATTGATGCTTTACTGCCATTTCTTTATTTTCCCCAATTAGCAAATACTTAATTGCAAATACTAATTAGCTGCAGTCTACTAAGATAGAATTTGTTTTATTTCAACATAAAATTTGGATTTCTACACTACTTCACTTGAATTGATTGTATTAATTTAAAATGATGCTACTTTCATTTCACATAAAATAAAATTAGGATTTTGAAGGATTTTAAAAATCAAAATCCTTCAGAATGCTATATAATATTAGGTTACTTTTGATGACAAATATGTACATGCATATATATATTTATATTTATAAAAATATTACTAAAATTTGACTATAAACTGTAGATTGGTCAAGTCTATTTAGTTCAATCCTATAAGGTTAGACTAAAATAGCATTAAATTGATTTTTTAAATGGATAAATAAGAAAAATAAAGATAATGATGGGAGAGAAGCAGAAATAAAATTTTGAAAGCTGCAATACAGGTAGACTACTTTAATCTAATAAAAATATATTAATAAAGCATGGGAAACTGCTTTAGCAGGCTTACATGACCAAGAGATGTCCTGAAGCAATGCACAGGGAATTATAACTTTCTAAAGAATAGTGACAAAGAGGAACTACTGTTCTCAAAGAAAGTTGTGAGGCATATCACTAAGTACAAATGGATCTTGATTAATACTACACCTCATGCCTGAAGTTAATCAACATCTTGCAGTTCTTGCTGATGGACTGAAATTTGCCGCATTATTTTTCCCCTGAGTTCAGCAGTAAGTACCCATGTAAAATAGCACCAAAGAACAAAAAGTGGGGGATGCTAATTTAAATACCTTCTATTTTGGAATATTTTTCCTCTTGATATTTTCTCATGTTTTACTGAGACCATGTATTTATGATTCCAAGTCCAGTCCCATATTTGGTGATTTATTAATTGCAAATTGGACAGAGACTAAATTGATTGAAAGTTTTCATAAAGTCTATGCCATTTTAACATATCCAGTATAAAGAAGGCCAGTCACAGTGGCTTACACCTGTAATCACCATACTTTGGGAGGCTGAGGCAGGTGGATCACCTGAGCTCAGAAGTTCAAGACCAGCCTGGCCAACATGGCAAAACCCCATCTCTACTAAAAATACCAAATAATTAGCTGGGCATGGTGGTGCACATCTGTAATTCTGGCTACTCAGGAGGCTGAGGCACTAAATTTGTTTGAACCCACAAGGTCGAGGCTGTAGTGAGCCAAGATCATGCCATTGCACTCCAGCCTGGGCAACAGAGTGAGACTCATCTCAAAAATAAATAAATAAATAAAGTAAAAAAATAAAAAATAATATATTTCACACATAAAGAAAAGAAATGTCAACTTCTTTAATTACTTCAGTGCTGTTGGTAATGACTTCAATTTAAAAGTTGTGCAAGGAAATCAGAGCTGAATCAAACAAATGGAAAAAACATTCCATGCTCATGGATAGAAAGAATCAATATTGTTAAAATGGCCATTTGACCAAAGAATAAGAAAAAACTATTTTGAATTTCCTTGAATTAAAGAAGATCCCATATAGCCAAGACAATCCTAAGCAAAAAGAACAAAGCTGGAGGTATCATGCTACTGCACTTGAAACTATACTACAAGGCTACACTAATCAAATAGCATTGCACTGGTACCAAAACAGACATATAGACCAATGGAACAGAACAGAGACCTCAGAAATAACATCATATATCTATAGCCATCTGATTTTTGACAATCTGTCAAAAACAAGCAATGGATTAAGGAACTCCTATTCCGTAAATTTTGCTGGGAAAACTGGCTAGCCATATGGAGAAAATTGAAACTGGATCCCTTCTTTATGCCTTCTACAAAACTTAACTCAAGATGGATTAAAGACTTAAATGTAAAAAACCTATAAGAAAAACTAAGCAATACCATTCAGGACATAGGCATGGGCAAAGACTTCATGACTAAAACACCAAAATCAATTGCAACAAAAGCAAAAATTGACCATGGAATCTAATTACACTAAAAAGCTTCTGCACAGCAAAAGAAACTTAGCATCAGAGTGAACAGGCAATCTATAAAGTCACAGAAAATTTATGCAATTTACACATCTGACAGAGGTCTAATATCCAGAATTTACAAGGAACTTAAACAAACTTACAAGAAAAATTATGAACAACTCCATCAAAAACTGGATGATGTATATGAACAGACACTTCTCAAAAGAAAACATTTATGCAGCCAACCAACATGAAAAATAGCTCAACATCACTGATTGTGAGAGAAATGCAAATAAAAACCATAATAAGATACCATCTCACTCCAATCAGAATGACAATTATTAAAAAGTTAGGAAACAATAGATGCTGGAGACATTATGAAGAAACAGGGATGCTTTTACACTCTTGGTGAGAATGTAAATTAGTTCAACCAGTGTGGAAGACAGTATGGTGATTCCTCAAGGATCTAGAATCACAAATACCATTTGACCCAGCAACGATATTACTGAGTATATACCCAAATGAATATAAACCACTATACTATAAATGTAGCAGGAGTGGCCACAGGAAAGGATCTCTCGGACACCGAATACAGGAGGAAGGAATTTATTTCAGCTACGAGCAATGTGGCATAGGTGCCTAACAGCCGAGCTTGTCTAACAAAGGGAGGTTCAGCCTTTATATATGCTTATACTTTAGATGTTACATGTGGAAGAATCTTAGGTTCATAGTTTTAGGACTCACATTTGAAAAGGTCTCTGTTCACAGTTTCAAGAATTACATATGAAAGGGTTCCGGTTTACAGTTTTAGGACTCACATGTAAAAAGGTTTCTGGTTTGATCTTGTTTTAAGTAAAAATAGCACCTTCTGGAGAGTTTCCCCAAGGCCTAGCCTGTTGTTTTTAGGAAGGAGATTCAGGAGGCACCAGCTGGCCTGCTTTTTCTTTTCTATTGAGATGCATAGTGGATGACAGAGGGGGAGGGAATCCCAAATGCCTGGGTCTCCCTCCTCATAAAGACACACACACATGTTTATTTTAGCACTATTTACAATAGAAAACGTATGGAACCAAGCCAAATGCAGATCAATGATAGACTTGATAAAGAAAATATGGTACACATACACCTTGGAATACTATGCAGCCATAAAAAGGAATGAGATCATGCCCTTTGCAGGGAAGCCATCATCCTCAGCAAACAAACACATGAACAGACAACCAAATACTTCCTGTACTCACTCAAAAGTGGGGAATTGAACAATGAGAACACATGGACACAGGGAAACAACACACACCGGAACCTATTGGGGACTGGGGCTTGAGGAGAGGAAACTTAGAGGACAGGCAAACAGGTGGAGCAAACCACCATGGCACACATATACCTTTGTAACAAACCTGCACATTCTGCACATGTATCCCATTTTTTGCAAGAAATTTTTTTTTTTTTTTTTTTTTTTTTTTTTTTTTTTTTTTTGAGACGGAGTTTCACTCTTGTTACCCAGGCTGGAGTGCAATGGCGCGATCTCGGCTCACCGCAACCTCCGCCTCCTGGGTTCAGGCAATTCTCCTGCCTCAGCCTCCTGAGTAGCTGGGATTACAGGCACGTGCCACCATGCTCAGCTAATTTTTTGTATTTTTAGTAGAGACGGGGTTTCACCATGTTGACCAGGTTGGTCTCGATATCTCGACCTTGTGATCCACCCGCCTCAGCCTCCCAAAGTGCTGGGATTACAGGCTTGAGCCACCGCGCCCGGCTTTTGCAAGAAATTTTTAATCAAAGTCTTATCTGAGATTACTTCTATGGAACAAAGCTCCATCAAAGCAAATTTAAAAATCTATGTAAAAAGTAATTATTTTGGCTATACCATATATAAATAATTGGGCCAAGTATAATAAAGTAAACTAGTTCTACTTTGATTTGTCATTAGCATAAATGGGAAACTAGAAAGAGAAAAATTATGATTTAAAAACTATCATACACCCTTGTTAGAGTCTATCTTGTCTGATTTTTTTTTCTTCAATTTTTATTATTTTCTACAGTTTGGACTGAATTCTAATTTTTCTTGGCTACAGGTCTTCAAAATAAGGTTAACTATTTTATTTTTTTCTCCCCATTTTTCCTAATTTGGAGTGGCTGAAAGCTAAACTCTGCTTTCTTAAAGCACTGAGAACTGAAGCTAGACAACCTTGACTTCAGAAGAAAATACCAGCAACCTATTTTTTTTTTTTTTTTTTTTTTTTTGAGATGGAGTTTCGCTCTTGTTACCCAGGCTGGAGTGCAATGGCGCAATCTCGGCTCACCGCAACCTCTGCCTCCTGGGTTCAGGCAATTCTCCTGCCTCAGCCTCCTGAGTAGCTGGGATTACAGGCACGTGCCACCATGCCCAGCTAATGTTTTGTATTTTTAGTAGAGATGGGGTTTCACCATGTTGACCAGGATGGTCTCGATCTCTTGACCTTGTGATCCACCCGCCTCGGCCTCCCAAAGTGCTGGGATTACAGGCTTGAGCCACCGCGCCCGGCCGACCAGCAACCTATTTACATACATAAGCCACCTTTATACCTGCCTACTAATGTATGAACTTTTCAGTAATGTGGCCTGTATCAATTTTTACAGGATTTTTTTTTTATTGTTGTTGCTTTTCCTTCCTGCCTGCCCCTTATTTTCTCTTCATAGAACATAAAATTTCACCACCTTCTAAAAATGAGCCCTTGAGATCCACCCATCTAGGACTAAACTGTTCTAGCCATGAGAGATTAGATGGAATCTGAGACCAGAGACTCATTCTCTTCTAAAATACCTTACCCAACAGATAAAAAAAAAAAAAAAAAAAAGAAGAGAAATATAAAAGGAAAATATCTTGGCCTCCCACCACCAAAAGCATTAAGCTAAAAGAAAAATTCAAGCTGGAAACTGCTGAAGATAAACCAGGCTTCCATTCTATTCAAAGTCATCCTTCTTTTCACCAAGATAGATGCATATTGTGATTGCCTCCTTTGGAAAGGCTTATCAGAAACTCAAAAGGATGCAACCATTTGTCTCTCACCTACTTGTGACCTGGAAGCATTCCCCTGCCCCCTGCAGAGGTGTGTGCTTGCTTTGAGATTTTCCTGCCTTTCTAGACAGAACCAATGTACTTCTTACGCATATTGATTGATGTCTCTTATCTCCTTAAAACGTATAAAACCAAGCTTTGCCTTGACCTCCTTGGGCACATGTCATCAGAAATTCCTGAAGCTGTGTCATAGGCATGAATCCTCAGCATTGGCAAAATAAACTTTCTAAAGGAAGTGAGACCCTTCTCAAATTTTCAGAGTTCAAAGGCTTTGGTCGCTCATATTCTCTTCCAGAGAAATCTCTTCAAATATATTACAAAGGTTGACTCTTTTCATTAACAAAAATTTTGTGCCTGAACACATGAGATCTCAGAAAAGACTCAGAAACCTGAACAAGTTCTGCTCAACCTTGAAGGTAAGGTACTAGCATGGTCTCATTGAAAGTCCTCCTTTATTTCACAATTCTCCTTAGGTGAAAATGCTAAGTTCTGCTGATCCCTGGACTCCCATTTGGTTCATAGTCCTTGATTTATCCTGGACCGTTATTTCTTTTTCTCCTAGGTAGATGTTGTTTAGAATTCTAATTCTAGCAGTTCAGAGGTGCGTGCTAAACTGTCTTTTCCATTGATTTTGTCTAAAGAGAAGGAGAATGGCTTTTTGTGGTCTGCCTTCAGTTGATGAAGTTATATATTACTAGGTGCATTTAGAGATAAATCATACTCATACTCCCAAGGAGTTAGTTCCCTGAATGCATAAGGAAATGCAAAATAATAAAATGAGCAAAATAGTGACTCTCTTGGTTATTGTCATCTGTGATAGGTAAAATTAAAGTAAAACAGTTCTGGGTTGGGCCTTAAGGTTGGACAATGCTCGGATGTGGGTCTGTCTCAATTCAGCCCACTAGTCACAAAGTCACTCACAAAAGTAAAAATTAAGTCAAGAAAACAAAAGTTACCTTTGAAACCTGTGGATAGTCAATGTGGGGAAAGGGCAAAATGTAGTAACTATTAAAACCAGGGGATATAATACAAAAAGTTGTTTCATTTTGTAGGCTGTTACCAGAAGCTTACTGAGAAACATTTACTGTAATAAATTGTAACTACCATCAAGACAATATCTTTAATTTTAAACGCTATGAAATAAAATGCATGTTTGGGTAAATGCAGAAGCCACAGCTCACTATTAAATAATCACTGATAAGTACACATGATCTAGATTCATGAGAGGTTATTTCTAAGAGAATGAGCTGCCTAGTGGACTCTATAAATGCCACTATAAGTTCTGTTTGCCATGAAAAGGGTCCTGCCCAACTCTCCCTATAAAATACCAAGTGGTGCACCCCAGATGAAGCATGTTTGATATGCAAGCCATGTGGGACTGGCATTATAATGACAGGGCTATTCTCCCACTAAATAGGCCTAATACTCAGGTCCATGGTAAATCCTTTCTTTCTTTTTTTTTTTTTTTTTTTTTTTTTTGAGCTAGAGTCTTGCTCTGTCACCCAACTTGGAGTGCAGTGGCACTATCTTGGCTCACTGCATCCTCCACTTCTCAGGTTCAAGCAATTCTCTTGCCTTAGCTTCCCAAGTAGCTGGGACTACAGGCATACAGCTACAGGCATGTAGCTGGGACTACAGCCCAGCTCATTTTTGTATTTTTAGTAGTGGTGGGGTTTCACCAGGTTGGCCAGGTTGGTCTCGAACTCCTGACCTTGTGATCCACCTGTCTCAGCCTCCCAAACTGCTGGGATTACAGGCATGAGCCACCACACCTAGTGGGTCCATAATAAATTCTATGGTGAAGAAGGCCCTTTCTACAGGGGCATCCCAGGTGACATTACTCCTGCATAATCAAATAACCGAGAAGCCTTATCATATTTAATGTCCTTTATGTGTCTTACTGATACAATAGAATAGGGTAATTAATTTAATAAATAGAAAAAGAAAAAAAGTCAAAGAACTCAACCTATAAGGTAAAAATCTTTAGATGGTTATTAAGAAATGAGAAATAAAATGAAAATTGATGGGTTAAAAGGAAAGTCTTAACCCACTGTGAAATGTTGGGTGGATCAAAGAGAACCCCAGATGGTCCTTCTACATTAAAGGGCCCTATACCAGTTATCTGCATTTGCCCCTAAATGAAGAAATTTAAGAAACATCAGAAAGCAAAGATTATATGAGAAAGCTGACATTGCCTGAGGTAGTGTTGAGAAAAATTAAGATGACAAAAGGGCTTGAGTCTCTTGGCTCAACTCACTGCTGGAAATTCAAGTCTTTTTTCATCAGAAAAGGTAAAAGACTTCTAGGGAAAAACAAGAAAAGTTCCTAGGGCCAGAACATACAAAATATAAAGTTTGATAGGATTACAAAATCCGAGATGTTTAAACAAGCTTTATTTAAAGATATTGTGACTTCTTTACCTAAATGTATTATGAAAATGAGTATTGTATCTGACTAGGATATTTCCCTGAGCTAGTACTATAAAATTGAACAGATGTAAATCTGCCCTTTGAGAAATGTTAATTGAACATACTGAATGGGAACTAGTAAGATGACCTGAGCCCACAGACTGTAGGGTAGAAGCTGGAGTGCTAGTAAGAACTTAGCCCTTGTGGAACATTTATTCGTGCTTATGGCAAAAACCTGTGAGCACATCCCGGTAATAACAAATGGCAATTTGGAATACAGAATTTCCACCTGAGGGAAATTCACTGCCTTGCTATGGGATTTTAACTGAAGTATCCCTACACTAATGGAAATAATGGTGCCCCAAAGAGATTCATGATAAAATAAAAATAAGATCTTACTACCTAGAAATACAAGGAGCAGATACTTCTGAACAGGAAGCCTCTTTCCCTGACTAGGACTGACTCTAAATATGTAAGGAGTGTCTAGATTCTACAGTTCCTGAAAAACAGCTCTCATCTGACAATAGCTGCTTGGCTTGTGGATGCCAGTTTCAAGAAGAGCTAACGATATCATGTATGAAAGGCTACAGAAATCAAGGAAATCTTTTTCTTTTGAGTTATTTATAGTTTAGAGCAATTGTATAAAGTATGTTCTGTGAGCAAGTTTACTTTTGTTTTTATCTGAGTTTTCCAAAATTTGAAAACTGATCATGCATATTCTGAGTATTGACAATATGGCTATTTGCATAAGTTTAATAAGAGCATTTTCTTTTAAAACAGGAATATTGGCAAACACTGGTTATTTTATCAAGGCTTTGACTAGAATCATGTACAATTAAGTACAGTTTCAGAAAAAGCAACTTGAAAAGAGGCTATGTGATCAATCAATTATTGCTGTACTATATGTGAATAATTAGGTCAAGTATAATAAGCCAAAAACGTATTTTCACACAAAATAAGCCCATTTTTATACTGGTATAAAAAATTGCCCAAGACTGGGTAATTTATTGTTTTAAAAAATAAAGGTTTAATTGACTCACAGTTCAGCATGGCTGGGGAGTCCTCAGGAAATTTACAGTCATGTTGAAAGATAGTAGAAAAGCAAGGCACCTTCTTCACAAGGTGGCAGGAAGGAGAAATGCTGAGCAAAGGCAGGAAGAGCCCCTTAGGAAACCATCAGATTTCATGAGAAATCACTATCATGAGAACAGCATGGGAGAAACTGCCCCCAAGATTCAAATACCTCCATCTAATCTCTCCCTTGAGATGTCAGAATTATAGAGATCATGAGGATTACAGTTCAAACTGAGATTTTGGTGGGAACACAAAGCCTAACAATATTATTCTGCCTCTGGTGCCTCTCAACTCTCATGTCTGTTTCACACTTCATAGCCAATCATGCCTTCCCAACAGTCCCATAGAGTCTTAATTTATTCCACCATTAACCCAAAAGTCCAAGTCCAAAGTCTCATCTAAAGGTAAGTCCCTTCTGATCATGCACCCGTAAAATAAAAAGCAAGTTAGGTACTTCCTAGATACAATGTAGGTACAGGCATTGGGTAAACATACTCATTCCAAATGGGACAAATTGGCCAAAACAAAGGGCCTCATGCAAGTCCAAAATCCAGCAGAGCAGTCAGATCTTAAAGCTGTAAAATGATCTCCTTTGACTCCATGTCTCACATCCTGGTCATGCTGATGCAAAAGGTGGACTCCCATGGCTTTGGAAAGCTTCACCTCTTGTGGTTTTGCAGCATACAGTCCCACTCCTGGCTGAATTAATGGACTGGCAATGCGTGTGGCTTTTTTGGGTGTGTTGTGCAAGCTGTCAGTGTATTCACCAATCTGGGGTCTGGAGCACACTGGCCCTCTTTTTACAGCTCCACAAGGCAGTACGCCAGTAGGGACTTAGCGTGGAGGCTCTGGACCCACATTTTCTTTCCACACTACTCTAGCTGAGGTTCTCCATGAAGGCTTCACCTTTTTAGCAAACTTTTGCTTGTACCTCCAGGCATCTCCATACATCCTCTGAAATCTAAGCAGAGGTTTCCAAACCCCAATTCTTGACTTCTGTGAGGCTCAGTTTCACATGTGAGCTGCAAAGACTTGAGGCTTGCACCCTCTGAAGCAACAAGCTGAGCTGTATCTTTGCCCCTTTTAGCCATAATGGTGTGCAGGTCACCTAGTCTCAAGACTGCCCAAAGCTGCAGGGTCCTGGCTCCAGCCCATGAAACCTTTTTTTTTTTCTCCTAAGCCTTTGGGACTTGTGATGTGAGGGGCTGCCACGAAGACCTCTGACATGCCCTGCAGACATTTTACTTATTGTCTTGGCAATTTACATTTCTCTCCTTAATACTTATGAAAATGTCTACTGCCAGCTTGAATTTCTCCACAGAAAATGGGATTTTCTTTTCTATTGCATTGTCAGGCTGCAACGTTTTTAAATTTTTATGCTCTGCTTTCATTTTTAAAAAGTTTCAATTACTAACCGTCTATTTGTGAATGCATAAAACTGAATGTTTTTAAAAACACCCAAGTCACTTCTTGAATGCTTTGCTGCTTAGATATTTTTTCCACCAGACACCATAAATCATCTCTCTCAAATTCAAAGGTCCACAGATTTCTAGGGCAGGGGCAAAATGCTGCCAGTCTCTTTGCTAAAGCAAAGCAATAGCCACCTTTATTCCAGTTCGCAAATTTCTTACTTCCGTCTGAGACCACCTCAGCCTGGACTTCATTGTGCATACCACTATCAGCATTTTGGTCAAAGCTATTCAATAAGTCTCTAGGAAGTTTCAAACTTTGCCATATCTGCCTGTCTTCTTCTGAGCCCTCCAAACCGTTTCAACATCTGCCTATCACCTAGTTCCAAAGTTGCTTATAAATCTTCATGTATCTTTATAGCAACACCTCACTTCTTATATAAATTTACTTTATTATTCTGTTTTTATACTGCTTTGAAGAACTTTCCAAGATAGGGTTATTTATATAGAAAAAAAGGTTTAATTGAAGCATTACTGGGGTGGCCTCAGGAAACTTACAATTATGGCAGAAGGTGAAGGAGAAGCAAGGGACCTTCTTCACAAGGCAGCAGGAAGAAGTGCTGAACAAAGGCAGGAAGAGTGCCTTATAAAACCATCAGATCTCATAATAACCATCATAAGAAAATAATAAAGGAAATTGCCCCCATGATTAAATTACCTCCACCTAGTCTCTGTCTTGACATGCAGGGATTATGGGGGTTATAGGAATTACAATTCAAAATGAGATTTGGTTGGAGACACAAAGCCTCACCATAGCACTGCAATTTACATTTGGTAGAAAATAAAGTCGAAAGAGAGAGAGAAATGGTTTCAAGGAAAATTATAAAACCATTTACTAGGTTCCAACCTGGATTTTGTGTTTTAATGCAGATTGACTCACGAATTATTTATTGGTTACAATAACCAACTAAAGACTACTGAATTATAATTTTTCATGTTTTTTTTTGTTGGCACCTTAATGAAATGGAATTCTTTTTCTGCTTTGACAGACAAACTCTTTTATCAAATTATTCATGTCTTTTTTATCTCTCCCAATTTTACTTCTGAGAAAACCAGAATTACGTTATTTTGAAAAATAGAGATGATTTGACAAAGCCTGCTAGTCTTCCTCATTTGGATCCACACTGGGCCTGATGTGGTTTTTATCAAAAATGCCCTGCTACTAAAACTATACAAACATTTTCCTTCTAGGACAAGGGGCTCTCATGGAAGAGGTAAATGCATGAGATTATAAGGGATTGTTTAGAGGGATAGAATTTGCTTAGACCTTACAAATCAATAATGGGTACAAAGATGACTAAACAGCTGGTATAATAAGGGACTTTGCTTCCTAGGTTATTACATGCATGATACCTTTTTATCCATTCCAATCATAAAGACTTTTCTACTTCCTGTATAATTAAAAGAAAGTTATTGCTGAGAGAACATAGAGATACCTGATAACAAAGCCTTCTGGATTTAATACTTCCAGAAGTATTTATGAGATTTATGCAGTAAATATTTAAAAAGAACAAATTAATAGCTCCCTTAGAGCAAATTACTAAAAATCATGAAAAATATTGTGGCACAATAAAAGTCTCTAAATTACTAGGCTTAAAATGTTTTAACAATGCTTATGTTTCATTCAGGTGATTGCTGTAAGTCTGCAACTAAAACCAAGATTACAGTAGCTTAATGCGTAAGAGTTAAAGATTAGTCAATTTTGTACCCTCACCTTTGGCTTCTTGTTTCTTGGCTTTCACATTGCTTAAAGAATCTGAAGGTTAATGAATGGCTGTCCACCTCCATTCCCATCTGGCCTAGAACATTTAATTGGCTCTAAGTCCATTTGCCATAGGAGTACCACCAAGAGACAGGATGGACCTGAGTCTGACAGCCAGGCAGCCATGACATCCCAACAATGCTATGGGACAAAATAAGAGTTTGGTAGCCATTAATATCGGCTCTGGAAAATCTTGGCCAGAAGGGGGATAACATAAGTCAAAAATAAAATTGCAAGCCCCCTCAACCGTATGAAATAATTACTTATCTCAGCCAGGGGCATTCCAAAATTAATCTGGAAAACTAGTTTAGGCAATGATGAAAAAAGGAAGAGGAACAGGTCTCATTATATCCTCCTCCCTTCTGTAATTCAGGCCTAGTTGCCCAACATTAACATCAATACAGACCTTAAAACTGATAGAACAGGTTCTTTAAGACTGATAAGGAACAAGTACAATATGTTCTCTCTGAAACTGGCTGTCTGAAGGATTCATCTGCATTGTACAACTTTAGTCTTCACAACCCCTTATTGAAACCCAGGCATTTCTTTCTTTTGATTACTGGTCTTCAGATAATAACTCACCCAATTGCCAATCAGAAAATGTTGAATTTGCCTATGACCTGGAAAACCCCACTTTTAGTTGTCCCACCTTACAAGCCTGAACCAATGTAAATCTTACATCTATTGACTGGTGTCTTTTGCCTCTCTAAAATGTAAAAAACAAAGTTGTGCTCTGGCTGCTTTGGGCACATATTCTGAAGATCTTCTGAGGACTGTGTCATAAGCCATTAATCACTCATATTTGGTTTAGAATAAATCTCTTCAAATATTTTATGGAGTTTGTCTTTTTACACTGACACAAAGAAAGCTTCAGAATAAAACTCTCCTTGAATATGTTTAAATAAAATAAATGAAAATCTAAAAATTTGGATTCAGGAGAAATATACTTCAGGAATACTAAAATAGAGATATTTTCAGAAAATACGAAATGATTCTGAGCATATGGGGGGACATTTTGTATTGAGTAGGGAAAGTGAGCTTACGGGGGGAATTGATAACATTGTATTTCTTGACATGATGGCAGTTCATCTGCTCTTTATGTCACAATCTGTATTTTAAGTATTTACACTTTTTAATGTATGTATAATTAATTTTGAAAAGTTATTTTTAAAATCCTTAATATTTTTGTTTTCTTTTATTTCGTTCCCTATCACTAAACAGTAGAATAAACAACAATATAACTGTCCTTTTCTCTACTTAAATAGAAGGCTAGAGCAGGGCTTAGCCAGTGCTTTTTTTAAAGGGCTAAATAGGGAATAATTTTGGCTTTGCAAGCCATATGATCTATAACACCACGAACTTATTTGCCTGTTGTTGTGCAATAGCAACCATAGGCAATTCTTAAACAAATGGACGTGATTGTATTCTAGCAAAACTTTATTTGCAAAAACAGGCAGGGGCCAAATTTCATTTGCAGGATATAGTATTGTGATTCCTGAACTAGCAGTTTAGTTTTCGCATTGTTCCAGAACAGTTTAGTTCTTAATAAAAACTAAAATATAATTAATAAAATTGGAACTATGGGAAAACTAAATGAAACAGAACAGCTTAGTTATTAATGAGGGTAGAACGGAGGACTTTTGATTCTGATAAATAGGCAGAGTTCAGAGCAGAGGTAATTCACTAAAAGCAAAGAAATTATTTGAAAATTTTCTTATTGACTAATGAAACTCCCAGCTTTCTTTCTCAGTTTGATTTCCAGAATGTTGGTAGGTAGGTATCCATTCTCAAGACAGAAGACTGGAAGAATCTAATCTGAGAAATCTAAAACAAAAAGATGAAGATAATAAAGCCTTATCTGACCATACACGGCATTTATTCAGTCTTTTCGTGTCCCACTACTATGTATAAGAAGATATTTAACTAATTAGTTAATTAAAGGTAGGCCTCCAAAAACATAAAAGAAGAAATGTAAAAATAAGAAAATCTCTTAGAAAGAAGGAGGTAAAAATTAAAAGAAAAATATAATAGTTGAGAAAAGTAAGAAATTTAGAGTATTGAGAGGAATAATATACATATAAAAACACTCTCAGAAATGATATAGAAAATGAAGAGGATGTTATAAAAATAAATAATTTAAGAAAATGTTCCAGAATTAATGGTCCTGAGTCTCCAGCTTGAAAAGGTCTAATGAATGCCCATTACTACAAATAATATTAAATCTACATCAGGACGTATCAATCAGGAAAATTCCAAAACAAAACCAAACAAACAAAATAAAACATTTCAAAAACCAGAACAGTTTTAGACTTCTAAACAGATGATATAAACATATGATCTAAAACTAAGACAAACAGCTGACAAATACCTTCAAAATCCTGGTGAAAATACATTACAATTTTATTTTCTAACCTTATGTTATAAAAGTATAGAATGCTCGTTCTCTTTTAAATATATATACTGGTATCTCATTTATTATCTAGGCTATATCACCATCTTTTATCATATAGATAGCACCTTAATAGGGTAATATTTGTTGATCTTTCCAGTCACTTGAATATCAAACTGCTTTGTAATCCAATATATTGTTATTTATGTTACTGTTTATGTTATTCAATATAGTTTTACAATTTTCTTCACAAAATACAAGAAGTGTTTTGCTAGGTTTATATCTAGGTGTTATTTTACTTAATTCTAAATGTTGCCTTTAAAAAATCACATTTCTGGGGATTTTTGACAATTTTTAGAAACAAGAATACTCTATGGGAATTGTTAATTTTTCTAAATAGTTTCTTGGGTTTTTTTAATTAATTATTTATTTATTCATTTTGAGACGGAGTTTTGCTCTTGTTACCCAGGCTGGAGTGCAATGGCGTGATCTCGGCTCACCTCAACCTCCGCCCCCTGGGTTCAGGCAATTCTCCTGCCTCAGCCTCCTGAGTAGCTGGGATTACAGGCACGCGCCACCATGCCCAGCTAATTTTTTATATTTTTAGTAGAGACGGGGTTTCACCATGTTGACCAGGCTGGTCTCAATCTCTTGACTTCATGATCCACCTGCCTCGGCCTCCCAAAGTGCTGGGATTATAGGCTTGAGCCACCACACCCGGCCGTTTCTTGAGTTTTCTATGAAGGGTCATGTCATCTGCAAATAATGTTAACTTGCATACATTATTGACTATTCCCCTACTTGCTCCTTTTCCCTTGAAACACCTAGATTCAATAATGTGACCATGTCCTCTCTCTCTCTAGTCCACTCCACTTCTCCCCTTAAATATTGAAACTCTCACAATCATCTTTAGAAAAAGGCTTGGACTACCAATCGTTCTTGTGGATGTGCAATCTTTGTTTCCAGGAATATCCTTAACCTTGGAAAAAAAAAAATCTGAATTGATTGGGACCTGTCTCAGATACTTAATGGCTTACAACCTCAGTTAACATTCTGATGTGCCAGAAAGTGAACCCACATATATTTATTTGTTTATTTATTCACTAAGAGTTTGTACCCTTTTAATTTCTCAAGAAGACTTGAGGCAGAGAAAGATATTTATTTCCTGCAGTAGATTTCAAAAAGACAGTCCAACTTTGGTATATAAAAGCAGAAAAAGAGAAATGAAGTAGGCAAAAACACTTAAATGTGCTTTACTTGCTAAATTCAGGAGCTGCAAGTATCAGAAATATTTACTTGAAAAATATTTTCCAATCCAAGATTTCCTTTCATGTCTTTCCTATCATTATTCTCCACTCCAGGAACAGAAAGCAAATTGCCACCATCTTTCCACCTGCAAGGTGATCATTTTTCTTCATACAGGCAATATCCAGGTATTGTTCCTCTATTTAAGAGGGAAAATAAGGCAAAAATTTTTGTGTAGTGCCAAATCATTTCATGTCATACAGTAAATACTAAATAATAATGGTGATTTTTGAGAGCTTAAAAAAAAAAAAAATTGTAATTAGCATTCAGACTGAGGTAGAGAAGGCCTTTGGAAGTGGCCAGGTTTTGCCCCTATGCACCAGTCTGCAGAGAGAAGGAAGAAGGAGCAAGTGTGCATGCGGAGAGAAAAGGAAGTCTCAGAAAGAGCCTGTGCTTGGCCTTTTCCGCCCTTGAATTCTAGTTCTGGCCCCTCCTAGCTAGGAAACACAGGTTGTGCTTCCAGTGAGAGCCTCTTCTCTGTTTAAACTGTAAAAGCTGGAGTGCATTTCTGTTGCTGAAATGGAAAGACCCCTGATGAACACATCGATTCAATAGAAGAAATGAGACAAGGGCAAGCAGAAAGTCTTTACACAATGATCGTGGGCATAGCAGAAAGAAATAATTTGGTTACTTTTTTTTTTTTTTTTTTTTTTTTGAGACGGAGTTTCGCTCTTGTTACCCAGGCTGGAGTGCAATGGAGCGATCTCGGCTCACCGCAACCTCCGCCTCCTGGGTTCAAGCAATTCTCCTGCCTCATCCTCCTGAGTAGCTGGGATTACAGGCACGCGCCACCATGCCCAGCTAATTTTTTGTATTTTTAGTAGAGACGGGGTTTCATCATGTTGACCAGGATGGTCTTGATCTCCCGACCTTGTGATCCACCCGCCTCGGCCTCCCAAAGTGCTGGGATTACAGGCTTGAACCACCGCGCCCGGCCTAATTTGGTTACTTTTAATATAAAGCACACAACTGATCCATAAGTAAATGCACATGAAGCTTTGCTAGGCTTGAAATTCATTTCATGAAAGTGTGACTATTTAATATTTTCTGTTTCAAGAAAAAGTTGTCAGGCCGGGCACAGTGGCTCATGCCTGTAATCCCCACACTTTTAAAGACCAAGATGGGAAGATCACTTGAGCCCAGGAGTTTGAGACCAGCCTAGGCAACATACATAGACTATATCTCTACAGAAAAAAAGAAAAGAAAAGAAAAGAAAAGAAAAATTAAAAAATAAAAGTAAATACACAGCCAAGTATGGTGGTATACACTTGTTGTCCCAGCTATCCTGGAAGCTGAGATGAGAGGATCACTTGGACCTGGAATGTCAAGACTGCAGAGAGTTATGATCATGCCACTGTATTCCAGCCTGGGCAACAGAGAAAGACCATGTCTGAAAGTAGATAAATACATAAAAAGTTATCTGTGAGAGGGGAGAGGAGCATATTGTATATTTGTATATTTGTATCTATGTATGTACTTAATACCTTGCCCACGATGCTCCGCTTATAGATTTCAGGTCTTTGAATCACAAGAACCAGGAAATACTGTTCTAGAATAATTACTACAGTGACATTTTGCTTTTATACATTTTTAATGTAGGGGACTTTGACGAAGATTAACATTGTTAATGACACTAGAGGAGATATTATCACTTCCTGGAATGCAGTGACAGATTAGTTTTGACTACATAAGATTTGAAATATCCATAGTAATGAACAAATTTATCAACTAATAAATCTCTTTGATCAAACTGTTGCTTCATTTTAATCTTTAAATGCCAACATAATTTATTTTATATTTGCTATTTTTTCTTATATAATTATTTGACTGTTAAAGCAAAGGCATATTTAATTTGGTGTTTCATAGAGAAATACTAGCAAAAAGGGAAAATATTCAATATTTGGAACAGGAACAGTTCTAGAGGAAGTAGATAGAATCAGAAAACAAATGATGTTAATTTTGTGAGACTTACATGTGCTTATGTTTCACTTCCCTGATCAATGCTAGTGGGAAACCTCGTCTCATTTCTTATTCTAAAAATTTACCTAAAAGTCTCATAGTAAAATATGTGCTGTAATTTTTAAATTATTGATGTATAAACCTAATCAGAATATGGAAGTTCATTATATTCCTAGTTTGTTGAAAAGTATTTTTATTGTCAGATTTAACATTTTACCAAAAGTTTTTTTTTTTTTTTTTTTTTTTAGGGAGGTGTGCTGATTAATGAAATGGTTGTTCTGTACTGTTAATGTCAAATACAATTAGCCACAGAAAGATACACAATAGAGGTTCTGAAATGCCATAGTCTATGAATACACACAAACTGATTTTTCTAAAATACCTGAATAATTTTGATACCTTCTTTCAAAGCTTTACTTTTGAAAATCACTCTTAGTCAAATAAAGTAAACCTCCTTTCAGACTACTTTAAATGAGAAAATATAAAACCTTAAAATAACACAAACACTTGTCTAGATTATCTCATGGGTCTTGAAGTTCATCCTACTAATTTTTTATTAAAATGTAGATAATTTCTGTAAAATTTTAAAAATTATTTTTCAATATGCAGGTCTTCAAAACAATGGCATTGCCTGAAATAAAATCTTTTTGAAACAAATCATGTTAAGCCTTCTTCAGAGGAAGCAAACTGCCTATCAAATCAGGATGTGTAATCTAAAAAATATTTTCTCCAGCAGGCACTAGAAAGCAAACACAATGAAATCAGTTTAAAAATGTTAAGCCATTTTATTAAATAACAAACTGAAAATGTGGCCAAATGGAACCACTTTTACTGGGAAATGAATGATCCAATGTGTTCTGCTTGGTTATTAACATGCCCCACAGTAAGTGCTTCTAATTTATTTGTTTTCTAAGCAGTTGTTAGATGATCTACAGCTGGAGTTTGTATCTCTTAAACAAGTATAACCTTTCTAAGCATCATTCAGATTAGATGACTTGAGTTTATGTATTCCAGCTTCATCAAAAACAAAAGGCAATAACAGTAACAGATTAGCACCTACCCAAATGTATTCTTTTTACAAATAATAGATCTCTTTTATATAAATCGAGCTAGTTTGCACCGCACGGTGGCTCACGCCTGTAATCTCAGCACTTTGAGAGGCTGAGGCAAATGGATCAAGAGGTCAAGAGTTCAAGACCAGCCTGGCCAAGATGGTGAAATCCCATCTCTACTAAAAATACAGAAATTACCGGGCGCGCTGGTGGGTGCCTGTAATCCCAGCTACTCAAAGGGCTGAGGCAGAAAATTGCTTGAACCCGGGATGCAGAGGTTGCAGTGAGCCGAGATTGCAACCCTGAATGCCAGCCTGGGCGACTGAGCAAGATTTCCTCTCAAAAAATAAAAATAAATAAATAAACAAATAAACAAATCATCTAGTTTTTTTTTTTTTTTCAATATCTGTCTTCATTTGAGTAAGCAGTAGCGGAGGCTGACTTTATTGATAAACTCTTGAATTCTGTCTGCCTTACCTTATGATTCTTTACAATAAATAATTTTATAATACCCATTTTGGTATAACACAGAGAATGCTTATATTTCAATGCTCATATCTTCACAACCACAAGAAAAATATTTAGATACACACTTTTGGCAATGATTATGGAAACTTCTTTAATGTATGTATGTTCTAAGACATGTATTAAATATATATGTGTGCATACATACATACATAAAAATACACATATGAACACAGACTCAGGCACAAATGGGTATGGGTAGCAAGCAGGAGAAAGAGAGACAGATACTATTTCTAATTTTTTATTTGCCAGGTTAACTCATGTTAGCATCCTTGCCAATGCGTATTTTTAATTGTAAGCATAAATAAATTATCCAAAAATTACTCATAAATATGAATTTTGGCATAGATGGTGATGTTAAGCCTGTGTTTATGTAGCTTGCCAACACCTGTTTTATATACTCTGACTTTGTTAACTTTGCTGTTCTATCTTCCACTTTCCAAAACACAATGTCATCATTCTCTCTTGAAAACTTGATTTGCATAAAATAGTAGCATTTCAACAGCCTGGCTATATGCTCGAGGCACTTCATGCCAAGCTCTTTCAGAGAGTGGCATTCAGTTGAAGTCATTTGATATAAAAATAATTCCAAACTACCAAAGCTATCTGGTATCACTTTTGGGGATATGCTTATTATAGAAAAAGGCATTTGAGTACCTAATGTTATATGTGAATTTAAAATGTTTGGCATGATTTAAATATTTGCAAAATACAACAGGTCAATTATAATACAAACTATTTGAAAGTACTCTGTGCGTGTGTATGTGTGTGTGTGTGTGTGTGTGTATGTGTGTGTATGTTTTAACCCAGATACAAATGGTTGTTGATTTATATTTTTGAGTTGAAAAATCTTAACACAAAATATATTCTGCCTGATGAGGAGTCGGTAGTAGTGATTGATGAGTTCTCTGTTTCATTTACCTACTGTGTTTAGTTCAGCACTGGAAGAGAAGGGTTCTTTTATCACAATAATAAATCAAAGCTCCTCAATAAATACATATCAATACTATTAAGATTTCTTTTTTCTTGTAGGTGCTCTTCTTGTAGAAACTCCTTTGGATGCAATAGACAAGGGAAAAAAATAACAAGAATCATGGGTGGGAGAATTGAATAACAGACAGGATGGCCGGGCGCAGTGGCTCAAGCCTGTAATCCCAGCACTTTGGGAGGCCAAGACGGGTGGATCACGAGGTCAAGAGATCGAGACCATCCTGGTCAACATGGTGAAACCCCGTCTCTACTAAAAATACAAAAAAGTAGCTGGGCATGGTGGCACGTGCCTGTAATCCCAGCTACTCAGGAGGCTGAGGCAGGAGAATTGCCTGAACCCAGGAGGCGGAGGTTGCGGTGAGCTGAGATCGCGCCATTGCACTCCAGCCTGCATAACAAGAGCGAAACTCCGTCTCAAAAAAAAAAAAAAAAAAAAAAAAAAAAAAAAAAAAAAAAGAACAGACAGGATGATTAGAGGGAGACCAAGAGATAAGGGATCTCTACAAACCCGGGAGAAATTATTTGTTGTGGGTTAAAAGATGACCCAAGTAAATCCATGAAAGAATAATTTACACTTTTCATTGAACTCCAAGGGTACATTACAGTTGCTTACTATTATTCCGTCAAATGAGTCTTTTTCTAGTAAAGATGCATCTACATACACACAATTACCAGAATATCAAATACACGTGACTTACTATATTAAAACGTTTCTTTCATATGTGTGACTCTTGCTTTATTTGTATATTCACCGAAAAGCCTAAATCACTAGTTTTAGAGTCCTGAAAATCAATTTTCCACTAACATAGCTCCTCCTAGTAATTCTTGATGTACATACTCTCTGAGGTACATAGACTTTGCTTCTGCACACATGATCATGCACAGACATATTTTGCAAGCAGTTTTATTTTAGATTATAGAAAATGATTAATAAAGAGATAAGCTGCATAATAATTAAATAGGCAGATTACTGATGAAGGTTAAATATTCCACAAAATCTTCATTGATACTGGATACATTAAAATATTCATTAGAATTCTCTATTATTAGAGAAAGCCAAGTGGGGTAGAAAGGTTGGACATGAGGAACTTGAAACCACTGGCTTGAATTCTAAACAGCTAAGCTGTTGTCTGCTTCTGTGGTTGCAGTCAGACTAAGCCCAAGATGACTATAACTACCCCCCAATACAATGGAACATGCATAAGAAAAACCATGGCTTTTACGGTATGGTTTTATTCTGATTCAATCCTTGTCAATGTGGCTATTTTTTATTATCTTCCATTCTCTTCTCTCTTCCTGCCAGTAATCACTAGCAGTAACTTTCTGTAAACTGTGAGTTCATGTCGTAGGACATTAAAAAACCCTTCTCTACAAATTCCTCTTTTACTAGTATTTAACCAAAAAGTAAGCCTAGAAACTTGTGCCACTTAGAATTAATAACTTTTTGGAGGATGAAGGCAGCAAACCACCTTGCCCTGTATGTACCTATGTGACAATCCTGCATGATCTGCACATGTACCCCAGAACCTAAAGTACAATAAAAAAGAAGAAAAAAAAATTTTTTCAATTCTAAAAAAAATTTTTACATTAAAATCACATCAGAAATAAAATGATATATTAGTAATATAAGGATTTTCAAGTGATTTAATTTGAAAAGACATTATTTATACTGATACTAAATTATAAATGGACCACTTTTATTCATTTTTAAATGAAGCTATACAATCTCTTTTATTTTAACTAA
Organism: Saimiri boliviensis; assembly: GCF_048565385.1. Taxonomy (NCBI): domain Eukaryota; kingdom Metazoa; phylum Chordata; class Mammalia; order Primates; family Cebidae; genus Saimiri; species Saimiri boliviensis. Next base: position 75,112,807 of record NC_133470.1, on the reverse strand, counting down.
TAATTTCCCAAGGCTTGGAACAATTGTCAAAAATATATTGACTCAGTATTTTTTTTATTTTTCTTACTGATATAATAAAGATGGTAGATTGAAGAGCTTGGATATGTATTTTTTCAGAATTATACATTTATCTATGAGTTGAATTAATCATTTTTAGAAAAAATAATACTACTTTCAGGGTATGCTATTATGCCTACCTGTGGTAATATATGTATTAAGGAAAACAATCTCTCATATGCGAAGTAGAATAGACTCAAACTGATTTGAAAACTGTTCAGAAAATGTTCATCCACCTGACCAAAGCTAGCATATTCTAAATTGTGACCATCAGGAAAAACAATGATTTATTAATCCAGATAAGAAAAAGTCTATTAAAAACCACACCTGTAATCCCAGCACTTTGGGAGGCCAAGGCGGGTGGATCACGAGGTTGAGAGATCGAGACCATCCTGGCCAACAAGGTGAAATCCCGTCTCTACTAAAAATACAAAAAGTCAGCTGGGCATGGTGGTGCGTGCCTGTAATCCCAGCTACTCAGGAGGCTGAGACAGGAGAATTGCCTGAACCCAAGAGGCGGAGGTTGCAGTGAGCCGAGATCGTGCCATTGCACTCCAGTCTGGGTAACAGGAGCAAAACTCCGTTTAAAAAAAAAAAAAAAAAAAAAAAAAAAAAAAAAAAAAAAAAAAAAAAAAAAAACACATATATTACTCTATCTCTGTAAATGACACATAAAAAATACTTAATTCTATCATCTACAAACTTATGATAAATTCAAAATATAGCAAAGTATAGAAATATATTAATAACCTATTGCTTCTGTTACAGATTACTACAAACTTAATGGTTTGAGAAAGCACAAATAGAGTCTCTGAGAAGTTGAGAGGTCAGAAGTACGAATTGGGTTTTAAAGAAATAAACCAAATTGTTTGCAGAGCTGCATTACCTCTGAGGCTCTGCGAGGAAGTCTGTCTTTTGACTTTTTCAGTTTCTAAAAGCTGCCCAAATTTTTTGTCTTGTGGCTGCATCAATCCAACTTCTATTTTTTATTGACACATCTTCTATAACTCTGACCCTCATCTTTTTATAAGGACCCTGTGATTACACTGACCCCACATGAGTATCCCAGGAAAATCTCCCCACCTGAAGATACTTATCATATATGAGAAGCCTCTTTTGCTATGTAAAGTTAAACACTTACGGTTTAGGATGTAGACATCTATTTCATTTTTTATTTTTCTTATATTTTATTTTTTGCTGAAGGAGAATAGGCATTATTTGGCTTACCAGAAGTCTTTGCCTCATTTCATTTTGAGAATGTTCAAATGCATATAGTGTACAACAGAAATATAATCAGACTAAGTTTGATGCACTGTAGCCCAACACCACAGGTGAATAGGTCAAATGCATTATAAATAAGACGTTTCCAAGACAGATGAATTCTCTGAAAGAAGCATTCATTTCATGCTGAGCTTGGCAACAGTTAATTAATCTTTAAATGCTCACTGGCACATAAATGAATTATTACTTTATTCAATGACAATATAGATTATAATTAACAAAATATAAAATTGAAAACAATCTTTTTGTTATTCTCTATATTTTTACTATATTTAAATAGCTATTTTTGATAACAAAAGCTGTGGATAATTTAGAATTTTTAATAAAATCATTTGTTATTTCAATGTTCAATGAACAAAATTTTATATTGTTCTTTGTTTTCCAGTGTGTGTGCTCGTTGTTTTTCTTTCCTCCTTCATTTTCCTTTCTGCACATAATATGTTTGTATATTTATTCATTTATTTTAAAATAAAATTGTAATCATACAGATTATAAGCTACTTTCTACCAAAATAAAATGAGAGAATGTTCCTATTTCTTTATTCCCAAAAACTTAATTTTATTTGAATTATCAGTAATAATGGATCATCTCATATTTTAATACTTTTTTCTTAACTTTTTCTACTGTGAATCAAGCACTATGATAATTTTCTTAAACACTGTGCTAGGCAATATATAATACCATAGTCACATTCTCTTTCCCTATTGTAAACTTTTTTTTTCCCCACTGGTAATACTCAAATATTGCTTGAGTACCCATTCCCTACACAGCTAGGCATTCAGGATAAATGTTTTCTTCTCCAGTTTCAAAGAATGAATTACATAAGTGAAATACAATCATGGTGATCTATTTCTCTTTCCAGTGATTGATTCACTCACATAACCCAATTTTGTCCAGTGAGACCTAAGAATAAGTCTCTTGCAGAGCCTTTATAAAAGATTTTCCTCACTATTCTGGCCCCTTGATTCTCTCTGGTAGAGCTATACTGGTATTCATGCTGTGTAGATAATGCCACAATGCTGTGAGATTTCACTTCTACAAAATTTTTTTTTTAAATTAGCAGGGCATAATGGCATGCATCATAGTCCTAGCTACTCATGGGGCTGAGGCAGAAGGATCCCTGGAGTATAAGATTTCAGGATTACAGTGAATTGATTGTACCACTGCATTCCAACCTGGGTAACAGAGCAAGACCCTGTCTCAGAAAAAGACAGAAAGAAACAAATACCAACCGTGCATTAAATTATTGTTATATATTTAACATATTCATCAGGACTAAAATGGTAATAGATTTTCTAACATTATAATCATGCTTAAATTATTTTAATTAAATTTTATTTGAGTTTTTCATTTTGAACAGCAGTTTACACTGACAGAAATGATTAAGTTCTTAAAAGCATCCTTTTTGGTCATGATGTTATTCTTTTATGCCTTTCTGAATTGGGTTTGTAATATTTTAATTTAGAACTAGGAATAAAAACTCATTTATGTTGCCATATTGTCACAGTAATTGATATCGAACTTGAGTGTGCATGTGTGTTTCACCTTCCTCAAAAACTGGATATTAGAAACAATTTGTCATTTTGTCCTGATGATTCTTTCCAATAAATCAGTTAATGGATTAAGAAGCCTACCTCAATTTTTAATGTATAGCTTTGCTGGATAAAAAATTTTTTGTTTTGCTTTGTTTTCATCCTATCTAGACACACTCAGAATGTGTAAACCTAATTTCCCAAACTGGCCAAGTATACTCTAAAGAAGAGGATTCACAGAGGAGCACAGTCTGCACTCTGTTGATTCATAAGGGTGTCAAAGATTTACAAGTAAGAGAGACATTCTTTATAGGGTTAATAAATGTCTCACACACACACACACACACACAGACACACACAGGCACAAGCACACACATTCTTTTTCCTCAAACCATGTAAATGCTATGGCTGACAATATATGAAGGTGCTATTAAATTCATTGTAAATGTTCCAAAATGTTTTGTCAATTATTTGAAAATAGCCTTGAAACATAAACTCTTTACTCTCAACCGTCTTCATCCTCCTGAGGAAAGCTGATGATTAAGAATGGTGCATATCACAGAGTTGAGGCGGGATAAGACAAGGCACCAAATAGGACTCTATTGCAATAAATGGTCTAAAACCTCAGCAGCAGGAGAAATTGAGCACTGTATTTCTTTACCCTGATCAGGCAGAATATTAAAACTCCACCAATATGAGAGATGAAGTGGAGTGGGCTCTTAATTTCCTATTGATACCCTTTCATATTGATTGACACTCATGTACAGATGTCTACTAGTCTATTAGTTGGCAGGCTATAGGCCCCAACTGTAGGTACTCTGTGAGGACTATTACAGCCTATTTTGGGACAGCCAATCAAATAAACTAATTTACTTTAGTAGCATATCAAATATTAACTATCAAAATATTAACATTCTAACTTAAATTCGATTATCTAAACTGAAGCACTGTCCAAGAGTTAGAATTTTGGTGGATGTCATGACAGGCTCTTTTGGAAAACGGACCTGGGGCTTTAAGTAATTCTCAGTAGCATCATGAAGTCACCCCTTCAATAATGCTAGAATTGACATGTTTTCATTTCAATTTCTATTTTTTTACTTTTAAAATAGCATTCTGCGATTATAATTGAGATAGAGGGTACAAATAACAGAAGACACTAAGCTAATGTTAGCTGAATGTAGAGTTAGGTTTAGAGTACAGCTTTATCTGGATAATTTTTTTATGTGATAAATGTACACATATATGATTTCTAATTTCAAAGAAATGCTATAATGTCCTAAAATATTTTAATGGCATAATTATAGACCAAAATGAAACAGCTCTGTTGCTTATATACTGAAATATTTTAATTTAAGAGATAGTAACATTGAATTCTATTCTGAGCAGTAATTTGAAACCAATTTTTAAATGAAAGAATGCTTTTCAAGTACTCATTTTATTTTCAGATTTTTAATAGTGTTGAGAATTTTTCTCAACCATAATAAAATCATCAAATTAAAAGTTGGAGCCTGTAAACTTTAAACAGTAAAATTGCAAGTAAGAGCAATATAATTATACAACTTGTCCCAGATGTACAAGGAAAATGCAATTATGGGTTTTTATGTCATAACGTAAAATAATGGTCTTCTATTTCCTTTTTAAAAATAGATTTTCTAATGGCTAAAGCTTATCCAGCAACCTGCTATTATATTTCTAAATCCATTTTCTTTAACTCACAGTAATCCAGTCTTTGCATAACATTTCAAATGCAAAATGGAATCCTTGCAACTCCAAAATTTACAATAAAGAAAGATAGATGAAAGCTAACATCTCTATAATTTTCAAACCAACGCAGACACAGTAAAATTGATGTGTATTTAGTGATTGAACAATTATGCTGAAAACAATGCTGACATTAAAGGTCTGAATTTCTAAATAGTTTCAGGATTAATCAGTAACATATAGTTAAAATGAAATAAGCTTTTCATGTTTCCTAAAAGAGTCTTTTGTGTACCGCTGTGATTTCTTTTTGATAGCTCTTGTCATTTAAACAACTTCACAATGCAAGAGGTTCATTTTACTCATGCTTCAGTAACATTATAAACAATTACATTCTTAGTTATTTTAGTTGTGCTAGACCAATAATATCTGTAAACCAAAGACAAAATTCTGAGCCCCCATAAGCAATTGAAAGGACTCTTGCTCTTGGACAAGAATATTCCCAAATTAACCTAAAAATCTAGTTCAGGATTTGATGGGAGGGTTGGTCAGTTATGCCTCGTTATACTCTTCTCCTTTTGAAATTGAGACACAGCTGACCAGCATTTAATATTAAAATAGAGACCTCGGTGGCTCAAGCTTGTAATCCCAGCACTTTGGGAGGCCGAGGTGGGTGGATAATGAGGTTGAGAGATCAAGACCATCCTGGTCAACATGGTGAAACCCCGTGTCTACTAAAAAAATACAAAAAAGTAGCTGGGCATGGTGGCTCGTGCCTGTAATCCCAGCTACTGAGGAGGCTGAGGCAGGAGAATTGCCTGAACCCAGGAGGCGGAGATTACGGTGAGCCAAGATCGCGCCATTGCACTCCAGACTGGGTAACAAGAGCGAAACTCCGTCTCCAAAAAAAAAAAAAAAAAAAAAAAAAACACAGAGACCTTAAGACTAACAAAACAGTCTTACAGATTCTTTGTAACCAGAAAATAACATAACAGATAGCAGGCACCAAAAGAAATCAAAGCATTTTATTCCAAAATACACGTATTTGACACATTTTAAATGGCCTTGCAAAGCTGTCTCTTGTGGGGAAAATTTACATTCTGTAGAGAATCCCTATCCCTTTCCAAGCCTTTTTCCTAAGCCAGGAGAAAATTAAGAACCTGGACCTGTTAGCGTTTGAGAAAAAGCATTTATAATCCATACTCTCTGAAGCCTACTACCTGGAGTCTTCAAGTGTATAATAAAAGCCTTCGTCTCCACAACCCCTAATCTTAACTAAGACGCTCCCTTCTATTAATTCCAAGTCTTTAGGTAAACTCTTTCAACCAATTGCTGATCAAAAAAATCTTTAAATACATCTATGACTTGCAAACACTTCCCACCCCACAGTTTGCTTTGTCCCGTCTTTTGAGACCAAACCAAGGTACATATTACATGTATTGATTGATGTCTTATGTCTCCCTAAAACATATAAAATCCAACTGTAGCCCAATCACCTCAGATACACATTCTCAGGACCTCATAAAACTGTGTCACTGACATGTCCATAACCCTGGTAAAATAAACTTCTAAATTAATTGAGACTTGTCTCAAACGCTTTTTGGGTTACATAGCCTATGAGCAAAGTTAGAGTTATAATGGTTGTTTTGAAGCCAGTTAGAAAACATAGAGTCCATTATTTACAGAAATAGTCATTTATCCTTGGGAATAAAAATGGCCATTTTATTTTCTACTATTTATGTGACTCTAATCATGACATCATACGTAGGCAATTTTTCAATCATTGACTTGTTCGTAACACTGATGAGAAGCTGATGCTTGTCAGATCAAGAATATCTAATAAACAATGACTATTTTTGAACTAAAATTATTGTTATGCAATATAGTAATTACAATGTGGATTGACAGTCTCTAATATGGCATAAATAAAAAGTCCTGCTGTTTAAGAGAATGACAAATCAGAAATATCGAAGGAATTCTGTTTCTTGTTTGTTGTCTTAATAGAAGTTTTCTGAAATCATTCCTAAACGTAGATTTTGTCCACTTTGACCATGTAAATGATTTGCTTGGGGTGATGTGGTTGATCTCACAAACTATACTCGAAATGATAGTTTCTCACTATTGATCCATGTTTTTAACCTCATATTTTAAGCAAATACATTCTGGGTAGTTTTTATACAAACAAGAGTAAAACACACACACAGCCCAGAACATGACACACACATACACCTGCCAGGTTTGCACTTTATACACAGAAGGACATTGTAGGGGAAGGAAAAATAATTTTTCTTCTGTCTTTCTAAGTTTTCAGCAGTAGCCCCTGCAACAAAATACATATTAACAAGACAAAAACACAAGTTTATTGACATGTATATTGTCATGGCACTGGGTAAAATAATTTACCAAGACAGTTGTAGGTAAAGGAAGACAGATTTATTAGAGAAAGTAGGGAAATATGTTGCCAGAGAGACAATGGGCAGTCTGCATGAGGGAGCCAAGGGGCTTTTACTGGCTTTATAAGTCAGCTTTGATTCCTCAAAGCAGTTTGAAAGTATATCATTCCAGTTAAGGCCTTGGTAAAATAACCCATGTTTCCAATTGTGTCCTGTTACAAAAGAAAGATTCTTAATGAACTTATGAACATAACTATACTGTCATAAGTTAAGTATACTTGCAAATAGTTTTTAAATTATGGAGAAATTGGGTAGAGAGAGAAATATGCTTCAGATTTTGGTCACAGAATTGTACTTTATTAAATTGATAAAAGCTGTAAATGTAACCACCAAATGGATTCACCTTGCCTGCTACCTAGACAGAGCTGACTTATCAAGACAGCTAAATTGCAATAGAAAAACAGTAATTCATGCAGAGCCAAATGTGCGGGAGACCAGAGTTTTATTACTACTCAAATCAGTCTCCCAGAGCATTCAGGAATCAGAGTTTTTAAGGATAATTCTGCAGGTAGGAGTTCAGGAAGTGGGGAGCTCTGAATGGTTAGGCTGGAGATGGAATCACGGAAAGTCAAAGTGAGGTTTTTTTTGCTGTCCGCTATTACTGAGTGGGATCACAAAACCCATTGAACTAGATTACTGTTCCAGGTTGTGTCAACGGGTGCATCAGAATGCAGGGTCTGCAAGATATCTCAAGCACTGATCATATGTTTTACAACAGTAGTGTTATTCTCAGGAGCAATTTGTGGAGGTTCAGATGCTTGCAGCCAGAGCTGTGTGATGCCTAAACTGTAACTTCTAATCTTGTAGCTAATTTGTTAGTCCTACAAATGCATCCTGGTCCCAAGGTAAGAAGGTTTTGTTTTTGTTTTTGGGAAAAGGCTGTGATTAATTTGGTTTCAGAGTTAAACTATAAACTAAATTCTTTCTCATGGTTAGCTTGACCAATGCCCAGGAATGAACAAGGACAGCTTAAAGGTTAGAAGCAAGATGGGGTTGATTAGGTCTGAACTCTTTCACTGTCATAATTTCCTGTTATAATTATTGCAAAGTGGGTTTAATAAATAGGTCAAAATAATAAAGTCTTTCTGGACTCTGAAAAACAAATTAGTGATATTTTAAACCAAAAGCCATATAAACTATTTTAGTTTTTCATTAGTTTATAAAATATAATTAACTCCCACTTTGCCTAATATTTATGAACACATTAGCTCTTAATGGTAGTTTTTGGAGGTTTTTTTTATTATTATTCTATTTTGATGTTACAATCCTTAAAGTTGTTAGAAACCTGCATTTAAGAGCACCTGTTGGAGTTCTATAGCTGATTATAAAACTACCTTGACTGTAATTAAGGTAAAACAATTGTGAATGACAAAAGTTTTAGAACAGCCACAATTAAGATCTGGTTATTTTTGTGACACACAATAATTATAATTATTACTGATAATATATGCTGAGAAATATTACAGAAATTTTATACAATTTTGGAACACACACCAATATCCCACAATACAAACACAGTTCAAAGAATGCTAAACACCACTTTATGTTTGATAATGCATCTCGTATGATTTTAATATACCAGATAAGCCAAATATGTTTTTTCTGAACTTTGGCATATTTAATACTGGAAAGACTAAATAATAGGGGCAGTTCCCCCCCACCCCACCCAATGCTGTTCTCCTGATAGTGCATGAATTCTCATTAGATACGATGGTTTCATAAATGGTAGTTCTTCCCTATCTCTCACATGCTCTCTTTTGCCTGCCACCATGCAAGACGTGCCTCTTCCCTTTCACAATTATTATAAGTTTCCTGAGGCCTCCCCAGCCATGTGGAACTTTAAGTCAATTAAACCTCTTTTCTTCATAAACTACCCAGTCTTGTGTATGTCTACAGAGCAGTGTAAAAATGTACTAATATAATACCTTCCATGTAAAACTGTTTCTCCAATAGTCTTAAGCCACAGTGTTAACTCTTAGCAACTTTTATTTTTGCTAAAAAACCTAGTAAGTAAGCAATTTTAAAGATGTATAAGATTGCAGAGTCCATAACTTTTCCCAGCCTAGCCAGGGGACCTGGCTAACTCTGGATATTCTCAGGCCTTACCTTGAGTTTAGTGGCTGTAAAACAGATAAGTATGTTTGGTAAATGGGTGCCGAATTTAGACAAAATGTATAAACTTGTAAGAAATGTATTTTCTTTTTATGAATGATCTTTTTAACTGTTTCTATTTTTTAAAGATTAGAGTCCTGTGACCTAAATGCATTAAAGATTGTATTTCTTTTTCTTGAAAACATGTTTGCTTCAAGTGCTTGTTTTTAATTTAAGCCAATTAATTAGAGCTGATTTATAAAACATCACACATACAATACAAATAATACACAGACAGATACAGAGAATTTAGACAGAATTCTAATGGCTGAGACATTCTTTGAGGTCAATAAACCTAAACAAAAATAGATATCAACATGTTTTAAAACATTTTTGAAATAATTTTACCAATAATTTTAAAGTTGGCTTATTTGTTAAAGGTTCATATGAACTTGAAAAGCATTTTTTGAGAACTCATTTACTTATGCAACAATTTGGTAGCATGCTAAAGAAAAAGAGCATAACTATTACATGTACATTACATATACATATTTAAATATAGATACATACATACACAAGGATTCAAAAACTTTTACCTCAGAACCTTAACCATGAGACAGCATTATAAACTTACCAACCTCTAAAACTTAAGTTTTTTGTTTGTTTGTTTGTTTCCAGATAAAATGGGAACCTGTTCACATGGCTAAACTTTGAGACCCAAGGAAAGCAGCGAAACAAAATTTGGGTTAACCAGTCTTTATGGCAATTTGGTTTAACAAAACTTCTTTTATTCTTTAACTTTAAATGGGTTTTTAGTGTTTACACTCTAGTCACACCATAAATAATGAGTTTTATTTTGGCAGCGGTAACTTAGTAACCGGAGATTTAAAGCAGGGATAAATTGAAAAAAAAAAAAAAAAAAAAAGGAAGATAGGAAGATAGGAAGCTTTAGAAGACTACTTAACTTTATAGTGTAAGTTAACCATTTGAGCTTTAAATTTTTCTTGTTGCAATTTGACAATTAGTTTAAAATGTACACAAAACAAGCCATAATATGTAACTAGCTGGAGTTTTAAGGAGAATGATAAAATTAGGAGTTAGGATGTTAGAGACTGTGTTGTTTTTTGTTTTTTGTTTTTTTTTTTCTTTTATGTCTAGATTTTTAGATTGAACAGAAAATGAGAAATAAATGAAAGAAAGGAGTGGAGAAGAAAGGGTTACGTTTTACCGAAGTGAGCCTATCAGCCATTGCAGGGTGCAGGGTTAGCCTATTTGCTACTTTTCTTTATCTTCTATCATAGGGGAGAGCCTTAGCGTTTTAGATTTGCATCGTGTAACGTTTACACCAGTAAATTTACCAGTTAAGGTGAGCTGTTTTTAGCCAGAGTAAAGTACTTCTTTAGCTTAAGGGCATTAAGGATTGGGGTTTTGACCCATGGGCCCTATAAATTTCAGTGCAGGTCCATTTCCACCGGTTGAGCTTGTGGCAGAGAAGGCAAGCCATTTTGCAAAGAAAAATCATATTTTTCTTTTTGCAGGATTGGGAATCAAATTTGCTTCAATTTTTTGAAATACAACCTAGAGGTGAATCTGAAGGAACAGATCTTGTCCCATGTTGGTACTGGAAAATGCACCACTCATGACTAATTAACTGCACTTTCAAGGTGTCTGCTAAGATAAAAAGGGTTTCACATCTGTCCGCTAGGAGACTTAGGTGCACTTTCTAAAGGGCCATCCCACGTATTAGAAAAGGCTACCCGGCCATTTGTGGGCATTACGCCAGATGGCCAGCCCAGGTACTCACTTCAGTCCAGGTGTGCCGGGAAGAGCAGAAATATTTCTGCCTTGTGCTGATCCAGAAGAGGAGTGAATAGGAAACTCAACATCCTGAGGCTGTTTGAGATCATCTGATTTGGCAATGTCTAGAACAGAGGGCTTGCTGACTCCATAGGAGAATTTAGAATGAGAAAGTGAGAATTTCAGTCACCTGAAATGTGCGTGAATTTGCTCTGAACAAGCTTCCACTGCTGATTGCATTACCAGTAGGAATTATGGACTACAACAAGAAAAAATAGGAGAGAATTTCTCACCTTTCCAAGAGGGCAGCCATCCCTGGTCATTCTTTGGCCTTCAGGCAACACCCGAGAGTAGCCCCGCCCAGTTACCTTCAATTACCAAAGAGCTACTAGGAAACAGCCACTGAAAGACCTAAGAAAGCAAAAGGACTCAAGTTCCTCATCTAAACTGGGTGGTGGTAGTCAGGCATTTCCACATGGACACATTTCAGTCTCACAGGAGTGTATTCCATCTCTAACAGTCTCTAACATCCTAACCCATAACTTTATGCCAGAGACCCACAATTGCCTCTGTGCTTATGAAACTACCTTTGCAAAAGTTGTAAGTGAGACAATTATTACAGTGAAAGAGATACGAGCTAACTGACTCCATCTTGCTTCTAACCTCCAAGCCGTCTGTGTTCATTCCTGGGCGTAAGCTGAACTAACTCTGGGAAGCACTTGGTTTATGATTTACCTTTGAAACAAAGATAATAACAGCCCTTTCCCAAAACAAACCCCCTTCCTGCCTGGGAACCAGACTGCCTTTGTAGGACTAACAAATTAGCCACAAGATTAGAAACTACGGTTTAAGACTCATGCACCTGGCGGCTGCAAGATTCTAAACTTCCCCAAATTTCTCTTGGAAATAACATCATTGTTGTAATACCTAGGCTCCATGCTTGGGTTATTTTGCAGACTCTCCATTCTGATGTACCAGCTGACATAGCCCACACCAATAATCTCAGCCAGTTCTTCGATCCCACCCAGGAAAAGAAGACAGTAAGAAAAACTCTCTTCCACCCCTTATAATTCCATCTCCAACCCAACCAACAAATCAGCACTCCCACTTCCTGAGCCCCTACTTGCCAAATTATCTTTAGAAACTCCAATCCCCAAATGCTCAGGGAGATTGATTCCAGTAAAAATGAAATTCCAATCTCCTGCACAACCAACTCTGTGTAAATTACTCTTTCTTTATTGCAATTCCACTGTCTTGATAAATCAGCTCTCTAGTCTAGGCAGTGGAGAAGGTGAACCCACTGGGAGGTTACATTTAGATACTGTCAGCCAAGGGTCTCAAGTTGGGAAAGGGAAAGAGATAGGGAAAAGAGATCCCCATGAGAAGAGAGAGTGTTCCCCCATATGGAGCAGAGGGAGCCCCACATGGAGATAGGTCCTTGTACAGGACACCAAGTGTTGTTGGGGAATGATGACTGGTGGCACAGAGGTAAAAAAAAATAATAATAATGAAGGCAGATTTATTAAAGAAAGTAGTAAAATATATTACCAGATAGACGATGGGCAGTCTGCATGAGAGAAGCGGACAGCAAATAAACAAAGGCTTCCTGAAGATTTCATACCATGGGACTTGGGCTGATTGATAATGCAAAGTTAGCAGGGGGGTTAACTTGCGTTCTTCTGTTAGTGGAGGTGTTTGAACAAAACAGAAAAAAACAGATCTATAGCTTATCTGCTTCCTGTATTTGTTTGTATGCTCTCGACCATGAAAGAAAGAGTATATAAAGCTTATTGGCTTTATCTGTTTGTTTCTCCCTGGTCCTGTCAGCCTGACTTTTTTCCCCTCATTAGGACTCCACCTATATCTCATATGTAAATGTGAGAAAATTCAGAGAAAGAGAAACTCCAAAAGAGGTGGCATAGAATTCAGGTTTAAATGTCATCTTCAGCTAAAAGCAAAGAAAGAAGACTGTGAGGGAGATTATGTATAGAAATGCGACCAGAAAAAGCATGGTAAACAAGGTTTGTGTTGCAGATCTAAGTTTGTGCCTTTTCAAATGATAGGATTCCATCATGATTTAGAGTCATCCTTCTTTTTTCAATAGAGAGAATACACACCTGTAAATGGAGATTTCCTTTATAAATGTAAATTTACCTTACAGAAGGTGGCTTTTACTTTGTTTTCAAAGCTATTCCTATCCTTCCTGTTTCTCAAAATAATCAGCACAACATAATCCTTATGCTAAAGAGACATATTTTGTTGTGGTATATTCTGGTCTCCTACAGTCACATTTTCGAATGGCATATTCTGGTCTCCTATAACATGTAAATTTCAAATGTTGGGATTCTTTTAAGGAAATTATGTCTGTCATTTCTGGATTGAATAACAGAATACGTATCGTTTAAAAAGATCTAAACGTTTATAATTTGAAGGCAGGCTGACAAAACAGAAAGAACACTAAGTTGGGAGTGAGAAAACTTTGGAAACCTGTACTAGTCAATCTCCCTGTGTCCTGTTTCTCATATTAAAAATAAGAAGATTGAACTACAGTATTGCGGTTTGAAAAGTTTCTTTACAGATCTATTATCTGCAATTTTACAATTTTATTTTCTTTTTCTCAGTAATTATTATCATTTTTAAAAACATATAAGTTGCTTATGGGTCCTTAAATAACATATTAGTATTTATAACAACACTTGACTATTACAAACATTTCGTGTCTGCAAAGCTTAGTATTGTTTAAGAATGGAAGCAAAATTGGTATTTTATCTGTTAACCCAAAATATCTGAGACAGGTCTCAGTCTATTTAAGAAGTTTATTTTCCCAAGGATAAGAATGTACCTGTGACAGAGCCTCAGGAGGCCCCGATGATATGTGCCCAAGGTGGTCTGGGCACAGCTGCATTTTATACATTTTCGGGAGACACAAGACATCAATAAATATATTTAAGATGTACAGTGGTTTGATCCGGAAAGGTGGGACAACTCAAAGTGGGGAGGGGTCTCCCAGGTCATAGGTAGATAAGAGACAAACGGTTGCATTCTTTTGAGTTTAGGATTGGCCTTTCCAAAGGAAGCCATCAGATGCGCATTTATCTAAGTGAGCAGAGGAATGACTTTAATAGAATGGGAGGCAGGTTTGCCCTAAGCAGTTCACAGCTTGACTTTTCTCTTTAGCTTAGTCATTTGGGGGTCTAAAATCTTATTTTCTTTTCACATTTCCCTTCATTTCTTTTTAAAATTTTTCAGAAAAAGCATTTTAGAAGAAAAGGAGTCTCTGGTCTTCATCAGTTTTCATCTGATTTCTCATGGCTAGGATGATATATTCCTAGAGGGGTAGGACTCACGTTAATAGGAAAACTCATTGTTAGCAGGTTGTGAAGTCTCACATCCTGTGAAGAGCAAATAGTGGGAGAAAGTGGAAAAACAACAACAAATGAAAAGATAAAAATTCTGGAAAATTGATATAAGCCATATAACTCTGAAGTTCATACCTCAGTAGGTGGGTATGGAAGTGCCTTATGTATGTAAACAAGTTATTTTCCTTCAAAGTTTAAGTTGCCTAGCTTCAGTCTGTAGGGCTTTAAGAAAGCACAGCTTAATTTGCAGTGATTTAAAATTAAGAAAAATTCAAAGAAATAAAAGAGAAGAAACAAATGGAAAACATTCTATTGGGAACTTGTAGCCACAAAAAGTTTTAGAATTTAGTCTAAACTGTAGAAAATAATAAAAATTGAGAAGACTTATGCGAGACTAGAATCTAATAACAGGTATACTACAGTTGATTTTGAAACATGATTTTTTTCTCTCCAGTCCCTATTTTCAGTAAAGACTAATTATAGTGTGACATGGTAAAAAGCCCCATAAAACTGCATACCTCAGTCATACCTCAGCTTTCTGTTGAAACTGCTCTCTATAACCCAAATGTGAATAAGTAATTAAGGACTATAATTGCTACCTTACCCAAACAATGTGAAAACAAATGCTAATCTCGACTTTTGTGAATTACTTAAGTAACAACCAGAATGTCAAAAGGGGCCCCCTAGCCCTCGGACTGTCCGGAGCCCCTCACCCCATCTTAGCCCAGGAATCCACTGGAATGTTCAGAACCTCCCCTCACCTCCAGCCCCCGCCCCACACCCTCACTCCCAAGGTGATTTTTACGGGTATAAAGGGTCTTCACACGCTCCTTTCAGGGCCACGGGTTGGAGAGATGCAAGTCCTCCGTGGTTGCTCGCAATAAAGACTCTGCAATTTGGCATACTTATGTCTTGGTGTTCACTTTCTATGATCCGTCTGGTACAACAATAGTACAAATTCATTTGGAAAATAAGTTTTAGTCTTGTGATACTTGGTCGATTTTCAAAACGTCAGAAAAAATAATTATTTGCCATACAGCCTCCTTTATTTTGCACTTTGCTGCAACTTATTTCCATAAAGAATCTCATATTTGATTTTAATGCCTTAAGCCCAGCCTGTGCCTACAAATACCTACATTAGTATTTGGGTGAATTCCTCACTTTGAAGATGCAGGAAAACTAAGGGTTCTTGGACCTGTCAAAAAGTGATATTCTTTACTTAGCACAGGTCAGGAATCCGTACAGGGCTGCATAGATAAGGTATGATGCCTGTTTTCCCAACGGGCTTTTATTGGCTTTATAAGTTAACTTTAATTCCTTAAAGGAGTCTGCATCTGAAAGTATGGCATTCAAGTCAAGACAGTGGTAAAATAACCAGTGTCTCCAATTGTGTCCTGTTACAAAAGAAAACACATTCTTCCTGCACTTATGTAAATCATTATGTTGCCATAAGTAAAGAATACTCACAACTACTTTCCAAGTTGTGTATAAATCAGGTAGAGAGAAATATGTTCCATATTTTGTTTATGTGAGTATACACTACCCAAATGTTAAAAGCTGCAAATAGCTCAAAAGAAAAGTTTTCTCAGCTCTGAAAAACAAAGGATCAGCAGCATTTAAAGCAAAAAGCCATGAAGGGATTATGTCAGTCTTCTATTAGTTTAGTCCATGCAGTTAACTCCTGTTCTACTGGATACTCATGAACATTTTAACTTTCCATGGGAGTCTGGGAAGTTTTCTCTATGTTCTAGTGTAGCGATCTCCAATGTTATCAGAAATCTGCATTTGACAGCACCTGTCAGAGTACTATGGCTGATTATACAAACAGCATTGAAAGAGGACAAAAGTAAAAAGAATCGTCAATGACAAATCTTAGAACAGGCATAGCTAAAGACACAATTGACAAGAAAATTTGTTTACTTCTATGGCATACACCAATTTTACATAGTAATCATAATTATTACTGATAGCATATGCTAAGACATTAGAATCACAGAAATTTCATCCAATTTTGGAACACATACTAATAACAATTTATATAGATATAATCCCAAGAAGGTTAACACTGTTTCATATTTGACAATACTTCCTGTATGATTTCAGTATATCAAATAAGCCAAATATGTCTCTTTTAGACTTCAGGAAACTAATGTCCAAAAATTAATGAGAACTGAAGTTAGAATTTGATTTTGGAAAGTTTGTCTAATATAAAAAGTTTAAAACACTTGAAATTGCCAGAACAGAATCACAGGTCATTGTAAAATAAATCATTTATTTAGCCAAAGTAATAACCCAGAGATTTTTTTTTTTTTTTTTTTTTTTTTTTTTTTTTTTTTTTTTTTTTTGAGACGGAGTTTCGCTCTTGTTACCCAGGCTGGAGTGCAATGGCGCGATCTCGGCTCACCGCAACCTTCGCCTCCTGGGTTCAGGCAATTCTTCTGCCTCAGCCTCCTGAGTAGCTGGGATTACAGGCACGCACCACCATGCCCAGCTATTTTTTTTGCATTTTTAGTAGAGACGGGGTTTCACCATGTTGACCAAGATGGTCTCGATCTCTTGACCTTGTGATCCACCCGCCTCGGCCTCCCAAAGTGCTGGGATTACAGGATTGAGCCACCGCGCCCGGCCGAGATTTTTTTTTAAAGGTGGAAACCTTTATTATTTGAGAGAGGAGACTTAATTTTCCAAACAATAGTGCTTAATAAACACAGTGTGAGATCAATTAAATGTGTCCATCAACATCTTGTAAACAATCTATACAATTTAATCATTTTGACCATACAATATAATTTCCATTAAGCTTATTGTAACCTTTATAATTTTGTACTAAGGAGTGGGTTAATGCTCCAATAAAACCTTGTTAATCTGTCACAGAGGCCCAGATGCTGGTTTTGCATCAGTGTACCTTTGATATTAATAGTTAATTTATAGAGAAACGGAACCAATTTTATCTCTTAAAGCCAGCCCTTACAATCTCATGCATTCACCTCTTCCAAGATAGTCCTCTGGCCCTGAGGAGTAGAATGGTTTTTTTTTTCCCTTTTTTTGGGACTGTGTTTTATTCTTCTTGCTGGAGTGCAGTGGTGTGATCCTGGCTCACTGCACCCTCGAGCCTCCCAGGTTCAAGCAATTCTCCTGCCTCAGCCTCCCAAGTAGCTGGGATTACAAACTCCTGCCATAATGCTCAGCTAATGTTTTTTGTTGTTGTTGTTTTTTTTTTTTTTTTTTTTTTTTTTTTTTTTTTTTTTTTTAAAGACGGAGTTTCACCATGTTGGTCAGGCTGGTCTCGAACTCCCAACCTCAGGTGATCCGCCTGCCTTGGCCTCCAAAGTGCTTGGATTACAGGCGTGAGCCACTGTGCCCGGCCAATGCCCAGATAATTTTTATATTTTTAGTATAGAAAGCGTTCCACCATGTTGGCCAGGCTGATCTCGAACTCATGACCTCAAGTTATTCACCCGCCTCGGCCTCCCAAAGTGTTGAGATTACAGGCATGAGCCATCATGCCTGTCCAAGTTGAACAGTTTTAATTTTTGATTCTGTGTCTCACAAACATAGTTTATTTTGATTGGCATCTTTTACCAGGTCTGAAGATATGACTTTAATTGCTGTAAGTGTTTAATTAATTTAGCATGACTCAGTGTCCTTTTTAGGGCCAGGAGTCAAAGCCTTGTAACTCAATGGCACAAGGGGACTTTAAAGGCACATACAGAAAGTTACATGGTTGTAATAACCTCAGTTAAAAAAAAAAAAATCTCAGTTTTTTTCTCTAAATAAACTAAAACTTAATAATGGCATAGGAATTATTTCAATAAAATGTAAAATCTGTTTTTTTTTTTTTTTCCATCCGGGTACCAAAAGCAAAAGAAAATAACTTCTGCAGTACACAGAATACCATATTGGAGGAAAATATTTCATTTAGACTTTCTAGAAAAAAATTTGTTAGCATTAGGCCACAGCAAACAAAACTTGAGGGAAAAAATAACTTGTGTGAGCTTGAGAATTAGTTGAAGGAGAGAGTCATTACTTCAGGCCTTTTAAAGGGGGAGAGAAAACTGAAAATGGTGAGTTCATAAAAGCTTTTTGGTTAAAAAGTTAAAATATCGTGTAGTTTACTAAGAGTAAATCAATCCCTTAAGAAAATGTCATTGTTCTAATTCTTCATTTCGTAAGTGTTTTTACATCAATAACTCAATCTTCAGAGAGAACATTATAAATTATTTCCCTTTCATTATAGACAACTTGATGCAAAATATTTTATGACAGACGGGTTTCTCTTTTATCCTAGACATCTTGATTTCTTAAAAAATTATTTATTTTAAGACAAAAATTTATCATACAAGATTCTTTCTCATATAAAATTATTTTCCTTTTAATCTTTCTTGCCAAAAATACCACTCTATATATTTATAATATTTTTCCATTGCTCTTATTCACTGGTTTCCTTTACCTAATTTTATAAATAACTTTAAAATAACCTTTGGATTAGACAAAAATTAGTTTTCTTTAAATATAAACACCGAGGCTGGGCTCAGTGGCTCAAGCCTGTAATCCCAGCACTTTGGGAAGCAGAGGCGGGTGGATCACGAGGTCAAGAGATCGAGACCATCCTGGTCAACATGGTGAAACCCCGTCTCTACTAAAAATACAAAAAATTAGCTGGGCATGGTGGCGCGTGCCTGTAATCTCAGCTACTCAGGAGGCTGAGGCAGGAGAATTGCTTGAACCCAGGAGG
This sequence comes from Saimiri boliviensis, assembly GCF_048565385.1. Classification (NCBI taxonomy): domain Eukaryota; kingdom Metazoa; phylum Chordata; class Mammalia; order Primates; family Cebidae; genus Saimiri; species Saimiri boliviensis. The sequence continues at coordinate 75,093,804 of NC_133470.1, read as the reverse complement.
CGGAGGTTGAGGTGAGCCGAGATCGCACCATTGCACTCCAGCCTGGGTAACAAGAGCAAAACTCTGTCTCAAAAAAAAAAAAAAAAAAAAAAAAAAAGAAATGGCTTCAGAAATGTTAACACACATTATCTTTGCTAGATGTCAAAATTTGGCATGAGTGTTACAAAGCTATGAATGCAGCCCCAAAGAGAATTATCTTCACTTATATAAAATTTAATAATAAGGCATTTAATATTGCACAGTTATTGAAAACAACAAAATTCTGACTTATTGGCAAAAAAAGATATATATATAATTTCTCTAACCTTAAAATTTTTACTTAAGAAAACCTGAAATTCACAGGTTATAAAAATGGTTAACAAGAAAATAATTTTAAATAATAACGATCACAATTTTCATAAGGAATCTGGTTAAATGTTTAAAAATAATAATTTGGTAAATATAATGAAATAAATGTTTGTAATTAATCTTATTGTATAATATAAAATCTAAAGTTATATTGAAGAACTTCTCTCCCCAGGTCCTCAAGGGACATGGTTTCAAAGGCAGGAGTTTTCTGGCTCCACACCTCCATATAGGAACCAGAGGGGTTTCGAATGTAAAGTTCTTTGTCTGGGTTGCCCAAGGGAGGGCTAGGTAGAGAAATTTAGGTGAAGCTCCTTTGTCCCAAAAAACTAGCTGAAAGCTCTGGGAGGAGGGGGCTCTGTAACTCAAGAGTTGTGAACCAAGCAGCCAATCCTGTATCAGACTCAAAGATCAATCACTCCAGAGGAAGTTTAAAGAAACCTCTCTCATTGGACAAGAAGATGAATGGGGAGGGAATAACTCAAGTGTTGAAATTCAGTTGCTCCTTAACTGAATTGATATCCCACTAAGGGATCCCCTCCCACAACAGCGAGGGAGCTGCCTCTCTCTCTCTCTCTCTCTTTCTCTCTGTCTAATAAATTGTGTCCCACAAAAAAGTCTTTGGGTCCACAATATTTATTCAAACAGTAAACTCACCATGAATCCGGGGCACCTTTCCCCATTTTTCAGGATAAGAGAGGCCAAGAATCTCTTCAGAACTGGGAGCTGGGTACGTTGACACTCCCCCAGTGCAATATTAAGCTAAATAATAGGTATTCATTGAATGTTTGGGTCATTTCCAATTTTTTAATTGTAGAAAAATATGGTTTTTCAAAAAGAATGGTGTTTATATTTATTTTTTATTTATTTATTTTTTTTGAGACGGAGTTTCGCTCTTGTTACCCAGGCTGGAGTGCAATGGCGTGATCTCGGCTCACCGCAACCTCCGCCTCCTGGGTTCAGGCAATTCTCCTGCCTCAGCCTCCTGAGTAGCTGGGATTACAGGCACGTGCCACCATGCCCAGCTAATTTTTTGTATTTTTAGTAGAGACGGGGTTTCATCATGTTGACCAGGATGGTCTCGATCTCTCGACCTCGTGATCCACCCGCCTCGGCCTCCCAAAGTGCTGGGATTACAGGCTTGAGCCACCGCGCCCAGCCTGCCATTTTTAATTTTATTTCACCAATATTTTAAAAAACAGCTTATTTATTAAATATTTATTTAAGTAACAGGAATTTACTTAAGTAACAGGAATTTTAAAAAGCACTTGGCTTAATGTCTCTATTTTTCTGGTAATTTATTTGATTTAAGCATTTTAAGCCAATTAGAGTTATTTTATACATTTTTAGTAAAGAAACATCATATATATGACACATAATTGCATAGCTATATTAGATACATAGACAGAAGTAGGTCTTATAGATTCATAAGGCCTCTATTTTTTCATCCTATTTTAGACTGCCAGTTTCCTATTTTATTACCCTAGGCAATTGTCAGCTAGAAGGTCCTAAATTTACATATTAAAGAACTCTGAGGTAAAAAATACTATAGTGAAATTTACAATCTCAAAATACAGAGAGAAAGTCTGGTGATGTTAGAGGGAGATTAAAGATAGATACCAAATCAAACACAAATTTATAAAAATCTATCATAGTGAGGAAAGAAATCCCTCTTTCCTGTCTCTTGTCTCAAAGGAGGAGGAAGTAAAAGTTGAGACATAGCATGCATGATTTCAGTGGCCTGGAGGTTAAAGATTAAGCCCCCTCCACCCTTAAGATCTCAGGCGATCTTAAGGATGGGGGTGATGTGGAGAAACGCCCTCCATTGTTCCCATTCAATCTTGCTCAAACCCCCAGGCTTACTTCATTGCCAACCCCCTCACATGTACTTTCTAAAACTGTAAACCCAAGACCCTTTCACATGTAATAGCTAGAGCTGAAAGTCTATATAAAGGCAGAGGTTTTCTTTGTTAGACAAGCTTGTCTGTTAGGCAACCATTCCACCTTGCTCAAAGCTGAATAAATTACCCCTTCCTTCCCAGTTCAGTGTTCCAGAGGTCTGTTTCTGGTGGCTGCTCCTGCTTCAACAGGATTATAAAAGGAGACCAATTTTATTTACATAGGGTCTACCTATCTTTTAATTGGATTTCTGAGTTCTAGGCAGAGCCCACACTGAATCCTGGATCTCCAAAAAGGAAGAATTATTATGAGCCTAGACCATGTGACACTTTTACAGTGCACTTTATTTTATATTTATTTATTTATTTATTTATTTATTTATTTATTTATTTATTTATTTATTTTTGAGCCGGAGTTTTGCTCTTGTTACCCAGGCTGGAGTGCAATGGCGCGATCTCGGCTCGCCGCAACCTCCGCCTCCTGGGTTCAGGCAATTCTCCTGTCTCAGCCTCCTGAGTAGCTGGGATTACAGGCACACACAACCATGCCCAGCTAATCTTTTTGTATTTTTAGTAGAGACGGGGTTTCACTATGTTGACCAGGATGGTCTCGATCTCTTGACCTTGTGATCCACCCACCTCGGCCTCCCAAAGTGCTGGGATTACAGTCTTGAGCCACCGCGCCCGGCTATTTATTTATTTTTAACGAGGGCATTTCTAAGTCTCTAAACCACACTCTTCCTTAAAAACTCAAAAGTAGGCTGGGCGCGGTGGCTCAAGCCTGTCATCCCAGCACTTTGGGAGGCCGAGGTGGGTGGATCACGAGGTCAAGAGATCGAGACCATCCTGGTCAACATGGTGAAACTCTGTCTCTACTAAAAATACAAAAAATTAGCTGGGCATGGTGGCGCGTGCCTGTAATCCCAGCTACTCAGGAGGCTGAGGCAGGAGAATTGCCTGAACCCAGGAGGCGGAGGTTGCGGTGAGCCGAGATCGCGCCATTGCACTCCAGCCTGGGTAACAAGAGTGAAACTCTGTCTAAAAAAAAAAAAAAAAAAAAAAACCTCAAAAGTAGTTTCTGTTGGAATAACTATTTTAGTCAAGAAATTGACTAACACAATACTAAATGAAGCGGTTTGATCTGAGATGATCTTATCTATTTAGATAGTTGTGGTCCCATAAGGAAAAACAGGTTTCTCCCCTAACGGGAGCCTGATGCCTTCTCTGTTTAAGGAATCCCAGGCTCTTATAAACTATTTTAGGTTCCTCATGAAGCAAAGGAAAAAAAAAAATAGCAATAGAAAGGTGAGACAACAGAAGTAAATGAAGAAAATAGAATTTAGTCAACCGCGAAGAATTTTGCTCAAAAAAAGATCATAGGAGGAAAAAAAAACATAAAGACCTCATAAATACAAACACATTCATGCACACATCTTTGATGCTAGCTTTTAATTAAGCTTTCAACCATTAAGCTTCTTTTAAAAAGTCTTTTTAAATCTCATTACCGTATTTTAGCTAGGAAAAACTGCGGACGTTTCAAAAATAACAAGTATCAAACCAGAAAAGACTTGATTTAGGAAACCAAACCCAGGCTGTCATGGGAAAAAAGAAGGCAGAACGTTAGCTACCACAGAATCGCAGCATGGGGCTGCAATTTTTCAGTTTGGCTTGGCTAGCAAAAAGGTGGCCTTATTATGTAAATAAAGCCACTTAAATAGTCAAATTAAGTCTTTCCTTTTTGGTTTTTTCTTTTGGCTGGCCTTTTATTTCCTACCCGCCCCCCCACTCCCCCCTACCTTTTTGTGCAGAAATTTAGCCACTTCAGAGGCCTTGTTTGCCGTAAATTAGAACTTTATATCAGATTTGATTATGTCAGATAGAGTTGGTCAAACCAATGCAAAAAACTGAAACAACAAGGAAAACAGAAACAAACAACCACCGCAACAAACATTTAAGTAAAAAGAACGATGCACAATTTATACAATTACAAAGTGCTCTAATGATATAGAGGAATTAAGACCAGCTAGTTGTTAATCTTAATTTTAGCCAAGATAAAACCTCAATTCAGCTATTTGCCTAAGGAGTCGTCTCAGGCAAAAGACTGCTCTCTGCTATCCTAGAAGCAGGAAAAAACTTAAACTTGCCTTCCCTGTTGGAAATGAGCTCAAACTCCAGAAAGGAGTTACCTGCCTTGCATTGTCATGAAAGTAGAAAAACTTGACTTTGTTAGGGACAAGCTGCCTCAGAAAACCCCCTCCATGCAAGCTGACCCCACCCCCGACTCTGACTGCTCTGCAGCTGCATTTCTGAACTCCATCTAGGCCCGAGTCAAGGCTGGCCACTCCTGCTGCAATTAAGCGCAGCCTGATTACAGCTATCCAGGCAGTTTGGGGGAAGACAGGAAAAACAAATGTTTGTTAGCCATACTTGTACATTCCACTTTGACACACACTCGTAAAATCCTGATGGTTTTTGTTTTGTTTTGTTTTGTTTTGTTTTTTAATAAACCTGCCACCACAAAAATCACACATGATGTATTATAAGTCTGTCACAAGTTAGCAAACTATCTCTGTGCCTGTTACAAGCTGATAGATTATCTCAGTCCGAAAACTCCCTTATGACCCTCTCACCCCATATAAACCCCTCTGTTTTGTAAGCTCAGGGCTGCCTCCTCTGTCTGTTACAGGGAAGCCCAGCAGGTTAATCAAACTTGCTTACCTGACTTTGGGTCTATTCTCCTTTCTCTCAGCCAGTCTTACAGTCTTCCTTATTGGAAGCAAATAAAATGCCAGAAAAGGCATTGTACAGCAAAATAAACTTTAGATTTCAACCAAATTTTAGGAGATCAGATATTTTCTGGAGAGAAGGGGGGCTCCTAGGCTTCAGCAAATTGTTTTATTTGTTAGAGCCATAAAAGTATTTCAAACTAGTAGCAAGCACCCATAGATTTGTCAAAAGTCAAGGCCACGTCCATTCAGAGTCCCTTTGTGGTCACCAAATTGTTAACACAAAATATCTGAGACAGGTCTCAGTCAATTTAGAAAGTTTATTTTGCTAAGGTCAAGGGCACAGCTGTAACACAGCCTCAGGAGGTCCTGATGACATGTGCCTAAGGTGGTGAGGACACAGCTTCATTTTATACATTTTAGAGCGACATGAGGCATTAATAAATATATGTAAATTATACATTGGTTCAAACTGGAAAGGCGGGACAACTTGAAGATGGGAGGGAGCTTCTAGGTCATGGGTAAACAGGAGACAAATGGTTGCCTTCTTCTGAGTTTCTGATTAGCCTTTCCAAAGGAGATAGTCACATATGCATTTATCTCAGTGAGCAGAGGGATAACTGAAAAGAATGGGAGGCAGGTTCGCCCTAAGCAGTTCCCAGCTTGACTTTTCCCTTTAGCTTAGTGATTTTAAAGGCCCAAGATTTATTTTTCCTTTAACATATGCCACACCTCAAATATTGCTATTCTTCAGACTTATCTCTTCTTTTGCACAGCCAAAAATATGTTGTGTATTAATGGAGGTTGATGTTCATTTTGAAAGTCTGATGGATTTCCTTCACAAAAGTAACTTTTACCTCCTTGAACTCTGCGCTCCAGCAGCAATAAAGAATCTTCTTCTTCCGGATTGGTTTGATTTGTCACCTAACCTTTGCTTATGTTACTGTTGCATATAAAATCTCATGAACAAGTTTATCTCCTTGACAAAACTTTACTTTGGCACCTCTGAACACTTTCAGCTGGGCCCTCACTTTTGGGCTTCCTTGCTTTTGTCTTCATTGTCCAATTCTAGCAAGAATCCTCGTAAAGATTTTAAGCCAAAATTCACCACCCTTTTATATAATCACTATTGTTATCTAATAGGGTTCTTCATTTTTCATCATCCCCAGGTGATGTCTGATTACCTGGCTTGCTCTCAGCAATGGTCTTGTTATGTTGGTTTAGCCAGAATTTCCCCTTATACCTGATGTTTCAAATTGATTCACATTTTAGTAATTGTTTTATCTGCAGACACCTACCCTGCTCTTTGAATATAAATTCCCACTTTTTTTTTTTTTTTTAAGTCAGAATAGATTTCAATCTTTCTCCTCTACTTCCAGATCCCATTGTGGTAGTAACCATACCTATTATGATAGTCTCTCTAGGTATAATCTGCTTTACATTTCTATAACAAGGATCATAAATAATATTTAAACATTATCTAATGGGGGGAGCATTAACATCCTCAGCTCCCAGTTCCAAAGAGGTTCTTGGCCTCTCTTACCCTGAAGAATGAGGAAAGAGGTCCTGGAGGCATGATGAGCTTACCGTTCAAATAAATAATCGTGGACCCAAAGAGTTTTGCAGAAAAACAATTCATTAGACAGAGAGAAAGAAAGAAAGCTCCCGCACTGTCATGGGAGAGGACGCAGATAAGGAAGCTGTATAAGTAGGAGCAGCTGGAGTTTTAACCCTTGAGTTATTTCCTCCCCATTCATGTTCTCGTCCAATGAGAGGAGTTCTTTCAGATTTCCTCTGGAGTGATTGACCTTTGTCTCCGATACCAGATTGGCTACTTGGTCCACAACTCTGAATTACAGAGCCCCTTCCTCCTAAAGCTTTTGAAGGGTTTTTTGGGACAAAGAAGCCTCACCTGCCTTTCTCTACCTAGCCCACGCATGGGCAACCCAGGCAAAGAACTTTACATTTGAAAGCCCTGTGGTTCCCAGATGGAGGCATGGAGCCGAGAAACTCTTGCCTTTGAAACCACACCCCTCGCAGACCCAGAAACAGAAGCTTGTATGACACAGTCCCTCATTCCCGCCTCTGAACAGGAAAGTCCAACTGCTGTTGCGACAGAGACATCAATCGTTCTTTAACGAATTCCTGCTGAATTGGGGCACAGAAGGGGCCCTGCAGTTGGGGTTTCCTCCAGAGGGGAGTCTTCCAGATGTGCAGGTTGATCCAGAGGTCCACAATAGATCTCAGGAGCCAAGGACATTCCGGGTTTTATTTGCAGGACCATTTGTAGCTTCATGGCTTTAATTCTAGAAGAAACAAATTTGACAAGAAGGTTAAAGATGAGAGGCCCGGCCGGGCACGGTGGCTCAAGCCTGTAATCCCAGCACTTCGGGAGGCCGAGGCGGGTGGATCACAAGGTCGAGAGATCGAGACCAACCTGGTCAACATGGTGAAACCCCGTCTCTACTAAAAATACAAAAAATTAGCTGGGCATGGTGGCGTGTGCCTGTAATCCCAGCCACTCAGGAGGCTGAGGCAGGAGAATTGCCTGAACCCAGGAGGCGGAGGTTGCGGTGAGCCGAGATCGCGCCATTGCACTCCAGCCTGGGTAACAAGAGCGAAACTCCGTCTCAAAAAAAGAAAAAAAAAAAAAAAAAAGATGAGAGGCCCAAAGGCCAGCAATAATAAAATGGTTATAAATGGGCCTAGAAGAGGGTGGAGCCAGGACAGCCAGTTGTTAAACAAGCTCCACCATCCTGTTTCTCGAAGGTCCTTAGCCCTGCGTTTGATTCGGTCCCTGAGTGCTTTAACTTTGTTTAAGACAATACCCACTGGTTTACAACATTCTTCTCCTAAAAAGAGACAGGTTTCTCCTTTCTCTGCTGTTAGAAGATCCAGGGCCCTTCTATTTTGAAGAGCCACAGCAGCTAAAGAGTTAAGCTGCTTCTGCAGGGAGAATTAGCAACTTTTTCCATGTTGTTATTTAACTCCTGAGATAGCTTATAGTAAAACTGAGTAGAGGTAGTAATTCCTCCAATGCCAGTACCAAGTCCTCCTATTATTCTGCATCCCCCATTATGAAAGGAATAATTGTAGTTCGAGTATGGTGTGGCTTTGGTGAGAGAACGCTCTGCACTTTAGAGTCAGTGTAAATTGTCATGGGGCGGCGGGGGGGGCGGGGACTGGGAAGGAAAGGAGAGCAATTAGGCCAATCCGTAGGGGCAACTGCATAGAGTCTGGTCACAGATAGTGAAGTTAAGAGTGATCGTCCTGTTAATGTCAGGATGTAAGTCAGATGCATGAATACGTTTCTGGGGATCGTTGAAAGATCAAACATAGAGCCTCTAACGGCTCACAGGTGTATGAAGGGTCATCTCCTGGAACTTCAGGCTATGGAGTGGAGGGCCTATGATCTTCTTCAGGAGCTGTCCATGCTTCGAGTGTGATGAATCCATGAGTCAATTCCCATCACCTTAACTGCCATTAGGGTAGACAGAATAACCAAAAATAGGTCTTTCCAAGATGGGCCTAGAAAGGGAGAGTCTGAGGGGAGAGACTTAAAAAGCACTAGGTCTTCAGGGCAGAACAACTCTTGCCCGTTTTCCCTAGAGTGTCCTTCAGGTAAGGTCCTAGGAGCCTGTTGGTACTTAGCCAAGGAGGTTATGTCTTTTATTAGATCTGCTGCTTCCTTGTCTAATACAAGATCATTAGTTAGAAACGGCCATCCATAATGCATCTCATAGGGGCTGAGTCCTATTTTCTGAGGAGAGTTTCGAGCCCTTAAGAGTGCTATTGGTAATAGAGAAGGCCACAGGAGGTGAGTTTCCTGTGCCAGCTTCTTTAGGTGTCTCTTAATAATTTCATTCATCTTTTCCACTTTCCGGGGGACTGAGGCCCCCATGCACAGTGGAAATGATACTGTATTCCTAATGCTCTGGAAATTCCTTGGGTCACTACAGCTTTGAAGGCAGGGCCATTATCTCTTTGAAGACAGCGAGGGAGTCTGAATCTAAGGATTATTTCATTAATCAGGACTTATATTACCTCTTGGGCTTTTTCTATTCTACAGGGAAAAGCCTGAACCCAATGTGTGTAGCTATCTACACATACTAACAGATGTTGATATGCCTGATATTTAGGCATATGGGTAAAGTCCATTTGTCAGGACTCACCTGCGTAATGACCAGTTCGCTGCTCCCCAGGAGGAACTTAGGGTTGTGCCACAAAATTATTTTTCTGGCATATTTCACATCCTTCGATTATTTGTTGGACAGCTTGAAGAGACCCTTTTCTGTAAATATAGATGTAGCCATTCGATATGTATTCTTTCTACCTGTAGGGAAGGTTTGATGTAGGGTTTAAAGTACTTTCCACTGGCTAGCAGCAAGTAGATGTACTTTTCCTTGCTCAGTAGCTAGCCATCCTGAAGGAAGAAGATTATGTCCCTGGGAGATTGCCCACTTGACCTCTTCTGATGAGTATTGAGGTCTAGGTCCCTGGAGAGGGGTTTCCCATATTAAATGTCCTTCTATAAATTCTTGCCTAGCTGCCCTTTCCCCGCCTAGGCCAGCTCAGCGATTGCCCTCTGCTTCCTTTTCATTTACTTTCTGGTAACCTCGGCAGTGTAAGACTGCTACCTCTTTGGGTTCCTGGACAGCTTGTAGTAAGTCTAACATTTTTTATGATATGTAATGGGCGTTCCTGCTGAGGTTAGCAACTCTCTTTCCTTCCCTATGGGAGCCTGGGCATGCAGAACCAGGTAAGCATATTTGGAATCTGTGGATATGTCTACTTTCTTTTCTTTTCCTCATTTTAGAGCTCAAATGAGGGCTACGAGTTCTGCCAGCTAGGCACTAGTTCCAGGAGGAAGGGAATTACTTTTAAGCACTGTTTGGTCACTGACTACTGCATATCCTGCCTTCCAAACTCCATTTTCTTTTTCTTTTTTCTTTTCTTTTTTTCTTTTTTTTTTTTGAGACGGAGTTTCGCTCTTGTTACCCAGGCTGGAGTGCAATGGCGCGATCTCGGCTCACCTCAACCTCCGCCTCCCGGGTTCAGGCAATTCTCCTGCCTCAGTCTCCTGAGTAGCTGGGATTACAGGCACGTGCCACCATGCCCAGCTAATTTTTTGTATTTTTAGTAGAGACGGGGTTTCACCATGTTGACCAGGATGGTCTCGATCTCTGGACCTCGTGATCCACCCACCTCGGCCTCTCAAAGTGCTGGGATTACAGGCTTGAGCCACCGTGCCCGGCCCCAAACTCCATTTTCTATCAATGAACTTTCATCAGTGTATAGGTTCAGGTCTGGATTGGCTAGAGGAGTTTCTAAGAGGTCCTCTAAAGCCACAAAGTTCTGGACTAAAACCTGCTGACAGTTGTGTTCTTTGTCTGCCACTGTCTCAGGAAGAAAAGTAGATGGATTGAGTGCTGCACATGTGCACAGATGAAGTACAGGCCCCTCAAGCATTAAAGCCTGATATTTGAGTAATCGGTTGTCAGACAGCCATAAGCCTCCTTTAGAGGCCGGAATTCCAGCTACCTCCTGTGAAGTCCATGGAGTCAGATCTTTCCCCAGCACTATTTAACAGCTTCTGAGACCAGAATAGCCACCGTAACTACGATCTACAAGGAGCATGGCCTGCCTTTTGCTACTGCATCAATTTCCTTACTTAGGCATGCCACTGGTTGTGGTGTGGTCCCCCAAGTCTGATGAGAACCTCCAGTGCCACTCCTGACTTTTCCATAACATATAGGGAGAAGTGGTTCCCTGTAGGAAGGCTTAGAGCTGGAGCCTGCAGTAGTGCCTGCTTCAGGGTCTGAAAGGCTGCCTCAGCTATAGGGTCCCATTGTATTAGATGGGTGTTAGCTTTTTGGGTTTCCTTAATCAGAGCGTATAGGGGTTTCTCTATTTCACCATATCTCAGAATCCACAATTGGCAGGAACCAGTTATTCCTAACAATCTGCACAACCGTTTTAAGGTTTTTGGACAGGGGAAGGCCAGTATGGCTTGGAGACCTTCTCCATCAAGGGCCCGAGTACAATAGACAAGACAAGCCCTAGGTATTTTACCTGTTGCCTACAATGTTGGGGTTTTGATTTGGAAACCTTATATCCACAGGTGGCTAGAAAGTTTAGGAGGTCCTGGATGGCCTTCTGACACTGGGCTTCTGAGATAGCAGTTAAAATAAGTCAGCCATATATTGAAGAACCAGGGTACTTGGATGTGAAGAATGACTAAGGTTCTGAGCTAGATCCTGGCCTAATATGTGGGGGTTATCTCAAAAGCCCTGGGATAGCACTGATCATGTGAGCTGAGAATTTCAGTTTAAAAGGTGTTCAAAGGCAAACAGAAACTGAGAGTCAGGATATAATGGAACACAGAAAAAGGCATCCTTAAGGTCCAGGACTGTAAACCATTTTGCCTCTCCTGGTATTTGAGAGAGCAAGGTGTATGGGTTGGGTATGGCTGAGTGTAAAGGGATCACAGCTTCATTAATAAGCCTGAGATCTTGCGCTAGCCTCCATTGTCCATTAGGTTTTTATACTCTTAAAATTGGAGTATTACCAGGGCTGTTACAGGACCTCATTAATCCCTGAGCTTTTAAGTACCTTACAATATCCTGTAGCCCCTTTTTGACTTTCAATCTTAGGGGATACTGTCTTTGATAAGGAAAAGGGGTGAGATCCTTTAGCTGTATTTGAATTGAGCAGGCAGTTTGCCTGCCCAAATTGTCCATCCATTCCCCAAACCTCAGGATTAATCCCTTCTTTGCATATGGGCAGCAGAGAGGGATTTCCTCCCTGATGATATTCATATAGATAATGGGTTCTGCTCTGACTGACAGGTCCTAGCCTAGTAAGGGAATGGGACTTTCTGGTCTGATGAGAAAGGCATGGGAGAAGAGTATATCTCCCCAGTTACAGCTTAGGGACTGAGAGAAATATCGGGAGATTGCTTGTTCTAGGACTCCTCAGACAGTTACAGACTTGGAGGACAGTGTCCAGGACAGGAAAGCAAAACTGAGAAGGCCATGCCTGTGTCCAGCAGAAGATCAACCTCCTGGCCCTCTACGGTTAGCTTCACCTGGGCTTGGTGAGAGTGATGGCTTGTGCTGGCACTTGCCCCGGGCACCCTCAGTCCTGCTGTTGGGTCATCTGGTTAGCCACCTCAGGCCCTGGGAACTTTCATCCCCTGGGACAGTGTGCCTTTCATTGAATCCTTTGCACAGTGGGCAAGGTTGAGGAGGTGGTCCGTTCCTCTGAGGACAATCTCTCTTAAAGTGTCCCAGTAAGCCACAGTGTTAGCAAGCTCTGCCAGACTGGAAGCTAACCCAAGCCTTTCCCTTTTCTGAGCCCCTTGGGTCTGCTTGCATGAAGGCCGTGACTAGGGCTGCGGCCTTTCTCTTATCCCTCCTCTCCCTTTCAGGAGGGAGGGTCTCTGTTACAGAACACCAAGGTTGCTAGATTTATTTCTGGTCTCTATTACAGAACACCAAGGTTGCTAGATTTAGTAATGACTCTAGACTCTGTTCCTGCCCCAGGGCCTGCTTCTGGAGCTTCCTCTTACTGTCTGTTACTGATTGCATAACGAATTTGTCTCTTAGTATTAGCTGACCCTCGATGGAATCTGGTGACAGTGGAGTATACTTTCTTAAGGTCTCCCATAACCATTCAAGGAAGGCTGTTGGGTTCTCTACCTTTCCCTGAGTTATGGTGGATAACATTGGATATTTCATGGGCTTTTTCCTAGTTTGCCTTAATCCCTCAAGTACGCAGGTGAGTAGGTGCTTGCGGCTCCATTACCCCTGTTCTGAGTCAGGATCCCAGCGAGGGTCTGTGCTAGGGACTGCTTGTCTACCTATAGGGAATCTATCCTTCTCCGGCGTTATGTGGTCATGTACTTGACTAAGGTACCAGGTGTCCCCAGACTCTTGAGCCGCTGCTAGAGCAGCCTCTCTCTCATTGCTGGTTAGCGTCTGACTAAGCTGTAAGGTCTATTGCCGAGTTAAATGAGGAAATGAGGCTGGAATAAGAAAAGTAAAAGCCAATTTATTCAGCCCCTGTGCGAGGTTCTATGGTCCAGGAAAGGGACCAGAGAAGTCATGCTTGACTTCCCAGGGTGTGGGGTTTTATAGGGAGTGGAGACGATTGATTGGTTATTGCGGAAACAAAGCAAAGGCAATTTTGTTGGCTATGGGGAAACGGGATGTGGATGAAGCAGGCGGCTATAGGTAGGTGGGCGGGACTTCTGGTAGGCAGGCTGCTTGGGGACTTATGGGCTATAGGTGAGCAGGCGGGACCTCCGGTAGGCGGGATTTCCAGGGCGGGCTGCCCAGAGGGAGTGGGGCAAAATGCTATTGGGCAGGTTTTGGCGGGGCTTCTTTTAAATTTTGACAGGGTTTTTCAATGGCAGGCTTGGTGCCCAGCACGGAGTGGTGGCATAGTTTTCAGGGTTGGAGAGGGATGGGCGTGTCTGAGTCGGCTTTACATAAGCAATAACATGATATCTTTCCAGTCTAATTTGAAGGACTGACTCAAGCCCTGCAGAACATTTATGTACTTGTCCAGGTCATCCGAAAATTGTCCTAAGTCACCCTTGATTTGCTTTAAGTCAGAAAGTAAAAAGGCAGCATGTACTTTGGTTGGGCCAAATTCTCATCCTACTGCCTGCAGGGGGCAGAGTTCGGACATCCTAGTAGCCTGAGGTGCCTTGGCCACTTATAGCCTTCCCTGACTCTACTTGGGTTATGGGAGCTGAGGAGACTTGGTCAGCGTGGAGGGAGGAGCCACAGGGAGTCCTAAATATGGAGGTCAAACTGAGGAGGGGCCAGCAGGGCATAGTTTATAAGCCTTACATAGCTGAGTATTATTCCTTAGAGAAAAGAAAACTTGCACATAGGGAACCTCAATTCATTTACCTTCCCTCTTACAGAGCAGTTCTAATTGTAGAAGGGTGTTATAATTTATACTTCCCTTAGAAGGCCAGGTTTCTCCATTTGACAGAGGGTATTGCGGCCATGCTGTTTGGCAGAGAAAAATGAGCTGCTGCTTCTTCAAAGATCGTGGGTCCAATTGGTCCCAGTTACCCAGAATACACTTTAAGGGTGATTTTGCCTTGGGAAGAGTAATACTAATCTGAAATTGAATGCAGGGCTGCCCGCATCCCTGGTTATTCCTTGTAACTGCTAGCCACGCCCCTCTCGGACCTGGGAAGAGAAGCTTCTGTAACACAGTCCCTCACTAGCATTATATACAAACAAGGAAAATAAAAACAGAGCAAATATGATTAAAATTCAGATAAGAGAAGGAAAAAGGGAGGGAAACCTCTTTCTTCCCTGAATAGAAGCCATTAAGGTAGCACCAAAAACCTCAGTACACTTGTATGGTAGTCCTGGTAGCTTCTAAACACTAATTAACGTTTTCTTGAAGGTAATTAAAAGTAAATAAACTGTCATACAGGTCTGTGATCATCCTCTTCATATGAACAAGACTTTATAGTAGCATGGGAGCTACTATTACTCTCTTAAATTTTAAAGTCTCAGATTTTATGGGACTACTGGAACACTGCTTTCTAACATGTGTGTTAACACCATCTTGATACATAATATGGTAGTAGAAAAGAAACAAAACAAAACCCTCCAGTTATTAGAAGTCTTATATTCTTTTACAGCCTGCTTTTGTTGGGTAAAGATGGGGCATGTCAATTATAAGTGAGCAGGTATGCATAGATTTCAATTTTTGCTTTACAAAAAGGGAAAAATATCAGATTTACACTTATGTCAGGGATAAGTCAGAAAATATTCTCGAAGTGGAGAATGGTTGTGTTTTCCTGAACTTCTAAAGATAAACTGTTTGGTATGAGGTGAAAATCTGACATAAATATAGTCGTAACTTGTGATATGCTTCAATTTGGACAGAATGAGGCCTTCTTCTGCATTTAATTCATTCAGTGTTTACACTTTTTGAGATGACATCTGTACAGTATAGCATTAAACTGTCACAATCAATGCAATAAAATATTAATATGGAAATAGGTATTTTAAATGAAAGAAGATAACTGAATGAATAACTGCTGCAAATTCTCACTCTGGGTGATGCACTTGGAAGGGTGACACTTTGAGTACAAAAAAAAAATCATTTCTTCATTAAATTAACATTAATGTACTTTAGCAATTAAAAACATTACATGGCCAGGCATGGTGGCTTATGCCTGTAATCCCAGCACTTCGGGAGGCCAAGGCAGGCTGATAACTTGGGGCCAGAAGTTCCAGACTAGCCTGGCTAATATAGTGAAATCCTGTCTCTACTAAAAAAATGCAAAACTGGCCAGTCGTGGTGGCAGATGCCTGTAATCCTAGCTACATGGGAAGCTGAGGGAGGAGAATTGCATGCACCAGGAAGGCAGAGGTTACAATGAGCCAAGATGGTGTCACTGCACTCCAGCCTGGGTGACAGGGAGAGACACTGTCTCAGAAAACAAACAAACAAAAAGTACTACAAACCATGTTTAGCCAGGATAAATTTTATCTTCGTACTTGTTATGATGCAAAGTTTTATTAAGCAATTATGAAAAAATAGCAAATAAAAAGCTTTCAATTTAGTGAAGAGAACTGCCGGTTTTGTTTTTGTTTTCATTTTTTTAAATAATTTTGAAAGTCTACTGGTAATTACAAATGACTTTTTTTTTTTTTTTTTTTTGAGATAGAGTTTCGCTCTTGTTACCCAGGCTGGAGTGCAATGGCGCGATCTCAGCTCACCGCAACCTCCACCTCCTGGGTTCAGGCAATTCTCCTGCCTCAGCCTCCTGAGTAGCTGGGATTACAGGCACGTGCCACCATGCCCAGCTAATTTTTTGTATTTTTAGTAGAGACGGGGTTTCACCATGTTGACCAGGATGGTCTCGATCTCTTGACCTCGTGATCCACCCGCCTCGGCCTCCCAAAGTGCTGGGATTACAGGCTTGAGCCACCACGCCTGGCCTTACAAATGACTTTTACCCTTCCCTTCAAGGAAACCTGATGGGACACCTTTTAGATATTTTTATTATTTAGCATTTTTCTATAGACTTTGATGTGATAAAAATATATTTATATAAAGTTATTCTAAAATCCAACACTCTAAGTGATTCAAAATAGCTTACTTGGTCTTACTTTAGACATAATTTTCTATAATTATACTAAAATAATCTAATTTTGATTACTTTGTAGTAAAATACAAACTAAAGTTTTCCTAGAACTTTATCAAATGTAATTTAATAAACTACTAAAAATACTGTTAAAATATATTACCAATTGTCAATTATTACAAATATTCTTAGTTTGCTATATGTAAAGATATTGTAAAGTAAGGATAAGCTTTGATTTTCTGCTCTTATACTTTGGAATTGGGTCAAAGTATAGCTTGCTTCTGGCTCGTAGTCTTTTATCATATTATAACAAATTATTATACTCATTTGACAACTTTGTATATTGAGCATTAGAAACAATGCTACCTAATATTCATTGAAAGTTTTTATGTTCCATTCTTGCAATGAGCCAGTGAGCTAGGCACTATTAATAGCTCCATTTTGCAGATGAAGAAACAAAGGCAGAGAGAAGTTTAATAACTTGCTTCATGCAACAGTTAATTTTATGTGTCAACATGGCTGGGCCATTATGTGCCCAAATATTTGATTGAACATTATTCTGTATGTTTCTATAAGGGTGTTTTTTGGATGAAATCAACATTTAAATCAGTGGACTGGGTAAAGCAGATTGCTCTTTATAACATAGGTGGGTGTCATTCAGTTTGTTAAAGAGCTGAATAGAGCATAGGCTGATTCTCTCCTAAATAACCAGAATTCTCCTGGCTGAAGATTTTTAGACTGGGATATCAACTATTCTTGATTCTACAACAGTTTCAGATCGTCAGACTGGCTCTGAAGAGTTTGGACTTGTCAGCCTACATAATTACATGTGCAAATTCCTTATAATTAATAAAAAATAACAAATATCCTATTTATTCTGTTTCTCTGGAGAATCCTGATTAGTACATCTTAGGTCACACAGTGATTAAAGAAGGTCATTAAGCTTTGAACTCAAGCTATCTGTATTTGCCTTCTTAAAACTTCCATTTTATTCTGTTTTCTAAAATAATGCAAAATAATTACTGATCTTCACTTGACAGACTGTCAAATCTTAATAAATGATAATTGTATCATAAACCCATTCCCATTCTAAATATATTTTCTCCAAGGTAAAAATTCTAAGTCATCTTAATTCCTACTTTGACATAATTTTGAAATCACACTTTATGCTGCTTTTCATAATGCTCTCTCCACATCTGCCATGTTCTTAGTAACAAGTACTGCTCAGTACTGGACATGGCTGATGTGCTCAAACCAAGAGAGGATATATTAAAACTATCACCTCCTTTTATTTAGTCCCTATTTCTTTTAATACAGTCTAAGAGTTTGTGTGTTTACTTGTTTATTTAGCAGCTGCATCACACTTTCTACACTTATTAACATTTTGGTCACAAAAAATCCTAATTTCCCTTCCCTGTCATTCAAAAACAAATTACTCTCCAACAGGGTCTTTCTTATCTTGCACTTACATATTTTTAAAAAATGAAATATTGGATTTCCATTCATAGATGAGAAAACTGAGTGCTGCTCATGTAACTTTTCAGAGGCAGAGCCAAGAGTAAAATTTATGTTTTGACTATTTTTCTAGTATTTAATGAAGTATTTTCCAATGTTAAATTATTTTATAACACATTAATATATATCAGTCCTATTTTGTTTGTGTAAAGGTAATTTGCCTATTTTTCCCGGCTAGTTTTAATACTTTCTCTTTTTTTGATTTTTATCATTTTTACTATTTTATTGTCCTCCTTTGTAAGACTTCTTCAGCTTGAGGCTTGATAGCCCTTGCCAGTTTTTGGCAAACTGCCAGTGGTTATTTTTCTAAATATTGTTTATTGTTTCTGCACATTCCTCTCTCTTCTCTTTTTTTGTGGGGTAAAATTGAATTTATGTTAGGCCTTGTCGATTTGATAGATAGATAGATGATAGATAAATAGATAGATAGATAGACAGATAGACAGATAATATATGCAACCCTGCCTCCCATTTTGGTTCCTAAGTAAAATGGATACAAAGATGAAAAACTACATACCTCCCTGACATTTTGCCTGCAAGGAAATTCCTCTTGGGCCTCAAGATCTTTACCCTGAAGCATTTCTGTTAAATTTCACCATGGCTGTGTGATAAGCTCTCTTCACAGGTACAGGGACATAGGTCAGAACTCAAAGTAATCCCTCTGCCCACAGGAAAGAAATGGATATCTGATTGTTTCCTCTGCCCTATTTTCTACTTTAGCTTTTGTAAAAATACAGATTCATTGAGCCAGACAAAGACATCAAGAACTGTTCCTTACTACCTAGCCCCACACAAAAATTCTGTATTTCTCAATATCACACCCTTTTTCCTTTAAATATTGAAGCCCTCAAAATCATCTTTGGAAAAAGACACATAACTTTCTCTCAGAAACAGGTGCTTAACTTTGCCAAATAAACCTTCTAAAATGATTGAGACATGTCTCAGCCATTTTCATTGATCAACTATATATAATAGTATGTGTATATATGTAATATATGTAACATATATTATATATTGACTATATAATAGATTATATAATATTTATAATAGTATGTATGTATAGAATAGTCTATATATATAATAGTATGTGTATATATAATATATACATGAAATATATTATGTGTTGACTATAGTCAACACATAATATATGATAGATTATATATATTATTATGGACTATGTATATTATAGACTATATATAGTCAAATGACTTTAAATCACTATTTATTTTTAAAGTTTTCTCTTGCCTTTCTGACTTCAATGTAAAGTTTGGTATTCTTAAGAGTACAGCTCAATTAACTAATTTTTATATGTGTGTATAATCCTATTACCACTACCTGTATTAAAATAAAGACTATTTCCACTCTAAAGAAGAAATGGTAATATATTTCTTTTTCTTATCCATTGCAAGGTTCATGGCTGAGGCATCGATTAAAAAGAAGAGATTAACAATAAAAAAGCACAAAAATGTATTTGTTACAAGGTTTATGTGACACTGAAATGAAGACCCAAACAGGTAAAACTGTGCATGTTTGCGTGTGTGTGTGTGTGTGTGTGTGTGTGTCTGTGCATGTATATGTATATATACAAACATATTTGTACACAAAAATATAAACAAATATGTGTTTATATGTATTTACACACACACACACACACACACACACACATATATATCCACACACACACATATTTTTTGTTGTTGTTTTCTTAGAAACAGTTTCACTCTTTCACCAAGGCTGGAGTGCAGTGACGTGCTCATAGCTCACTGCAGCCTCAAACTTCTGGACTCAAGTGATTCTCACACCTCACCGTCTCAAGAGTGAGATTACAGGTAAGGGTCCCAGCACCTGGCCCCAGAAAACTGTGTATTTTTATAATCAGTCATGCAGAAGTATGACTGGAGGACAAAGCGTGTGATCCAACGGTAATAAGCTATGAAAACCTAACAAGGCCTCTCTGTTAATATTCTTCTTGGCTTCTTTGGTGTCCTTCCTTTTCTTTTCTTTTTTTTTCTTTTTTTTTTTTTTTTTTTTTTTTTGAGACGGAGTTTCAATCTTGTTACCCAGGCTGGAGTGCAATGGCACGATCTCGGCTCACCGCAACCTCCGCCTCCTGGGTTCAGGCAATTCTCCTGCCTCAGCCTCCTGAGTAGCTGGGATTACAGGCACGTGCCACCATGCCCAGCTAATTTTTTTTTTTTTTTTTTTTTTTGTATTTTTAGTAGAGACGGGGTTTCACTATGTTGTCCAGGCTGGTCTCAATCTCTTGACCTCGTGATCCACCAGCCTCGGCCTCCCAAAGTGCTGGGATTACAGGCTTGAGCCACCGCGCCCGACCCTTCCTTTTCTTTAGGTATAGGTAGAACCCCTTGGGAATATAGATCTTATGATCTACTTTAGAAGAAGTTCAGATAGTTACTTTACAGCTTGATTTAGGGGAGAAAAGAAAGAAAGGTAAAGCAAATGGGACAATAACCTTCCTACTTTTGCTGTTTCCTTAGATGCCAAGATGACATATTTTGGAGTACTGTGACCTGAATTTTACTCCACCATAACAGAAGTCTCCCTCATGTCACCTCTCAGTCAACACCCTCTCAATGGTAACCACTATTCTGATCTCTAGCATAACAGAGTAGTTTGGCTTATTCTTGAAATTCAGATAAATGAAATCATTTATCTGAATTTTCACTTATAGTGTCTTGCTTCTTTTACTCAAGTTTATATCATTGAGATTCATTTATGCTGTGGCTTATAATAGTTTATTAATTTCTTTTTTAGACTGGGTTTGTTCTGTTAACCAGGGTGGACTGCAGTGGTGTGATCACAGCTCACTACAGCCTCAAACTCCTGGGCTCAAGCAATCTTTTTGCCTCAGCCTTCTGAGTACCTGGGACCACAGGTGTGTACCACCATGCCTGGCTAAATTTTTTATTTTTTTTACTTTTTATAGAGACAGGGTCTCACTGTTTTGACCAGGCTGGTCTCTAACATTTGGGCTGAAATGATTCTCTGCCTCAGCTTCCCAAAGTGTTGAGATTACAAATGTGAACGACTTCGCCTGGCCAATTTTTCTATTGCAATTTTAAATCCCATTGTATAAATACATAAAAATGTATTTATTCATTCTACTATTGATGAAAGTTTGAGTTGTTTTCAAACTTTTTGGCTGTTTACAAACTCTACATTAATATTGTTGTACATTATTTTAGTAGCTAGAAATAAAAATTTCCATTAGGTAATGTGGAATTTTTGTATGATGATATGTATTTATATTGATATTTAATACATGTTACTAATAGATTTCAAATGAGATTATAACACTTGACACTCCCATGGACAATGTATGAAAATTTGAGTGTCTACACAGTCTTTTTAAAACTTTATAGAACATATTTTTAAAAAAATATTAGTTTTGTGGTGAAAGAATAGTGGCATTTTACTATAATTTTAATTTGTATTTTTCCAATGGAAAAAATGGACTAATACAAAGGATATTTCTTTTTCTTTTACAGTATCAGCATCCAATTGACTTGACACCATGTATTAATAACTATCCTTTACTTAATTTCATGGATTCTTTCTTGTAACTAAGATGTCTATACATTTGCTGGTTTGATTCTCAACTCTATTCTTCTTCATTGGTCTTCTTTTTCTTTCTTTTGCCAGTAATACACTTATATTTATGAACGTTATATATCTTGATATGTAATATGGACTGAATTGTTTTCCTTCCCAATTTATAAGTTGAAGTCCTAAACCCAAATGTCACCCTATTTGGAGGTAGAGCTTTTAAGGAGGTATTTAAGACTAAGTGGGTCTTAAGCATGGAATCCTAATCTGATAGGACTAGTGTCCTTACAAGAAGAGGAAGAAACATCAGAGAGTGTGCTTTCTGTGTTTCTGTCTCTCTGTATATACTTATGCACAGAGGAAATAAAGTGTAAGAACACAGTCAGAAGGCAACTGTCTGTAAGCCAGGAAGAAATGCCTTATCAGAAACTAACCCTGCCAGCATCTGGATCCTAGACTTTGAGATAATAAATTTCTTTTGTGTAAACCACCCAATCTGTAGTGTTTAGTTATGGCATCCTAAGCAAACTAATACAATACTATAGTTTCTCCTTATCCGCAATTTTGATTTTCATGGTTTCAGTTACCTGTGGTTCAGTAAAATAAGATATTGAGACAGAGCGAGAGAGAGAGAGAGAGAGAGAGAGAACAAATTCACATACCTTTATTACAGAAATTTTTATAATTGTTCTGTTTTATTATTAATTATCATATTGTTATTAATGTCTTACTATGCTTAATTTATAAAATAAATGTTATCATAGGTATATATGTATAGGAGAAAATAGTACACCTAGGGCTTGGTGTTAGCCATAATTTCAGGCAACTATTTTGTGTCATAAAACATATTCCCTGCAGATAAAGAAGTCCTACTACACCCATTAGTGTAATTCCTTGCATTTTATTCTTTTTCACATAGATTTTAGAATCAGATTTTCAATTTATGCTCACAAAAACATAAAAACTTTGTTGAATTTAATTAAAATTACGTTGAATCTATAACTCAAAATAAGAATTTTTATGATAGAAAAATTGTCTCATGAATTAGCTATATTCCTTCATTGGCTTACATTCTTTTTAATCACTCTCAGCAGTGTTTTATTGTTTTCAATTTAAATATATTAGATGTATTTGTTTATATTTATTCCTAGACAGCTGATACTTTTAATGCTATCATATATGATAATTTTACTATTTTAATTTCAAATTGTTTATTGAAAATATACTTACATTGAACTTTTATATATGTACCTTATGTCATGGATCATGGCTAAATTTCCTTATTAATTCTACTATTTACTTTGTGGATTGTTTTGGGTTTTTGATACATAGAATCATGTCATCTAGATAAGTGAAACTTTTCATCTTATTGCACTGGAAAGGACTTGCAGTATATTGCTGAAAATAAGGAAATGACTATACAATATTTCATAATCATACAAAATATTACCAAAAACTTTTTAAAGGATATTTTTAAATAATTGATCTTTTATAATCACTTTTATGAGATATTTTTAAGTAACAAATAAATTTTGGATTTTTAAAATGCTTTTCCCACAGCTGTTGAGGTGATCATATTACTTTTATCATTTATTCTGTTAATATAGTAAACTATATTAATTTATTTTCTAATATTAAATCAACCACATTATGGTAGTTATAATCAAATCTGTTTTATATAACCTAGATTTAATTTATCAATATGTGCCTTTGGTTTTTTGTATCTATATTGATGAGAGATATTTGTCTGTAATTTTTTTATGTCTTCATCAGACATTTATCTCAAAGTTATTCTGACCTCATAAAATCAGGTGAGCAATGTTCCGTATTTTTCTACATTCTGGAAGAGTTGGATAAATTTTGTTATTTTTTTTTTTTTTTTTTTTTTTTTGAGACGGAGTTTCGCTCTTGTTACCCAGGCTGGAGTGCAATGGCGCGATCTCGGCTCACCGCAACCTCCGCCTCCTGGGTTCAGGCAATTCTCCTGCCTCAGCCTCCTGAGTAGCTAGGATTACAGGCACGTGCCACCATGCCCAGCTAACTTTTTGTATTTTTAGTAGAGACGGGGTTTCACCATGTTGACCAGGATGGTCTCGATCTCTCAACCTCGTGATCCACCCGCCTCGGCCTCCCAAAGTGCTGGGATTACAGGCTTGAGCCACCGCGCCCGGCCTTGTTATTTTTTTAATTAAATATTTGGAAGATTACACCAGTAAGTCATTTGTGTGTGGATTTTTCTTTGTAGAATAAATTTATTTGTAAAAATTTAATTATTTAATACGCACAAGACTTTTCAGGGTTCTCTATTTCTCCATGTTCTTTTAAGGTAAATTTTCAAGAAGTTTATGAATTTGTGAATTTATTTAAAATTGTCAATTTTATTAACAGGAAACTTCATATTTATTTTTTGAAATGTATAGAAATTTTTTTTTTCAAGAGGTCCCAGCCCCACTTCATTGTCGAATTTAAAACTCAAGAGTCAATTCTTGGGGTTCCCAGGCAACCCTTCCTCGAGCCCACTCACTAGGGGCCAACCCTAGATCTTGAAAGCCAAGGTGAGTCCATCGCCCAGGGGCAGGAGACTGATGTAGACCCTGACGTCCCGCCGGATGCGTTCCTTTAGGTTCCGCACACATTTGGCCGCCAAGTCCCCCTGCGGAGGTGTGGCACCTTTCCGTTCCACAGGACTCCGAGGATGGCAAGGATGTCTCCTAGCTCCAGCAGCTGCAGGCAGCGCTCGTAGTGGGCGGCGCAGTTCTCCTTGTCCGCGTCTGCCACCGCCACGTCGAAAGTGCCAGCTTTGTCCGCTGCCCGCAGCTCGTCCAGGGTCTCCAGGGCGGACTTCAGCCGGAGGTCGATCTTGAGCTCCGCCTCAGCCTACCTCCACAGGGGCCGCCCCAGCTCCACGGGCTGCGTGTCCACCTCGCAGGTCACCATGCGCCCATCCGCGGGCAGCGCGGGGCGGAGTAGCCCGTGAAGGTGCCCAGATCCAGCGCCTTCTTAGCCTGTATGAGCCGCGCCTGGTTGGCTAGGAGCTGGGCCTGCTCGCAGGTCATCATAGAATCCCCCTGCGACTGCTCCACGGTCAGCGCCGGGTGCTCCTGTATGGGAGATACTGCCACAGGCGGCCGTTCTCGCCGGGAAGCAGGCGCAGCTCTCGCAGGCCTCGCCATTAAGGCCATGGCCTCCCTAGGAAGAGGCTAGTGGCAAAGGCAGTGCCCAGCGTGGCTGAGCCCAGGGCCAGTGCAGCGAGCACGGAGAGCCGGGGCACCCGTGGGGTCATGGCGCGGGCAGGAGGCTGCGGGAGGCGGTGGCAGGCCCAATGTCTAGAAAATTTTTAATGATGTCCTTTTAAAATTTGATACTGCTATTTTATTTTTTTCTCTTGTTTTGATGAGTGTTGTAAGAGGTTTAATCCTTTTTAATCTTTCAAAAATAAATATTCGGTTTTGCTATTTTTTTCTAGTGTATATTAACTTTCTATTTTATTTATTTTGCTTCTAATTTTATTTTTTTCTACTTCATTGCATTTTAATGTGCTGTTAATTGTTTATGATCTTAGAAACGAAGCTTAGATCATTTATTTAATATATTTTTCTTTATTTTATTTCATATTTAGAGGTGGTGTCTCACTATATTGCACATTTTGGCTTGAAGTCGTGAGCTTAAGCAATCCTCTTGCCTCAGCCTTCTAACCAGCTGGAATTACAGGCATATACCACCATGTCTGGTTTTAATTTTTATATTGTAACTTAAGGCTATACATTTGTCTCCAATTCTTTTATAGCTGTGTTCCACATGTTTTTTATATGCCTTATTTTAATTTTCATGCACTTAAACTTATATTTTAGTTCATGTTGTGATTGGTTTTTTGATCCATATGTTATTTAAATGTGTTGTTTAATTTTCAAAAAGTGATTATTCTTAAAAGTTTTCTTTATATTATTGATTTCTAGATTTTTTCACTGTGGTCGGAGACAATAATTTCTATGACTTTAATTCTTTGACACATATTAAGAGTTACCTTAAATGCCAAGTAAGATATATCTTGGAAAATGTTCCATGTGTACTTCAAGCAAATATCTACCTGGCATATGTTTGGCGTAGAGTTCTTTATATGGAATTAAGTTCAAATCTTCCGTATTGTTTACAATTTTTTGTTCTGCTTCTTTCGATCAGTTACTGCGTGTGAAAGCCTCCTACTGTGACTGTAAATTCGCCTCTTTCTATTTTCAGTTGTGTCAAGTTTTGCTTTACATATTTTGAGCTTAAATTATGAGGTACATAAACATTTAGAATTGTTTTAGCATCCTTTTCAATATATCCTTTCATCATTAAGACATCTGTGTCTTAATTTCTCTAACATTTTTTTGACCTAAAGTTTACTTCGTCTATATTAATTTAGCTATAGCAACTTTTGTTTGCTTAGTGATGTTATAACATATCATTTTCATTCTTTTACTTTAAACTTTGCTGTTTCATAAACACAACCAGAAGTTCACAATTTTTTTTATTACATTAAACCTGAGAATCTCTGTTTTTGAACAATTAGTAGGTATCTGTTTAATTAATTGTCAATTACATGTCACTGTCATAGCGTCCTTTTTTTCTTGCCTGAAGTGTTCTATTTATGATTCATTATAAACATGTTAACTTTATGATCTCTTTTATACTATTTTATTACTTCTTATAACTAGAAAATAAATTCTCATGTTTGTTTCTTTTGCTGGATTTCTTTTCTTATTATTTATATCCTCAAATGACACAACATTTTTACTGAGGTCTTCTTCAGTGAAAGTAATCTCTCTTTATTCCCCGATAAAAACCCGTATATAATAGTTTTTCTAGAGAAGATTTTTCCCATTATATTTCCAGTGGTTTTACCTGCATGGGACAGATTTTCTCTTCATTTTTAATGTCTAAACTTGAGATTATTGCACTAAATGAGTAGCATTAATTTAGAACTTGCACCTAGGACAGCCTTACACTTTCAATTTCTCATAAGATGTATTTTTTCTTTCTGAGAACCCAAGAATTGCTTATGAATAGGAATTTTCCAATCTTTATTCAGTGATTGAATAAAAATCAAAAGTCCTGGTTAATTCAGATGCCCAGGACCAACATTCTGCACTGGGCAGGACTGAAGCCATGCATTTGCTTTGTTTCTAAATACAGCCAGTGCTCGACTTACGACCACGATTGGTTCTGACAGACCGGTTGTAACACAATTTGGTCGTAAGTTGAGTAGGCTGTATGTACAGTACTGTGAAATGATGTTAGAAAAATCTTTAAGTCGTATTTTATCATAATTTTCTTTCATTGTTGTTATATATCATAATTTTCTTTGTTCATTTTGTGCCATTTGTATCGTCTCTACACCATTTTGTTTCTTATTTTTACATTCGTCAGGTTTAAGTAAAACACTGCATTACCAGTACAACTGTTTTAATATTTGCAAAACATACAAAATTACAAAATAAAGGTGCATACAAAAATACAAAATACAGGTGTAAAAAATACCATAGGAAACATTTTCCCAATTGCAAAATGTATCAAAATATATAAACATGTACGAAACATTTTATTGGCAATTCCTCTTGGTAGACATCTTGGGAGGGGTTTGATGAAAAATATCCAAGACACAAAACACAAATTGCTGTACCAAGTCTGGGATAACAGTTGAAATGGTGCATGCAGAGATGGGAGTACTGTTGGAAGCTGGTCCGCACTGTCGTACGCCCAGCTGGGAAACGTTTGCGCTGCCAGACGCGGAGCAGTTGTGGCTAGCGATTGTGGTCGTAAAGTCGAATGATCGTAAGTTGCATAGGTCGTAAGTCAATCAATACCTGTATTGAAAACCAGGCCCTTTGCCATTGGTCTAAGATCCATCAGGACAACTATAGTATTTGCCTTAATTTACTTTTCTGGCTTTGTTTCTAGCAGCTGGGTGTTTCTTTATCTTTCAATCTCAGCTACAAATATGTACAAGTGATATTTACAAGTACAGAAGATTTTGTAGAACGGCTCCAACAATTAGGAAACAGAAAGCCTAATAAAAGTAAGATTTTCCAAGAGCACCGTGACTTATTACTAACTGGAAAAGCATATGCTTTGGATGTTTGCTAAAAGTGCATCTGCAAATGGTGAAAACACAGCTCAAAATTAAATATTGTTAATTACTACATTAATTTAAAACTGCATGGGAAAACAGAGTAATTAAGGTTAATTGCAAATCCTTACAACGAGAATGTAGAAATTACAGCAGGGGAGCTATAGGGATATATTTTTTTTTCTAATAGGCTACATTATTATTATCATGTATTAAACAAGACACTGCATGTCTTTGTTCTCAAATTTTAGGTACTTCTTTCAATTTGAATCATCTGTTTAAGATCACTGTTCTTCAGCTAATCTATTTTTAAGGAAATAATATCATTTTATACTTCTGCAGTGCCCAAACACTTCCTATATCCTGTCAAGCAGACAACACTTTTAGGAAGCTGGCAACCTGAACAGAAACACACAGTTTACTAGATTTTGTTTGTTTCACCTTTTTTTATTTGTAAGTTACTACACTGGCTGAAGAAAAATTAAAAAACACTTTTATTTGTATTTGAATTCTCTATTAATACGTTCACAAATTCTTTAATCAATTTTGAGATTATGCCTAAAAGATGTTTTAAGGACATTTGCTGTAATCATACTTTGTTAAAAAACACAAATTAAACATAGTTGGAACTCAAATAAGTGAAAGTTGTCCCAAATCTGCCTTTGTTACTTTTATATGGTGTACAACTAAACACTCTTCCACTATTTTTTGATCTCCAGCTATCTAAACAACAACATGGCATTTTATTCAGGATTAAATAAAAATTGCATAGGATACATGAAATTAACACAAATGGCTGAAAAGTTAAAATACATTCTAATGAATGTTTAGAGTTTATTTCATAGTATCAATGGGACAGGTAGAAAAAGTACGAATTTAAATTGTGATCAATTCTTTGAATCAATAAAATGATCTCTATGTGCAATTAATTTTCCTTGTCTCCCTTCCTATTATACTTTTAATTTTTATCTACTTAATTACCTGTAGCTTTTTTCATGTATCTTCCACATACACTTTATAGTATGTGTTGAAAAATGTGCGCTTTGAATGAAGAGACCTTCCAAACAGGCTTCGTGTGAGCAACATAGCTGTTTATTCACCTGGGTGCAGGTGGGTTAAGGCCGAAAAGGGCATTAGCAAAGGGCAGCAAGATAGGAGTTGTTTTTATAGGTTCCGGAAGTTTTTTTGAGGGGTGAGGATGTTGCAGAGTAAGTTCAGTTATAGTGGTGGGGGTAGGGGCAAAGAGTATACATGACTACAAGTTCAGTTACAATGGCAGGATTGGTTGAGAGGTATTTAAGTTATCATAAGAATAGTTAAGATGGCAGGATTGGGTGAGGGGCTTGTCTGGGGAAGCTCTGCTAGGTGATCAGGGACAGTGGCCAATGCAGTCAGCGGTGGGAGACATAAGCTGTGGCAAGCAGGACTTCAGACTTTCAGGCTCCAGGCTTGCATATGGAGACTTGACATAATGTTCCTGAATGGTAAAGTTTCTCTCTATCTAATTCTTGGATTTTGTTATGCACAGGCTATGTATATGCACACATGTGTGCGCGCACACACACACACACACGCACACACATCTGAAAAATTGGAAGTTGAAGAAATTAAAAAGATACAGTTTTGGTGACCTTCTATGGAGTAGCTTCTCCACTTTAAATATCTATAAAGTTTAACAGAGAAAAAAAAATAAATATACATTAGTGATGATAGTGCATATATGTAATTTGAAAGCCCTGAAAAAAATGTATAGCTTATGTACACACCAGTTATATTAACTTACTTAGTTTATTTAAAAATGTCTTTTACTTTATTTTGAAGGAAGTCAATTAAGAAAAAGAATACAAATAATAAATTAATAATAAGTAAACCTGGTTCCTAGTCCTTACTCTGTTATTGTATTAGTCTGTTTTTATGCTGCTGATAAAGAAATACCTGAGACTGAGCAATTTACAAAAGAAAAAGATTTAATTAAAGTTTCACAAGGCTGAGGAGGCCTCACAATTATGGCAGAAGGTATAAAGAAAAGAGTTTCTCGGGCTGGGCGCGGTGGCTCAAGCCTGTAATGCCAGCACTTTGGGAGGCCGAGGCGGGTGGATCACGAGGTCAAGAGATCGAGACCATCCTGGTCAACATAGTGAAAACCCATCTCTACTAAAAATACAAAAAATTAGCTGGGCATGGTGGCGTGTGCCTGTAATCCCAGCTACTCAGGAGGCTGAGGCAGGAGAATTGCCTGAACCCAGGAGGCGGAGGTTGCGGTGAGTCGAGATCACGCCATTGCACTCCAGCCTCGGTAACAAGAGCGAAACTCCGTCTCAAAAAAAAAAAAAAAGAAAAGAATTTCTCTTAGTGGCCGACAAGAGAAGAGAGATTGTGCAGGGAAACTCCCCTTATAAAACCATCAGATCTTGTGAGACTTATTTATTATCATGAGAACAGCATGGGAAAGGCCTGCCCCATGATTCAATTACCTCCCACCAGTCTCTCCTATAACACGTGGGAATTCAAAATGAGCTTTAGGTGGGAACACAGCCGAACCATATTATTCTGCCCTAGCTCCTCTCAAATCTTATATCTTCACATTTCAAATCCAATCATGCCTTCCCAACAGTCACCCAAAGTCTTAACTCATTTCAGCATTAACGGAAAAGTCCACAGTCCAAAGTCTCATCTGAGACAAGGCAAATCCCTTCCACTTATGAGGCTGTGAAATCAGCAAGTTAGTTACTTCCTAGATACAATGAGGGTAAAGGCGTTGGGTAAATACTGCTGTTCCAAATGGGAGAAATTGATCCAAATAAAGGGGTAACAGGTTCCATGCAAATTCAAAATCTAGTGGGACAAATCTTAAAGCTCCAAAATGATATTTGACTCCGTGTCTTATATCCTGTTCCTGCTCATGCAAGAGGTGAGTTCACATGGCCTTGGGCAGCTCTGGGTCTGTGGCTTTGCAGGATCTAGCCTCCCTCCCAGCTGCTTTCATGGGCTGGTGTTGAGTGTTTGTGGCTTTTTCAGGTGCACCACGCAAGCTGTTGGTGGATCTACCATTCTGGGGTCTGAAGGAAACTAGAGAATAGTTGGATAATTACCAGAGACTTAGTAGGGTAGTGAGAGGGTGGAATAAAAGTTGGGATGGTTAATCGTTACAGAAATAGTTACAAAGAATAAGTATGTTCTAGCATTTGATAGCACAGCAGAGAGACTATAATCAAAAATCATTTAGTTATGCAGTTTAACATAACTAAAAGAGTATAATTTGATTGTTTATAACACAAAGAATAAATGTTTGAGGTGATGGATACTCCATTTAGCCTAATGGGATTATTACACATTGTATACCTGTATCAAAATATCTCATATACAGCTATTTTTTACTCACAAAAATTAAAAATAGTTTTAAATAAAAACTCAATGGGAGTTTTTCACAAATGATTATTTCACAAAAATAAAAACTAAATGCATTCTACGATGAAGCATATATGAATAAAAATATTTTCTAAATACATAAATTATTTGGAACCCAATAAATATAATGCCATCATGTAAATTACTTTTTTGTAAGTTAGAAAATAAAATACACAACTGTTATTCAAAACATTGGATCTTTAATAATTGGATACTGCCAAACTATTTGTGATTACTCTTTTGAATGTATGACAGACATGACATTCTGTTTATTGCTAAATATAACAATTCACATTATATATTATAAAGGCTTGCTAAAATGTTTCTGGAGTTTTAGTTGGAAAAAATAAATGCCTGCAATATTGATTGGAAATCTGCCATGGTCTTCAATTTTTTAAAATTAATGGCTACGAAATTAAAATTATTTCCCCCCACAAGCTTAGTTTATTGTATGTAAAGTTGGTAAATTCAGAATCCTAATAAACAGCACAGAACCAAAAATGTGCAATAAAAAAAATAATTCTCAGAAAATATCATTCAAATTTAATTAAACCAATTTATTTCCAGTTTTTATTTTTTCTCCTTTGTAGTATTCTTTCACTCTGCCACTTCTGAAGTCAGTCTAGAGGATAGATTACTGACGGATTTTCCATAATCCCATCAAGATTACTTTGAATTATTTGCAAACTGTTTTTTCTAGCCAGTTTTTTATTCACCTCTTTCTCTAAAAAGTAGAAACCTGAAAGTAATCTGCTAAGGAGTCTTGTAGGAATGCTCACAAATCTCAGGCAGATAAATTACATCAAGTCACTGCCCATACATAATCCTAAAGATACTGGCCTCTAAGAAAGTGTGTCTGGCAACAAAGTTGCCAGGCAGTCTACAGTGCAAAGCAATTTTTAGTCCACTGGCCAAGAGGATTTAGTTCCACTGGCTTTGAGTTAGTGCAAAAGAGCTCCAGCTGGCACATGTAGTGAAAAAGGAATGAAAGGTGTGTTGTTGTTGTTTGTTTTTTTCTCTATTACAGAATATGACAGAAAATGGAAAGCAATTTTTTAAAACATGTATTCTGTGTCTGTGTGTGTGTGCACATGTATGTTTGTGTGTATGTGTAAAGACTTTATTTCTGTGATCTATACTTGGAGAGAAAATGCCATTGACTACTTATCCATTAACATCCATCTTAATTCTTATATCAGGAAATTTAAAAATCCCTAGAATTAATTTTTAGTTGATTTCAAATCAAGTATCAATCAGTTACTAGACTAAAAATTATTGGGTACTCCTAATGCTAAAATGACATAAGGAGAATTACTGTGGCTAATCATCTTTAGAATTAGAAGATTTTTAAACTTTTCATGGTTTCTTTCCCTTTGTTCTTGTAGTTAAAACTCATTTTGTTCACACATCCTGCATTTTTTTCTCATTTCACAAAATGTCATCTGAACATCAGTTTCTAAAAATAATTTTTAGTATGCCTGGCTTCATATTGATCAGGTCGTTGAAATAAGGAGATCTCACAATCACTTACCCCTCATGAAAATAAATGGTTGTTTATACGTGGATTTCTCTTTGATAACTCTGTAAGTTTCTTGAGAGTGAGGCTAAATATCAGTCATTTTTGTAATACCATTATCAAACATTACTTTCCACATACGACAAGTACTTTATAAATGTAGAAATAATAAATGAATAAATCAATGCATTCACATTCGTAGAAAGTTACATAGAAAATTCTGTAAGGTAGAAATATGCCATTAAACATCATGAATAATTAATCATTTAAGAGTGTTTTCCCTATTAATATAAAGAGAAATATTTTAATTGAACGATGGCTCTAATTAGTCAATATTTTTCTTTCAGGTTTGAATCAGAGTTATACTTTGAAAGTCATTTTTTGGTAAGTGTTTGTAGGGTAGCAAAAAATGACTTTTGGCCAATCCCGCAGACTCAAACCTGTAATCACAGCACTTTGCAAGGCTGAGATGGGAGAATTGCTTGAGCTCAGGCATTTCAGACCAGCCTGGGAAACATAGCACAACCCCATCTTTATTAGACACAATGACTTTTCTTCACCCTTCTAGTTCCTTTGGCTAAACTATGAATTAAACTGACATAACAGGAGAAAATAAAAAGCATGCTTAATTACATATATCTGCATGGAAGTCCCACAAAATATGAGAATCAAAGAACGATGAGATCACTGATGTTTATATAGCATCCCGAGCTATAGAGAAGTATAAGGGCTTGGTGATTCTGGGTGGTGGTGGCAACAAGTTAACGGGAGGATAAGGAAAGAAATGCATGGTGGATACGGGTTGTTTTGTTATGTGAATAAAAAGTCTCAGGTGATAAAACCCTTTTTGAAGCAGTTCTCAGAAGAATAAGTGAGAGTCTGTTTGGGCCTGAAGCCACAGCAGTCTTCTCTCCTTTGGTACAAATTTATCTTCCCTGTTGACAATATTTCTGTGGAGGGGATTCATGACAATGGAGTTCTTTTTAGAAGACCCATCTTTAAGCAAATGAATGGAGCTCTGAGAAAGCCTCTGCCAGCATTACCTGTTCCCCAAGTGACTTAGATCAAAGTAATAAAGATACCAAATCACCATATTTTATCGTGATATTTTCTGAATTTCTGAATTTTTATTATTTTCAATTCATTAGCCATGGTTTAGGACATAGAAGTTACTAAATTTAATAGGTAATTTAAAACGTAATTATATTGATGTTTTCTTTCAGAAACATTTTTCGAAGATAAGTAACAAAGAAAGATGACCAGTTTTAATTTTAAGTTTTTTTTTTTTTTTTTTTTTTTTCCTATCTACCATCCCATGTAAAGAGATTGAGTAAACAAATGGCCTGAAGGCTGGCAACCATCAGCTAGCATTAGTAAACTTTTATAATCTGAAAATGATTTACTATTATTTCTATTTTCTTATTATACTTCAAATTATCTCCTTTTTACTAAGGAGAATATAATGTTTTCTAAAAAATAGGTTGCAGATCACTTTATGGCTAAAGAGACAATATAAAGGGATATAAATTTTATTAGTAAATTATGGACATATTTTTCTTTTCCAGAATGCACATTTCGAACATTTAGATGTGGGGAAAGAAGCACTCATAGTATTTAAAGTATAAACATTAATAAATTAGCAAATCACTAGGCTGCCTTAACATAATTTTAGAAAAAAATATAGAAAATATTTATTATGTAAAATGTATTACAATTAACCTTTTAAGAACATTGAATAATACCAAAAGTTATTTTTAATCACTGTATAAGAACACATTCAACAAATCTGTAGTAGCAAAGAGAAATTATTAATATTAGTTTATTTCAAATTCTGTAGTCATGACTACCTCTGCTTGAGTTGAGTTTGATGTGCAAAAATTTACAATTTTAAAATACCCATTACTTATTTATTTATGAATGTTATTGTGAGTGGCCTATATATAGTGTAGTGTTTGTTCATACGTGATTAGAGAAATATCTTAGGGCACATTTGACAGATCAAAATTCATAAAGTTTATATACTTTGATGGAAATTTCAATATATTTGAAACTATAATTTAACTTTATTAAATCTATTTTTAATGTATACTTTATGTATTTTTTGTGATAGCAAATGCAATTCAGAAGGCTTTTTTAACATTGGCATTGATAAAAGAGTCTGTTATAAACTTCAATTTGAACTGTGTTAATTTGTCTGCATTCATACGTATGTCCCATTACCTACCTGTTAATTCATTTACTCAGTAAGTCAGCATCCTTTTTCTGGGCACCAAACTAGGTACTAGAGATATAAAGATGAATAATATTTTATTTTTTCCAGAAGCTTACTGCTTAGCATGGGAGATGTTGGAATAAATAAAACATGAAGGACATTATAGGAATGCTGTGAAAGCTCAGAAGAATGAGAGTCCAAGAATGGTCGTATAAAAATTGTACTCGATCTGGTTCTTAAATAATAAATTGGAAAATTTTATGTTTAAAAAAGTTGGTGAAAGTAAAATTTTATGAAAAAGAAAGGGCATGTGCAAAGGCCCTAGATATTTAGGTCAAAAACTTCAAAGGGCAATTAAAATTGCTCTGTAGTTGCATCATAAAATGACCAATTTTATTAGTTAATTAAATGTGAGGCTTTAGAGATAAGAGAAGTTGAATTTGTTCTCTAATTTTTAATTTAAAAGACTAAGGAGATTATGATAAAGTTAACTCTTTTAAAATGGATAAAGAATGAGGGAAAGTAGTGCGTTTTGTTTTCCACATAATTCATTTGTCCAATTTGAAAACAGTAAAGTGATGATGTCCAGAGTGTCTTTGAAAAGATGGGACTGTAAATCGTTTTTGCCTATTAGGAAAAACATGTTGATTTGGAACTGAAAGCAGGTCTAGTCACTCAGTGCTGTGTAATTAACAAGAGAGAGGTCTTGTACAAAGAAAGTGACTTTAATTCCAAAGGCAGTTTAGGGGCAGAAGTACAGATCTCTTGCCTTTAAGGATAACACTTCACGTTTGAAGCAGAATGTGGAACTTTTTAAAAGGAAGGAGAGGAAGGGATCAAGGGTGTGGAATCTGCATGCTACTTCAGTGTATGAGGTCCTGGCCAGTCAAGTTGGCAATCTCGTGGGCAGAAATAGGTTGTAAAGGTGGACAAAATCTTTCCAGAGGAGAGAGAGTAGCAGGCATGCTTTTGACTGTCATCTTTTGAGGCAACCTCCTGGTGGGTGACAGTTCTATAGAACACATCTTTGTTCTAAAAATTGATTCTAATCTCTCAAAGCAACATCCTCGTGGGTAGGAGTTTCATGTTGGAGCACATAGATGAACTTACCCTGTGCAGAGTGTCTGGTGAAGAGAAAGTAAAATATTATATTTGCATGTCTAAAGGACTAAGTAGAAAGATTTAGCCCTTTAGAACAGGGAGAATAAAGAAACGAGAAAATACCAAAAAAAAAAAAAAAAAAAAAAAGGAACACGTTTTCTATTTCATAGAAAAATGAGGTTAATAAGGTAGTTTTTTTTGTTGGTATCTGACAAACAATGGAGAAGTATTGTGCCAGCAAATAGGGGCAGGATTTTTCAACCTCAACACTTTAAAAATTTTGGAGGAGGTAATTCTTTTTTTTTTTTTTTTTTTTTTTTTTTTTTTGAGACGGAGTTTCGCCCTTGTTACCCAGGCTGGAGTGCAATGGCGCGATCTCGGCTCACCGCAACCTCCGCCTCCTGGGTTCAGGCAATTCTCCTGCCTCAGCCTCCTGAGTAGCTGGGATTACAGGCACGCGCCACCATGCCCAGCTAATTTTTTGCACTTTTAGTAGAGACGGGGTTTCACCATGTTGACCAGGATGGTCTCGATCTCTCGACCTCGTGATCCACCCGCCTCGGCCTCCCAAAGTGCTGGGATGACAGGCTTGAGCCACCGCGCCCGGCGGAGCAGGTAATTCTTTATTGTGGGTGGGGAGCGCTGTCCTTTGTATAGGAAGACATTTATCAACCTCACTGACCTTAACACACTTGATGTCAGTAGCACTGGGCTCAAAGTTAAAAAAAAAAATTAAACTCCAAAAATTCCCAAATACCTCTTGGATATTATGGGGGTGGTGTGGGGAAGAAGAAAATTATTCCCAGTTGTGAAACACTGCTCTAGAAAGATGACCATTCTTAAGAATAAAGAAGATAAGTTTAACACGTATGATAAGACAGGCGAAAATTAATTTTTGGATATGCAAAGGAGATGGGAATCTGTGGGACTTTATAGGAATCTGGGAATCTGTGTAACTCATGGACAAGTTTCAAAAACAAGCAGGTTTTAAACTTGATCAAAATAAAACAAAACATATATACATATTATATGTATATATATGTATACATAGATATTTGAAGTTTCGGAAATCAATGGGCCGTGGAAGGCAAAGGAAAAAAAGATGGTGACAAGAGTAATATATTGTCAGATTCTGAATAAAAAGTTATCAGAACTATATAATTGTAGAATGTCAATAGATACGTATTATAAATTTGGAAAAATGCGGCAAACACTGTTTGAGAAGTAACATACTGTGTAGAACTTCCAATCTCGATAAGATAGCAATAGCTCCTCTTCTCCTCCTCCCCCTGCTGAATACAACTGGAAACCCTGGAAGTAACGGGACACACAAACAAAGGAGAACTCTGAAGGTTGGTAAGAGCAGCGTGAACTTGTTTGGGACTTAAGAACTGGAAGAACATAGGGGCAGGGCTTCTTATGTTCCCCCTCTTCAAAACCAACTGAAGAGCGGCATACAGGCCAGCATTTCCTGACACCAAACCAAACAAGAGAGGACAGGTAGGCTAACTTCTCCCCTGGTCTGAATGGGAGTCCAAACAAGAAAGCCTGACTTCAGCACCTACAAGTAGGATCAGGAGGGACAATAAGCTGCCAGGGAAATGCCCTCGTTTCTCATTGTAGTCCTCATTATTATCATTGTGCCCGAGACATTTTACCCCTGCTTAGGAATACTGAGATAGAGACAGGCTTATGGAACTGACAAAGGGGATGAGAAGGATGCTGTCTCAACAAGCCACCCCTGCTCAGAAGCGGTTTCTGTTCCACACAAAAGGAATCCCCAAATAACAAACACTCAGACAGGGAAGCACTCCTCTGCAGTGTGAGCTGGAGGCTTCCTTCCCCCACCCACCCAGAGGTACCAGACTACCCTGGCTGATGAGTCTGCTTTAGTCTGTCAGGCAGCATCAGCAAAGAACAACTGGAAGCCTCAGCAACACCAGGTAATTCAAGCAGAATCAAGCAACATCATAAAGGCTCCCAAAATTTGACTTCCAATAGAATCACAACACAAGGAAGTATGCCAAACAATCCAATTAGAAAACGGGCCAAACACACAGATAAACATTTTACTAAAGAGGATATATAGAAGACACATACACCTGTGAAATTACATTCAACAAAAATCTACCTTAGTTGGCAACATAGGTCAATTAGAACAGTCAAATGGATGAATGAATTATTATGTTGAAAACAGTATTTTTATTTTAACTGTTCAGGTAGGGTGGAAGAAAAAAGATCTCTGGATGAAGAGTCTGAAGACCCAGATTTTGTTTCAGTTTTACCATTTGTTAGTTGCATCATTTGGGTGTTCAATAAATTTTTGTTGAATTAAACTAGGGTAAATTACGTTCTTCTAAGTTGTTTCTTTATTGGTAAAGTAAATGTAACAGAGGGTTGCAAGGTACTACAGTTGAAACTAAATCGTGTTTTTAAAAAAGTTACCTGCTAGTAGAGAGGAAAAAATGCTATTGTAAAAATGCCTGCAAACGTTTGTTCTGTGGATATAAAGGCAAAATACTCTCGGTGGTAGAGTGCTGTCCCTTGTAATGGAGAATCACTTACTGCGTCTTTTGTTTGTACCAAGCTAAATCTAGATTATAATATGACATGGGAAAATAAGGCTAAATTGCTTTGCATAATAATATTGCAATTTTGAAAATTAGTTTTACTTTCTTTGAAATTTATAGTTGTAGAAAGCAGGACTTGAAGCAGGGAGACATGTTCAAGGGTATTCACAAGAGACAAAGGTGAGGTATTTAAGGTTGTTAGATCTGTAGACTCTAAGAAAGGTCCATTCAGTTTTCAGTTTCTGTGTGTCATGATTCCATTGCATTACAACAAAGATTTTAGTAAAAATCCCATTTAAAATTACAAATAGATCTCGACCTTTGCTGTAGAAAATTGAGGGGAGCGTGTCCGCCCACATTTGCAGTGAAGATGTAAAAGGAAGAGTCACTGTAGCTTGTGGAAACCAGCTTTCAATTCATAAGTATGACCTGTGCAAGAGTAAAGGTTGACTAGGGTGTCAAGGGACACCCAATATGAATTTATAGAGTCATTAAATAGTCTATGGAAAGTCATATTAGTTTTTCTGGAATAAACTCAAGTTAATAGCAAGCAAACAAAGAAACAGCCAAACAAAAAATATCTCTTGAAGTCAAACAGCATAAGATCTTGGCCTACTTTGTTTTGACATAAAAGAGAAAAGCGGCCTTTTAGGTACTGGGCATTTATGTAACTTGGATATATGAAAACTCCTAGAATTCCTAATTGTGTGAACCTTACATAGAGCTTATGTAAGGATCAACATAAATAACATATGTATACAAGTATTTTGCACGTGCTAGTTACTAAGCAAAGGCAAAATATCAATTAACATACTGTGCTATAGACAATCAGATTTTTAAATGGTGACTTCTAATTTTTTTAGTAAAATATTTTGGAACATTAAAAGGGAAAATTCAAGGTAGATGAATCCTTATACACTAAAACTCCCTTGTATTGTAAAGTAGCAAAAAGGGCTAGTTGAAAGGCTAAGAGAAATTGTATTATTCTGTTCTCGTGCTGCTAATAAGGACATACCTGAGACTGGGTAATTGGTAAGGAGAAAAAGATTTGATGGATTCACAGTTCAACATGGCTGGGGTGGCGTCACAATTATGGCAGAAGGTGAAGGAAGAGCAAAGGGGCATCTTACATGGTGGCAGGCAAGAGAGAGGGTGTGCAGGAGAACTCCTCTTTATAAAATCTTTTGATTTCATGAGACTTATTCACTATCAGTAGAACAGCATGGGAAAGAACTACCCCCGTGAATCAATTACCTGCTACCGGGTCATGCCCATGACATGTGCAAATTATGGGAGCTACAATTCAATATGAGGTTTGGGTTGGAACACAGCCAAACCATATCAAGAATGTACTTGATTAAAGGTGAGTTTGTTTGTGATGCCTTTTCTCTCTTTTCTAATAGTTTTGACTAACGATCTTTCCTTCACCATCCACCTAAGCATATATTTATGTTCCTTCTTTTGTCTGCTCTTCAGGCTACAAGTACTTTTCAGCTACCTGGAACTCTTTTTTAAAAATTTTAATTATACTTTAAGTTCTGGGATACATGTGCAGAACATGCAAGTTTGTTAGATAGCTGTACACCCGCCATGGTGGTTTGCTGCATCCATCACCCTGTCATCTACATTAGGTATTTCTCCTAATGCTACACCACCCCTAACACACCATTCTCCAACAGGATAGGGTGTGTGATGTTCCCCTTCCTGTGTCCATGTGTTCTTATTGTTCAACTCCCACTTATGAGTCAGAAAATACAGTGTTTGGTTTTCTGTTATTGTATTAGTTTGCTGAGAATGCTAGTTTCCAGCTTCATCCATGTCCCTGCAAAGGAATGAACTCATCCTTTTTATGGCTGCATGGTATTCCACGGTGTATATGTGCCACATTTTCTCTATCCAGTCTATCATTGACGGACATTTGGGTTGGTTCCAAGTCTTTACTATTGTGAACAGTGCTGCAATAAACGTACGTGTGCACATGTCTTTATAACATACTGATTTATAATCCCTTGGGTGTATACCCACTAATGGGATTGCTGGATCAAATGATATTTCTAGTTCTAGATCCTTGAGAACTGGATCCCTAGAACTCTTAATTGGCTAGGGTTAACTCAGCCAAACCAGACTTACCAACTACATGCTCCTCCTTCTCAGACCTTTCACCCAGATATAGTTCGGATATTTGTCCCTTCCAAGTCTCACATTAAAATTTAATCCAAAATGTTAAAGGTGGTGCTTAGGGCAAAGTGTTTGGGAAATCAGGGCAGATCCCTCAAGAATTACTTGGTGCCATCCTCATGGTAACGAGTGAGTTCTCAATATGACAGTTTGTGCAAATACTGATTGTTAAAAAGATCTTGCACCTCCTCTCCCTTGCTCCCTCTTGCCATATGACAAGCCTGCTCCTCTTTGCCATAATTGGAAACTTTCTGAGTCCCTCATCAAAAACAGATGCTGGTGCCATGTTTTTTCTACTGCCCGCAGAACCATAAGCCAAATAAACCTCTTTGTAAATTTCTTAGCCTCATATATTCTTTTATAGCAATGCAAATGATGTAAAACCTCCCCCCAAGCAACTTTCTACTTTAATCCACTGACTTTATTTGTAGCTTGATAATCTGATTTAATAAATGCATAAAATAATTATAAAATAGTCATAATATGCAACTTATATATAAAACATTTATAATACACAACTATATTCAGTTGTAGTTGAAAATAATATTATGTAATATAATTTTATATACAAAGTGTCAGGGAAGCTAATTTTTGACCTAACAGAGAGGTAGGCTCTTTATCATGAGGATGATGATGATTATTATGATAATGATGATTATGATGATTTTAGAGACAGAGACTCACTTTGTCACCCAGGCCGGAGTTCAGTAGTATGATCATAGCTCACTGCAGGCTTGAACTCCTGAGCTCATGGAATTCTCTTACCTCAGCCTCTCCAGGATTTGAGACTACAGGCACATGCTACTGCACCTGGCTAATTGATTTTCTTTGTCTTTTTTGGAAAGATGAGCTTTCACTTTCTTGCCCAGGTAGGTCTTGAACTCTTAGCTTCAAATGACTCTCCTCTCTCAATCTCCTTAAAGAGAACTGTGTCACTCTAAATGATTGTGTTTCTCTTGGCAAAATTTCAAATTTTTGGAGCAGAAGATGACATGAATAGCTTCTTCAAATTATGTCGTAAATCCACCAACCCCAGTTCTCTATAAATACTGTGTTTTATTTTAAAGTCAGCATTTGTCCGTATTTTGCTGCTTTCACTGCTGTCTTTACTCTTTTGTCTCAAGTTATATACATTTATTTCTCATCCTTAGTCTCAACTCTTCTCTGTGAACTGTAAAAGGATTAGTAAAAACAGATGGTGACATTGAAAGCCATTGTCTACTAATTCTTAGAAATATAACCTAATTGTCTTGTTCTTCGGGTGATCTTTTTCATTATCTCTCATGACAAAATTAAAGCCTAAATTTAGTCCTTTGGATTCATCTATGCTTACCATTTTTTGTCATTAAAAGGATCCTTACATCTATTACAGAATACATGCATTCTCATCTCCAATTAAAGCATGCCACCTACACAAATATAATTAGACTATGAGGTAATGTTAATCAGATTTCCACCCTGTTTTTCACAGACCTCGATACATACACTGGAGACTACCCTTTGCCATTTCAATTTGTGGAACTAGTTTTCCTTTATAGAACCTCCTCTCAATGTTCTCAAATCAATATTCTCTAAAACATGAATCCTATTATTAACTTGCATTCTCAGGAAGTGGATACCTGATAACTGAAAGCAAACGTGCACAATCATTTTGTTCTCCTGAAATGTTGAAACACATTTAAAACTATTTCTGTGTGATAAATTGAATTTCAAGAGGTTAAATAACTTGTTTGAGTTTGAAAAAAAAAAAAAAAAGACAATCACTGAAGTACATTTGAATTCAGGGTTGATTTTCAAAGTTTGAACCCTTTATAACGGATCAGTATTTTAAAATTGTTCATTATGGGAGTTCTCACAAAGCCTACTAGGTGCATTTATAATTTTGCATGTGTATGTTGAAGGGGAGAGAATGAAGGCTAGCACGCCTTTAATAAATAACATTTTTACAAACCTAGCATGTAACAGAATATTTTTGTATAGTAATAATTTACAAACTCTGAAAAAGGAGCAATTATTTTGTATAAAATACTTAAGAAATTTTGGGATATAATTTGATGTGATTAAGGGCTTTTCTAGGAAATTGTCAAAGGCAATTAAATCAGACCAACTCCATCTTGAAAAGGGGCTGGGTAAAATAAGGCTGAGATCTACTGGGCTGCATTCCTAGACGGTTAAGCATTCTAAGTCCCAGGATAATACAGGAGATCAGCACAACATACAGGTCATAAAGACCTTGCTGATAAAACAGGTTACAGTAAAGAAGCTGGCTAAACCCCCACAAAACCAAGACAGCAAAGAGAGTGACCTCTGATCGTCCTCACGGCTACCTGACCAGTGCGATGACAATTTACAAATGCCACGGCAACATCAGAAAGTTACCCTATATAGACTAAAAAGAGGAGAAACCC
Organism: Saimiri boliviensis; assembly: GCF_048565385.1. Lineage (NCBI taxonomy): Eukaryota > Metazoa > Chordata > Mammalia > Primates > Cebidae > Saimiri > Saimiri boliviensis. The sequence continues at coordinate 75,051,123 of NC_133470.1, read as the reverse complement.
TCAACTCCAGGGAAATGCTCACTCCTTTCCCAGAAACTCGTGAGTAATGTGCCGCTTGTTTAGTATGTATCAAGAAATAACCACAAAATTGGGCAACCCTCCTCCCATTTAAGTTATTTGGCTTGGCTATAAATTAAATTAGCATAAGACTGATGAACAGAAAAAAAAAAAAAACCACCTTTTTAATTACATGCACAAGAACACCACAAAAATATGTAATTCAAAGAAAGCACAGATGGTCAGGACTTGTATAGCATCCTGAGCTATAGAGGAAAACAGGGGCACAAGGCTTCTGGGAGTGGTGGTGACAGATTTTAGGAGGATTTGAAGAGGAATGTGTGGCAAACAAAGGCTGCCTTGTTATGCAGATAAAAGTCTCTCAGATAATAAAGATCGTCTTAGAGAAGATTTCTTCTTGATACAAGACATTCTTACTAGTAACAATTCTGTTTATAGATGTAAATTTTTTTCATAAAGGGGCAGCTTTTTCAGACCTCCTGCTGTGTCTGCAGTCTCTCAAAATAAACAGATCAAAATAATCAATATGGCAAAGGGGATGACAACCAAAATGAGGGATTGAGGCATAAGTCTGAAATCAATGTTTATTGACCCAGCTTGAGACTGCACTGAGGAAAAACGCAGGTCACAGAAGCATTGGTGGCTGTTTTTCCAAAACACATTCTCAGGAGGTTTTGCATTTATATGTTATTTTTAAAAACGGGTGGGGTGGGGGGTAGGCAGAAGTGAGAAAAATGATTACATACTTGTGAGACTTTAGTTAGTGTCCAGTAAACCCACGTTTTACATAACATAAGGTGAACATTTAAAGCAAAAGGGAATGGGGAAGTAGACATCTCAGAGAGAGGTGCAGTAATGATGAATCTCATCTAGTCTCAGGGAAAGATGAAGAAATGATTAATATAATTTTGTCAGTTTTCTGTACCTGAAAATATAAGCTAGTAATTTTTTGAAAGGGCTAGTTTCTGTTTAATTCTTAGAGAAGAAAGCTTAATGGCTGTTAGTGAAGGATGGGGTATAATGAACTGTGTCTAATCTCCCATTCTGTTATGGCTACGAATTCAGTTTCCAGTGTTTCTCTGGGATGAACAGAAGGGGTTCCTGTGGCCAAGAGGGTGTCTGTTTAGTCAGTTAGGGGCATAGAATTTTATTTTTATTTCTCAATGTATATTTTGGGGTTGTATGTTTTGGTCTTCTGCATTTGGTCTTCTACATTTTGGGGTGCCATGTCCTCAGCCCTGCTTTAGAGAAATCCATTCTGCACATTTTATGGTTATATCACTTCCCACAACATGAAGAGACCACAGGCCAAAAAGACATGTGTACCTGGGTGTCTAGACTCTACCTCTTTCTTAGACCACTCTCTACTATAAGGAAGTTCAGGAAATGTCCCAAAAATATGCCATTTTTGTATGCTGCTTACTTTGAACTGAGGGTACTTTGGGGACAGTAGGAGAAGGAAGAAGCCTTGTCTGTCCAAAGACAAATCCTCCAATAAATACTCAATTGTCACCCATTCCCTCCCAGGGATTTTGATAACCAGGGAAGATTAACTCATCACAGGACAGTAAAACTAGAAGTTGGCACCACACTCAGGTAAATTGATGCAAACTCTCATATTGAAGCAGCCTCATTGTCTGGGGTAACATCCAGGGTCCATTGTTTCACAGCCATGGAGATCAAGGATGTGGACCCACAAAGGTTTAGAGCAGAAATTTAATAGATGAAAGAAAGAGAATAGCTTCCTGGTACAGAGAGGGGTCCCAGAAAAAAATGGATTGCCAATTCACATTTTGGATATAAAGGCTTTTATAAGAAGCCAGTAAGGGGCTGGGCATCTCATTTGCATGAGGTGTGCATTTCTGGTAGGTTTACCCCGCCCTCTTAGCTTGAGTTATTACACGTTTCTTTGTTCCCCTTACTGCAAATGTGTCAGAGGATGTAATTTTCTATTGTGGGCATGTCTTCACAAGTCTCTTGTGTAGACTTTCTTATTTATGTGGCTGTGAGGATCTCAACCAAGCCCTCTGGGCAAGTGCCTTTATCTGTTCATGCAACTTGATTTCTCAGGCCGCTTTTTTTTTTTTTTTTTTTTTTTGTTTGAAAGAATTTAACTAAGGACTCACCCTAACTGTCTGCTTGACCAGTTTTTCACTTTATCCTCTCTCAATATATGGTTCTAAAGGCCCATTCATCTTTTGCCAAATCATATATTCTCCTCTCCCCTATGAAGACAACATATAAGCTTCTACATCTCACCGGATTTAGGGATTTTCTTTTCTTTTCTTTTTCTCTGGCTGTGATGCCCTTATGCATATAATACATTTATAAGTCTTTTCCGTTCTTAATTTGTCTCCTTCAGGTTATTTCATAGATGTAGTTACCAAACCTTCAGACAGTAGAGCAATAGAGAAAATCCTTTCCTCCCCTAAAAAAGAAATCCAAGATATTCTCTGCCCAAATGGATCTGAGCTTAAAACTTAAATGACCCTTTTCCCTGAATCCATCCAAGGTAGAAAGTCTGGTAGTATGTACAACCTTAGGTTTGAGGTTTAGCCAAGAGGTAGCTGAATGCAAGGGTGAAAGTGTGGACATAGCTTTGTCATGCAAACTGAGGTTTCCACACACCTGCATTCAAGACTCCTTGATGTATAGTTCACAAAAACCAGGGGTGGGAAGAGATGAGAAATAGGTTATGGATAATTCTCCTGGAATTGCCACATATGCTATATAACTCTAAAGAATCTGAGAATTCTGAGCTAGAATCTGGTCTTCCATGTCTTTATGAAACTATATCTTGTCAAAAAGATATTTTGCTCAACAGTTAGTTTGATTTATGACTCTTAAATATTTATTCATATGGTTTGTAAACCTCCATATGTACTCAGGACCTGGAATATATTGGGCAATTCTGCTGGTTCTTTCTTCAACTGGCCATCAGCTTAATTTCAGTAAGATGTCAAATAATAACTAAATGGAAATTATTTTCCTTATATCCAATTTATTATATCGATAATAGATAGCAATGATTTTTTTTTTGTTTCTTTTGTTTCTTTTCTTTTTTTCTTTCTTTTTTTTTTTTTTATAGACAGGATTTTACTTTGGCATCCAGAGTAGAGTGCCATGATGCAATCACAGCTCACTGTAGCCTTGACTTCCTGGGTTTAAGAGATTCTCCTGCCTTAGTCTCCTGAGCTGAAACTACAGGCATGTACCAAATTGCCTGGTTATATTTAAAAGAAAAAATACAGACAGAGTCTCACTATGTTGCCCAGGCTGGTCTAACCACTGTGCTCAAGTGATCTTCCTACCTCAGCCTTCCAAAGTGTGAAGATTACAGGTGTTAACCATCACACCTGTCCTAACAATAATTTTCTAATAAATCTATTTTTCTATGAAAACGTTCTTGTTGGAGGTTATATTTAAATTGACCTGGCTTTTTTTTTTTTTGCTTTTATTTCTAAGTTTTGTGGGTACATTGTATATATATATATATAGATAGATAGATAGATAGATATATAGATATATATGGTACATAAGATGCTTTGATACAGGCATACAATGTGTAATGAGCATATCATGAAGAATGGGGTATCTAGCTCCTCAAGCATTTATCTTTTGAGTTACAAACAATTCAACTACAATCTTTAAAATATTTTAAAATGTACAATTAAGTTATTATTTAATACAGTCACCCTGTTATGCTATTAAATATTAGATCCTATTTATCTTTTCTATTTTTTTGGTACCATTAAACATCCCCAACTCTTTCCCAATCCCTCACAACCCTTCCTAGCCTCTCGTAACCATCCTTCTGCTCTCTACAAATTGAACTGTTTTAGGTCTCTCCTTTTACAAATTGGAGACAATACTTTGACATGTCCTTTTAACTATATTTAATAAATTATTTTAAAGCGCCCAAACCTGAATTTGAACCAGAAACATTCTATTTTAATCTATTTTATTAAAAAAAATTAATAGTAGCATATGTGACCAAAGGTTTTCCTAGCTAAACCAAGTTATTGAAATCTCCCACACTAGAACATACTGTGCTTATGGAATAAATTGATGGATTAATGCATTATTGGGGCTTGATAAAGCGTACTCCAACGTGACCCCAGAAATAGCTTCAGAAGCAATTTTTCCTCTCTGATTTTTTTCTGCCCTCCTGTCTCTGACCCCTCATTCTTGCCTGAGGCTAGAAGTAGAAACTAGAATTCCTCCTCTTCAATGCAAGTCTTAGAAAACAGAATCTTTTTTTTTCCCCCAAAGCTAGCCATAAAACCCCATAATATTACTCTAACTCTTCTTCTACTTTTATTTGTAAAAACTGGTCATAAAGACATGATCTGAGCTAGGGTATTTACTTGAAGGTAATAAGACCCTCCCTCCAGAAAGAAATCTGCCCCACACACAGAAAGAAAGAATCCTGCATAGAGAGGTCAAAAAGCATGTAAATGAACAGAAATTGCCAGGTTTCCTCTTTTAGTCTGTAAACATTGTCTAATCATATTTCTATATGTCTACATCTATGCATAAAAATGGACAATTTCCCCTGTATCTTTGGGTCTTCATTCTGAAGCCCTTCATTTCTTATAAAACTACAAACACAGAAATTTGGATGTATTTTTTTTTTTATTAATCTGCCTTTTATCAATGATTTTCAGTGAAACTTCAGAGGTAAAAAGGGAAGCTTTTCCTATAGTATGATTAATAAATGAAAGGAATAAGTGAATAAGTAGATAATTCTTTAAAAATGTCTGTGCAATGAAAGTATTTTGTCCTATGAAATGTTCACATTTACAATCTACAGAAAATGACGTTAGTCCTTTACTTCCTGTGTCATAATAGAGTAGTAGAGTAGACAGAGACTACGTTTTGGGTTAATGTAGACCCATGTCAGAGGCATATGAACCAAAGCAACTCCTTCTTGAATAGGAGCGACATACAATGAGGTTGAGACTTACTGGGCTGCATTCCCAGATGGTTAAGGCATTCTAAGTCACAGGATGAGATAGGAGTTTGGCAAGAGATGCAGATCATAAAGACCTTGCTGATAAAACAGATTGCAGTAAGGAAGCCATGAAAATCCCACCAAAACCAAGATGGCCACAATAGTGTCCTCTAGTAATCCTTACTGCTACACTCCACCAGTGCTATGGCAATTTACAAATGCCACTGCAATGTCAGGAGGTTACCCTCCATGGTCTAGAAAGAGGAGTCTTGAATAATCCTCCCCTTATTTAGAATATTATCAAGAAATAACCATAACCATAAATATCGGCAACCAGCAGCCCTCAGGACTGCTCTGTCTAGGGAGTAGCCATTCTTTTGTTTCTTCAATTTCCTAATAAAATTGCTTTCACTTTACTCTACAGACTTGCCCTGAGTTCTTTCTTGTGTGAGATCCAAGAACCCTTTCTTGGGATCCGGATCAAGACCCCTTTCCTGTAACGTCTTTCTGGTGGCCATGAAGCAACAATATTGAGGAGACCCCTTCCACTCAAAGGAAATAGACTGCAGCACTGATTGTCCAACTTTGGGTGTGTGGGATGCACATATCCAGGTATAAAATGAGAATGGGTTAGAGGCCCAACTTAAAGGAGTTAGAGTGCCTCATAGAATAAACTGGGTTAGAGGCCCCTGAACAAAAGGCAAGGACACTTGACCGACCTTGGGTTAGAGGCCCAATTTAGGAGGATTAGAGTCCGTTCTAAGATTGAGGGTTTTGGGGGCCCTTCTCAGTAAAGTTCCACTGGGTAAAGTCTCTCTTGGCTAAGAACAGGTTTGGCACTGCAGGACGTTAACTGCTATTCTCTTTGAAATAATCTGCTTTGCACTCTTTGCTGATGGTTGTGGTGACAGGATTAGGCATGCACAGGATTGTGGGACATAGGGAGCCTTTTTTGTCACAAAAAAGGGGAAATCTGAGAGCTGATGTGACTACTGGAAAAGATCCCTTCACAACTGACGAGTAGCCACCTGAACTTTTCTGTGTTGACTGTAATGAATGGGTCTTCCTCTGGCATTTCTGAGTGCCTGGCCTTCCCCATCCTGCCTCAGGCAATGCTCTCTCTCTCTCTCTCTCTCTCTCTCTCTCTCTCTCTCTCTCTCTCTGTGCAAACTGGGTGGATAAATTGCAAAAATTACTGTTTATCTTCTCTGTAATGTTTTGATTCACTGCAGTGAATTTGGTGTGCTTTGTGTGTCTTTCTGTGTTCTGTAATGGAGAACAGTATCTTAGAATAGAACACAGGCCTAGGACACCTATAAGCCCACTTTTCAAGACAGCCCAGCCAACTGCAAAGTTACAAAATTAATTGCAGTTACCTGAAAAAATCTGGATGAGGTTTCCTTCTTGTCTTGTATGTCCTTGGGAGCTTGAACCTGTAACCATATGGCCATCCTTTCTCTTTTCACAATGGTGCCCTGGGTTCAGAGCTGAATTCCTAGCTTAGAGAATAAATGAGTCCTTTATCTTTTCTCAGTCTGTGTATTTATGTGAGTTGTATGTATAAGATAAAAAAAGCTTTAATTGGTTTAAAAATAATAAGTACTTAAATCAGATATTTTGCCAGAAAAGTAAAAAGCGTAATGTCTTTTAGTTCACATGACTATAGCAATCTTCTGGAATTAAAGATAGTTTTAAAGATTACTAGTAAAATAAAAATATCCTCAAAAATATAAACATTTGGTCTAAATTGTGTAGGTCAGATATTAAGTTTACTAATTGCTTTAATGTCATAAACTGCTCCTTTGACTTTTAAAACTTGTTTAATTTACCTACCATGAAGCATTAGATTCTAAATAGTGGAATTAGCCATGTCCCCTAGCTAATTGCACAGACAATTCCTCATAAAATGCCAATAGGACTAAACTGTACAACTTGCCTGCTTTACAGCTAGGTAAGCCCTGGGACACATGGAGTTATAACGAGAGTCAACCCTTACCTGCACTTCTGCCTGGTGTGTCCTAGGCTAGGCTCCACACCCAGTACATAATTAGACTCCGAAATTTACCAAGGTTTTTGCCAAAGTTAAAAGTCTCTCAGAGTTAACATTGTAACATATATTTGTGACTACTGAAAAACCAGTTCTACATGTGAAGTGTGTAAGGAAATTAGGATATATTAATACTTTTGGTAAAATATTTATAAGAAGTCCTGTGAATGTCAATTTTTTTCTGCCTAAATTAAAGGGCTAAAATTGTTTTAAGTTAGGATAAAGCTGAAGGTTGAAACAAGTTGTGGAAGGTTTGTGAAAACTGATTGTAAAGAAAATTCTGTGTGTAAATATTTTGGGTAAAGTTAAAGGAGTATTATTCAGTTTTTCTATAAATTGAGCATTGAAATAGAAGCACAACAGGTTTTTCTTAGAGCAAAAAGCTTCTTATAATATGCTCTTTAACAAAAAATTGTAAATGTAAAGAGTGATCAAAGGTTTATAACACTCTTACCTTATGATCAATCTAATTAAGATTAAATACATTTGTCTATAAGGTTTTCTTAAGAATTGGGTTTGATATCAATAATGCACTGATGCAACAGTGACATTTGGCTTATTTGGTATAAAAACCATACTGGAAGCGTTGTCAAACATGAAATTGTGTTTAGTTTTCTTTGGGCTGTATTTGTATTAATATGTTATTGTATAGCAATAATGTTCCAAAATTATGAGAGACTCCTCTAATTCTAATACGACTTAGAGTATTTTATTAATAGTTACAATTGTTATGTCAACTTTTGTTTGCCACAAAAGTAACCAAATTTGTTTGTCAATTGTGTTTTTGACTGTGGCTGTCCTAAGGCATTTTATCATCCATGGATAATTGTTGTCTGGTTTTAATCTGCTTTAGAAGGTGGTTTATAGTCAGCTATAGAACTCTAACAGTTGTCACTAAATGCAGGTTTCTAATACTTTAGAAATTGTGATATTAGGATACAGGAAAAACCTTTCGGGCCTCACGGAGGACTGAAATGTTCATGACTGTTAACTGCATAAACTAAAGAAGTCTGAAGTAATCTTTTTAACTTTGTGTAAAATGCTTGTACTAGTCCATTTTCACATGGGTGATAAAGACATAACTGAGACTGATAATTTTACTGGAACCTCCAGCACATTCAGACACGATACAGAGAGGAACCCAGTCTCATTCCCTCTGAGACTTTTCCCTCTCAAATCTGAGACTTTTGCTCCAGATTTGGTCCCAGAGCACAGTCACACCAGCCTGGCTGAACATTTCCATTGGAAGTGGCTCTGTCTCTCTGGGGTGGTGTTCTTAGAGGCAACTGATAGCCCCTCTGCCACTACCAATGCAGTGCTATTATCCTTACTGCTCTTGGACTGGGAAAGAAACAGAGAGTCTGAGTGCTTGGATCTCCAGCACATTGCAGTCACCCTACAAATAAAAAGGTCAGACTGTTTTCCGCATAAGCCCCTCAAATCTCCTACTCTTCACCACCCAGGGTTTCCGGTCTTGGGCTCACAACACAGTCTTCCCACCCTAGGCTGATCATTCCAATTTGCAAAGGCTCTATGTTTCTTTGGAGTGGAGCCTAAGACACTAGGGAAAGGTCCTTTGTGATTGCCACTGCCAAAGTTCCCCACCCTTGCTTTCCCTAAGCTGGGGAGTAAGCAAAAAGTCTGAGCTTGCCCCAGGTCTGCAGTGGACAGACTGGAAGTGCCAAGCCAAGATCTGTGGCCAGCACTGAAGTAGGATAGGCATCCACACTCTCAGAGAACGGAGAGGGAGCATGGCTGCAAACATGAGAAAATCCAGTGGAGCCATTATGTCTCTGAAAACATCCAGAAATGAAGTAACACATGAACTTTCAGCAGAAACACTACAAGCTAGAAGATACTAAGGGTCCAATATTTAGCAGTTTTAAAGAAAAAAAAAATTCCAAACAAGAATTTAATATCTAACAAAACTAAGCTTCGTAAGTGAAGGAGGAAAAAATTATTTTTAGATAAGCAAATTGTAATCTCATGCTTCCTACCATTTGGCTGAGTAAGAGCCTATCAAACAGCTATTACAATTAAGTGTCGTCTATTGAATCATATCCCAAACTTCAAAATCAAAAATTCTTTGCTAATATATTCCTCTATGAAATCAAGGTCAAGAATTCAGCCCCAAATAAGGATTCTGCACATAACCTTACACCTCTAACTTGTGTCTCTGAAAACATCCAGAAATGAAGTAAACTGACTATTCCAGAATTACACCATAGTTAAAGAAACATTAGCCCACACAGATGAGAAAGAACTGACACAAGAGCTCTGGCAACTGTAAAAGCCAGAGTGTCTTATCTCTAAATGACTGCACAAGCTCCCCCAGCAATGATTTTTAACCAGAGGAAAACTGCTTAAATGAAAGACAAAAATTGGGACTCTGAAGGCAATGGGCATCATCAGGATTCAAGAGTACTAATAGCATAATAGACAAAGCTGAGAAAATGACTTCAGAACTCAAAGACTGGAGCTTCAAATTAATTTAGACAGACAAAAATAAAGAAAACAGAATAAATAAGAATGAGCAAAACCTTCAAAAAATATGAAATTATGTAAGGAGACCAAAGAGAGGGAGAGAGAGCAAGCAACTTGAAAATAATATTTGAGGACATGGATCATAAAAATTCCCACAATCCTGCTAGAGAGATGAACATTCAAATTCAAGAAATTGGGAGAACTACTGTGAGATATTACACGAGATGACTATTACCAAGACACATAGTTATCAAATTTTGCAAGGCCAAAATGAAAAAAAATAGAAACAGAAAAAAAAACCCAAGTATTATAAGCAACAAGAGAACAGGCAGGTCACATGCAAAGGGAACTGCCTCAGGCTAACACATGACCTCTCAGTCAGAAACCCTATAAGCCAGAAAAGATTAAGGGTCCTATTTTCACCAATTTTAAAGAAAAAAAATTCCAAACAAGAATTTTATATCTAACCAAACTAAGCTTCTTAAGCGAAGGAGGAATAAAATTATTTGTAGGTAAGCAAATGCTAAGAGAATTTGTTACCATCAGAGCTGCCTCACAAAATGTTCTTAAGTGAGTGCTAAATGTGGAAACAAAAGACCATTAGTAACTACCACAAAACCACACTCCAGTACATAGAAAATTGAAACTATTAAGGTAGTACATGATCAAGTCTACATAAAAACCACCTAAAAACACAACAAAATGATCAAATCCTCACATATCAATATTAACCTTGAAAGGAAATGAGCTAAACACTCCCATTTGAAAGCCACAGATTGGCAAGTTGGATAAAAAAGCAGGATAAAAAAAGTTGGATAAAATAGTTGGATAAAAAAGCAGGACCCAACTGTATGCTATCTTTCTCACATGCAAGGACAACGATAGGCTCAAAGTAAAGAGATGGAGAAAGATCTCTCACACAAATGTAAAACAAAAAAGAACAGATGTTGCTATTGCTATTTTAGAAAAAAATAGGCATTATACCAAAAACAAAGAAAAAAGAAGGGCATTTCACAATGATGAAGTATTCAATTCAATAAGAAGACTTAACCTATCCTAAATATGCACCCAAAAACTGGAGTACAAAGATTGATAAAGCAAGTGCATAGAGACTTATAAAGAGACATAAGTAACCAAACAATAATAGCAGGGCACTTCAACACCCCACTGACAAAAATGGACAGATCTTTGAGGCAGAACACTAACAATGATATTTGGGTTCTAAACTTGACACATGACAAAATGGACCTAACATACATTGACAGAACATTCCAGTCAACAACAATAGATTTTACATTATTTTTATCTGCACATGGCACATAATTTAGAATTGGTCAAACACCCAACCATAAAGTGGATCTCAAGAAAATAGAAAAAAAAAAAAAAAAAAAGTGTACCACCCATACTCTCAGACCATAGCACAATAAAAATAGAAATCAAAACCAAGAAGATCTCTCAAAACCATATAATTACAGGAAAATTAAACAGTCTGCTCTTGAATAACTTTTGGCTAAACAATGAAATTAAGGCAGAAAACAAGAAATTATTTGAAACTAATGAAAACAAAAATAAAGCATAGCAAAATCTCTGGGACACAGCTAATGCAGTGTTGAGAGAAAATGTTATAGTTTAAACACCCACATCAAAAACTTTGAAAGATCTCAAATTAATAAACTAACATTATACCTAGAGGAGCTAGAAAATCAAGAGGAAACCAACCCTATAGCTAGCAGAAGAAAAGAAGTAACCAAAATTATGCCCAAACTAAATGAAATGGAGATGAGAATAGCCATACAAAAGATCAGCAAAACCAAAAGTTGGTTCTTTGAAAAAAAATTAAGATAGCTATGGTGCTTGCTAAGCTAATTTAGAAAGAAAGAGACAATATGCGAATAAACAAAATCAGAAATGACAAGGAGAACATAACCACTAAGCCCATGGAAATACAAAAAAACCTCAGAGACTATTACAAATACTGCTACAAACACAACTTGGATAACGTAGAATAAATGGATAACTTTCTTGAAATATACAAACTCCCAAGGTTGAAAAATAAGAAATTGAATCCCTGACAGATCAATAATGAGTTCCTAAATTGAATTGGTAGTAAAAACCTACCAACCAGGAAAAACCCTGAACCGTATGAATTCATAGCGAATTCTACCAGTCATAGAAAAAAGAGCTGGTATAATTCCTGCTGAAACCACTTCAAAAAATCGCGGAGGACTGACACCTCTCCAACCCATTCTATGAGATCAGCATTATTCTGATACCCAAACCTGACAGAGATACAACAATAAACAAAAATTTCACACCAATATTCTTGATGAACATCAGTATAAAAATCCTCAACAAAATACTGGCAATCAACATCCAGCATCACATCAAAAAGCTAATTCACCATGATCAAGCACGCTTCATCCCTGTGATGCAAGGTTGGTTCATTATACACAAATCAATAAATGTGATCGATCACATAAACAGAACTAAAGACACAGACTACATGGTCATCTCAATAGATGCACAAATAGCTTTTGATAAAATTCAGCATCCTTTTATGTGATTAACTCACGACAAACTAGACATTCAAAGTACGTACTTAAAAATAAGAAGAGCCATATATGACACATAGCCAATGTCATACTGAGTAGTCTAAAGCTGGAAGCATTCCCCTTGAGAACCAAAAGAAAACAAGGAAGCTCACTCTCACCACCCTATTCAACATTGTACTGGAAGTCTTAGCTAGAGCGATTAGGCCAAAATAAATAAATAAAAGGCATCCAAATAGAAAGAGAGGAAGTATTCTCTTCACAGACAATGTGAATGTTGGATCTGATAAACAGCTTCAGCAAAGTTTCAGTATACAAAATACAAGCACAAAATTTAGTGGCATTTCTGTACACTAAAAAAATCCAAGATAAGAACCAAATGAAGAATGCAATCTTATTTACAATAGCTGCAAAATTATCAAAATACGTAACAATATAGCCAACTGGGGATGTAAAATATCTCTACAATGACAATCACAAAACACTTCTGGAAGATATGAAAGATGACACAAACAAATGGGAAAATATTCTATGCTCACAAATAGGAAGAATCAATATTGTTAAAAGGGCCATACTATCCAAAGCAATTTACACATTTAATGCTATTACTATCAAACTACCAACAATAACTTGTAAAGAAATAGGAAGAAACAAATCTAAAATTCACTTGAAATCGAAAAGATCCTGAATAGCCAAAGCAATCCTAAGGGGGGGGGAAAACGCTGGATGTATCATGTTAAGTGGTTTCAAACTATATTATGAGGCTACTGTAACTAAAATAACTTGATACTGGTACAAAACAAAAGCAGGCACATAAACCAATAAAATAGGTTAGAGAACCCAGAAATATAGCTGTACAAGTAAAGCCAATTAATCTTTAAGTAAACGAACAGTAATGAGTAACGAAGAAGAGATTTTCTATTTAATAAATGGTGCTAGGGTAACTGAATAACTACATTCAGAAGATTAAAGCTGGATCCCTACCATTCACCATATAAAAAATCAGATCAAGATGTATGAAAGACTTAAACATAAACCCAAAACTACAAAAACCCAGGAAGAAACCCAACTAATTCTATTTTGGAGATAGGAATGGGCATAGATTTCATGACGAAGACAACAAAAGCAATTGCAACAAAAACAAAAATTGACAAGTTGGAATTAATTAAACAAGAGCTTCTGCACAACAGAAGAAACTATCAACAGAGCAAACAGACAACCTATAGAATGGGAGAAAATATTTGAAAACTATACATCTGAGAAAAGTCTAATATCCAGAATCTGTAAGAAACTTAAATACATTAAGCAAAAATAAAACAACCCCATTAATGCTTAGCTCTCACCTGCAAGTGAAAACATGTGGTATTAGGTTCTGTTCCTATATTAATTCACTTAGCATAATTGCCTCCATCCATGTTGCTGCAAAGGACATTTCATTATTTCTTGTGGCTGTATAGTATTCTGTGTTTTTTCCTGACTTTCATGATCGTCATTCCAACTAGTGTGAGATGGTATCTCATTGGGGTTTGGATTTGCATTTTTCTAATGACCAGTAATGATGAGCTTTTTTCATATGTTTGTTGGCCGCATAAATGTCTTCTTTTGAAAAGCATCTGTTTATATTCTTTGCCCACTTTTTGATGGGATTGTTTTTTTCTTATAAATATGTTTAAGTTCCTTGTAGATTCTGAATATTAGACCTTTGTCAGATGCATAGATTGCAAAAATGTTCTCCCATTCTGTAGGTTGCTTGTTTACTCTAATGATAGTTTATTTTGCTGTACAGAAGCTCTACAGTTTAATTAGATCTCATTTGTCAATTTTGGCTTTTGTTGCCACTGCTTTTGGTGTTTTAGTCTTGAAGTCTTTGCCCATGTCTATGTCTTGAAGCATTAAGTATACATGAACACAAAGAAGGAAGCAATAGCAACTGGAGCCTATTTGAGGGTGGAGGGCGGGAGAAGAATGACTATTAGAAAACTATCAAGTACAAAGCTGGTGAACTGAATGACAAAATTATCTGTACAATAAACCCCACTTTACACAATTTACTCATGTAACAAACCTGCAAATGTATCTCCTTGAACCTAAAAAAATTTTGAAAGAAAAAAAAAGACCATTATACATAGATTAGTGTCAAAACTATTCATATTAGTATTAAGAAGTTACTATTGAGTTTGACAGGATGTACTAATAATCCAAATTAACACACAGTTCACTATTATATTAAGAACAAAATACAGGTTACAGTGATTTTATGATAAACTGAATGAAGGCAAAATAGCAAGAAAATTGTCGTGGACCGTCCGGGACGGGTAAGCACGTCTGCCCGGGGGTCTCTCGACCTGCAAGATGGTCCCAATACCTGGAAGAGGGAGTGCGCCTGAGAAAATAATAAAGACAGAGAGAGAGAAAGCGAGGCATCTGGAGGGCTGATAGGCTGTGCCTAAACAGCAAATTTTATTTTTCAAATGCCAGGAATAAATACACTTTCTTGGCTTTGATCTACGTCATAGTAAGAGGAATGTAAATGTATGCCTCACATGGCCTATACAATAGAGAAGTCAGATATGCGATCAATGGTTGTAAAAAGTAACAAAATTTTCTATAATCACAAAGCTTGTTTATATCTAAACATAAACGAGTTTGATATAAACTTGTTTATATCAAAACATTATTCAGGAGACTTGTTTATATCAAAATATTATTCAGGAGACTTGTTTATATCAAAACATTGTCCAGAAGACTTGTTTATATCAAAACATTATTCAGGAATCTCTAAGTCAGGAATCCAAGCCATCCCTTATGGTGGCATTTTTCTTTGCAGATATCAACAGTTAAACCATTATCTATGGTACAAGGCAGTTAGGTAAGTAAAGGTTAAAACTTAAAGTCATAGAAAGGTCATAGCAGGAACCGGTTGCTGGTAGGGGGTTACTCGGTCTAGCAGCAACACATAATTTTAGGCCCAAACGATATTGTGGTTGATATTAGAAACTGATCATTCATCTTTCAGTTCCTATATTCCGGATAGCTCGACTGCCTCCAGTAGGAAACTGTGTTTGGGATCAAACTCACCGTATAGTGAGACTCACGCCTTTTAGGGGTCTCACACGGGAGTGTTCCCCACAGAAAATATAAAAGGTTTTCATAAATTTGATGACAAAAGGAATATGAAATATAGGATAATATCATAAAATTGAGAAATAGCCAGAAAAATAAAATTTTCTAAGGCAAATCAATTCACTGCAGTGTAATTAGGTAAGAATAGTTTGGTTGTGTGGTTCAAGCCAAACTTCGAATTCTAATACTGTCACAACGTTTTGGCATTATCAATATTCCTTAACCAACCAATTTTCTTGTTCTGAACATGCCTTTTTAAAATGAGCAGCTGTATAATTTTAATACTGTTTTGTTTCTCTCTCTGTCTCTCTGGCTTAAGTTTTTCAGTGTCCCTGTGCTGAGTCATGTTCACTGAAAATAAATTGTACTAAGGTATTACGCTACTAATAGTAATGATTCTGCCAAACGTTGGAAATGAAAGAAAATAACAATATCTTTACCCCTGAATATTCCACCTTATCTCCCTACTGCTTCTCAAAATAGTATTGAAGGCCTATCTTTCCTCTTACTTTTTATGCTGATCTTGCCCAGTATGCCATTTCTTAATTTTCTCCTATTCAAATTTTACCCATCCTTCCATGTTGAGCCAAAGCCTCACCTCTTTTGTATGAGTACCTCAGCCAACTTTCTCCCATTCTTGACCTTATATATATAGTTCTGAAGCATACTACTGAGAACATGGCTCATAATTACATCCTACTGTCTGGTTCCCTTACCTTGAGTTATTGTCTACGTCTCTTTTCACCTACTTGATTGTTCATACAATCAAGTAGGTGAAAAGAGACATAGACAATCAATCATGGCAGTGAGCTAATCATACGTCTTTAGTTCTGAGCTTCAACTTCCACTCCAAACTTTCCTTAAGTTACTACAAGTGTAAAGAGAACAAGGTAAGGCACCAACAACTTATTAATAAATAATTAATTTTAACATCTTGAAGAAAATGGAATAGCAAGTATAAGCTGAGATTTCCAAGAGACTATAATAATTTTAGGAGTTATTTCAGCAATTTTATCAGCAAGAAACATATATTTCTGGCTTAAAATGTACAATTGAGAGTTCTTAGTCCTCTTAAATAAGTTTGGTATTTTCCCTCATAAAGAGAGATTTATAAAGCTTTTCTGAACCACATTAAAAGAACAAAATTCAGAAGTTTGTACCATAATGCCTGATTTTTTACATGCTGTACAACTGGGCTATCTTATAAGCACAACCTAATCTAAACTAAAAAAAAGTTCAACTTTCAAAAAGTTAATTTGAATAGTTTCATACGGCTCTGAACATAATAGATCGTTTTGGTATATTATCTTAGTTTTTTTTTTTTTTTCAAACTCATGTTTGAAACTGTAAAATTTAAATTACAAGTGCACAGAATACCCAAAACATTTCAAATAGCGATAAAACTTGCCTAGGTTCAAAATTTAAACAAAACATAAAGATAGGCAATGCTGAGTTGATATTTTGAATAAATGTGATGAATTCCTTAGTAATAATATCTCACAGATTTGAATCAGGCAAATTTTGTTTTATTTTCTTCCTCTCTTTTGGTGAATCTTACATTGGCTTTTTGACACTTTTTTTCTTATCAAAAATATAACTATGCATGGATTGTATGTAATCTCTTGATTCTTCTGGCTTTCCATGTGAGGTAATACAATATTGTAGAGCTTTCCTCTGTTTTTCTTTATTAAAATTTATCTGTGTCTCACATCCTCAGAGTCCTTCACTCTGAAAATTAGAAACAGAATGTTAAACAAATACATGAATTACTTTGTGTGATATCATATTTTAACCTACCCATGGTACAAATCATCAAGGATTTCCTTAAGAAATTAATCTAATAGATTTGCAGCCCCCAGCAGAGGCTTTGATTGATGGGGAAGTTGTGTGTTTTTGGAAGAAGTAGTATGCGTATGTGGTATACTTCAAACTTGGGATGGATATAGTAAGGGGCTGTCAAAAAGCTTCTTTGACAACTATAGTAATGATGAACCAGACTGGCAGCCCTTCTAAGTTAAGAACTCTCTAAAGTCTGGCCAAAACGAAGTAATAGCATGAAGAAAAAAAGTAGAGCTTAACAAAGGGCTAATTTTCAAGACTCAACTACCCTCTATTTTTATGATTTTCAAAATTATGCATACATGTGTCATGTCATTTGGACAGCTTATTCAAAAGAAAAATTTCAGTCCTCTCCTCCCTGAGATTCTGATTGAGCATGCCTGGTGTCTAGACAAATAATCTATATTATATGGTATAATGACAAATATGATTATAATATAGGTGTTCTGAGAAATGTACTCATACAAACTCTGCAGTATAATAAGTGTATGTAGATCTGTGTTAGTATGTTTTCTGCCATTTCTTTTATCTTTGTCAAATATAACCTCCTTTTACAATTGTCTTAACTCTTGATACAGTTTATTTCTAAGGAAAGTGCCCAAAGTTAGAGTAATCATATTTGGTCAAGTGATTTTATAATACAGATATAAAAATGAAGTAGAAACTCAGAACATTCAACTTCTTTTGAAAATAAAAATTTAGAAGACTATCATTAAGCCTTAAATGACTTTGGAAAGTAGTTCTCCAAATAGTATAAACACAGACTATACAGAATTAATGCAAATAAAATATATGCCATACAGTGTATAATTCATTTTCAAACACTTCAGTATTCATGGCATGTTGTAATTCTAATTTTAGGACAGCCTTGAGTGACCCAATTGTCTTACTCAGAAGTCAACACTCCATGGGTGATTAGCTGGCATTTTTAGTAAAGATCACACTATAGAGGTAGCTACTGTAAGAACATATATTCATTATCACTGATCAACACTGCAATTTTTTTTAATTAGCATACTGGAAATTAAAAATACATTTTCACTGGAGAATTTCATCATATTCCAGGTATTTGGAGTGGCTAGATATATTCTAGGGTCATTATCACTCTCTTAGCTTAGGTTCCTACCATAAGCAAAAACTAAGAATTTGTGTCCGGATTGACTAATCTTGGAAATTATTGCAGTAAACTGGGGTGGAAGGACAAGGGAAGTAGAGAAGAAAAAAAAAAAAACCTAATACCAGGGTGTATTACTAAGCTAGTGACTGCTGTGGACAACCAAGGAGGTTAACCCACACATGCCATTACAACGCCTCTATGTATTGATAGAATAACACTGGGCCCAGGAAGGAGAAAAGGATTGCATATCTCAGCTATCATCACTGCCTGCAACACCCCGGCTAACTAGAGTTACTGAGCTTTTCCATATGACAGGTTCACTACTTGTATAACCAGCATTTGAGAAAACCAGCACAGTAAGCCTATCTGCAATCAAGGAATCTTGCAGTCTGTGTCACTCCCCTGACACCTCCATTAGAGCAGGTGCTGGTATTCACTTCCAAGAGACTTCAAGACAGATCACATCATTGTATCCCTTGCAGATATTCCCCAGAACAAGTCCAGAGTAGGGTGGCTCCAGTGATTGGTTAGACCAAGAGCAGCAATAACAATCACTGCAGTCTGGATCCCAGGAAGTCCCATTACTAAGGGAAGGGGGAGAGTACCACATCAAGAAAATAGCCTGTGGGACAAAATAACCTGAATGGTGGTCCTTGAGTTCCAGATCTTTCTGCTTGTGGAAAGTTTCTTACAGCAGAGACACAGTTGTACTTCTGGGTGCGGTAGAGAAAGTCTGCACCTCCATCTTCACAGGCAGGCAGCCTCTGTGACCATGAGGCTGCTAGGTCTTCTCCCATGGGAACACAGCATGGCTGCACCTATTGACAGCCTTCCTGGAAAAATTCAGGGTGACTGCAGAACCACAGGAGGAGCACTTCCCAGATTCAGGCCTGAATAAGAGGCAGAGTCACAATTCCACTTCACTTGAAACATAAACATTTTAACAGATTAAAAAAAAAAAAAAAAAAAGGTGCCTGTCTAATCTGAAAAGTTGGAACACTGAAACAGGAGTGAGGATGGGAGGTGGATAGGTTCCTGGTCTGGCAAGAAAACTGAGGTAGCTTTCACCCTTCACCCTGATAAAACCTCAGCATATCGAGAGCTCTCATAGCTACCTTCAAGGCTGGGATCTCTGTCCAGCATTGGGTATTACCTCTACCCACCTGATTTAACAACAACTGGAGCCTACCCAAGGATACCTGTCCTACTGGTCCAAACCCTGAACTGTCAACTGTAAGTGAAAAACTGCAGAGAAAATAAAAATAAATAAATGAACGAATGAATAAATAAACAAATAAATAAATAAAATGTACAACATGAGAGAATGACATAAGCTTCAAGAGACCCCTGCCATTCTAACCCCATAGAGACAGTGAATTTATCCACACACTGAGTACATAACCATGACAACCAGCATCTGGGAAAGCCAGTGTACAAATATTGTCTATAATTAAGAAACTCATACAGAGTCTTCACCCCTAAGGGCACCAAGAATCAAATTAGCCTGTAATAAACTATAACTATTACATAGGTTTAGTTTTATATATATTTCCCTCAAACCCTAATGAGGGAAAAACAAATGAAAAAAAAATTACATACAAACAAAAATAAATTCAAGAACAAGTTGAAGAAATAGTCTACTAAAATGAGAAAGAACCAGAAAAGTAATTCTGGAAACATGAAGAAACAGGGTCCTATAACACCCCCAAAATATCACACTAGTTTTTTTCATCAATAGATCCAAACCCAGATGAAATCTCGGAAATGCCAGATAAAGAATTCAGAAGGCTGATTATTAAGCTACTCAGGAAGTTACCAGAGAAAGGTAAAAGCACCTTAAAGAAATTTAAAATAAATTGCAACCTAAGGATAATTTATGTTTCTGAGATAGAAAAGTCTAAAAGTTTAGAGAATTTATATGATAAAATACTAGAGAAAAACTTCCTGCCCCTCCTGGAGATCTAGATATCCAAATAAAACAAACACAAAGAACTTGTGGGAAAATCATTGCAAAAGGATCATCACCAAGGCACATAGTCATCATGCTATCAACAGGAAGGAAATAATTTTAAGAGCTGTGGGACAAAAGCATTAGATAACCTAAAAAGAAAAATCCTATCAGACTAACAGGAGACTTCTCAGCAGAATCCTTACAAGCCAGATGGGATTGTGGTCATATCTTTAGTTTTCTTAAACAAAATAATTGTTAGCTAAGAATTTGGTATCCAATAAAACTAAGATTCACAAATGAAGGAGAGGTAAAGTATTTTGCAGACAAACAAATGCTGAAGAAATTTGTCACGACCAAATCAGCTCTATAAGAAATTCTAAAAGGAGTTCTAAATGTTGAGACAAAAGCTTGACATGATCCAAAATAGAATCTCCTTAAAGCACAAATCTCATGGGTCCTATAAAACATATCACAGTAAAAAAAAAAATTATCTAGGAAACAACTAACATTATGAATAGAATACTGCCTCACGTTTCAATATTAGTATTGAATGTAAATGGCCTAAATGCTCCACTTAAAAGATACAGCATGGTAGAATGGATAAAAATCTACCAAGTATCTGCTGTCTTCAAGAAACTCATCTAACACACAAGGACTCACATAAACTTCAAGTAAAGGGGTAGAAAAATACATGTCCCCAAAGTCGAAATCAAAAGTGAGCAGAAGTGTCTATTCTTATATCAGAAAAAATAACAGACTTTCAAGCAACAACAGTAAAACAAACAAACAAACAACAACAACAAAAAAAAACAAGCCGGGCACGGTGGCTCAAGCCTGTAATCCCAGCACTTTGGGAGGCCGAGGCGGGTGGATCACGAGGTCGAGAGATCGAGACCATCCTGGTCAACCTGGTGAAACCCCGTCTCTACTAAAAATACAAAAAATTAGCTGGGCATGGTGGCACGTGCCTGTAATCCCCGCTACTCAGGAGGCTGAGGCAGGAGAATTGCCTGAACCCAGGAGGCGGAGGTTGCGGTGAGCCGAGATCGCGCCATTGCACTCCAGCCTGGGTAACAAGAGCGAAACTCCGTCTCAAAAAAAAAAAAAAAAAAAAAAAAAAAAATGAAAGCGTTTGTCCAACAGGAAGATACTGCAATCCTAAATTTATATGCACCTAACACTGGAGCCCCAAATTTATAAAACAATTTCTGCTAGACTTAAGAAAGAAATGAGACAGATAGCATAATAATAGTGGGAGACATTAATACTCCACTTACAACACTAGATAGATCTTTGGGGGAAAAAAGTCAACCAAGAAACAATGGACTTAAACTGTACCCTAAAATAAATGGACTTAACAGGTATTTACAGAACAATCTTCCCAACACCTGTAGAATATGCATTATTCTCATCAGTAAATAAAATATTCTCCAAGGAAGATCATATGATAGGCCAGAAAGATATCCCAATAAATTTAAGAAAATCAAAACTTTTTTTTTTCTTTTTAAAATTATACTTAAGTTCTGGGATACATAGACAGAATGTGCAGGTTTGTTACATAGATATACATGTGCCATGGTGGTTTGTTGCACCCATCAACTCATCATCTATATTAGGTATTTCTCTTAATGTTATCCCTCCTCTAGCTCCTCATCCCCAACAGGCCCTGGTGTGTGATGTTCCCCTCCCTGTGTCTATGGGTTCTCATTGTTCAACTCCCACCTATGAGTGAGAATATGCAGTGTTTGGTTTTCTGTTACTGTGTTAGTTTGCTGAGAATGATGGTTTCCAGCTCCATCATTTGTACCTGCAAAGAACATAACCTCATCCTTTTTATGGCTGCATAGAATTCCATGGTGTATATGTGCCACATTATCTTTATCTAGTCTGTCAGTGATGGGCATTTGGGTTGGTTCCAAGTCTTTGCTATTGTAAACAGTGCCACAATAAACATGTGTGCATGTGTGTTTATAACTGAATGCTTTATAATCCTTTGGGTATATACCCAGTAATGGGATTGCTGGGTCAAATGGTATTTCTGGTTCTAGATCCTTGAGGAATTGCCACACTGTCTTCCACATGATGGAACTAATTTACACTCCCACCAACTGAGTAAAAGTGTTCCTATTTCTCCACATCCTCTCCAGCATCTGTTTTTTCCTGATTTTATAATGTTCACCATTCTAATTGGTGTGAAATGATATCTCATTGTGGTTTTAATTTATGTTTTGCTAATGACCAGTGATGATGTGGTTTTTGTCATGTTTGTTAGTCACATAAAAGTCTTCTTTTGAAAAGTGTCTGATCATATCCTTTGCCCACTTTTTGATGGGGTTGTTCATTTTATTCTTGTAAATTTGCTTAAGCTCATTATAGATTCTGGATATTAGCCCTTTGTCAGATGAATAGATTGCAAAATTTTTCTCCCATTCTGTAGGTTGTCTTTTCACTCTGATGATAGTTTCTTTTGCTGTGCAGAAGCTCTTTAGTTATTTAGATACCATATGTCAATTTTGGCTTTTGTTGCCATTGCTTTGGTGTTTTAGTCATGAAGTCTTTCCCCAAGCCTATGTCCTGAGTGGTATTGCCTAGGTTTTCTTCTAGTGTGTTTATGGCTTTAGGTCTTATATTTAAGTCTTTAGTACATCTTGAGTTAATTTTTGTGTAAGGTGTAAGGAAGGGGTCCAGTTTCAGCTTTCTGCCTATGGCTAGCCAGTTTTACCACCATTTATTAAATAAGGAATCCTTTCCCCCTTGCTTGTTTCCATCAGATTTGTCAAAGATCAGATGGTTGTAGATGTGTGCTCTTATTTCTGAAGCCTCTGTTTTGTTCCATTGGTCTATATGGTACCAGTACCATGCTGTTTTGGTGACTGTAGCCTTGTAGTATAGTTTGAAGTCAGGTAATGTGATGCCTTCAGGTTTGTTCTTTTTGCTGAGGATTTTCTTGGCTATATGGGTTCTTTTTTTGTTTTGTTTTGTTTTCATATAAAATTTAAAGCACTTTTTTCTAATTCTGCAAAGAAAGTCCATGGTAGCAAGATGGAGATTGCATTTAATCTATAAATTACTTTGGGCAGTATGGCCATTTTCATGATATTGATTCTTTCTATTCATGAGCATGGAAAGTTTTTCCATTTGTTTCTGTCCTGTCTTATTTCCTTGAGCAGTGGTCTGTAGTTCTCCTTGAAGAGTTCCCCCACATCCCTTGTAAGTTGTATTCCTAGGTATTTTATTCTTTTTGTAGCAATTGTGAATGGGAGTTCACTCATGATTTGGCTCTCTGTGTGTTTGTTATTGATGTATAGGAATGCTTGTGATTTTTGCACATTGATTTTGTATCCTGAGACTTTGCTGAAGTCGCTTTATCAGCTTAAGGAGTTTTTGAGTTGAGGTGGTGAGTTTTTCTAAATATACAATCCTGTTATCTGCAAACAGAGACAATTTGACTTCGTCTTCCACTCTTCCTATTTGAATACACTTTTGTCCTTGTCCACTGTGCAAAGAGGATCAGTGGAAGGCACATTGTCCCAGGGGACAAAGGTTCCCAGGGCCTGAGGTGTCTAACCAGATAACCCAACAGCAGGACTGAGGGTGCCCGGGGCAAGTAGCAGCTCAAGCCATCACCCTCAACAAGCCCCAGGTAAAGCTAACCATAGAAGGCCAGGAGGCCAATCTCCTCCTGGACACTGGCACAGCCTTCTCAGTTTTGCTTTCCTGTCCTGGATGGTTGTCCTCCAAGTCTGTAACTGCCCAAGGAGTGCTAGGACAAACACTCTCCCAATATTTCTCCCAGCCACTAAGCTGTAACTGGGGAGATATACTCTTCTCCCATGCCTTCCTCATCATGCCAGAAAGTCCTACCCCCTTACTAGAGCGGGACCCGTTAGCCAGAGCAAATCCATTATCTATATGAACATCGTCAGAGAGGAAATTCCTCTCTGCTGCCCATTGTTTACTGAATGAATTAATACTGATGTTTGGGCAATGACGAGACAGTTTGGGCAGCCAAAGAATGCCTGCCAAATTCAAATAAGGCTAAAGAATCCCACCTCTTTTCCTTACCCAAAACAGTAACCTCTATGTCCAGAATCCAAAAAGGGGCTACATGATGTTGTAAGAAACTTAAAAGCTCAGGGTCTAGTGAGGTCCTGTAACAGCCCTTGTAATACTCCAATTTTAGGAGTACAAAAACCTAATGGACAATGGAGGCTAATGAAGATCTCAGGCTTATTAATGAAGCTGTAATCCCCTTATACCCAGCCATACCCAACCCATACACCTAGCTCTCTCAAACACCAGGAGAGGCAAAATGGTTTACAGTTCTGAATCTTAATTTTGCCTTTTTGTGCATTCCATTACATCCTGACTCCCAGTTTCTGTTTGCCTTTGAAGACCCTTTAGATCAGAATTCTCGGCTCACTTGAACAGCATTACCCCAGCATTTTCAAGATAGCTGTCACCTGTTTAGTCAGGCTCTAGCTCAGGACCTTAGTTATTTTTCACATCCAGGTATTCTGGTACTTCAATATATAGATGCCTTACTTTTAACTGCTAACTCAGAAACCAAGTGTCAGCAGGTCACCCAGGACTTCCTAAATTTTCTAGCTACCTCTGGATATAAGGTTTCCAAATCAAAAGCTCAACTTTGTAGGGAAGAGGTAAAACCCCCAGGGCTTGTCTTATCTAAGGGCAATTGGGCCCTTGATGGAGAACATCTCCAACCCATACTGGCCTTTCCCCATTTAAAGACCTTAAAACAATTGTGGGGATTCCTAGGAATAACTGGTTTCTGGAAATCTGTAGATTTCCATATATGGTGAAATAGCCAAACGCCTATAACCTTTATTAAGGAAACCCAAAAAGCTAACACCCATCTAATACAATGGGACCCTATAGCTGAGGCAGCCTTTCAGACCCTGAAGCAGGCACTACTGCAGGCTCCAGCTCTAAGCCTTCCTACAGGGAACCACTTCTCCCTATATGTTATGGAAAAGGCAGGAGTGGCACTGGAGGTTCTCGTCAGACTTGGGGGACCACACCACAACCAGTGGCATGCCTAAGTAAGGAAATTGATGCAGTAGCAAAAGGCTGGCCATGCTCCTTGTAGATCATAGTCACGGTGGCTATACTGGTCTCAGAAGTTGTTAAATAGTGCTGGGGAAAGATCTGACTCCATGGACTTCACAGGATGGAGCTGGAATTCTGGCCTCTAAAGGAGGTTTATGGCTGTCTGACAACTGATTACTCAAATATCAGGCCTTAATGTTTGAAGGGACCATACTTCACCTGTGCACATGTGTAGCTCCCACTCCAACTACTTTTCTCCTGAGGAAGGGGCAGACAAAAAACATAAATGTTAGCAGGTTATAGCTCAGAACTATGCAGCTGGAGATGATCTCTTAGAAACTCCTCTAGCCAATCCTGACCTTAATGTATACACTGATGGAAGTTCATTTATGAAAATGGAGTTTGGAAGGCAGGATATGCAGTAGTCAGCGGTCAAACAGTGCTTGAAAGTAATTCCCTTCCTTCTGGAACTAGTGCTCAGCTAGCAGAACTAGTACCTCTCACATGAGCTCTAAAATTAGGAAAAGATAATCGAGTAAACATATACAAAGATTCCAAATATGCTTACCTGGTTCTGCATGCCCATGCTGTCATATGGAAGGAGAGAGAGTCGCTAATCTCAGTGGAAAGTCCCATTAAATATATGAAAATTTTAGTCTTATCACAAGCTGTCTAAGAACCCAAAGAGGTAGCAGTCTTACACTGCCGAGGTCACTAGAAAGGAGATGAGAAGGAGGCGAAGGGCAAATAAAGGATTGATAGAAGGGCCTTTAATATAGAAAAACCCTCTCCAGGGAGCTAGACCTCAATATTCATCAGAAGAGTTTGAGTGGGCAGTCTCCCAGGGACATGATATTCTTAGTTCAGTAGCTAGATGGCTAGCTACTGAGTAGGGAAAAGTACTTCTACCTGCTGCCAGACAGTGGAATGTACTTAAAACCCTACATCAGACCTTCCATATGGGTATAGAAAATACATGTCGAATGACCACATCTATATTTTTCTTGAAGAGAAAAAGATCTGTTCAAGGCTGTCCAACAAATAGTCAAAGGATGTAGAATATGCCAGAAAAATAATCCTTCAGCCCATCACAATGTTACTACTGGGGAACAGCAAACTAGTCATTACCCAGGTGAGGCCTGGCAAACGGACTTTACCCATATGCCTAAGTATCAGGCATATCAATATCTGTTAGTATGTGCAGATACCTACACACACTGGGTTTGGGCTTTCCCCTGTAGAACAGAAAAAGCCCACGAGGTAATAAAAGTCCTGAGTAATGAAATAATCCCTAGATTCGGACTCCCTCGCTGTCTTCAAAGCAATAATGGCCCTGCCTTTAAAGCTGTGGTGACCCAAGGAATTTCCAAAGCATTAGGAA
Organism: Saimiri boliviensis; assembly: GCF_048565385.1. NCBI lineage: Eukaryota > Metazoa > Chordata > Mammalia > Primates > Cebidae > Saimiri > Saimiri boliviensis. The sequence goes on along the minus strand of NC_133470.1, from coordinate 75,024,590 downwards.
TACAGTATCATCTCCATTGTGTTTGGAGGCTTCAGTCATCAGAGGAAGTGGAGAAGATGAATGAAATTCTTAAGAGACACCTAAAGAAACTGGCATAGGTAACCCACCTCCCGTGGCCTTCTCTATTACCAATAGCACTCTTAAAGGCTAGAAACTCCCCTCAGAGAATAGATTCAGCCCCCGTGAGATGCTTTATGGATGGTCTTTTCTTACTAATGATCTTCTGTTAGACAAGGAAACAGCAGATCTAATAGAAGACATAACCGCCTTGGCTAAGTACCAACAGACTCCTAGGACCTTACCTGAAGGACACCCCAGGGAAAAGCAGCAAGAGTTGTTCTTCCCTGGAGACCTAGTGCTTGCTTAATGTCTCCCCTCAGACTCTCCTTCTCTATGCCCATCTTGGGAAGGCTTATTTTCATTTATTCTGTCTACCCCAATGGCAGTTAAGGTGGTGGGAATTGACTCACAGATTTATTACACTCAGCTGCAGCCTTGAACACCTCCTGAAGAAAATCATAGGCCCTGCACTCCACAGCCTGAAGTTCCAGGAGATGATCCTTCATACACCTGCCACCCTTTAGAGGATCTACATTTGCTCTTCTGATGAGATCCCCAGGAAGATAACTACTCATGAGTCTAACTTTCATCCTGGCATTAACAGGACAATCACTCTTGACTTTACTATTTGCGATCAGACTCTATGCAATCACCCCTATGGATTGGCCTAACAGCTCTCCTCCTCTCCTCCCTAGTGCCAACCCCATGACAATTTATACTGACTCTCAGGTGCAGCGTCTTCTCTTGCCAAGGCCATGCCATACTCGAACTCCAATTATTCCTTTCATAGTTGGGGGTGGGGCAGAATAATAGGAGGACTTGGTACTGGCATTGGAGGAATTACTACCTCTACTCTGTTTTACTATAAGCTATCTCAGGAGTTAAATGATGACATGGAAAAAGGTTGTTAATTCTCTCTGCAGAAACAGCTGACTCTGCGGAAGCAGCTTAACTCTTTAGCTGCCACAGCTCTTCAAAATGGAGGGGCCCTGGATCTGCTAACAGCAGAAAAAGGAGGAACCTGTCTCTGTTTAGGAGAAGAATGCTGCTACTTTGTAAACCAATTGGCTATTGTCATAAATAGAGTTAAAGAACTCAGGGACTGAACTGAACGCAGGGCTAAATATTTCCAAGAAATAGGATCGCATAGCTTGTTTAACAACTGGCTGTTCTGGCTCTATCATTTTGTAGGTCCATTTATAACCATTCTATTATTGCTGGCCTTTGGGCCTCTCATCTTTAACCTTCCTGTCAAATTCGTTTCTTCTAGAATTGAGGCCATGAGGCTACAAATGGTCCTGCAAATGAAACCCGAATGTCCTTGGCTCATGAGTTTTATCCTGAACCTCTGGATCAACCTAAAACCCTGGAAGATTCCTCTCTGGAGAAAACCTCAACTGCAGGGCCCCTTCTATGCCCCAATTTACTGGGAAGTACTTAAAACTTAAATAGCTATAAACACCCATGTCACAACAGCAGTTGGACTTTCCTGTTCGGTGGGTGAACTGAGGGACTTCTCTTCCCGGGCCTGCGAGAAATATGGTTTCAAAGGCAGGAGCTTCCTGGCTCCACACCTCCATCTGGGAATTAGACTCTTCCTGGGTCCACAAGAGACGTGGTTTCAAAGGCAGGAGTTTCCCAGCTCCATGCCTTCATCTATGAACCAGAGGGTTTTCAGACGTAAAGTTTTTTTGTCTGGGTTTCTCATGCATAGGCTAGGTGGTGAAAGCCAGGTAGGCTCCTTTGTCCAAAAAACCCACTGAAAGTTCTGGGAGGAGGGGGCTCTGTAACTCAGAGTTGTGGACCAAGTAGCCTATCCGATATCAGAGTCAAAGATCAGTCACTCCACAGGAAGTTTGAAAGAACTCCTCTCGTTGGACGAGAACATGAATGGGGACAGAATAACACAAGGGTTAAAATTCGGCTGCTACTTACCTGAATGTATTCCTTCTCTGGGTCCCCTCCCATGACAGCATAAGAGTTGTCTTTCTCTCTCTCCGTCTAATAAATCACTTTTCCACAAAAACTCTTTGGGTCCACAATATTTATTGAATGGCAAACTCACTGTGCCTCAGGGCCCCTTTCCCCTGAAGGGGAAGTGAAGCTAGAGCATTAGGGAGGATCTTCTTCAGGATTAGCTAGGCTAAGAACCTCTTCAGAACAGGGAGCTTGATACACTCCCCAGGTTAAAAGAGGAAGATGAAATACTCCCTAAATCATTCTATGAAGCCAGTATCAACCTAATATCAAAACCAGGAAAGGACATAACAAAAACTACATACCAGTATTTCTGATGAACATAGATTCAAAATCCTAAAAAAATACTAGCTAACCAAATTCAGGAATACGTCCAAAAAATACATCGTGATCAAGTGGGTTTCATACCAGGGATGTAGTGATAGTTTAAAACATGTAAGTCAATAAATGTGATACATCACATAAAATAATAAAAAACCAAAACAATATGATCATTTCAATGGACACAGGAAAAGCATTTAATAAAATCTGGCATTCCTTTATGATGGTAACTCTCAACTGAATAGGTACAGAAGGGATTTACCTCAAAATAATAAAAATTATATATGACGGACCCACATCCAACATCATAGTGAATGGAGACAAGTTGAATGCATTCCCCCTAAGAAATGGAAAAAAAACAAGCATGCCTTCTTTCATTACTTCTGTTCAACATTGTACTGGAAGTCCTTGTCAGAGAAATCAGTCCAGAGAAAAAATTAGGGCATCCTTATTGGAAAAGAGAAAGTCAAACTGTCAGTGTTGACTAATGACATGATCATATATCTAGAAAATTCTAAAGACTCATCCAAAAAGCTGCTAGATCTGAAAAACAAATTCAGTAAAGTCTCAAGATTCAAAATCAATGTACACAAATCATTAGCAAACTGACTGAGCTGAGACTCAAATCAAGAAGTCAATCCCTTTCCCAACAGCTGAAAAAAAATTAAAAATTAAAATATTAGGCATATACTTAATCAAGGAGGTGAAATATTCCTACAAGGAAAATTACAAAACACTGCTGAAAGAAATCATAGATGACACAAGCAGAAACACATGTTAATGGATGGAAAGAATCAGTATTGTGAAAATGACCACAGTGCCAAAAGCAATCTACAGATTCAGCGACATTCCCATCAAAATATGGTCACCATTCTTTACATAACTAGAAGAAACAATCCTGAAATTCATATGGAATAAAAAAAAAGAGCCCACATAGCCAAAGCAAGACTGAGCAAAAACAACAAATCTGGAGGCATCACATTACCAGACTTCAAATTATACTATATGGCTATAGTTACTAAAAGAGTATGGTACCGAGATAAAAACAGACACCCAGACCAAGAAAAAAGAACAGAGAACACAGAAATGAAGCCAAATACTTACAGACAACTAATATTTGACAAAACCTACGAAACATAAATCAGAGAAAAGACCCTCTATTCAATAAATGGTGCTGGGAAAACTGGCAAGCCACATGCAGAAAAATACACTTTGGCTCACTGCAACCTCCGCCTCCAAGAAAAAAAGAAAAAGAAAAATACACTTGAATCCCAATCTCTCACTTTATACAAAAATCAATTCAAGATGGATCAAATACTTAAATTTACGACGTGAAACCATAGAAATTTGAAAGGATAACATCAGAAAAACTCATCTAGACATTGGCTTAGGCAAAGAATTCGTGACTAAGACTCTAAAGGCCAACATAACAAAAATATATAAATAAGTGAGACCTTATGAAACTAAAAAGCTTCTTCACAGCCAAAGAAATAATCAGCAGAAAAAAACAGACAACCCACAGAGTGGGAGAAAATATGTAGAAGCTATGCATTTGACAAATGACTAATATCCAGAATCCACAAGAAACTCAAATAAATTAACAAGAAAAAAGTAATCTCATAAAAAGTGAGCAAAGAACATGAATAAACAATTCTCGGAAGAAGACATGCAAACAGTCAATAAACATATTAAAAAAACCACTCGCCTGAAATTTTGTTGTCATGTCTCTGCCAGGTTTTGATATCAGGATGATGCTGGCCTCATAAAATGAGTTAGGGAGGATTCCCTCTTTTCTATTGTTTGGAATAGTTTCAGGAGAAATGGTACCAGCACCTTTGTATCTCTGGTAGAATTCAGCTGTGAATCTATCTGGTTCATGGCACTTGCATACCTATGGGACAAACATGCATGTTCTGCACATGTATCCCAGAACTTAAAATATAGGTAAAAATAAATAAATAAATAAGTAAATACTTGCCATTACTAATCATCAGGAAACGCAAATAAAAACCACAATGAAATACCAGCTTACTCCTGCAAAAATTACCATATTAAAATGTCTCACTCCCGCCAAAAAATATTGGCATGGATATGTTGAAAAGTGAACACTTTTACACTGCTGGTCAGGGTTTAAATAAGGATAACCAGTATGGAAAACAGTATGGAATGGAAATTCCTTAAAGAACTAAAAGCAGAACTACCATTCTATCCGGCAATCCCAGAATCGGGTGTTTACCCAAAGAAAAAGGAGGCGTCATGTGAAAAAGACACATGCACACAAGCATTTATAGCAGCACAATTTGCAATTGCAAAGATATGGAACCAACCTAACTGCCCATCAACCAATTAATTAATAAAGAAGATGTCTATGTACATCATGGAATACTACTCAGACATAAGAAGGAATGAAGTCATGTCTTTCACAGCAACTTGGATGGAGCTGGAGGCCATTGTTCAAAGCAAAGTAACTCAAGAATAGAAAACCAAATATTGTATGTGCTCACTTATAACTGGGAGGTAGTCTATGAGGCCCCAAAGGCATAAGAACGATATAATAAACTCTGGGGACTCAGGAGGGAGACTGGGGGAGTATGAGGGATAAAAGGCTACATATTGGGCACAGTGTAAACTGCTCAAGAGTCAGGTGCACTAAAATATCAGAAATCACCATTAAAGAGCTTATCCATGTAACCAAAAACCACCGATACCCCCAAAAAGTATTGAAATGAAAATTTTTAAAAAATGCTGGGGCTTTTTGAGGAGCTTAGCATATTGTTTTAGATAATTACCCACCTGAGAGAAGAAAGAAAGAAGTATTTATCCTTTGGGATGCTATTCCATTCTTCCATGTTTGAGCATGTAAAATTGCTGAACAGTGTTCTGCAGGCACCCCTTAGAGGAGTTTTAGTGAAACTCTATAGCAGAATATAAGAGAGACATGGTTGAGACAAAACATGGTGGTGTCAGTTTATACTTACATGAAGTTGGTTGCTCATGTAGCAGACAGAATAAAAATTGAGCTGAGAGAATGTGACCTGGGAAAAAAGCTGTGTAATCTAAAAATTCATGCATGAACCATGTAGTGGCTTTATATAAATATATATAAAATATATATATTTTATATATAAAATATATATATATTTATATATATTATATATAAAATATTTTATTTATATATAAAATAAAATTATATTATTAAATAACAGATGACTGTTACAGAACAGTTTGTATTGGTAAAATTTCTAGAGTTCAAAATATATGTATTGTCTAGAAGTATTTTAAAGTCACCCTCATGCTTCTATGCATATGGTGTAAATGTATAATGACCTCAGCAGTCTGAATCATAAAATATGATCCCATAGGTATGATTGATAAATGGTTCTTTGTCTACATACTGATTTTTGAGAACACTTGATTACTGTGGTAGTTAAATTTAGGTGTCACCTTGACTGGATTAAGGGATACCCAGATTTCTGGCATAGCAGAAACGATGTTTCCAGAAGAGGCTGGTATTAGAATCAGTGCTCTGAGTGTGAAAGGTCCATCCAATTGGCTGAGGGTCTGAGTAGAATGAAACGGCAGGAAAAAGGCAAATTCATTCTCACTCTCCCTTATGGAGCTGGGACACAATTCTTTCCCTGTTCATGCACATCAAAACTCCTGGTTTTCTGGCCTTTGGAATCCGGAATTTACACAGTAGCACACTGGCTTCTCAGGTCCTCAGCCTCAGAGTTTCCTGTTGAATTTCTTGGTTCTGAGGCTTTCAGATTCGGACTGAGCCATGCTACTAGCTTCCCTGCTTCTCTAGCTTACAGACAGCCTATCATGAGAATTCTCAGTGTCCATGATCACAAGAGCTATTTCCCCTAATAAATCCTCTCATTCATATATATATACATACATACATGTATATATTCTGTTCTATATCTATGTTAATTCTATAATAGAATTATTATAATGCTATTACATAATTATTCTAATAGAATAATTCTACTTCATATATACAAATAGAATACATATATACATATATGTGTAGGTATGCATTCTATTGGTTTTATTTCTCTGGAGAACTCTAGCACAGTTACCATGCTGTAAGATTAATTAAACTTACATTTAGTATCTGAGTTTATCCTGAGACTTGCTCTCATTTCATGTTGACTTGCTTTCACTTTGTATTGGGTTAACAAGGCTGTGGAGGAGAAACTTCTGCCCTCATCTACTAATTTGTGGAGGTTATTGCAATACGTATAAAGAAAATGTAATTTTACATGCATAAATTATCTTAAATCAGTCCACAATAGTATGCACACATTTTTTATATTTGAGTATATTTGGAGGAGTCATTTATTATTCATTTAAAAAATTTGGAATTATTATGTAGAAGGAAAGCTCCTAGTTTCAATTATTAGAAAGATGGTACCCATTGAGAGCCTCATGTTCCTGGTCTTTTCTATATACAGTGGAAGGATTTTAGAAAATAATTATCAATTTAGAAAATTAGTGATATGCGGCACTGTAACCATGAAGTAAAAGGCGAGAGTGAAATTAGTTTTAGAAATCCATAAATTCCTAAACAAAACTAATAATAATAACCACCATTTATTGAGCCTCAATGTCAGATGTTAAAACTCCAGGTGAGGTTTTGAAACTATTTATTGTTTAGGCTGGAACAAACAGAATAGCCCAAATCTTGTCCTACCAGTCACCCCTTCTTACCAACAGGCTCCCAGTAAAGCTATAAAAAAGGGGGAAAAAACACAATTATAAATAAAGTACAGCTTTTTGATTAGATGTCTTTGTGCTCAGTGTTTCTGGTAAATAGGAAATAAAGAATTTGGCTGGTACATGCTATATAATTTTGAGGACTGAATGGGACAAGAATTTCTTTTTAAGACTAATATTGGGATACTGTCACCTTCTGGTGATATAATAATGAAAATTCGAATACAGTCTTATAGCCAGAAAAAGAAAAATTTCCATGTATGGGAGGAAATACAATGTGAAATTCAGTAGAAAGGGAAAAATAGAGTCAGATAAAGGTATAGAAACATCTCTTTTTCTACAAAGCTATGCATATATAGTGCTTAACCATGATTTATTGATAAGTGCTATAGGTTTGATATTTCATTAAAATTCTCCCAGCAGTGTTTTTTTGTAGTTATAACTATCCCTTATGATCAATAAAGAAATTGAAACAGTTTAAATAACTTGCTCAAATTTGTACAATTAATAAAGTTTGAATGACTTCAAAATATGTACTGTTCCTACCATGCAATCTAAGTTTTAGGGATCTATTGTAAGACTATTTTCAAATATTTGTCTTTAAAATATTAATTCTATTAGATGTTCCTTAAAAAGAGTTTCTGTATAAGATGAGAATTTATTTTACCTTTTTTGAAAATTTACAAAGCAGTCACATGTTAAACATTCAATGAATTCCTGTAGTCAAAAGTCAGGTTGAACACCCATAAGAGCAGTATTATTTAGACATTTGAACATGAAATAATTTTCTTTGTAGAATTAATTAATATATTTATGAAAAGATAGCCTGACATTCTATTTACAGTCAAAATCAAATCAGCAGCATTGGCTTAAAGCAATGTATTAATGGTGTGTCCAATGAGAAAATGCATTCTTTCATTTGTTGTCAAGTGTTTATTTTTCATGACTATTTGCCAGAAACTGCTAATTTACAAGGAAAGATACCTGAATAGAACAGAGACTCTGCCAATAAAGAACTCTCAGATTAGCAGCAAACAATGAAAATCAGCATTTCTCTATGGTGTTTATAGCTCTTCAGGTTAGTTTAAAACAAAGTAATTCTGTATCAAGGGCTTCGTCCTTGAAAACTCAGTTTGTTTAGCTAGGTTGTTTTAGTCTTAATTTAGATGATTACAAATAGTACGTCCAATTTCAGTCAAGATGACAACCCTCCTCATTCCAAAATTCCGATTCTAATCCAGAAAAATAAATTATTATCACTGTTTTTTAAAAAGTCAGTAACAGCAATGTTAGTGGGAATGTAAAGCAGTACAATCACTACGGAGAACAGTTTGGATATTCCTTTAAAAGCTAAAAGTTGAGCTACCATATAATCCTGGAATCCCACTGCTGGGTATATACCACCCCCCAAAAGGAATCAGTATGTCGAAGAGATATGTGCACTCCTATGTTTGTTGCAGCACTCTTTACAATAGCTAAGATTTGGAAGCAACTTTAGTGTCCATCAAAAGGTGACTAGATAAAGAAAATGTGGTAAATATACACAATGGAGTACTGTTCAGCTATAAAATGAATGTGATCAAATCACCTGCAATAACCTAGATTGAACTGGAGATTATTACATTAATGAAATAAGCAGTACACCCAAAGATAAACTTCACATGTTTTCACTTATTTGTGGAATCTAAAAATCAAAACAATTGAACTCATGAACATAGAAGGTAGAAGGATGGTTACCAGAGGCTGGGAAGGCTAGTGGGGGACTGGTGGGAAGAGATGGGGGATAGTTAATAGGTAGAAAAAATAGAAAGAATAAATTAGATCAGCCGGGCGCGGTGGCTCAAGCCTGTAATCCCAGCACTTTGGGAGGCCGAGGCGGGTGGATCACGAGCTCAAGAGATCGAGACCATCCTGATCAACTTAGTGAAACCCCGTCTCTACTAAAATTACAAAAAATTAGCTGGGCATGGTGGCGCGTGCCTGTAATCCCAGCTACTCAGGAGGCGAGGCAGGAGAATTGCCTGAACCCAGGAGGCGGAGGTTGCGGTGAGCCGAGATCGCGCCATTGCACTCCAGCCTGGGTAACAAGAGCGAAACTCCGGCTCAAAAAAAAAAAAAAAATTAGACCTACTATTGATTGCACAACAGGGTGACTATAGTCAACAATAACAATTGTATATTTTTATACAAATAAATTAAAGAATGTAATTGGATTTTTTGTAACTCAAAGGATAAATACTTGAGGACATGGATACCCTGTCCTCCATGATGTACTTATTTCACATTGCATGCCTGTATCAAAACAACTCATGTTCGCCATAAATACATTCATGTACTGTGTAACCACATAAATTTTTTAAAAAAATTAAAAATCCAATCATAGCCATGCTTAAAACAAAGTAGAAATGACTTCAAATAAGAAATGGAAGCAATACAGAGTGAGTACAATTAAAAATACAGTGATCATCTTTGCGCAGTGGCAGTGTCGTAGCCAATGAGGTTTATCTGAGGCGTGATTATTGCTAATTGAAAACTTTTCCCAATACCCCGCCGTGACGACTTGCAATACAGTCGGCAATGGCAATTTTTGACAATCTATATGGGGACTGATTATTTAAAAAAAAAAATACAGTGATCAACATAAAATTCTCAATAGATTATTTTCTCTATTCGAAAGAGTAAAAGAAAGAATTAAGAAATGGAGGCATAATACTGTACTGAGAAATTCACCCTGGCTATGACTGAGAACAAAATATTTAAAATAGGAAAGAGGGTCCAGTGTAGAAGCTTACATCTGTAATTGCAGCACTTTGGAAGGCTGAGGCGAGAGGACTGCTTGAGCCCAGGTATTTCAGATCAGCCTGGGCAACACAGCAAGACCTTGTCTCTTAAGACATAAAATAAAGCAGGAAAGAGAAGGTAAAGGGTATGTAGAATAGAAATGGAGCCTTTAACTGCACTTCAAACAAGATTTTTAAAAGTAGCACAAGGTGATTATATTTTGACAAGTAGAAATGTATTCATTAAAATTATTTTAGCTGAGGCATTTTTTCCCCTAAATTCTTAAATGCTTAGCACATTAATTTTTATTTATTTATTTATTTATTTATTTATTTATTTCCTATAATAAGGCTCTACAGGTCATGAGCTAAATCTAGCTTACCATCTATATTTCTATGGCTTGTGATCTAAGAATGATTTTTATTTTATAACATGGATGAAAATCAGAAAGGAATAATATTTGGAACACATGAAAATTATATGAAATCAAAATTTCAATGTTCATAAAATTTTATTGGGACACAGAAATCTTCACATCTTTACATAATATGTATGGTATCTTAAGTAAGGCTGAGTTGAAGAACTATGACAGATATCTTTCGGTCTACAGAGTAAAAAATATTTACTATTCAGCACTTTACAGAAATATTTACTGATTCCTGTTCTATTATGTAAGCCTTTATAGCCAATAGTTTTACTTTATATACGACTGATGACACATCCCTTCTATTTTTATTTACATAATCACTCATGCAGATATAAATATTTTTAATATTTCATTATGACTTCTTTGATTTATGAGTACCATAGAAATGTATGTATAATTTCTAAATGCATGTTTAAAAACATACTTTGTTATTGAGCTTCTGTTAATTGATATTTGTACCAATAATACACTCCGTTGGATACCTTACCTTTTTATATTGTAGAAATGTCTGTTATTTTAATGGTTATTCTTTAAGTTTTATCATGCATTCTTAACAAATTATAAACTTGACTTTCTGCCTCAATCATGCAAAAGCCTTATAACACCTATAAAACAAATAATCCACTTCAAAACAAACTTTAAAATAAATCACAAAATTATCATTCTTTTATGTTAAAAATTTTTGATTAATCTACACATAATCTACTAGCGATCTTCTTTTTATTTTTCCCTTTTACAATTAGTAATTTTACTGTCATTTCCCTTCCTCAAATTACATTCTTTAAAACTTGCTTTAGTGAAAGGTTTACTGGTGGTAAGCTTTTGCATTTCTTATTCACATGAAAGTATATTTGTCATTATTGAAAGATAACTTTCAGGGTATCAATTAAAAGTTATTTTTCTCCCACCATTTGATAATATTATTTTATTTTTTCTTTGGCTTCCACTGTTGCTGCTGAGATCTCTGCCATAAATCAAACTGTAAGAAAGGAGGTTAAAAAAAAATGAGATGTTCAGAAATACCTACTGCAAAGCCTACATAAAACCTTTAAATTATCCATATGAAAAGCACCCCAGAGACTTGGTTTTGTTCATTTTCTTTTGTTTCTGCCTATTAAAAAGAGGATACTATTAAGTTCTGAAGGGGAAAACAGTTCGGATTTTACTCTTTTTAGTAATACTGTGTGGTATCCATTTGTTACCATAATTTCATATTTAAGGGTTATTCATCTTTATTAAGTACACAGGCAGAGGAAAAATGCAAACAAATAAATGACAAAACTGGCAATGAACATTTCCTGCTTAATCTTGCAATTAATTTCTAAATTAGGATGCTAACTACCTAAAGACCATCAAGCAACCGCTGGACTTTAAATTTTCTTTATTATATCCCTGTCTCTACCTTCTGATACATTCAGAGTATCACTGGATATAAACCCCAAACTGCACTATATTTCAAGCAGGTTTCTTTCTTAAGACAAATAGCTATGAAGTATGCAGAGCATTAAACCACCCTAGCAGGCAGAAATATAATAAAAGCAGGTGGTTTTGTATTCATCTTCTGTGCAAGGTATGTTTGTGAAAAATCAAATTATTTTCCCTCTAGGGTACTTTCATTGGGACAGTTACTCTAGTTTCTTGCTGCTTTATGCTTTTTTCCTTTCATTTTTTCTGACTGCATTGTTTAGAGGATTTCAAAAAACATTTCATGCTGCTGAATAGAGGTAGATTTATTGAGGAAGTTACACTGACTAAATTCTCATCTTATCCCTGTTCTTCTCCACATCAAAGGGTTAGGCAAAGGAGAGCTTTTGCTGAAAATCTGTTTTAGTTTCTCCAACTGTTAAATTATTTACTGCTTTTGTTTTTGTAGAAAATCTTTTGATAGAAATGAAAGCATCAGCAATAATGTGTGATTGCTTTCTAAAGTTCACATGTTGACTGGCTAGAGATACAATATGAGGATGACTCTATGGAAATCACCTTTTGAAGAAAAAATAGATGGTGTATTAAGAATCACATTAAACATGATTTGTTGTGACATAGATCCAAGAATACTATAGGTCATGTCTCAAACTCTTACAATTTACTGGGCACAATCAAAATATTAGATAAGATAGCTAGTTCCTTCCTTCAATATCAACCTTAGATATAATTATCTTATATTACACCTTCTAATCCTATATGGTATGGGACATCAGCCAATTTAAATGTGGCATGAATTTTTCATCTATACCCAGACTCTGTCTCTACAAAATCATTTATTTTCTCCTGACTGTGAGTTATTAGCTATTTTAGCTTTACTTTCAATAAATTCCCAATTGCAAGGCTCAACACAGGGTTTTTGAATCACTAATTATCAGGGAAATAAAAATCAAATTCCCATTAAAATGTCACCTCACCCCAATTAGAATAGCCATTATAAACAACAACAACAACAACAACAACAACAACAACAAAAACAATGCTGGTATAGATTCAGAAAAGTGGGAACGTTTATTGTTGGTGGCAATATAAATTAGTACAACCATTTTTTTTTTTAACAGAATCTTACTGTGTCGCCCAGGTTGGAGTGGGCTGACTGAAACCTATGTCTCCTGGGTTCAAGAGATTCTTATGCTTCAGTCTCCTGAGCAGCTGAGATTACAGTGGTGGGCCACCACACCCAGTTAGTTTTTGTATTTTTAGTAGAGTCGGGATTTCACCATATTGGCAGACTGATCTCGAACCCCTGACCTCAGGCTATCTACCAGCCTGAGCCTTCCAATGTGCTGGGATTACAGGCATGAGCCACCATACCCAGCCAGATAAGACGTTATTAATAAGTTCTGGTGTTCCATTGCCCATTAGGGTTACTATAGTTAACATTATTTCGTATTTCAAAATAGTCAAAAGAGAAGATTGTGAATGTTCTCACCACAAATAAATGATAAATATTAAAGGTAATAAATATGCTAAATAACCTGATTTGATAATTACAGAGTAGTTACATGTATCAAAACATCACACTGGACCCTGTAAATATGTTCAATTATTTGTCAATTAACAATAAGATAAAACAAATAAAATAGAGTTTTGTCTAGGTGCAGTGGCTCCTGTAACCCCAGCACTTTGGGAGGTCAAGGAGGGCAGATTGCTTGAGGCCAGACATTTGAGATCAACGTGGGCAACATTGCAAGACCCTTCTTTGTTTAAAAACAAGGAATCAAAAACAGGTTTTTTTTTTTAATTGCATTTTAGGTTTTGGGGTACATGTGAAGAACATACAAGATTGTTGCATAGGTACACACATGGCAGTGTGGTTTGCTGCTTTCCGTCCCCTCACCTGTATCTGTCATTTCTCCCCATGCTATCTCTCCCCTTCTCCCCACCCCCCGTCCCTCCCCCATTTCCCTCCAATGGACCCCAGTGTGCAGTGCTCCCCTCCCTGTGTCCATGTGTTCTCATTGTTCAACACCTGCCTATGAGTGAGAATATACGGTGTTTGATTTTCTGCTCTTGTGTCAGTTTGCTGAGAATGATGCTTTCCAGGTTCATCCATGTCCCTACAAAGGACATGAACTCATCATTTTTGATGGCTGCGTAATATTCCATGGTGTATATTTACCACATTTTCCCTATCCAGTCTATCATCGTTGGGCATTTGGGTTGGTTCCAGGTCTTTGCTATTGTAAACAGTGCTGCAATGAACATTCGTGTGCACGTGTCCTTGTAGTAGAATGATTTATGTTTTTGAGACTCGGTTTTTGCTTGTTTTCTATTTTGTTTTTTGTTCTTATAGAATCATTGACTTGGTAGCTGACAGTGAAAAGGAGAGCAAAAAAATACATGAAGAAGCCAAGTTTCTAAGTGCAGGCTTACTATCAACTACAGTAAGTTACTTGTTTTTTTTCTGGATGCCAATATCTTCCTCTGAAAACTAAGTGTTGAACTACTAGGTTTCTAAGAATTCCTACATTTACACACTATCATTATTTGATATCTAAGAGTATAAATGTAAAGCAACAATAATTTATACTGAAATTAAAATAAGTAAAGATGGATAACAATTACTGCTAGAATGTATATAGAACATAATATGTTTGGGTAAGCCTAAGGAAGAAAACATAGCTTTTGGAAGCATGATTGGATAAGGGTTAACCACATAAACTATGGTCTCAAACACATTTGAATTTGTATCTGGTAAGTGATATTAAAATTAATGTAATTTTTTTTTCCTCTGAGTGAGATAGAAAACCACTGGAGAATCTTGAGGATAGAAATGACATGATTTGACCTGTATTTCGAGAAGACCATTCTGGCTCCAGTATCAAGAATAGACTTGGAGCAGGGGACAAAAGCAGACATAGACCATTTGGAAGCTCAAATTATTTGGAAGATTACCAAATTGGGGTGTAAATAAAAAAAAAATCAAGAATAATGCCAGGATTTTAGCCTGAGCAATTGGGCAGTTCATGGTACAGTATTAGTGATATACAGAAGAATGAAGAAAGAATAATTTTGGAGAAAAACAGCATAAGTTTCATTTATATATTAATTGGACATGCAGATTTTACATTCAACTAGAGATGTCAAGGAAGTAGTTGGATATGTGAGACTGAAGGTAAAGAGAGAAGTCCATGCTAGAGATATAAATTTAGGAGTCAACAGTACGCAGAATATATTTACATCCATGAGACTGGTTAGGGCCACAGAGGACTTGGCAGTGACAAAATAGAAAACATCAGACCTAATACCATAAAAACCTTAGAAGAAAATCTAAGCAAAACCATTCAGGACATAGGTGTAGGCAAGGACTTCATGACCAAAACACCAAAAGCAATGGCAACAAAAGCCAAAATAGACAAATGGGACCTAATCAAACTCCACAGCTTCTGCACGGCAAAAGAATCAGTCAGTAGACTGAATCGGCAACCAACAGAATGGGAAAAAATTTTTGCAGCCTACCCATCTGACAAGGGGCTGATACCGAGAATTTACAAAGAACTAAAGCAGATCTACAAGAAAAAAACAAACAAGCCCATTCAAAAATGGGCAAAGGATATGAACAGATACTTTACAAAAGAAGACATACAGGAGGCCAACAAACATATGAAAAAATGCTCATCATCACTGGTCATCAGAGAAATGCAAATCAAAACCACATTGAGATACCATCTCACACCAGTAAGAATGGCGATCATTAAAAAATCGGGAAACAACAGATGCTGGAGAGGATGTGGAGAAATAGGACAACTTTTACACTGTTGGTGGGAATGTAAATTAATTCAACCATTGTGGAAGACAGTGTGGCGATTCCTCAAGGACCTAAAAATAGAAATCCCATTTGACCCAGCAATCCCATTACTGGGTATATATCCAAAGGATTATAAATCATTCTACTACAAGGACACGTGCACACGAATGTTCATTGCAGCACTGTTTACAATAGCAAAGACCTGGAACCAACCCAAATGCCCAATGATGATAGACTGGATAGGGAAAATGTGGTACATATACACCATGGAATATTATGCAGCCATCAAAAACGATGAGTTCACGTCCTTTGTAGGGACATGGATGAACCTGGAAAGCATCATTCTCAGCAAACTGACACAAGAGCAGAAAATCAAACACCGTATATTCCCACTCATAGGCGGGTGTTGAGCAATGAGAACACATGGACACAGGGAGGGGAGCACTACACACTGGGGTCCGTTGGGGGGAAATGGGGGAGGGGCGGGAGGGTGGGGAGGTGGGAAGAGATAGCATGGGGAGAAATGACAGATACAGGTGAGGGGACGGAAGGCAGCAAACCACACTGCTATGTGTGTACCTATGCAACAATCTTGCATGTTCATCACATGTACCCCAAAACCTAAAATTCAATAAAAAAAAAAGAAAAGATCCTAAGACTATATCACAAGAATAGCTGATGGTATCAGTGTCCTATCCACATTCCCTTGACATTTATAATTTTTGTATATACCAATGCAATTTCCAATAGTCAGCAACTATGTATCTTTCCTTTGTCCCTTTTTAAAGATTACCTCTGGATACTAAAGTGTAATCTGTCCTTACACACAGAACACTGAAAATTCACTCAGCAGTGCCTTCCAATCCATGATAAGAGTTGATAAATACTTTTTGTGTTAACCACTTATATGGGACAACAATATGGTGTGTGTTCTACACTGCCTGTCATAATGCCTAGTGGGATAAGCTTCCTCTAAGATACAATAAAAACTTTCTTGATAACTCACCCTACATTTTTTTTTCTGTCCATGCTTTATTTCCCTGTGTTCTTATTTGTATTTTAACCAGGACCTGCTCTAGGAAGAAAAAAAAATGATAATACTGAAATACTGCAATATTTGGATGTTGAGTAGATAAGGCTGAAAAGAAGTGGTTATGAGATAGGAGAAGAACACTTTATCATCTGTGTTAGATGCTACTGATTGGTCAAGTAAGATAGACTGAAAGTTGCCATAGAATTTAACATTATAGAAGTCATTGATAGTCTTGAGAAGAGTAGAGGAAGCAAAATTTTTATTGAAATGAGTCCAACAAAACTCGTAGCTCATTAGTAGCGAGTAAGATATCAACTATTTGTTCAGGGAGTGTTCCATGTGCAAGGTAGATAAAGAAACACATCATAGCTATAGAAATATGTGAGATTTAAAAAGCCTTATTTCATTTTATTTTGCAGTAGATCCACCCCTCTGCTTATCTGTGGTTTTGCTTTCCATGGGTTCAGTTACCTATAGTCAACCATGGTCCAAAAACACTAACTGGAAAAATCCAGAAAGAAATAACTTGTAATTTTTAAATTGCATACTTTGCTAAGTAGCATGAGGAAACCTTGTGCCATCCTGCTCTATCCTGCCCAGAATGTGGATTACCACTTTGTCCAGTTATTCCCTGCTGCCTATGGTACCCATCCATTAGTCATTTAGTAGTCATCTCCATTATCAGATTGATTGGTATTTCAGTGTTTATGTTCAAGTAACCCTTATTGTACTTTATTATAGCCCAGAAGTACAAGAACAGAGATATTCAAACAGGTAAAATGGTTCTACTTTATTATTAGTTATTGGCGTTAAACTCTTATCATGCTTAAGTTATAAAATTAAACTGTATCATAGGTATGGATTATGTATAGAAAAAAACATACTATACATAAGGATTAGTTCTGTTGGTGGTTTCAGGCATTCACTGGGAATCGTGGAATGTATCCCTACATAAAAGGGGAACACTATTGTATTTTTTAAGATTATAGGATTCACAGGATGTTTGCATGTGAATGAGAATAATCCAGTAGAGAGAAAAGTTTTGATAATTAAGGAAATTGGGATTATTGCTAGAGTGGCATGCTTGAACCGTTTAGGTTACATGGGTTAGTATGCACAAGTGGAGTAGCTGGTCTTAGAAAGGGGAACAAAATAATTGCATATAGTAATGTAAGGAAAGGTAGAGTATATTAGAATAGATGCAGGTAGATGTGGTGAGACATGAAGGAATGTCTGAAAATTATCCTAAGAATGCAATATGGGTTGCCTGGGCAACGAAGAAGCTGGTTCTGGTGATCAACTTCATCATCTCCCAGCAGGATGGGCTGCATTTGAACTCAATTGATAGGTGACTGAAACTTACTTTTCCACTCAAGCAGAAGAGGCTATATCTTGGCAAAGACGTAGATACCAGGAAGTTTCCTTACCAAGTTTAAAGGATACCCCTTTCAAACTATTTTTGGAAGATACCTCTTTCAAACTATTGTCTCTTAAGCCCAGACGTCTTGATACTCCAATAGTCTGATTACACTTTCATAGATAAAGTGCCTCTCATGTTTCGTGCTGTTTAACAAGTTACCACTGACTTGGCTGGTTAAAACAATAGCATATATATTAACTCATACTTTTTTTTGTAGGATGA
The DNA here is from genome assembly GCF_048565385.1 of Saimiri boliviensis. NCBI lineage: Eukaryota > Metazoa > Chordata > Mammalia > Primates > Cebidae > Saimiri > Saimiri boliviensis. The sequence continues at coordinate 75,006,391 of NC_133470.1, read as the reverse complement.
AAGTCTGGGTGGGCTCAGATATATTATTTCCTTAGGATTTCACAAGGTGAACATAAAGATGTCAGTAGAATTAGGTTCTTATTAGGAGACTCTAGGGAAAAATTCACTTCTAAGCTCATTGAGGTTGACATAGTTCACTTTCTTCCAGCTGAGGGCCTTATTTCCTTGCTGGCCATCACCTGGAAGCTACATTTCGCTCTCAGATCCTTTCTGTGTACCTTCTCCATCTTTAGTGCTAGCTAAAGATATGTCTCTTGTGTTGAATCCTTCTCAGGCTTCTCCCAATCTTTCTGACATGCTCCTCCCCTACTCTGTTGAAATTGGCCAGAAAGCCCTTTGTTTTTAAAGGACTCATCTAATTAGGTGAAGCACACTCAGATCTTTCTTGAGGTCAATTGTTTAGTAAACTTAATCACATCTGCAAAATCCTTTTTTCCACATCATTTAAGAGAATCACAAGACTGACATCTGGGGACCTAGATAATTCTACCTGCAACAATATGGATTCTGGTTTCCATGATATGGTTCTCTCCCACATGCAAAATATATTTGTTCCATACTAAGGGTCTCAACCTTTTTTCCCTGATAGGAACTCCAGTTCAAAATTTCCTCATCAGCATCTAAATGTTAGCATATTAGCTCAAGATGAAAAATTTCACCTAGATTATCTTAGCTCAAAGTTCAAAATCTCATTATGTTATTCAGGTGCTCATGTCAAAATGAGGCTCCTGGGCGTAAAAATTATCTCTATATGAGGACCAACAAAAGAAAAGAGACGAGATGTTTTTCCTCACTACTCCCAACATACAATGGTGGGACAAGCATAGGAAAATAGTTTTAGAAATTGATTCAAAAAGGGGAAAAAGGGAAGGTAAAAAGGAGCCATGGGTCCAAGCAGTTGGAAATCTAACCAGGCAAATGCTGGATTATTCTTGATTAGGTTTTAGGACCTGGAAATAATTTCCTTGAACCTAGGTTCCCTTCCCTGAGGTCTTGCATAGTATTACTGGGACACTGGATTTTTTGGGGCTCTTGATTCTACCTGCTGGGTCACTCTTCTTTTCATGAAATTTGGTATATTTTTGTATCAAGTGGTTTTATTAACCTGCTCCTTGACAGTAGAATTTTGAGGGTCTGACAGCTTGCTTTTATTTTTTACTCTTTTTGTCCCTTTCAGATATGGCTGGTTATGTTTCTGATGATATATTATACTAAAAAACCATGTGGGTCTTACATGAATTGCTCTGGGTTTCACTCCAATAGAAAAAAAAAAAATTTAAAGCCTGGTTCACATATCTTTCTGAGATAATTTCTTATATATTTTTAGCATCTGCTCAAATGATTGAGACACAATCTTCCTAAGCTTTCTAGAGGACCTCTGGTGTGATTAAGAGAGGCATCAACTCATAATCATACACTGTTTCAAGAGGTTTTTATGGGACTGATTATTTTTATCTTTTAATCTTCCTGAGGCTTTAGTGAAAAATTGTAGAGATTCAGCTTTCCTTTATGCCACACTTTCAGCAACCATGTTTTGCTTTTAGGATCTTTTGCCATCTTGAGAGGCTAAGAATTTAAAATATTGGCCGGGCGCGGTGGCTCAAGCCTGTAATCCCAGCACTTTGGGAGGCCGAGGCGGGTGTGTCACGAGGTCGAGAGATCGAGACCATCCTGGTCAACATGGTGAAACCCCGTCTCTACTAAAAATACAAAAAATCAGCTGGGCATGGTGGCTCGTGCCTGTAATCCCAGCTACTCAGGAGGTTGAGGCAGGAGAATTGCCTGAACCCAGGAGGCGGAGGTTGCGGTGAGCCGAGATCGCGCCATTGCACTCCAGCCTGGGTAACAAGAGTGAAACTCTGTCTCAAAAAAAAAAAAAAAAAAGAATTTAAAATATTGTTAGATACTCTTTTATTTATTTATTTATTTATTTATTTTTTATTTTTTTTAATTGCATTTTAGGTTTTGGGGTACATGTGATGAACGTGCAAGATTGTTGCATAGGTACACACATGGCAGTGTGCTTTGCTTCCTTCCGTCCCCTCACCTGTATCTGTCATTTCTCCCCATGCTATCTCTTCCCACCTCCCCACCCCCCCGCCCCTCCCCCTTTTCCCCCCAACGGATCCCAGTGTGTAGTGCTCCCCTCCCTGTGTCCATGTGTTCTCATTGTTCAACACCCGCCTATGAGCGAGAATATACGGTGTTTGATTTTCTGCTCTTGTGTCAGTTTGCTGAGAATAATGGTTTCCAGGTTCATCCATGTCCCTACAAAGGATGTGAACTCATCGTTTTTGATGGCTGCATAATATTCCATGGTGTATATGTACCACATTTTCTCACCGCAATATAAGATGTAGTCACTTCCCCTTCACCATCTGCCATGATTGTAAGTTTCCTGAGCCCCATAGCATTGCTTCCTGTTAAGCCTGTAAAATTGTACATCAATTAAACCTCTTTTCTTCATGAATTACCCAGTCTCCAGTAGTTATTTATAGAAACATAAAAATAAAGTAATACACACACGCATTGTCATGATCATGTATTTAAAATGAGTACAGTCAGTTCAGTGTGTTTCACCTCACACTACATCAGGCAAGGAGTAAGGATGGTATCCATGCCATTAATTCCCTAATAGATACAAATATAAAACCATTTAATGGCTTTTATAATGAGGGCAAAATTCTGTAATGTGATCCACAAAAGCCTTCATGTTCTAATGCTTTCCTACCACTGTAGATTGATGTCATATCACACTCGTTTTTACTTTCTTATGTTTCCATCCCATGAAGATTATTTCTTGTCTTCAAACTTGCTGTACTGCATCCTTCCTTAGAAATAGCTACTCCTTGTCCCTGCAATGTGAATACTTCTACCTTTTGCTTAATAGATGCATAGCCATCTTTTGAAGTGTAGCTAATATAGAACTTGCTCTCTAAAGCATTTGTTGACCCTCCCCAGGATAAATAGAAGTTTCCTGTGGTTTATTTTTATGGTGTATTGTCGTAGAATGCTAGCTGCATGTCGTCAGGGACACTGAATCATGCCTATACAAAGTATTTACCAAATGCGTTTTGAATGAATCCTTTCTCGCAGTTCTACTTTATCTATAATCTGTTACTAGTAAGAATAATTTTTTGTCACAGGTCTTTAAATCCTAACCACAGAGTTTTTAAATAGAAAAAAAATTTAAAATGAGAGTTCGTATTTAGAACAAAACTGTCTACAATCTGGTGTGCGAGGGATGTGGGTTGTGAGTAAAGGAATATATGCTGCATTTGGGGAACTGAAATATAAAATTAGCTCAAATAACAAAGTTATTTTTAATCAAATTAGAAACATAAGAAAGTTTATTTTGGTTTTGAAAGGTATTGTGATTAATTATACAATGGTGTCTGTATAATCCAAAAATGTCATATTCATTGATGTTAAATCTAGGAAGGAATGCAAATATCAGTCACTGTGGCATATATTTATACTCCGTCCACTTTATAGAAAATATAAGTTGAAACTGATCATCTCAGATTTTGCATGATTTTCTGCCCTTATATGACCTGTGTGAAACAAAGTTAAAAAAAAATTTATACCCTACTATCACATTAAGTTAACAAAAATTTTAAAGTTCTGTCTCTTGGTTTCTAATGAATTTTGCTCACATTCATTACCCCATTCGTTTAATATTTTATTTAGAGGAATATATGCTACTAAGAAGGAATTTTAAGTTTCTAAGATAAATAGATAACATCTGAATGATAATATATTTCTCTGTGCAATAGTAACTGATAAAGTAAGAAGAAGAGTTGGATTTGTCAGACTTGATGGTCTGTCTTAAAGATCAAAGTACATAAAACACAATCCTTATTTGTATTTTTAACAGTAAAATTACTTCAAATGGGCACAGAATTAATTAGCCACCATTTCTCTATTACTTGAAGAGTGGAGAGGTTGGAAGTGGAATATGTGCTCATAGAAATGAATTTGAAAAGAAAGAGTGATGAAGTTTATTGTGATAATAAGGACAGGAGAGTTCATGGGTGTATTTTGTCACTGTTTTTGCTGTCACCTCCATTAAAATGTGAGCTGCATAAGTATTTTCCTACACATGACAATTCCTACTTTATAGTAGATTCCAAATATTTCTAGTACTGGCCTTGCTTGTTTCCATAAAATCTGAAGCATATATTCTTTTACATCTTCACCAATTTTGTCCCTTCTGGATCAAAATTCTGACACCCCCTCGTTTCCATGGCTAACAGAAAATTTTCTTTTATATCATACCTGGGGATGATTATTGGGCTTTTTAACATCGTAATTATACAAACGGATTATGTTCTTGCTTTAATAAGTTTACAATGTGTTTTATAGTCATTATCTCAATAATCCTACATAATTCAGAATAAATGCTTCATTTGCATTAGTTTTGACAGTTTTTGAAGTACTTTTACATCATAATATCTAAGCCTCACAAGCACCCTTTGAAATACAAGGAGAGCATATTTCATCTGTATGTTCCATTTACAGGTGAGGAAACTAAAATTCAGAGAAATTAAGTAATTTAACCAAGCATCTTCTTCATTTCTTCTGCATGCTTCAGTAAGTAGAAAAGGTGAAACGTGATCTCATATTTTGTTCCTAGCTCAGTGTCATGGCTACTTTCCTCCTCTATACTCCTTTACAGTAAGTGATGGAGATTTTCTCAGAACACATACATATACATATATATATACACATACATATGTACACATGCACACATATATGCTCATATATATATATATAATTCTTTTGAGATAAAGTCTTACATTGTCATTGTCATTCATGCTGGACTGTAGTGGTGCAGTCATAGCTCATTGCATCCTCTATCTCCTGGGATTAAGTGACCCTCTTGTCTCAGCCTCCTGATTAGTTAGGACTATAGGCATACAGCACCATGTCCAACTTATTTTATTTTATTTTATTTATTTTATTTTAGAGAAAACATCTTGCTATATGTTCCAGAGTGGTCTGGAACTCCTGGCACGAGCAATCCTCCCATCTTGGTCTCCCACAGCACTGAGATTGCAGGCATGAATCACCATTCCTGGCTGTGAGAATAATTTTTAAATGAAAATAAAGCAATTGAAAATTAGATTATATTGCAACTTCAAAATTTTAACCAATCCAAACACATTTTATGTTACCCATAACTCTGGTTTCATACCAAATATCCTCTTCATTTAACTTCTACTTGCTGAATATTTACTAAACTGTATTTCAGGGTTTTTTTTTCTTTAAAACATGGATGATTCAGTAATAAATGAGATCATTATGACCTCTATGTCTATGAAATTTATAGTCTAGTAAAAACTTAAGGAATTCTATTGGCATTTAAAATAAAGTGAGGTAAGTTTTCAATGAGAGAAGAATAGATGCTATACAAGTACAGAGGAGGAACATCTAACCTATACATGGTGGCTCCATAAGAGCTTACTAGATAAAGTGCTTTAAAACTGGACCAAAGTCTATGTAGAACAGCATTTTTTGAAAGCATGTGGCCTCATTCCATGTACTCTAGAAGCATATACATGGTCCTCAGATTGTACTTACCAATACCTGATAGTGCTTGTCAATTGTAATCCATAGCATCTTATTGGTCATGGCACTGTGTGGTACTGTGGGTGTGCAGAGAAGCCTGGCAGTCAATTAATTTCTATTAATGCTGCAAAGAGGTGTTCACTGGAGTCAACTTCTAGCTTTTATTAGCTCAGCTGAAAAAGATTTCTTTGACTTAGGTGCCTAGAAATTATTAATTTGAAAAATATCCCCAGTTGCTAGGTGTTTCATCTTCATTATTTACCTAAAGAATAACACAGCATAAAAGTGATAGTTATATGGCTGTGACTATCACGTCCTTTCAAGAAAAAGGTACATCTTAGAATTATAGAAAAAGTAACAATATATAGATAACTTATATGCGGATATTCTGTATACACATTTATAGTGCGTAATTTATGCCATTCACTTTACATATATTACCTAATTAAATTTAACTCTATGGTTCTGGGAGTCAGATAATATCATTTCCATTTATAGAGAAGAAGAAACTGAGAATAAAAGACATTAATCATTGGTCTAATGTGATTAGTAATAAGGAATAGAATCAGGATCAAAACCTGGATTTGTCAAAAGTTCACATTTTTCCACCACAGCACTGAGAGCTGAATGTATATTTTAGAAATCAGCACATCAACAACCATATTTTATTGATCTAGAAACTGAGGTGCAAATTAAGTAACTTATCTGAAGGCACAAGTCATGGGTTATGATACAGATGAGAACATGGTTCTATTGACTTTTTGTCATATATCTTTCCAGTAACACTACAGGTTTTTTTTTTTTTCCCCACAATATATCACCTTTTAGATATGAAGTAAAACTCAGAATAAATCAATATTATTATGAGTCTCTAAACACATGCATCTTGACCTTATGATTTTCCTGTATTGAATAACATTTGCCTTTTATATTCCTATTAAAAGTACATTGGCGCTTAACTAAGCATTAATGTTTGAAGTTCCAATGAGGACTAATATTTGATTCCTGTTGAAATAAGTGCCCCAGAAAATATGTAGAACATAATCTCTGTTCACCAGGACTATTAAATACGGAAACTTTGGAACTTTTTTCTTCCATTCTCTGTAGAACAAAAACATGTCATTACTTTATTGGCATGCATAAAATAAATAACATTTTCTGTTCTACTGATGTTGTAAATTCAATACCAATTCTCCAACCACATTGGTTATGAGCATAAAGTATATCATGTAACCTTAAAACTCTTAACAGTGAAAAGTTTAAACAAGAATGGATACTGCTGAGTAATGCTGCTTTTTTTGATATTATAGCTGCATATCTCTCTTCCCACACTCAGATAATTTCTTCAGCATGTTAGAGAAGTGAGAAATGGCTTTAGTCTCCTACTTAGGTAAAGACATCCATCATATAATATACATACTCCATTTTTTTAAAGTTCTGAATCTTGAGTAACTTTTCCGTTGTAACGGAAAAGTTTATAGTTTCTAGAAGAAGCTATTGTTTATAGTTTACCGTTTCTAAAAGAAGTTATTGTCCAAAGCTGTAAGAATTTAAGAATTTTCAGATAAGTATGTGAATGAATGAAGGGAGACTAAAAATCATTTTGAAAGATGAGGTCTGATAGGAGAGCAGCTGCATAAGAAAATCTAAATAAGAATAATAAAATTTATTACAGTTATAATGCAGGTAATTCTGACTTTAAGGAAGCATCACATGGTGTACTTCTCAGTCTATTTCAACAATATTCTGTTATTATATTGCTTATTTTATAGTTCCCTGCAATCTTTACCAGTGGTGGGGGGGTGGTTTCTGGGCTTGGATCACATAATGGTGAACAAATTAATGTAAAATAACTTTAGAAATATTAAAGCAGAAGACTATAGTGAGCTTAGAATACTGAGACAAATGCTCTCATTGTTATAAATGTTTGGATGATAAATTATGGTAATAAATGCAACCTTAGGTGGTTTGAAGGGTAGTCTGAATAAAAATGAACAGTCAAGAAGAACATACCCACTTTGACACAGGCTGTAATGGGGTCCTATAATTGTAGCCTGCCAGTGAAACCTATCATATCCAACAGAACACTTTGCTAGAGGGCCAAGGATAAAAAGCCCCTGAACTTCTTATTAATCTGCTTCAGTTACACAGTTTGTGCTTTTTCCCTAGCTCCTCACTATCCCAGTGTGTGCTCAAAGGTCCAACAAAAATTCTTTATTGTCCTCACAGCCAGGAAGAACTGTCTTGTTCTCACATCACCTCTGCCAGATACAGACAAAAAGGAGCCAGGTCTCCATCAAGCTGTGGTTTTGGCCTCCACTGTGTAAGGCAGCCGGTGCCTCCTGGGCCCTATGGAGCTCACACACATGACACTTGGAAATGCTTAACAGGAGAATGAAGTATAGTAATAAAGCAAAAACTGAGGAACTATATCTACTTAAAGTACACAAAGAAGAAACTTTTAAAATCACTCTATGCTAGCCATTTGGTATGGTGGGTTTTAGTGATGCAACAGAAATAGTAAAAGGAAGTGTTGTTGACCTCACCTGGTCCTATTGCCCCTTGCCTCACTATTCCCATCAGCTAGTTATTATTTGCCTGCAAGTCTGGTAATCATTTGGCTTATGTGAGAAGAAGCAAGTGGGATACCATTGTTACACTCCTACATTTTCAGATTACCTATTGTCCTTTATGAGCTAAGGCTGGAAATAAATAACTTCCATTGCAGCATCATTTTTTTCTTCCTGAACTCCTAGGTCACTTCTTTTAAATGCCTTATCCTGTTCTGATAGGCTTCAAACAGGATTTTGTTTCATGTATTTTTTTTTTATTACTAGAAAATAACTCAAAGTGACATCACTCACATACTTATTTTGCTTTTATACTCTTATTTCTAATATTTCTATATATAATATATAATATACTCATATATATGAATATATTTAATTATATAATAAATATATATGAGTAATTATATTTGAATAATATTATATATGAGTAATTATATATGAATTATATGTGAGTAAATATATAATTATATAATATATATTAGTGGCATGTGAAAGTCTTTATTGCATAATCTAAACCCAAACAATTTTTCACATTATTAGTTTGGTGTATGTTGCTGCAGATCCATCCCATGCTTATACACACATAAACATAAATGCAAACTGGATAAATTAAAGAGAATATAAGAAAGAAGTTAGCATGTGGACTGGGTGTAACTATGCTGATAGAAACAGAAAGAACGCTGATATATTCATAGAACAGTATTATTTTGCTCCACTTATATTGTACATCATCATTATACAACATTTTCATAAGTGAGAATATTTTTGCCCTTACATTTCCCTTCAGTCCTCCTCTCTCTTTCAATGCCCATGATAAATCTGTATTTTTAATCGTCGGGGTTTGACAAAATCTACTTTCTGTTCTGTAATCATAAACAATTAGATCTTTTTTTGAATTATTTTCATAGTTAACATTATACTGAGCAAGGAAAAGTTGAGAGAGAACTGGAACAAGACAAGAATGCCCACCTTCACCATTTCTACACAACATAGTACTGGAAGTCCTAACTAGAAAATTCAGACGAGAGACAAATAAAGGGCATCCAAATTGGTAAAAAGAAAGTTAAATTGTCACTGTTCACCAATTATATGATTGTATACCTAGTAAACTCTAAAGACTCATCCAAAAAGCTCCTAGATCTGAAAAACTAATTGGGAAAAGCTTAGAATACAAAATCATTGTACACAAATCAGTACCACTACTATACATCAACAATGACCAATCTGACAATCACAATCATAACTGAATTCCTCTTACAACAGGTGCAAAAAAAAAAAAAAAAAAAAACCTAAAGTATTCAGGAATACACTTAACGAAGGAGGTTAAAAATCCCTACAAGGAAAACTACAAACATTGCCAAGAAAAGTCATTTATGACACAAACAAATGGAAAAACATCCAATTCTTATGGATAGGTCGAAATGACATTGTGAAAATGACTATAATGCCAAAAGTAATCTACAAATTCAATCCAATTGCCATCAAAATACAATAATCCTTCACAGAACTAAAAAAAAAAAAAAAAAAAAAAATCTTAAAATCCATATGGAACTGAAAAAGAGCCCACATAGCCAAAGCCAGACTAAGCAAAAAGAGCAAATCTGGAGGCATCACATTATCTGACTTCAAACTATTCTAAAATGCTATAGTTACCAAAACAGCTTGATACTGGCACAAAAATAGGGAAGTAGACCAATAGAACAGAATAAATAACCCAGAAATTAAGCCAAATACTCACAGCCAACTGATCTTTGACAAAGCAAACAAAACAAAGTGGGAAAAGGCATGCTATTCAACAAATGGGTGCTGGGATAGTTGGCAAGTCACATGTAGAAGAATGAAATAGGATCCTCCACTCTCACATTATACAAAAATCAACTCAAGATAAAGACTTATATCTAAGACCTGAAACTATAAAAATTCTAGAAGATATCATTTGAAAAACCTCTAGACATTGGCTTAGGCAAAGATATCATGACCAAGAACCCCAAAGCAAATGCAACAAAAACAAAAATAAACAGATGGGACCCAATTAAACTAAAAGCTTATGCACAGCAAAATAATAATAATGATAATAATTATAATAATCAGTAGAGTAAAAAGACAACCCACAGGGTGAGAGAAAATATTCACAAACTATGCATCTGAAAAAGGACAGGACTAGTATACAGGATCTACAAGGAATTCAAGCAAATCTGTAAGAAAAAACAAACAAATAATCCCATCAAAAAGTGCACCAAGGACATGAATAGACAATTCTCGAAACAAGATATACAAATGACCAACAAACATGAAAAAACACTCAACATCACTACTTATCAGGGAAATGTAAATTAAAACCAAAATGAGACAGCACCTTACTCCTGCCAAAATTGCCATAATCAAAAAAAAATAAAAAAACATTCGATGCTGGCATGGATGCAGTTAAAAGGGAACACTTTCACACTGCTCGTGGGAATGTAAACTAGTACAACCACTATAGAAAATAGTATGAACATTCTTTAAAGAACTAAAATTAGAACTACCATTTTATCTAGCAAACCCTCTTTTGTGTATCTACTCAGAGAAAAAGAAGTCATTGTATGGAAAAGACACTTGCACACACATGCTTATTGCAGCACAATTCACAACTGCAAAAATATGGAACCAGCTGAAATGCTCATAAACCAATGAGTGGATAAATAACATGTGACAGGCCGGGCACAATGACTCACGCCTGTAATCCCAGCACTTTGGGAGGCCAAGGCGGACAGATCACGAGGTCAAGAGATCGAGACCATCCTGGCCAACACGGCGAAACCCCATCTCTACCAAAAATACAAAAAAATTAGCAGGGCGTGGTAGCACGTGCCTGTGGTCCCAGCTACTCTGGAGGCTGAGGCGGAAGAATCGCTTGAACCCAGGAGGCGGAGGTTGCAGTGAGCCGAGATTGCGCCACTGCACTCCAGCCTGGCGACAGAACAAGACTCCGTCTCACAAAAAAAAAAAAAAAAAAAAAAAACAAGGACATGTGACACACACACACACACACACACACACGCATACATACATACCATGAAATACTACTCAGCCATCAAAAGAAATGAAATAATAGAATATATTTTAAAATGTGTATGAGACGAAAAAGAGCCCCAAAATCCAAAGCAATCCTATGTAAAAGTGACAAAGCTGAAAGTATCACATTAGTTGACTTCAAATTACACTTCAAGGCTATAGTAACAAAACCAACATCCTGCTTATATAAAAATAGAAACATAGATTAATGGAGCAGAATAGAGAACTTAATATTTTAAACCACCTGATCTTCTAAAAAACTGACAAGCACATACACTGGAGAAATGACACCCTTTTCAATAAATGATGTTTGAAAAATTGGACTGCCATATTAATGTGATGTATCAGATTTGCTGAATTGCATTATGTTAAACCACCCTTTCATCCTTGGCATAAAATCAACTTTGTCATCATGTATTATCCTTTTGATATAGTGTTGAATTGGTTTGCTAGTGTTTCATTGAGAATTTTTATGTGTATGTGTATCAGGTTTATTGGTCTGTAGTTTTAAAAGAAAACTGTATCCTTGTCTGATCCTCCTTTTCTTTTATTTCTTTCTGTTTTTTAAGGTTCAAGAAAATTGTTTGTTTTTCTTTGTGCATTTGGTAGAATTTAGCTGGGAATCTGTCTGGTTCTGAGGTTTTCTTTCTTTGGAGCTATTTTATTTTAGATTCAACCTTGGAACGTATTATTGGTCTGTTGAGGTTCTCTATTTCTTCCTGAGTCAGTCTTAGGAGGTTGTATGTTTTCAGGAATTTCTGCAATTTCTCTATGTTTTCTAGTTTGTCAGTGTGTTGTTCAAAATGGTCTCTGGTGATATTTTGTTTCTCTTTGGTGTCGGTTGTAATGTCCATTTCTAATTTCCAAATTTGTTTATTTGTATCCTCTGTCTTCTTGGCTACTATGGCTGCTGGTTTATCAATTTTGTTTATCTTTTTTCTAAAAAAATTATTCATTTTGTTAATCATTGTTTCAATTTTATTTAGTTCTGCTGTGATCTTTTCTTCTGCTGTTTATAGGTTTGTTTGTTTTGTTTTGTTTTTTTTGGTGGAGTCATGCTTTGTTGCTTAGGCTGGAGTGCAGTGGCATGATCTCAGCTCACTGCAACTACCCCATTTTGGGTTCAAGTGATTCTCCCATCTCAGCCTCTGGGATGATAGGCACTTGCCACCACGCCTGGATAATTTTTGTATTTTTAGCAGAGACAGGGTTTTACCATGTTGGTCACTCCTGACCTCAGGTGATCCACCCATTGCAGCCTCCCAAAGTACTGGGATTATAGGCATGAGCCACTGCACCCAGCTTAGGTTTGGTTTGTATTTACTCTTCACTGCTTGAGATGTGATGCTAGGTTGTTAATTTGTAATCTTTCTATTCTGTTAATATAGTCATTTAATGCTAAAAACTTCTCTTCAAAGATTGCTTTGTCTGTATCCGACAGGTTTTGCCATGTTGTGTTTTCTATTGTATGTTTCAACAACTTTTGACATTTTAATCTTAATTTCTTTCGTGACACAATGATCATTCAGGAGCATGTTGTTTAATTTCCACATATTTGTATAATTTTTAAAGTTTCCCTTGGTATCGATTTCTAGTTTTATTCTATTCGGGTCACAAAAGATACTTGATATAATTTTATTTTTAAAAAGTTTGTTGAGATTTGTTTTCTCAACAAAGATGGTCTATCTTAGAAAATTCTTTAAGCTTTAATGAGATGAATGTGTATTCTCTAGTTTTTGCGTAGAAAGGTCTGTAGATATCCATAAGGTACATTTGTTCTAAAGTCCAATTTAAGTTCAATGTTGCCTTGTTGATATTCTATCTTATCTGTCTAATGTTGTAAGTGGAATATTAAGCTTCCTTATTATCAGTTTATTGATGTCTCTCTGTCTTTATGTCTAATAACATTTGTTTTATAAATCTGGGTTCTCTAGTATTGTGTGTGTATACATTTAAAATTGTTGTACTCTTTTTCCAAACTGATGTCCTCATTATTATATAATGACATTCCTTGTTGTTTTTTACTCTTTATGAATTAAATTCTGTTTTATTTGATATTACTATAACTACTTCTGCTCTCTTTTGGTTTCCACATGCATGGAATATATTTTTCAATGACTTTACTTTCAGTATATTTGTGTTTATATAGATTATTTTTATTTTTTAATAAATATTTTGTTGCACTTTAGGTTCTGGGGTACACGTGAAGAACATGCAGGATTGTCGCATAGGTACATACATGGCAATGTGGTTTAGTGCCACCATCCCCATCAACTGTATCTGGCATTTCTCCCCATGTTATGCCTTCCCAACTCCCCACCCCTTGCTGTCTCCCCCTTAGTACCCCCACTCCAGACCTCAGTATGTGATGCTCCTCTCCATGTGTCCATGTGTTCTCATTGTTCGACACCTGCCAATGAGTGAGAACATGTGGTGTTAGATTTTCTGTTCTTTTGTCAGTTTGCTGAGAATGATGGTTTCCAGGTTCATCCATGTCCCTGCAAGGGACATGAACTCATCGTTTTTTATGGCTGCATAGTATTCCATGGTGTATATGTGCCACACTTTCCCTGTCCAGTCTATCATAGATGGGCATTTGGGTTGGTTCCAGATCATTGCTATTGTAAACAGTGTGGCAATGAACATTTGTGTGCATGTGTCTTTACAATAGAATGATATATAATACTTTGGATGTATATCCAGTAATGGGGTTGCTGGGTCAAATGGAATTTCTATTTCTAGGTCCGTGAGGAATCACCACACTGTCTTCCACAATGGTTGAACTAATTTACACTCCCACCAACAGTGTCAAAGTGTTCCTATTTCTTCACATCCTCTCCTGAATTCATTGTCTCCAGATCTTTTAATGATCGCCATTCTAACTGGTGTGAAATGGTATCTCAATGTAGTTTTGATTTGTATTTCTCTAATGACCAGTGATGATGAGCGTTTTTTCATATTTTTGTTGGCCTCATGTCTGTCTTCTTTTGAAAAGTGTCTGTTCATATCCATCACTCACTTTTGAATAGGTTTGTTTGTTTTTTTCTTGTAAATCTGTTTTAGTTCTTTGTAAATTCTGGATATAAGTCCTTTGTCAGATGGGTAGACTGCAAAACTGTTTCCCATTCTGTTGGTTGCTGGTTCACTCTAATGATGGGTTCTTTTGCTGTGCAGAAGCTCTGGAGTTTAATTAGATTCCATTTGTCTATTTTGGCTTTTGTTGCCAATGCTTTTGGTGTTTTAGTCATGAAGTCCTTGCCCATACCTATGTCCTGAATGGTTTTGCTGGGTTTTCTTCTAGGGTTTTTATGGTATTAGGTATTATGTTTAAGTCTTTTATCCATCTGGAGTTAATTTTAGTGTAAGGTGTCAGGAAGGAGTCTAGTTTCTGCTTTCTGCACATGGCTAGCCAGTTTTCCCAACACCATTTATTAAACAGGGAATCCTTTCCCCATTGCTTGTTTTTGTCAGGTTTGTCAAAGATCAGATGGTTGTAGATGTGTGGTGTTGCCTCCGAGGCCTCTGTTCTGTTCCATTGGTCTATATCTCTGTTTTGGTACTAGTACCATGCTGTTTTGATTACTGTAGCCTTGTAGTATAGTTTGAAGTCCAGTAGTGTCATTCCTCAAGCTTTGTTCTTTTTGATTGGAATTGACTTGGCTATGCGGGCTCTCTTTTGGTTCCATATGAAGTTTAAGGTGTTTTTTTCCAGTTCTGTGAAGAGGGTCATAGGTAGCTTGATGGCGTTAGCATTGAATCTATAAATTACTTTGGGCAATACAGCCATTTTCACAATATTGATTCTTCCCAACCATGAGCATGGAATGTTTTTCCATTTGTTTGTGTCCTCTCTTATTTCCTTGAGCAATGGTTCGCAGTTCTCCTTGAAGAGGTCCTTCACATCCTTTGTTAGTTGTATTCCTAGGTATTTTATTCTTTTTGTAGCAATTGTGAATGGCAGTTCATTCTTGATTTGGCTCTCTTTAAGTCTGTTATTGGTGTGTAGGAATGCTTGTGATTTTTGCACATTGATTTTACATCCTGAGACTTTGCTGAAGTTGCTTACCAGTTTCACGAGATCTGGGGTTGAGACAATTGGGTCTTTTAAATATTTAATCATGTCGTCTGCATATAGAGACAATTTGACTTCCTTCTTTCCTAATTGAATACCCTTTATTTCTTTTTCTTGCCTAATTGCTCTGGCTAGAACTTCCAATCCTATATTGAATAGGAGTGATGAGAGAGGTCATCTTTGTCTAGTGCCAGATTTCAAAGGGAATGCTTCAGCTTTTCCCCATTCCATATGATATTGGCTGTGGGTTCATCATAAATATCTTTTATTATTTTGGGATACATTCCATCGATACCTAGTTTATTGAGAATAATGTTTTATGCAGGACTCATGGTAACCAAAAAAGAAAAACCTGCAGTAGATATATAAAAGATTAAGAAAAAGAAGTCATATCATACCACCAAAAAAGCCATCAAATCACAAATAAAGTCTGGAAGAGAGAAAGAAAAAAAAATTACAAACTAAAAAACAGTCAAAGAACAATGAGAAAGCTGGTAATAGTAATTCATTGCCTTTCAAGTATTTATTTAAATATAAATGGATTAAATTATTTAATAAAAAGACATACAGTGGCTGAATGGGGAAAAAATAAACACATATAACTCAAGCAAAAAAAAAATATAGTGCTACATAAAACTGGAAATCTTTCCTACAGCAAATAAAACAATCAACAAAATGAAAAATATATCTAATAAAGGACTAATATCAAAATATACCTGGAACTTATACAATTCAACAGAAATAATAATAACAATATAAAAATAAAATCCAATTAAAAATGGGTAAAAGGCCCAAAGAAATATTTTGACATTTTCCAGAGAAGACATGGAAATAGCCTACAATTGCATGAAAAGGGGATTATCATAATCAGAGAAATACAAATCAAAAGTGCAATGAGGTATCACCTCACACATATTAGAATGGCAATTATCAAAAATACAAGAGATTGAACAAGTGTTGGCGAGGATGTGGAAAAAAGGGCACCCTTGCACACTGTTGCTGGGAAAGTAAATTTATACAGCCATTATGAGAACAACACGGATATTGCATTAAAAATTAAAAATAGGACTACCGTAAGGTCCACCAATTCCACTTCTGGCTATACATATAAAGAAAACATCATCAGTATCTTAAGTAGAGATTTGCACCTTCAGATTTCTTGCAACATTATTTATAATAGCCAAGACACAGAAACAACCTAAGTGTCCATCAACAAACTAGTGGTGAAGGTAGTGTATGTACAAAATGGAGTATTGTTTATCCATTAAAAGGAAGAAAATTCTGCCATCTGTGACAACATGGATGAACTTGGAGGGTACTAGACTAAGTGAAATAAGCCATTTGAAGAAAGATAAATACTACCTGATTTCATTTATATGTAAAATCTTAAAAAGTCTAACTCATATAAACAGAATAGAATGATCATTTCCAGGAGCTAGGGGTGGGAACACGGGAATGTATTGGTCAAAGCATAGAAACTTTCAGTTATAAAATAAACAATTTCTGGGGATGTGACATACAACATAGTGATTATGGTGAATAACACTCTACTGTATACTTGAAATTTGCTAAGAGAAGAGATCTTATGTGTTCTCAGCACACAGACACAAGCACACACACAAGAACATACACACAGTAATTATGTGAGGTGATGGATGTGTTAACTAACTTGATTGTGATAATCATTTTATAATGTATACATATATCAAATCATCACATTGTTCATCAGAAATATATACAAACTGGATAGGTCCTGAGGCTTCTTTCAACTTTGTTATTTACATTGTTATTGTAATTGAAGAAACTGCATTCTAGGACAGTCTTTGCTCTTGGCCAGTAATGCCTTATAGGAGAGCATTGGCTTACTTCCTAAAATGATATAAATTTTGAGAAACAATTTCTTCCTTATTCCATTGGGAAACCTCATGACTTAGTATCAAAGAATAGTGACAATTAGCTATGTCTTTTTACTAAAATATCCAATGGGATGGTTTTGGATCCTGATTCAGCTTATGAAAGATCCAGATTATACTTTGATAAAAATGTTTTCATTCATATTTTTAGTTATAAATGTGATTTCCAACCGTGGTTCACCCCTTTATACTGACTAAATGAATACAAGAACTATATGTTGTATCTAATAAACGTGGCCTTTTGATTGAACTGCAGAATTGTTGTTCTATGTAGTATTACCCTTCTAAGCGGGTTTTTCAGTTTTGGTTCTACTGCTGTCTAATCTTATTATTTTTTCTTGCCTGAGATTCGTCTTGTGTTTTGTTTTCCTTTCACTTTCTTGAAGTGTCTTATTTGTTACATTTTCATTTCAGTTGGGGGCACATAATGCCAAAAAAACATTGCAGGATAGCTACTGATAACATGTTAGGTAAAGAAGTAATACTAACTGTAAGAGATATTTAAGAACATGATGGGCCAGACACGGTGGCTCACAGCTGTAATCCAAGCACTTTGGGAGGATGAGGCAGGCAGATCATGAGGTCAGAAGTTCAACACCAGCCTGGCCAATATGGTGAAACACCGTCTCTACTCAAAATACAAAATTAGCCAGGTGTGGTGGCGTGTGCCTGTAATCCCAGCTACTCAGGAGGCTGAGGCAGGAGAATTGCTTGAACCTGGGAGGCGAAGGTTGCAGTGAGCCGAGATTGTGACATTGCACTCCAGTCTGGGCAGCAAGAGAGAAACTCCATCTCAATTAAAAAAAATAATAATAATAACATGATAATCTACTACAAACCCTGCAAATAATCTCATATGGGTTCCTGCCAACTCCTAAATAAGGTCATCCTCAAGTAATCTCAATCATTATATTACCTGATATTCCATATTTCATAATAAAAGCTTTTGGGTAGCAGGTTATTTTCATTTTCAACTGTTCTTCATTAAAATACAAATGCCCCTGAGGATATATATACATATATTTTCATTCTTTATTGCTCTCTACAGCAGCATAAATTTCTATTTATTTGAAAGTAAAGTACTTTAGAAATAGGACATAGAATTAGTTCTTAGAGATAAGATGTAAGTTATTGCAAAAGAGTTATAACAGAGTGGACCTGCTTTCCGAGATCTCATGTCTGTAAGATCTTTTAAAATTTCTTTCACATCCCATAACTGCGAGTCAGAGTTTTCCATAACTTGGCAGGTAATATTTTCTAATCTTTGATGTTGAAAATCAGATAGAAGTGCATGTACAAAAAAGGCCTGAGATCATATAATTAGTAGAGGGATGCCTAAATAATGACTCTTGTACCAATAAATCAGAAATATGTCATACTTACTTTCTGTTGTGGGACAGGGTCACCCATCATGATCTCTGGTAACACAACCTTTTATAACTGCTGTCATTGTAATTCAATTTTCTGTGTTACAGAATTGAGAGAGATGAGCATAAATCAATTTAGTCATTTGTTCCACATTCATTGGGAGTTTATGATGTACCTAGGTGCTGAGGTGAAAATCATGACCAACATAGATACAGTTCTGCTTTTTAGAGTTTACAATTTAGCAAAGAAAAATACTGAACAAATAGAAATATAATAGCTGCTGTGAAGAAGAATTCATCACACATTCACTTATATATCCACTGAATATTCATTGACTGAGCATCTATCTATATGTACACGACACTATAGTTTGTGGTTGGGATACAAATGCTAATAAAATGTAGTTTTTTACGTTAAAGAGTTTATATTCTGTACTAGCAATGGTACAGTCAAGTAAAGGAACTGTTGCAATATGGAGCACGGTATCCATTACTATGGCAGCATGTGTAATGTCATACATTCAGCTCAGATTAATGGGAGGGCAGATTGTGAAGGGAAGCTTCCTGAAAGAGACAATATATAAAGTGAGTGTTACAAAATACACAGAGGTAAACAAAGGGAAGAAGTGAGGAAAGCTCAAAACCTAACGGGAAGCGGATGACCACTTGCAAGGTAACCCAAGGTAATAAAGACAACTAAACTATTTAACTACTGTGTTCTAGCCCTTACTAAAAAGTAACATTATAAAACAAGTGAGAAAATGACAATCTTGTACAGCTCTAAATCATATACAATTCAATGACCTCAGATGAAGTACTATAAAATAAAGCCCAGTATCAGAACTATAACATGAAAAATGCACAGAGTATATAAATTTCATGATAGGTTAAAGTGAGAAAGCAGTCATATTCTAAACTAGTCATTTCTGTCATATGTATCCAAAATCTATCCCAATGAGTACCAAACTGTACACATACAAATTATTAAGATGGCAAATTTTGTTATGTGTGTTTTAGACAAAAAAGGAAAAATAATAAATATAAATAATCTTACTAGGATTTACACTCTAGATCTTAACTGCTTTGTTTTGCAACTTTGAACAAGTCATTTAACCTTTTGAACTTCATATTTTCCCAACTGTAAAATGCAGTTAATTGTTCTAACTCTACCTCATCTAGTTGTGACTGATAAAAAAATGCTTTGTTATTTTTGCAGAAAAAAACACTATGCAAATTCAAGGTCATAATATCATCTGAGATATAAAATTCTATCATGCTTAACACTGTAAAGTAAACAAGCTCAATGACTACATTATATGTGACCTACTCTAATTCTTACAATGACTAGTTTGCACATGTTATAATCACATTTATTAAAAAATTAAAATACATACCTACCTCTAATACAACAAACAAACATAAAGTTAAAATATATTAGGTATGTATAAAATTTTATTCAGGTAAAGTTTCTATATTTGAATAACTATTTTCACATTTGTTATTACCATATAAGTAACTTATCAAGTGCACTTGATTTAATTAAATTCACTTTTTGAAATTTCATTATTTATTACACATGGACGTTAAAGACCTAGTTTATACATTGTTTAACCTGAGAAGTGCTCTTTATATTAGTATTTGGAATATTTTCCTGAAATTTACAAGCTTTTCCAATTTTATTGCATAAGAGTCTCAATTATATTTTAGTGTGGGAAATTAAATAAACATCTGAATATACAAAATGCATGGCCTATTATTAGAATAATGACCTATTGCTATCACATCTTGTCCATCATGTAATGGGAAATCAAGAGCAAGAGGTTAGCAGTTATAATATTCAATGGTTATTATGTACTTATGATTAAAAACAACTCTAAATTTTGCTAGCTTCTTCATGTTTAAGATGTCTTAGTTTGAAAATAATATATTAGACTAATAAGAAGCTCTAAAACTTTTTGGAGATTTGGGATTTCAAGAAATTTTTGTCTAGGACAACAAATCATGTTATATGAGGGTCCTAGGCATGTCATGGAACCAAAAAAGAGCCCACATAGTCAAAGCAAGACTAAGCAAAAAGAACAAATCTGGAGGCATCACATTACCAGATTTCAAACTATACTATAAGGCCATAGTGACCAAAACAGCATGGTACTGGTATAAAAATAGAAACATAGACTAATGAAACAGAATAGAGAACCCAGAAATAAAGCCAAATACTTATAGCCAACTGATCTTCAACAAAGCAAATAAAAACATAAAGTGGGTGTATTAGTCTGTTTTCACCCTGCTGATAAAGACACACCCAACTGGGCAATTTACAAAAGAAAGAGGTTTAATTGGAATCAAAGTTGCATGTGGCTAGGGAGGCCTAACAATCATGGCAGAAGGCAAGGAGGAGTAAGTCACATTTCACATGGATGGTGGCAGGCAAGAAGAGGGCTTATGCAGAGAAACTCCTGTTTTTAACACCATCAGATCTCATGAGACCCATTCAGTATCATCAGAAGAGCATGGGAAAGACCTGCCTCCATGATTCAATCATCTCCCACCAGATCCCTCCCACAACATGTGGGAATTATGGGAGCTACGAGATGAGATTTGGGTGGACACAGAGTCAAACCATTTTGGTGGGGAAAGGACACCCTATTCAATGAATGGTGCTGGGATAAATGGCATCCCACATGTAGGAGAATTAAACTGGATCCTCATCTCTCACCTTATAAAAAAATCAACTCAAGCTGGATCAAGGACTCAAATCTAAGACCTGAAACCATAACCGTTCTAGAAGATAAAAACGGTAAAAACCTCTACACATCAGCTTAGGCAAGGATTTAATGACCAAGCACCTTAAAGCAAATCTAATAAAAACAAAATAAATGTGTGGGACTTAATTAAACTAAAGAGCTTTTGCACAGCAAAAGGAGCAGTCAGCATAATAAATAGACAACTAACACAGTGGGAGAAATACTTCACAACTGATACATATGACAAAAAACTAATATCCAGAATCTACAACAAAATCAAACAAAATAGCAAGAAATAAAAACAAACGATTTCATAAAAAAATTTTGCTAAGGACGTGCATAGACCATTCCAAAAAGAAGATATACAAATGGCCAATAAACATATGAAAAAAATGCTCAACATCACTAATGATCAGGGAAATGCAAATCAAAATTACAATGTGATACCACCATACTCCTGCCAGAATCGCCATAATAAAAAATAAATAAAAAATAGATGTTGGTGTCGATGCAGTAAAAAGGGAACACTTTTACCTTGCTGATGGAAATGGAAACTAGTATAACAACTATAGAAAACAGTGTGGAGATTTCTTAAACAACTAAAAGTAGAACGACCATTTGATCTAGCAATCCGACTACTGGTTATCTACCCAGAGGAAAAGAAGTCATATAAAAAAGATATTTGCACATGCATGTTTATAGCAGCACAATTTGCAACTGCAAAAATGTGGAATCAACCCTAATGCCCATCAATCTATCAATCAAACAGTGGATAAAGAATAAATGAATACTAATCAGCCATAGCAAGTAATGAATTAATGGCTTTTGCAGCAACCTGGTTGGAATTGGAGACTAATATTCTAAGTGCAGTAACTCAGGAATAGAAAATTAAACATCATATATTCTTACTTATAAGTGGGAGCTAAACTATGAAGATGCAAGGGCATAAGAATGACACAATGGACTTTGGGGACTCAGTGGGAAAGGGTGGGAAAGGAGTGAGAAATAAGACTAAAAATTGGGTTCATTGCATACTGCTTGGGTGACGTGTGCACAAAAATCTCACAAATCATCACTAAAGACCTTACACATGTAACCAAATACCACCTGTTCCCCCAAACCATGTGGCTATAAAAAATTAAAAAAGAAAAGAGAAAAGTATGTATATAAGAACAAGGAAGTCAAATATACATGGAAGACATACAAAGCAGAAACCAAAGAGAAAAAGTAATACCCTAGAGAAGATGGAAGACAAACCCGAAAAATAGGCTGGAATTCAGTATTCTAATAAATATGATTACCATCTTCTAACCGAGTTTTTCACTTTTAGTATACAAAGATTTGTATCCATGGAAACTGTAACTATAATGTTAATAAAAGCAATATTGCTGTTTTAAAATTAAAAATTAAAAACATATGTCTGAAGCTGTTTTTCAATGATTCCTCAGATTGTTCTTATTAGGAACCAACAGAGGTTTTGGAGGTATAGCTTGGCTTCGAATTGATTGCAGTTTTACATGCACTTTAATTTTACTAACCGGTTATCAAGTTAATTATCAAAGCTCACACTTGCATTCTCAGGATTAAGTTATACATAGAAGGCATTTTGCATTTTAGCTCTGAAAGTGTCCAAAGATGGAATGCGACCAGGTGACTTTGCTTTATATACATATGGTAATCAACCTTTTGCTTTCAGTGTCATCTTAGTCTGCCAGATCTCTATATTTTTGGTAGGAAAATGGGCCAATAGAGTATATTTGCAATCATTAGTCTTAGTTCTTGCAAATAGTTGTTGACATGTGTCAGGGTTGGCAGATTTACACAGCAGATGAACATTCTGTTGTCAATCATACTTTTCCCATTAGACTTGGCATTAAATAAGCATAAGTTTGTCCACTTATCTTTTTGAGGAAAGTTAACATTCTTTTGGCATTAACAACATAATATCATCAATATTTTAACTCAAAACATAAAATTACACAATTATAATGAATGGTTTCATCCTGTATTAAAGCAACTAACAATACTAAGAGGAGTTTTTTTTTTTTCCAAAAGTCTTTTTTTATTGTTATAAAATGTTCATAATATGGAATTTTCCATTTTAACAATTTTCAGGTATACAGTTTAGTGGCATTAAGTAAATTTACATTGTTGTGGAAGAATTGCCACCATCCATCTCAACTGATTTCATCTTCCCAGTCTGAAACTCTTTACCAATTAAACAACAGTTCACCACGTCTGCCTTCATCCAGTCTCTGACAACCACCACTCTACCATCTGTCTCTATGAATTTGACTACTGTACAAATCTCATATGAGTAAAATTTCCCACTAGTTGTCTTTTTGTGACTGCCTTACTTCACTTAGTGTCTTCAAAGTTTGTTTATGATGTAGCATGTGTCAGAATTTCCTTTTTTAAGGATAAATATTATTCCATTATGTACATATACTGTATTTTGTTTGTCCATTCATCCATTCATCCATCAAGGGACATTTTAATTGCTGACACTTTTTAGCTATTTGAACCTTGTTTCTATGAACATGGGTGTAAACATATCCATTTAAATTCCTGATTTCAGTTATTTGGGGTATATAGTCAGAAGTAAATTTGCTGGATTATATGCTAATTCTAATCTGAATTTTTTAAAGAACTGTCATACAGTTTTCTAGAGAAGTTGTATTATTTTACATTCCCACTCACAATGCACACAATTTCCATTAAAAACATAGTATTTTACTTAAAAATACCTTTATGAATATATATAAAACAGTTAAGAGAAGTAAATGACCTGCTTGGCTCTCTGTTCTCATGTCCCTTCTAACCTTCACTTTTTGGTTTATTTCATCTACAAACATAAATTTAGATTTTAATAGTTTACCTAATCCAGGAAAAGCTAATGATACCTAGGCCAAGAATTCAGCACCAAACAAGGCAAAGCAAATGCTTTCATTTTATGACTTTGTATCCCAGTTGTATTCTCCGGTATTATCTCACATGTGCTTTAAGTATTATTTTTTTTATCAGCCAATAAATTCCTGCCTTCCTTCACTTAATTCCTGATACAGTGTTCCAATGCCTCAATATTGATCATTCACTGCTCTGGTCCATCTTCTTGTCAACTAGATCCACTCCCTATAATACAGCCCCTGCTGTTTACTCCCATATCAACATAGTCATAGGAAATAAAATTCAATGCTAATAACTTTGACCCTTTATTCCCTTTGTAGAGCAGGTATTCCAATTATCCTCTTTAATAGAAGGTTTTGAAAAAAATTCAGCATTGTTACTTAATTTCAAATAACCTGAGAAATCCTCAAAGGAATCATGCCAAGACTATTTCTTGGTATACTTGAAAAAGAGATAGAATATTTCACTGTCTATATCCATTCTTCTCCCCAAAATGTTTGGCATCTTGACTAAAATAAGCTTTTGAGAACCATCACTATGAAGAATACACTCTTGTGAGAACACCAAACATTTATCTAGTCACATCTCATGAACTGCTCTAATGATTATTATTGCCAGGTACAGAACCCCTACAGTATATGAAGGCTTTTCAAGAGTAATGTGTACTCAGATAGTTTTGAATTTACCAGTTTAGAGAATTATATCTTCAAAATATGCTATTTTCTGATGTTGAGCTTCCTGAGAATGCACCTCTGATGAAGAGAGTTTCTTTCTATACATTCTATTTCACAATTGTCTTTCCACCACTTTGCAAAAGACAGATAACACTCTTATCTCTTACCATTCTCATATTTTATTACAGTGTACAGCCCTTAGTGTAGGAAGCAAACAAGACTGTGACTAATTAGACTTAAGAAGACTGCCCTTGAAAACTGAAACACAGGCTTCTAAAGTTGTAGACAAAAGATTCTAGGAAACTTTTCCCCATTAGGTCAACCTTCTTTTTAGAAGTATACAGATTGTCTCATGGTAGTCAAGAAGAAAATACTACCTAGTCCTGGGACTATCATCTTCACTTATGATACTGAGTAAAGGGAAAGAACAATAATGTTGACCCATAGAGGGAAAGGCGTTGATTTCAAATACCGAGATGACATTTTTTTTTTTAACAACAACAAAAAGTCCTCTCGGTATTTAAAATTAACAACAAAAAAATTAACAACAAAAATTAACAACAAAAAATGACCACAGACCATGGGGTCTGCTAGCTATCTCCCAGTATCCATTCTAATTTTTCTCTCTTTTGTAATAAAGTCCTCATATTTTAACTGGACTCTTGGCCATCAGCTATAACTATTTGTAATCCTCCATTGCAGTAGAGTCAACCAGGTAAATTGAAGTGATATGTGCAACTTCAGAGTAGTATCCTTAAAGAGAAGGGGATTACTCTCCATTTCCCCTTTTCTCCTTCCCATTGGCTAGAATACAACCATAAAGAATGGAGCTAAAGCAGAAATCTTAAACTATGAAATGAAAGTCACAATTGAAAATGACAGAGCATCAAGGTAGTAGTGGCCCTGACAAAGTAAAACAACCATATTATCTCTGTACTGTTCACATTTAGACTATTCTTTAAATTTCCATCCTGCTTTAAGTCATGATTCTTTAAGTATTCGTTACAGCTTCTGAGCTTGGGTCCTAATTAATATAATCGTACCAAGATTTGATTTTTTATGTCACTGAGCATTAATTATACAGTTTTGTGCCTATGATTTAGTCTCCTTAAAACTTGCCATTATTTTCTGTAAAATTAAGATAATAACATTTGCCTCACAGGAATTTTTAGAGGATGAAGGAAGATACTTTATTAAGGTATCTAATAAAATAACTGGCACAAGAATGAACAAATATTTCCCTTTTCTTTTTTTTTTTTTTTTTTTTTTGAGATGGAGTTTCGCTCTTGTTACCCAGGCTGGAGTGCAATGGCGCGATCTCGGCTCACTGCAACCTCCGCCTCCTGGGTTCAGGCAATTCTCCTGCCTCAGCCTCCTGACTAGCTGGGATTACAGGCAAGCGCCACCATGCCCAGCTACTTTTTTGTGTTTTTAGTAGAGACGGGGTTTCACCATGTTGACCAGGATGGTCTCGATCTCTCGACCTCGTGATCCACCCACCTCGGCCTCCCAAAGTGCTGGGATTACAGGCTTGAGCCACCGCGCCCGGCAATATTTCCCTTTTCTTTTAAAATTTACCCACAACTGGACATGCAGCTCAAAAAGACAGAATCAGTATTGCATTTTGCAATTATTCCCAAGAGAAAAAATAATTCAGGTTTCTTGGTTTGCCTCTACTCAAATATTCTGAAGATCCAGAGCTTTATTTATGACACTTTTAATTCCATGAATTTAGTCTTTCTTATTTTTCCACCCTCCTGACCTCTCCCTTTGTCTATCAGTAAGATCACTCTTTATTTTTGCCACACCCTTATAGGTCTGACAGTCATTTGCATATTTGCCAACTTTAGTCTGGTACTTCTTAGGTTCCCAAGGCCCACAGAGTCATATCTACACAAGGACATACCCACAACATATGAAGATATTGGCATGCATTCAGTTAATCAACCATCACTTTTAATGTGTGGTGAAACTGTAGTGAATTATAATTCAATGATGCAATTTAATCAGCAATAAACTTTGTAGATAAACTTTCCAATGATAAACAAACTTCCTGACCCAATGGACACTGAAACACATACCAATGTCATAATTATAAATAATAAATGAGATCAATCACCTGTGAATTAGTAGACATTTTACTTTTAACCTGAAAATAAAAATGAACTTCAGGCTTGAATTGAATATGGCTAGAATTCGTTAGAAATTGCATTTCTACCATTAAAGTGGCACAGTTTTTCAGGCCCAGAATGATATTTATGATGTACATAAGTCACCCCCAAATTTGAAAAGCCAAATTTTAGGAAAATTCTTCCAATTAATTTCAACCATTAACAACAGCATTTTTTTTCTATTATCTAAACAGAAAGCTGAATTGATAGATGTATAATACAATCAAGTAAATTCAATTTTTATGTATTTATTCAAATAAATTATAAGAAAGAAAGAAATCTGTGCCTATGATGCTCTGTATTATTTTTGCACTGGTTTCAATTTCAGTAACATTACCATATGCTGTATTAAATAGAACTATTTGAATAATAAACTCTCTGTTCTACTAATATCTCTTCAGGATAGTAGGGCTTTTGGAGATATAATTTCTTCCTATATATTAGAAGCCAGATATTATTCACAAAAATATGAGTACTATTTAAAGTTTCTTTTTATTTCATAATTTGTTATACAGAGTCTGCTGGAGTATGATTTGTTCTGTAATTTTAAATTTATACAATAAAAGAACACAATAATGAAAGGCAAATATATTCAGGGAGCTAAATGTCAGGATCAAAATAACATGTCCTGTGTCAAAGATAAGTATCGACAAAGGAGAACAGAAAATTTCATTCCAATAATATTGATTTTGAAATGATAATAAGGAACAATGAAGCCTTTCACAACGCCTTGCAGTAAAGTGATTCTGTTCTCTGACCTCCTTATACACATACACACATATGAATACAAACAAAATAAAGAAAATGCTACTTTGAAAATAGTAAGAAATAGCACTTTCAGTATTTCAACTGTAAAATGAAGCTTTCCCATTTTAAGGAAAAAATATTCAAAAGGATTACTGTATCAATTACTATATTGGTGGATGTTATGGATTAAATTGTGTTTCCCTTAAACTTATTTGTTGAAATCCTACCCCCTCCCCGCGCCTCCAGTACCTCAAGATGTCACTTTAATTGAACATTGGGTCTTCACAGGGGTAATCAGTCACTGGGTGGGACCTAATTCAATATGACTGACAGGCTTAAAAAAGAAGAAATTTGAACATAGAAACCTGCATAGAAGGAAGACCATGTGAAGACACATAGAAATGAAAACGATCTGAAAGCCAAAGAGAAAGTCATCAACAGAAAGGTATCTTTCCTTTACATCCCTCAGAAGGAACCAACCTACACAGGCTTTGATTTTGGACTTTATGCCTACAAAATTGTGAGACTTCTCAGTTCATTTCTATTGCTTAAATCACCCAGTCTGTGGTAGTTTGTCATAGCAACCCTGTGGGTTAGGACAACTACAGTGTGTCTGTGAGTAAGCCATGAAATACTAATTAAACAAATAATCATTAAAGCTTAATAGCCTTTTTTTTTTTTTTTTCTTTTGGTCACCAGGCAATAAATATTGCTGTCAACTTCAAAAAGTTTACTATAGAAAGTTATGTTTCTGGCATCTACTGTTTCATTGAAAACTTTCTTGAATGTAATATTTTTCCATGTTCTCTTTTTGCAGTAGTATACTGCAGAAGATTAATACTGTATTCGTAAAATAAAAATTTCATTTATATGTTTTGCATGCATATTAAATTTCAAAGGATTTTTTTTGCTCTGCCATTATGAGAAAAAAGATACTAGTTTAACCTATCTTATTTCCATATGACCGCAGAATTTCTTCAGTTCTACCTTCAAACTCTCTTTTTAACTGGCACTTTCAGTTTTTTTATATATACGAAAATGGAAAACCCCTCCACATACATAATTATTATTGAGTTTGTTATTTTCAACTATGGGTTTGTTTTTTGTTACATTCTACTTTTGGAGAAGCATTATTTTGAAGTTCCATTTGTATTTCACTTATGCTTAGAGCCAAAGAAGAGAGTTATATATACCTTTAGATGTTTTGTCTTATCCAAAGTAACTTGGTAAGATTTCGACTACTTTTCCTTTTGGGTTTTCTCACTTTCCTCTGCTACTGGGTGCTATTCCTATGTTCGTTTCATCTTCTCCACATCCACAACATATTCATTCAGTGATAGGTACTTAATGAATGTCTTCTTTTGTTTCACTGGTATTATTACTAAATGAAATACTTGATTTTTTTTTTTTTGCTGCTATTGCAGATATTGCAATATTTAATGAAATATGTGATTGTGCTACTTATTACTGCTAGGACTATTTCTACTAAGACAATAGATGGTTGGGAAATGTTCGTGTTTTTTTCAAAGATAAATAAAGTTGGACATTAGTTAAAGCAGTGAAAACAGATTTTACTCAGCTATTACTGACAGTAGAAAAAGAGCTGAGCTCTACTCAGATTTGTTCAGGTTGAATGGAGATTTTAAAAGAAGAATAAGAGAGAAAGGAGAGAGAATGAATGGGGGATTAAGCGAAAAATTAGAAAGGGTTACTCAGTGTAAATATGATGAGGCCAGCTGTGTCTGCTTGCTGGCAACAAGCAAGGATTCTGTCCTGGCAAAGAGACTGACTGACAGAGGCCTTATCCTTCTGAATCATTACATTTGAAAGGACTGATTTTCAAATAATTGAGAAAGACACTCCAGAATCTTAGGACATGTATATACATCTCAAGGAGGCAGAGTAAAGATTTATAATTGTAAGTCCTTTTTGGTAAATCTTCTTAGAAAGGGAGGTAAGAGGCCTATCACCAGGTATGGAATTGAACAAACAGTAAGTTCTCCTGCAGCACTGAGCTTTCTAGGGCAGGCTTTGTGTTTTTTCCTATTTTTAATTTTTTAAATTGATGAATACAAATTGTATATATTTATAGTGTACAACATGGTGTTTTGAAATACATATACATTGTGGAATGGCTAAATCAAGCCAATTAACATATGCATTACCTCACTTACTTACCAGGAATGTGAGAACACTTCAAATCTACTCTCATCAATGTTCAAGTGCACAGTACAATGTTTTTAACTGTAGTAACCATGTTGTATAATAGATCTGTTTTTACTAGGGGTCTGGGATGATCTTAGGGACATTTTCTTATTCTATTAGAAGCCACACTGGGGTTTGGTCATCTCTTAGTACAGAAGTTTAGACTGAATGGGAGAGTTTTGCAGACCTTATTCTGTCTACTTTCATAGATTTAGAGCTTGAGTTTAATAGGTGAAGAATGCCCATATCTTGTAGATGTTGTTGACGTAAGTGGTAGGATTTTGAAGTAGCTGATTAAAAAAAGATTGCCTGACTGTTGGTGGAAATGGAATTTGTAAAGCCATAATGAAGAATAGTATGAAGATTTCTCACAAAACTAACCCAGCAATCCCATTACTGAGCATTTTTCCAAAGCAAAGGCAATTAGTATATCAAAAGAATAATGCACCCTCATATTTATTGCAACACTATTCAGAATAGCAAAAGTATGGAATCAACCCGTGTCCATCAATGGATGAATGCATAAAGAAAATGTAGTATGTGTACACAATGCAATACTATTTGGTCATAAAAATAATGAAAGCATATAATTTGCAGCAACATGAATGAAACTGCAAATCATTATGAAATAAGGAAGTGACAGAATGACAAACATCACATGTTCTCATTCATGTGTGAGAGCTCTAAAAATTTATCTCATTAAGATAGAAGAATGATAGATGACAGAAGATGGAAAGTATATTTGGGTTAGGGGGATGAAGAGAGATTGGTTAATGGATACAAACATACAGTTAGATAGAATAAGTTAAAATGTTTGGTAGCATAATAGATATAATTAACAATAATGTATAGTCAATTTCAAAACAGCTAAAACAGAAGATTTCAAATGTTCCCAACATATACAAATAATAAATATTCAATGTGAAGGATACTGTAAATATCCTGACATTATCATTACATATTCTATGCATATAACAAAACGTCACATGTACCCCATAAACATATAGAAATATTAAGTATCAATTTTAAAAATAACTAATTCTGAAGCTGCATTTAACATCAGTCTAGAGAACATGTAAATTTTCCTATAAATATTTTTATTGATAATTTTTACTTTCTGTCAAGTAAAAGTGAAAAATCTCCATATGTTTATTAATCACCTGCTTACTGAACTGGATTGTAGGACATTAAACCTTTACTGAGTGCCTTCTATATGAATGTCACACATTATAAATAATTTTTACTCCATCAGTTTATTCAATACTTACAGTACAGTCAGGTGAGTATTGTGCTTCTATTTTATGAGCAAATAAACTGAGATGGAGAATGTGTAAATATTTAATGTCATTCAGCTGATAAAAAGCAGAGATTGGTATTGGTATAGTTCTCTTTAGCTTCAATGTGTGTAGAAAAATTTTTATAAAAGAAACACAAAGAGTGATCTCCATTCTCAAACTGACGTATATTGAGTTGTGTCCACAACACTGAGTTCGAATGTCAGTTCTCAGCCCTCATCTTACTTACTCTCTGTATTTGACCAAGTTAATTACTCCTTCCTTTATAAAAATGGGGAAAAAGTTAAATTGCGAAATAACACATACTTAGAGAAAATGTACATAAAATGTATATTGAGAGTTTAAAATACATTCACAAACACCTATAAACTTCAGAGAGAACCTGGCTTTTTCTCGGAGTCCCGGCTTTTATGATACTATTGTTTCTCACATTTCTTGGTAGTTCTACCAAGGGCATTTGCATTCCTACATACTACCGCTTATGTTTTGCTGGTTACTGAAATTTACGTAAGTGTAATAGAATTGCTTACATTCTTCTGTGTCTTAATTTTTCACTCCATATTATGTTTATAATATTTAACCATATTGTTTTGCAAAGCTGTAGTGCACACATTTTTACTTTTGCATAATATTCCCTAGGGTCAATTATCAAAATTTAGAATACCACTATAGTTTAATGTTTCAAATGCACAGTTTTTGATAATTACAAATAATATTTCTAAGAATATTTTGGTAACAGTAGGTCTCACATTAATGTTCATGAGTTTTTCTATGTGTGCAACTTGCAGTTAAACTGACTGTTATTAGGATATACTTATCCTCAAATTTTCTGGAAAATACCCATTATTTATTGGCAGGTGGTCATAGAAATTTAAATACCTGCCAGTAGATGACAAGAGATTGTGTTTTTCTACATCCTTGTTAATATACGGTAGTGTTATTTTTATTTATTTTTGTATTTACTCACTTTTAAATTTGATTTTGCTAGCCATCGGACATGGGGGATATACACAGCTATCTCATTTTGGTTTGAGTTTGCATTTCCCTGAATACTAATGACAGTTTAAAATTTTACCTTTATTTATTTATTTATTTATTTATTTATTTATTTATTTATTTATTTATTTGAGACAGGGTTTTACTCTGTTCTCCAGGATGAAGTGCAATGGCACAATCACAGCTGACCACAGCCTTGACCCCTTGATCTCAAGTGATCCTCCCATCTCCACCAACTGAATAGCTAGGTGGAGCTCCAAACACATTCCGCCACATCAATCTAATTTTTCTTTTTGACTTTTTTGTAGGGGGAGGAGTCTCACTGTTATCCAGGCTGGTTTCAAACTACTGGGCTCAAGGGAACCTTTCACCTCAGCCTCCCAAAACGCTGGAATATAGGTGTCAGCTACTGTGCCTTGTCTGCTAATGAATTTAAGAATGATTTTATAATTTAATTTTATACATTATTTGGATTTTTTTCTTTCATAACATATATCTTGAAGTCTTTTGCTATTTTTGTACTAAGTTCTCTTTTTCTCTCTGGTTGATTTGGAAGAGTACTTTATTTCTATACTAGTCCTTTTTTGGTCAAATGTTTTCGAATATATTCATTCATTTCATGGCTTGTGTTTTCATTCTTTTCTGCTGTCTTTTGGTGAACAGAGGTTATTTGTTTTTCTCCAGTCATATTCAGCCATGTTTTCCTTTATGATGATTGTTTTGCATATTTTGGTTAGGAACTCTTACCCTACTCTAAATTCAATATAATATTTTCCTTTAATTTATTCTAAGGCTTTACAGTTTTACCTTTCACTCTTGTGCATCAACAGAACTGAAATTGATATTTGTGTATGGTGTGATAATGATATGCAGTTTCATTTTCTTCCATATATTTAACCCGATTTCTCAACACAACTCATTAAAAAGTCTGGTCTATCCCCACTGCTTTAAGTGCTTTATTGGTCATAAATCAAGTATCTACATCTAGGCAATCTAAAATCTCCTTACCTATTTTTTAGTCCTTCAAAAAATATGTAATCTGCTGTTGAATTCAGCATTATATATACATTATTTATGTAAAGTGTTCTAATTCTTGTGTTAAGCTTCTTTATTTTTACTACTTGCTCTATGAATTTTTGAGAAAAAGGCATTAAAATCACTAATTGATTTTTTGGCTATTTCTCTATTAATTGTCATTTTCACCTTATTTATTTTGAGACTATATGAAGTATATTAAAATTTAGAATTAATATGTTCTTGGTGAGATAAACATTGCAATGTTATGACAGGAAGTTCTTTAATGCTAATAATGTCTTTTGTCCTAAGAGTATTTTGTTTTCTATTAATACAGTTTTCCTGTCACTAATACTTTCATAAAAGTTTTTGATTATTTTTTGTCCTAAGTATATTTTGTTTGATATTAGTATAGCTTTCTTGTCACTAATACTTTCATAGAATTTTTTTTTTTTTGCCTTTATGCTAGGGATTCTACCTGAAATTCAATGTCCACAGCTGCTGCCTGAGAAGAGAATATTGTCATAGGATAAAACCACCAAGAAGCCTGTTTTGTAGTCTGCAAGCATTGACTGTTTCCCAGTTGGTGGTGAGGGAATCTAGATGTATAAAGGATATGTCCTGGAAGTTAGGGACAACCCCAAGTACATCATCCAGTCCAATTGTAATATAGGTATGGCCAACCATGAGACCCAAACGCCCATAACAATTCCAAAGAAGAATGCACACCTGTATTAGTCTGTTCTCATGATGCTAACAAAGACATACCCAAGACTGGGTAAATTATAGAGGAAAGAAGTTTGACTCACAGTTTCACATGGCTGAGGATGACTCACAGTCATGGTGGAAGGCAAATGAGGAGCAAAGTCACATCTTACATGGTGGCAGACAAAAGAACATGTGCAGGGGAACTCTCCTTTATACAGTCATAAGATCTCATGAGACTTATTCACTATCATGATAACAGCACAGGAGAAACCCACCCCCATGATTTAGTTACCTCCCACCGAGCCCCTTTCATGACATGTGGGGATTATTACAATTTAAGGTGCGATTTGGTTGGGGATACAGAGCCAAACCATATCATTCTGTCCCAGCTTTTTCCAAATCTTATGTCCTTACAGTTTAAAACCAGTAATGCCTTCCCAACAGCCCCCCGAAGTCTTAGCTCATTTCAGCATTGACTCAAAAGTCCACAGTCCAAAGTCTCATCTGAGACAAGGTAAGTCCCTTCCACTTATGAACCTATAAAATCAAAAGCAAGTTAGTTACTTTCCAGATACAGTGGAGATACAGGTGTTAGGTAAATTTACCCATTTCAAATAAGAGAAATTGGCCAAAATAATGGTGCTACAGGCCCCATTCAAGTCCTAAATCCATCAGGCAGTCAAATCTTAAAGCCACATAATGATCTCCTTTGACTCCGTGTCTCACATCTAGGGCATAATGGTGCAAGGGATGGGCTCCTAAGCCCTCTAAGTAGCTCCACCACTGTGGCTCTGCAGGATACCGTCCTTATAGTTGCTTTTGTAGGGTGTCATTGGGTGTCTGTTGTTTTTCCAGGTGCATGGGGCAAGCTGTTGGTGGATCTACCATTCTGGAGTCTGGAGAATGGTGGCCCTTTACTTACAACTCTGATAGTCAGTGACCCAGTGGGGACTCTCTATGGGGATTCCAACCCCACATTTCCATTCTGCTCTGCCCTAGCAGAGGTTCTCCATGAGGGCTCCAGCCTAGCAGTACATGTGTGCCCACACATCTAGGTATTTCTGTACATCTTCTGAAATCTAGGCAGAGGTTCCAAACCCTGAATTCTTGACATCTGTGCACCCACAAGCGTAATATCATGTGGAAGTTGCCAAACCTTGGGGATTTCACTCTCTGAAGCAATGGTCTGAGCTCTACATTGGCCCCTTTTAACCACAACTGGGACACAGGACACCAAGTCCTGAGACTGCACAAAGCAGCAAGTCCCTGGGCCCAGCCCATCATACCATATTTTTCCTCCTAGGCCTCTAGTTCGGTGATGCAAGGGGTCACTGCGAAGACTTCTGACATGCCCAGTAGACATTTTTACCATTGTCTTGGCAATTATTATTTGGCTCCTCATCACTTATGCAAATTTCAGCAGCTGGCTTGAATTTCTCCTCAGAAAATTTTTCTTCCCTATCACATCATTGGGGTAAAAATATTCCAAACTTCCATGCTCTGCTTCCCTATTAAACATAAGTTCTAATTCCAAACCATATTTTTATGAGTACATAATATTGAAGGCTTTTAACAACATCCAAGTCACCTCTTGAACACGTTGCTGCTTAGAAATTTCTTCCACCTAGGGTGCAGGGAGCCAAGATCGCACCACTGCACTCCAGACTGGGTAACCAGAGTGAAACTCCATCTCAAAAAAAAAAAAAAAGAAAGAAAGAAATTTCTTCCACCTGATGCCCTAAATCATCTCTCTCAAGTTCAAAGTTTCACACATCACTAGAACAAGGGCAAAATGCCACCAGTCTCTTTGCTAAAACATAGCAAGAATCACTTTTGCTCTGGTTTCAAAAAAGTTCCTCATCTCCATCTGAGACCACCTCAACCTGGACTTGACTGTCCATATTGCTATCAGCATTTTGGTCAAAACCATTCAACAAGTGTCAAGGAAGTTCAAAACTTTCCCACATCTTTCTGTCTTCAGAGCCCCCCAAGTCTCTAGGAAGTTCCAAACTTTCCTACATTTTCCTGTCTTCTTTTGATAGCTCCAAACTATTCAAAGCTCTGCCTGTTACCCAGTTCAAAGTCACTTCCACATTTTCACTACTTTTACGGCAACACCCCACTACCTGGCATCAATTTACTATATTAGACTGTTCTTATGCTGCTAATAAAGACATGCTCAAGACTGGGTAATTTATAAAGGAAGGATGTTTAATGGACTCACAGTTCCACATGGCTGGGGAGGTATCACAATCATGGCGGAAGGAAAACAAGGAGCAAAGTCATGTCTTACACAGTGGCAGGCAAGAAAACACGTGCAGGGGAACTCCCCTTTGTAAAACCATCAGATCTTGTGAAACTTATTTACTGTAATGAGAACAGCATGGGAAAAACCTG
The DNA here is from genome assembly GCF_048565385.1 of Saimiri boliviensis. Classification (NCBI taxonomy): domain Eukaryota; kingdom Metazoa; phylum Chordata; class Mammalia; order Primates; family Cebidae; genus Saimiri; species Saimiri boliviensis. The sequence goes on along the minus strand of NC_133470.1, from coordinate 74,969,986 downwards.
CCCACATGATTCAATTACCTCCCACTGGGTCACTCCCATAACGTGGGGATTATTACAATTCAAAGTGAGATTTGAATGGGGTCACAGAGCCAAACCATATCAGCACCTAACTATGGAGATTTATTTTGACATTCCATCTATAATTTTTCAGGTAAAAGGAGGTTATGTTATGGATGTCAGCCTAGAAGCAGCTGTGTCTTGTCTCTCAAAGCAAAAGCATACTTTACCTGAAACCTGAATCAGAATACCCATTAACCAATTAAACCAATTGTGTATGGTATAGCCTAAAGTAGAGATGGCAGTTGTTAAGAAGGTTGCATACCTGTATGAGAGATTAAAGATGTTATTTATCTGTTTATCTGCAAAACAGCAGCTTTAGGTCTACTAGGGCTTCACAAGTGTAGATCATGGTGTGTTTCTCAGGTGACTGCAGGGACTCCTAAAAAACAGGTCCAATGGTGTAGCCACCTAGCAATTTCCTAAAGTTAAACAGCAGTGGGTGTGCTGAACAATACCCTTGTAATACCCTTCCATTTGGGTTGTAATTGATCTTCGGGGCATTTTTTCCCCAAGTTTTTAATAATACTTGAAGTCTTCTGGTTAAACAAAGGAGCTCTGAATGTTTATGGAGGCGTTTCTGACACATGTATATTGAACAAACAAATGTAACATATGACTGTGTTTATATTTGGATGGAGACTTAACCCTTGCCTGGCATGGTCTTAGATCCTGTTTATAATTTGATATATATTGTCATAAAGAGTCTGTTCTGTCAGTTTTATGACCTCTATTTTAACGTTAATGCTGAGAAGTAGTGCCTGAGTTCCAAGGGAGAAAATGTATAGGGATGTGGGCTCAATCTCCGGCTTTCTATCATAGTAAGCATTTTTTTTTTTTTTTTTTTTTTTTTGGTGGGGATTCCCTTTGGTATAGAGGGGTTTCCATTCTGTTGGAGGGCTTAGGATCTTTTTTATTTGTTTTGTTTTAGTTTATATTCCTCCTTTTTTGTCAAGGTAGACCCAAGGCAGTATTGATCTGCAAGCTTTTATTTTTGTCCCAAATCTGTGTGCAAGTGGTGTGCTACCTGCCCCAGGTCAATCGTGTCCTTCAGAAGGAATCTGTGATCAAGAGACTTAAACTAAAAAGACTTATAGCCAATTAAACATTCTAGGCCAGATGACAGTGGAGGTGGGCAGGCACTCATTAACCTTAAAATCCTATTTAAGCAATATAAGAGCCAAAAATCAAAAGCCAAGAGGCAAGGACATAAAATTGACTTACCTATATAGTCTCTTCATTGAGCTACCATAATCTTGGTTTGTAGCAATTAGCTATATAAAACACAAGCACTTTGGCCAGCTGTTGAGGCATATGTATGCCCATGCTTGATTTGGAAGGTCTCAATTAATTTTATCGCTTGAACCCAACCAGCCCTTACAATCTATATGACAGTCTCTAGGCCTGGAAGAATTGAATAATTTGCAATTCTGGAGGAAACACACACACACACGGAATTTACAATATTTTAAACAAAAAATTCATAATCTCTTTTTAGTTTTGAAAATGACGGAAAAAAATCCCATCAGCAATCAAACATTTGAATTATTTATTATCAAGTCATAGAATAAATTATGTTAATTCAGATGGAGGTAAAATTATTAAATGATTCTTAATGTTTTTAATACAGGCCTGTCTCTGTGTCTCATAAAAGTGACTTACATAGATTTTCTTTCCTTTTAATTTTTTTTAATTTTCAATTTTGTGGGTATATAGTAGTTGTATATATTTGTGGGGTACATGAGTTATTTTGATAAAGGCGTGGAATGTGAAATAATTACATCATGAAAAAATGGGGTATCCATCACCTCCAGAATGTATCATTTGTGTTACTATCTAATTATATATTTTTAGTTATTTAAAAATGTACAATTAACTTATGATAGTCACCCTGTTGTGCTATCAAACAATAGGTCTTATTCATTTTTTCCTAACTTTTTTATACCTATTAATTATGCCCACCTCCCCACAAGAACCCCACTATGTTCCCAGCCTCTAATAACCATGTCAGTAAGTTAAATTGTTTTGATTTTTAGATCCTACAAATGAGTTAATGGATTTACAGATGTTGAGCCATCCTCTCATCGCTGGTATAAATCCCATCTTTTCATGATGAATAATCTCTCAAATGCATTGTTAAATTTGGTTTACTAGTATATAGTTGAGGATTTTAGCATCAATATTCATCAGATACATTGGCTGGTAGTTTGGTATTTTTTTTTTAATGTGTCTTTGTTTTGTTTTAATATCAGAGTAATACTGGCAGCATAGAATGACTTTAGAAGTACTCCTTTCTCCGCCATTATTTAGAAAAGTTTGAGTAAGATTGGCATCAATTCTTTAAATGTTTGGTAGAATTCAACAGTGAAGGCATTGGTGTCCCAGGGCTTTTCTTTACTGGGAGATTTAATTATAGCTTTCATCTTCTTGTTATTGGTCTGTTCAGGTTTTGGATTTTTTTCTGGATAAATCTTGGTAGGTTGCATATGTCTAGGAATTTGTTCATTTTTAAATAGAGTTTCCAATTGATTCGTATTTACTTGTTTATAGGAGTCACTAATTATCTTTTGTATTTTTGCAGTTTGTTTTAATGTCTTTTTCATCTTCAATTTTATTTATCTGAATATTTTCTCCATTTTTCCTAGTTAGTCTGACAACAGTTGTGTCTGTTTTATTTAACTTTTCAGAAAACCAACTTTTTGTTTCATTGATCTTTTATTTCATTTTCTTTATCTCAAATTATTTTATTTCTGCTCTGATCTTTATTATTTTTCTTTCCTTCTGCTATTTTGCTCTTGCTTTTCTAGTTCTTTAAAATGCATCATTAGATTGTTTATCTTAAGTTGTTCTTATTTCTTATGTAGGCACATATAGCTACAAACTTCCTTCTTAGTACTGCTTTGCTGTATCCCATAGGGTTTGGTATGTTGTATTTTCATTATTATTTGTTTCAGAAGTTTTTTTTTTTTTATTTTCTGCTTAATATATTCATTAACCAAACAGTCATTCAGGGGCATGTTGCTTAATTTCCATGTGTTTGTATAATTTCCAAAATTTCTCTTTTCCTTGGTTTCTACTTTTATTCCATTGTGGTCAAAGAAGATACTTGCTATTATTTCATTTTTTTAAATATTTAGGGCTTGTTTTGTGACCTACCATATGATCTATCCTTGAGAATGATCTATATTCTGATAAAAAGAATGTATATTCTGCAGCTCTTGGATAAAATTTTCCATACATATCTATTAAATCATTTTTTTTGATAGTGCAGATTAAGTCTGATGTTTCTTTACTTATTTCCTGTCTAGAAGATCTGTCCAATACTGAAAGTTGAGTGTTGATGCCTCCAGTTACTGTTGTATTGGAGTTTACCTCTCTCTTTAGCTCTAACAATATTTTCTTATATATCTGGGTGTTCCAACAATGGGTGCATATATATTTAAAATTATTCTATACACTTGCTAAATTGACCCTTTTATCATCTTATAGTAGTCTTTTGTTTCTTCTTAAATTTGTTGTCTTTAAATCTATTTTGACTGAAATAATTAAAGCTACTGTCATTCTTTTTTGCCTTCCATTGTCATGAAATATCAATTTGCTTACAATTATTTTCTGTCTATATGTGTCTCCTTAGATAACATGTATTTTTCATAGGCTACAGATCAATAGATCATGTTTTTTAATGCATTCAGTCACTCTATGTCTTTCGTTTGAGGAGTTTAGTTCATTTAAATTTAATATTATTATCGATAATTAAGGTGTTACTTTTGCCGTTTTGTTATCTGCTTTCTGGTTTTGTAATTTTCTCTTTACTGAAAGTAATTTTCTCTGGTGATATTATTTAGTTTTTTTTTTTTTTTTTTTTTTTTTGCTTTTTTATTTTTGTTGTGTCCACTGTATGTTATTTGGTTTGAGGTTATCATGATGCTTGCCAATATTGTCTTATAACTTATTATTTCTATTTTATAATGACTTAAAACTATTTGAATGAGGAGCAAACAAGGAATAATAAAACTAATACAACTACATCTTAACTTTGCTCTGTCATTTTTTTTCTGATTTAAATCTTATTGTATTGTCTATGTCTTGATAAGTTGTTGTAGTTGTTTTTGATTGATTCATTGTTTTTTCTTTCTACTTAGGAAAAGAGTAGTTTACACACCGCAGTTACAATGTTATAATAATCTATGTTATTCTGTGTACTTACTATTTCTAGTGAATTTTGTACCTTCAGGTGGTTACTTATTGCTCATTAAAATGCTTTTATTTTTTACTGAATTATTCCTTTTTACATTTCTTGTAGAATAGGTCTGGTGTTGATGAAATTCTTCAGCTTTTGTTTGTCTGGGAAAGTCTTTATTCCTCTCTTATGTTTGAAGATTATTTTTTATAGATACACTATTCTAGGGTAAAAGTGTTTTTCCTTCAACACTTTAAATATGTCATTCCACTCCTGACTTTTAGTTTCCACTGAAAAGTGTGCTTCTGAACACGTTAGAGTTTCATTATATGCTTGTGTCTTTTTTCTTGCTGCTTCTTTTAGGATACATTCTTCATTCTTAATCTTTGGGAATTTGATTATTAAATGCCTTGAGATAATCTTCTTTGGGTTAAATCTGCTAGGGGTTCCATAACCTTCATGTATATGGATATATCTTTCTCTAGGTTTGAGAAGTTTTCTATTATTATACCTAGGAATAAACATTCTACTTCTATCTATTTCTCTACCTGTTCAAGTCTAGTAACTTTCAGATTTGCCTTTTTGAGACTATTTTCTAGATCCCGTAGGTGTACTTCATTGTTTTTTTTTTTACTTTTGAATTCTCTAACTTTGTATTTTCAAATAGCCTGTCTTGAAACTCACTAATTCTTTTTTCTCTGTGACTAATTCTGCTTTTAAAATACTTTGATGCATTCTTCACTGTGCCAATTGCATTTTTTTCAGCTGCAGATTTCTGCTTGATTTTTTTTCTCTGTGTTATCTTTAATTTCTTTGAGTTTCCTAAACACAACTATTTTGAATACTCTGTCTGAAAGGTCAAATATCTCTTTTCATTCAGGATTGGTCCCTGGTAGCTTACTTAGTTCATTTGGTGAGGTCATGTTTTTATTTTTTTTTAAATTTTTTTAATGTCTTTATACTTGTAGATGTTCATTTGTGTTTGGGCATGAAGAGTTAAGTATGTGTTATTGTCTTAAGTCTGGTACCGTTCATATTTGTTCTTCTTCGGAAGGCATTCCAGATATTTGAATGGACTTGGGTGTTATACAGATCTAAGCTGTACCTGATTTAGGGGCCACACCAGGACCAGAAATGTAGTGGCTCTTGCAGACACATGTAAGTACTGCTTTGATGGTCTTGGTCAAGATTAAGAATTCTCTGGATTACCAGACATAGACTATTGTTCTCATTCCTTATTTTCTACAAGACAAATGGAGTATCTCTTTCTCTCTAACTCTCTCTCTCTCTCTCTCTCTGTGTGTGTGTGTGTGTGTGTGTGTGTGTGTGTGTGTTTTCTATTCCAGCTGAATCTTGGAGTGACACAGCTCCCTTTGTGGCCACCATCATTATAACTCTGGTGGGTCAGATCTGTGGCCAGAACAGTACCTCAGCCAAGGCCTTCTGTGGTCACTGCTGCCCATGGATGCCCAAGGACTGCAACCCATGGTTTCTAAAGGGGACCTACAATCAGCAGGTGGCAAAAACAGCCAGGCCTTTGTCTTTTCCATTAGTGTGACAAGTTTTCCCTAGGTCCTGGGTGGGTCCAGAGGTGCTATCCTGGAGCCAGAAACTAGAGTAAAAGATCTCAGATGTCTATCTGGTGTTCTATTGTATTGTGGCTGAGTTGGCGCTCAAACCACAAGACACAGTTCACAATCTTCTCTCTTTTCTCCAAAGTCAGAGGTGCCTCACCCCTGTGGCCATTGCCACCACATGCCCAATGGGGAGCACTGCCAGACTACCACTGCTGTTCTGTTAAGGTCCAAAGTCGCCTCAGTCTCCTTATAGTGAATGCTTCCTGATCTGGGACTCACTCTTCAAGGCCGTGGGCTTCTCTCTTACCCAGGGAAGGTCCAGAAATGATGTAAGTGTCAAGTCCCGGAGGCAGAATCACCAAGATCCTGCTTAGCATTCTACCCCTCAGTGGCCAAGCTGGTAGCTAAGATGCAAGACAAAGTCCCCTTTATTTCTCCCATTGTTTTTGTCACGCAGAAGGAGTCTTGCCCCATAGTCACTACAGCTGGCAATGTGCTGAATCTCACCCGAAGTCAGCATATCTCACAATCTCACCCAAGGCCCTTGACATAGTACCTAGGTATCCCTGCTGGTTATTAAGAACCTATCGGCTCTTCAATTAGAAGGTGATAAGTTTGACCAGAATGGGATTTCTCCCTTCAATACAGTAGGTTCCTTTCTGGCCCAGGGCATGTTTAAATATATCATCTGGGCAACAGGGCTTGGAATTAATGCCTGACAACTCTGATTAGTGTCCTATCCTGCTGTGGCTGAACTGGTATCCAACATGCAAGACAAAGTCTTTCTCACTCTTTCTTCTCCTTTTGTAAGTGATAAAATGGGAGCTGTTTTGGAGCTGTGAGCTGTGCAGCCTGTAGTAGGGGATGGATAATGCCCGCACTTTCTTTGTTACCCAGCTGGTGTCTCAGTAGGTCATGTGCCTTCACAGTCTGCTGGTTCTGGGCCCAGTTCAGTACTAGAAAGTGCTTAAAAGTCATAGTCCTTGTGGCCTAGATAGCCTTTCAACTTAGTTGAGAGACCCAGAGCAGTTAACCTGTGCTGAAAAGGTTTGCGGAAACACAGGTTTCTACCACTGGTGTCAGTAATTTCCCGCTGGTTAACGCTGGTTTAAATGCTCCTTCTGTGGGGAGGCATCTGCTAAGTTTGGTCAAGTTTATTTTTTTTCCTGCTGTAACAGAACAGCACTGAGTTCAATGCCTCACAATTGTTATGCTTTTCATTTCCCAGTTTCTCAAAGAGAGATGCTCTCAGCACCAAGCAACTGCTGTCAGGGTTGGGGGTGAATTGGCGTTACTAATTCAAGATTGTTTTCTTCTATCTTTCTAGTTCCTCTTTTTGCACTACGAAGTTAAAACCAGGTACTGAGAGTGCTAGTCTCATTTTTGGTTCTTATGAAGGTCCTTTTCTTTTGTAGGTAGTTGTTAAATTGATGTCCTTGTTGTGGGGCGAGAGGATGATTATTGAAGGCTTCCATTTTTCCTTCTTCCTCTACCCCCTCAGTAGGCATTTTTTTTAAATTGGCACTTATATATCTTATATATGGCAGCATTTGCGCAGCATTAATCTTTTATGTCTACCTTCAGTTTCCTATGGTTATTTTCTTATAACAACATTATAAAGTAGATAGGTCAACTATTTTTCATTTTTTAAGAAAAATTAACTAAATCTCAAACATATTAGTGGCATACTCAAGGTTAGAGATAGTCGTTGATGGATTAACAGTGGCTAAATCTAAAGATAATACACAATGTAACAGAATAGAAAAAAATGTATTTCTTATTCTCAAAGATTAATTATGTAGAACAAAAATTTTGGCTTTTTCTTTTAGAAGATGTGTGTGTGTGTGTGTGTGTGTGTGTGTGTGTGTGTTCGTGTGTATGCACTGAAGCATAGTACTCAAAATGTGCAAAGAGGCTGCAGTAATATGGATAACTAAAATGAATCAAACTCTGATTTTGAGGAATAAAAAAACAGAGTAATTAAGACGATGGAAAGATTACAGCATATACACTATGCCTAAAAGTTACAGCTATTTCTCAGGCTCCATGGATTGTTGGTAATAAAATAATGCAGGTGTGTGGCTTACAGGTATTCTGAGTTTTCCGCTTACTCAAGACTTTTATGTGCAATATTCTACTTTGAAATGCTGACAGCTAATTTATATTTAAAATGCTACTGAAGCCAACATTACATGGGTGAAACCAAATGTCTTTTGGCAATTGCCTTTATATAGAACTAGAAACTTTTGTCTTTAGCATAAATACAAATTAAAATATAAAATCAAAAGCTCACCTCTTTAGGGTATTATAAATAAAGAGAGAGATACATCATTATGTCAAAGATTGAGTCAAGTTCCTCAATGGCTTAACAGCCAGTTATCTGAAGGATTCATGGCCTAATCATATCATAAAGGTCCCACCTATTAATATTAACAAATTGTCAAGACACAAATTTTGGAGAGGACACATTCAAACAATAGCATCCTTCTCTGGCCTCTCAAAATTTATGTTTTTCTCACATGCAAAATATATTTATTCCATTTAAAGAGTCCAAAAATTCTTAACTAACTTCACCATCAACTTTAAAATCTAAGTCCAAAGTCTTAGCTAAACATCATACGAGTAACACTCAAGGTACAGTTCATTCCGAGGCAAATCTCTCTCCATCTGTGAGCCTGTAAAATCAAACCAATTATGTCTTTCTAAAATACAGTGACAGTACAGGCAAGCAGCAGACATTTCCATTCCAAAAGGGAGAAATAGGAAAAGAGAAAGGAGAAACAGTTCCTAAGTTAGTCTAAAACACAAGGCAAAAATTATTATATCTTAAGGCTTGAATAATCTTATTTGCTCCATGACCACTTTTCATACAAATTAGGGTGGGGGCAGGGTCCCTAAGACTCCAGGTAAACTCACCCTCATGGCTTTGTCAGACCCACCTCATGACACAGCTCTCACAGGTTTCAGTGAGATACATGTGGCCCTCCCAGGCTGGTATTGCATGCCGGTGTTTCTAACGATCTGGGTCTCAGGAGTGGCCCTAATTGCACAGCTTCACTCTAAGCATTGCTCTAGAGAGCTTTCTGCAACAACTCTGCTCTGGTGGCAGGCCTCTGCTGAGGCTCCAAAACTGTCTAAGGCATTATTTAACATTTAAGTGTACCACACCATGCCTCTACAGCTCATGCACTCTGCACACTTGTAAAATTAGCACATGAACACCAAAATACCACCAGGCTCATTACCGTGCCCTCTGAAGTGCTAGCCTCAGCCATGCCTGGGCCCATTTGAACTATAACTGGAGCAAGGAGCACTAGGCTAGAATGCAGGAAATAAAGACCTAAGGCAACTTTGTGACCCCGAAGTAGGTCATCTTTGAAAGATTTAGCACCAGCTTAACCACAAACATGTACTGTGTAATGTGTGACAGTGTTGTCCTCTTTTAAGATCAAAGAGCCTGCAGGTTTTATTGTCTGGTGAAAGCCACTTTCTTCTTCTAAAATAATGTGGAATAGCAAGCTAGACAAACACTGCATAAAGCCTCCTTTATAAGAGCCTTAATCCCATTCTCAAGGGAGCAGCCCTTATGGCCTAATGACCTCTTAAAGACCCAACACGTTAATAAATTCTGCAACTCCTGAATTTTGGAGGGGAAACATTTAAACCGTAGAAATCTATATATCAGTATCTCTCCCTGTAATTATGCAAGTAACTTTAATCATATATACCAATAAGAGAAAAAAATTGTAGACAGACAGCCAAATAATAGTCAAGGTGCAGCTTGAGACTAGGATTTATTTGCTAAACATGGAAAGCCTATTTGAAACAAAAAATAGGATATGGTGAACAGACAGTCTTAGACCAATCAAATTCAAGTATCCAGACAAGTGATAAAATATTTCCAGGAGAAATATTGCTTACATTATCATGCAGTGATAAGACTTCTCATTGGAAAATTTTATTTATTAAGAGATTCTTACTCCACATAGGTGTGGAGTTAATATATTTACCTGGCATCATCTCAAGAAAAGGGTGTAATGGCAAATATATACTAGGAGTCATGTACCCATGGATCAGAAATATAAAAATCTACTATCGCAGTGAACTTCATTTAGTGACAAACATCATTAGAAAATGAGCACTTTCAGATAACGTTATTTTTCAGTGTTAATATCATTTTAAATAAAAAGTACGTTTGTAAATATTAACATTAAACTTTAACATAATAAAATACAATATTTTGGGGACTTATTGATGAATATAGAGAGGTTGTATCTATAAAGGTTTTTAAATAAATCATTCTATAAGATTAATTTGTTTTATAAACTAAAATTATTGCTATTCATGAAAGAAGAAATATTTGCCTAGGCTTAGGCAAATGATGTTCTTCTTTTACTCATGCTAATCTATTTCAGTCTTTTGATTACTTTTCTTAGTGTTGGATAAGTTGATGCTATTAAAAAAATGTATGTAAGCTTTACAAAATGAACCTTTGTGCAGGGTTTACTGAAGAGTCGTTGGTTCCTTCGTAAAGATATTGAGTATGTGCTGTCACATATAATAACTATCCACTCACTGGTTAAGTAGTTTTTCAGGTACCCTAAGAGCTTCCTTAGTATCTATAGAGAAAGTTAAACAATCTCACTTCTCTGATGCTTAGGAAGACTATAGATATGAATAAAATGTACACACAACTAATTTTGCCATCTTGTCTTGTATTTTTTTTTTTTATTGCTTATTTAGAATTTTAGTAGCTGTCAGTAAGACCAACAAGAACACTGGAATTCATGGGTCCTAAGTTTTAAAAAAGCTCATCCTTATTTGGAAAGATTCAGTTAAGATAGTGTTCTTATTCTAAATATTTACTCACTTTTGTAAACATGTCTTTATGTGTCTGTGGACTCTGGTTCCTTCTATAGTGTTTGGCTACTAGTATACATTTGATTTTTAGAAAAAGCCATGTATAATTTTGTTTGAAATATATGTAATAAAATATATAAGTTAAGCTGGAGTCTAAACTAATGTCTTCGAATAGAAAATTTTGATGTTTTCCAATTTTAATCATAAAACGTTAAGGAAAAAGAGAAAATAAAACATTAACAGTTTACTTGAATTGGTAGTATCGATGTCGGTTAAACTTATCTTTGTGTAACTAAAATGGACATTTAATTGTTTTCTCCTGTATTACATGTAAGAATTAATCAGAAAATTAATCAGAGTGACATCAGCAATGTGACAGGATAGGAGTGTACTGTCATGTTTTTCACAGAAAAATAAATTTTGATAATCACAGATTGATGAGAGTGCCTGTGTGAGAGTCTAGGTTAGAAGTTAGAGCACATCATCGGAGAAAAAGTATATTCTAATAATTGATGTACTGAAGATGATAGAAAGAACAATTTTACTTTACCCACATCACCACTTCTGAGGTGGCACAGCTATTTGCCAATGGAGGCAAACTCAGCTCACAATTTCTCTCATAGAGGAAAGTGAGAGTCTAGTCAGTAAGTGTCTGGCTTCCAAGCCAGGTGTTATACTACCCAAGAGGTCAGGCATTCTTACTTGCTTCACTCAGAGTACTGAGGTGATCAGCATGACTGAATGGTGGGGAAAAGCTGGAAGCTGAAAAGGGAGGCAGGATCTCACAGCAACCAGGGCTTGGCATTTCAACAAACAGTCATAAATTCTACTAAATGCTTCATAGACTTGAATAGACAGCCCACTTATGAGGCTTATCTGGAGACCCCCCAGCTGGTCCATAAGCACCGCAAGGCTCCACTCACTTCACACTTGGCCCCTCAAATATGTGGCTTGCTCCCTATGTGCATTTCCACAGACAGTGTATGTGAGCCTCTGACAATGGTGTGTGAGCACATGTAGACAGCCAACTTCATACTGTGTGATCGGAGGAAGACACACAAACTTGAATATTTTAGGGGACTACTCTATGGAAAACAAGTAAGACTCTCAGCAGCTCTCTTGTCTTTGCAGAATAGAGAGAAGTATACAATTGTAAGAATCTTTCCCCCACCACCAAAATAAGAGGCACAGAACAAACATATTCACAGAAAATGTTTGAGAAAACTTCAAGGCGTTTTTGTTGTTGTTGTTGTTGTTGTTTTTCTGAAGCTAGTCAGTAAAGAGGTGATGGATTCTTCAAATGGGAAGGTAGCAATACAAGATTTTAAGAAACAGATAAAATCAAGGAAACACGGCAACACCAAAGAAACACAGTAAATGGCATTGGTGGTAAAGCAGTGAGCATAGTTGCCTTTCAAAGAACATAATAATCACCCAGTAACAAACCTCAAAGTAATTGAGATCTAGAATTGGATTGATAAATAATTCAAAATAATTGTTTTAAGGAAGCTCAACCAGATACAGGAAAACACGGATCGAGAACTTCACAAAATCAATTTAGTAGGGCCTAGGGTGTAAGAATAATGGAGAAACTTTGGCTGAAATATACAATCTATTAGTTACAAGGTAAATAAATTTTAGAAACCAGTGTGCACCATATGACTATAGTTAATTAGTGTATTGCACATTTGAAATTTGCTAAGACTAGATCTGAATTCCTCTTGCCCGCCACACACAAATTATAACTATGTGAGCTGATGGATGTATTAACTAGTTTGATTGTAACAATAATTTTACAATCTTTATTTTTCAATCACACCTCAGTAAAGTTGTAGAAAAATACAGCTTAATAGGTCTTTTCTCTTGCGAAGCTACCTAGAGGTGCTCAATTAATTTCATCTGCTGTACTCACCTCCTTTCTTTACCATGCCTAGTATCTTGTCTGCACTCAGAAAGTATGTGTTACATAAATCATACTAACCTGAAAAAGTTAACTAGAAAAAAGTCTTTATTTTATCACTATATTTTATATTTAAGAAAACATATGCATTTAATGTCAGCTGCCACTGATATTTTTAATGGCTCTGAATTTTAAAATCACTGTAGATTAATTAAATAGCTTATAGAAGATACTCAATAAATAGTTATCAATAGTGTCTAGTTTTATTGTAAGCAATAATGCAGCCATTAGTAATATTTGAAAGGACAAGATCATTTTATTAAAGATTTAAGATTTTGAAAAATGTTATTTTTTAAAAAATTTATTTATTGTACTTTAAGTTCTGGGGTACATATGCAGAACGTGCAGGTTTGTTACATAGGTATACACGTGCCATGGTGGTTCACTGCATCCATCACTCCGTCATCTACATTAGGTATTTCTCCTAATGTTATCCCTTCCCAATCTTCCCACCCCTGCTATCCCTCCCCTAGCCCCCTAACCCCAGACAGGCCCCAGTGTGTGATGTTTCCCTCCCTGTGTCCATGCATTCTCATTGTTCAACTCCCACCTATGAGTGAGAACATGTGGTATTTGTTTTTCTGTTCTTGTGTCAGTTTGCTGAGAATGATGGTTTCCAGATTCATCCATGTCCCTGCAAAGAACATGAACTCATCCTTTCTTATGGCTGTGTAGTATTCCATGGTGAATATATGCCACATTTTCTTTATCCAATCTATCATTGATGGGCATTTGAGTTGGTTCCAAGTCTTTGCTATTGTGAACAGTGCCACAATAAACATACGTGTGCATGTGTCTTTATAATAGAATAATTTATAATCCTTTGGCTATCTACCGAGTAATGAGATTGCTGGGTCAAATGGTATTTCTATTTCTAGATACTTGAGGAATCACCACACTGTCTTCCACAATGGTTGAACTAATTTTACACTCCTACCAATGGTGTGAGAGCATTCCTATTTCTCCACATCCTTTCTGGCATCTGTTGTCTCCTGATTTCTTAATGATCGCCATTCTAACTGGTGAGAGATGGTATCTCAACGTGGTTTTGATTTGCATTTCTCTAATGACCAGTGATAATGAGATTTTTTTCACGTTTGTTGGCTGCATAAATGTCTGCTTTTGAAAGTGTCTGTTCATATCCTTTGCCCACTTTTTGATGGGATTGTTTGTTTTTTTCTTGAATTGAATCTAATTAAACTAAAAAGCTTCTGCACAGCAAAAGAAATTATCATCAGAGTGAACAGGTAACCTACAGAATGGGGGGGAAATTTTGTGATTTATACATCTGACATAGATCTAATATGCAGAATCTGCAAGAAACTTAAACAAATTTACAAAAAATAAAAAGAAAAAGAAAACCAAAATACAAAAAAATCTTCAATGCTATTTATACTAAACTACCAGTGACATTCTTTGCAAAATTAGAAAAAAAAAAATTAAAAATTCATGTGGAACCAGGAAACAGACAAACAGCCAAGGCAATCCTAAACAAAAAGAGCAAACCTGGAGGAATAACATTACCCGACTTCAAACTAAAGCTGTGGTAACCAAAACATGGTACTGTTACAAAAACAGGCATATAGAGCAATGCAACAGAAAAGAGAGCCCAGAAATAAGCCTACATGCCTGTGACCATCTGATCTTCAACAAAGCTGACAAAAAGAAGCAACGGGGAAAGGATTCTCTATTCAATAAATGCTGCTGAGATAACGGGCCAGTCATAGGCAGAAAATTGAAACTGAACCCCTTCCTCATGCCATATAAAAATTAGTTAAAGAGAAATCAAAGACTTAAATGTAAAAGCTAAAACCATAAAAACCTAGGAAGATAGAAAGATAACCTAGAAAATACATTTCTGGATATAGACTCTTGCAAAAAAATTATTATGAAAATGCCAAAAGCAATTGCAACAAAAAGAAACGTTGATAAAGAGGACCTAATTAAACCAAAATGCTTCTTCACAGCAAAATAAATTATCAGCAGAGTAAACATATAGCTTACAGAAATAGGAGAATATATTTGCAAACTTTGCATCTGACAAAGTTTTAACATTCAGAACATATATGCAGCTTAAATTAAAAAGCAGAAAACACACAGCCCCATTAAAAAGTGAGCAAAGGACATGAACAGACTCTTCAGAACAAACCTACACGTAGGCAAGAAGAGTATGAAGAAATGTTCACCATTACTAATCATTAGAGAAATGCAAATCAAAATGACAATTAGATGCCATCTCACAGTAGTCAGAATGACTATTATTAAAAAGTAACAGATTTTAGCAATGCTGCAAGAAAAGGGAATGCTTACACACTGCTGGTGGGAATTTAAATTAGTTCAGTCATTGTGGAAAGCAGCATGACAATTTTCAAAGAATTCAAAAGAGAATTACCATTTGGCCCAGCAATGCTATTATAGCATATGTACCTAAAGAAATATAAATATTTCTACCACAAAGACATGTGTATGAATTTGTTCATTATTGTACGATTTACAATAGCAAAGACATAGAATCAAACTAAATACTTGTTGGTGGTAGACTGGAAAGTAAAATGTCATACATATGCACCACAGAATCCTATTCATTCACAAAAGGGAATGAGATAATATCCTTTGCGGCAACATAAATTGAAGTGAAGGTCATTATCCTAATCAAACTAACGCAGGGGGAAAAAAGCAAATTAGAAATGGAAGCTAAACCTCTATTTTTATTTTAAACCTTGGCTATCAATGGAAAGATGCCTAAGGTAAAAAGTAATCTAAAATGCAGGTAGATTCACTACAAGTGATTTTTTTGTTTATTTTAATGGTTTTTTTTCATAAGTTATTGGGGTACAGGTAATATTTGGCTACATGAGTAAGTTCTTTAGTGGTGACTTGTGAAATTTTAGTGCACCCATCACCTGAGCAGTATACATTCACCATATTTGCAGTCTTTTATCCCGTGCTCCCCCTAAAGTCCATTGTGTTATTCTCATGCCTTTGTGTCCTCATAGCTTAGCTCCCACATATCAGTGAGTACATATGAAGTATGGTTTTCCATTCCTGAGTTACTTCACTTGGAATAATAGTCTCCAGTCTCATCCAGGTGGCTGCAAATGCTTTTAGGGCATTTGGGTTTCTTCCTCGATTTTCCAATTGTGAATTGTGCTACTATAAACATGTGTGTGCAAGAATCGTCTTCATGTAATGACTTTTTTCTCTCTAAGTAGATACAGAGTAGCGGGATTGCAGGATCAAATGGTAGTTCCGCTTTTAGTTCTTTAAGGAATCTCCACAATTTTCCATAATGGCTCTACTAGTTCATATTCTCACCAGCAGTGTAGAAGTGTTCCCTAATCACTGCATTTATGTCAGCATTGCTTTTTTTCTTTCTTTCTTTTTTCTTTTTTTTTTCTCTGGTTTTGGTTTTCTTTAGTTTTTAATTATGGCCATTCTTGCAGAAGTAAGATGTTATCACATTGGGGTTTTGATTTGCATTTCCCTGAACAATAGTGATGTTGAGCATTTTTTCATATGCTTTATTAAGAACTTAAATCTGAGACCTGAAACTATAAAAATTCTAGAGGATAACATTGGAAAAACCCTTCTTGACATTGGCTTAGGCAAGGATTTCATGACCGAAAACCCAAAAGCAAATGCAATAAAAACAAAGATGAATAGTTGGAACTTAATTAAACTAAATTCCTTTACCATGGCAAAAAGAAGAGTCAGCAGAGTAAACAGACAACCCACAGAGTGGGAGAAAATCTTCACAATCTATCCATCTGACAAAGCACTAATATCCAGAATCTACAATGTACTCAAAAAATCAGTAAAGAAAAAATAATCTATCCCATCAAAAACTGGGCTAAGGACATGAATAGACAATTCGCAAAATAAGATCTACAAATAGACATTTTAATTGCTTTTCTGTTTGTTTTCTTTTTAGACGGAAGATACTCAATATATAAGCAGAGAGAGAAAAAATAACCTAAAAGAAAATAATAGTAAGTGGAGCCATGCCCTAGACTTCTTTCCTCTCAGCCATTTGCTCAAATGCCTTATGAGAATGAGGCAGGAGATAAGGTTCTGAAAAGATTAAAAAATTAGTCCTAGTCTAGAGAAAGATTATTTAGTCTTCTGAAATATAATAGGAAAATGTGAGATGGGTTTAAATAATGATATTTTATTGGCGAGAGAACAGTATTTTGAATGAATTTTTACTATTTTCCATTACTGTCAATTTTTTCTATGACTTTGGAGCCAATCTTGCTGAAAAAAATAACTTATCTTGAGGGGAAGTTTCTTGGAAGTATGATAGCTTAAAAAACATTTGAGCTTAGTAAAAAGGCTAGACAGGGACAACAAGGGACTAAAGACAAACATAATCCGAAAATATTAGCTACACACTAAGTATTCCTATGTTGAATACTGACATAAATAAAACAATTCTAAAAATGTGTAACCTAGGAGTTCACAAATAACATCGAAATTATAACACTAGCGTTTTTAAATCATGGAAAGGTTGGAAAATAGAGGGACTATACCATTACAGCTACAAATATATGGCTGAAAATAGAAACCCTCATTTAGAAAATGTTAAACATTAAAGAACTTCATTCAAACTAGTTAGATTTTAATTGCTATGTAGCCACAACTGCAGATGTTAGTGGAATGTGCTTGTTCTGTTGTCCAAGTTTTCACAACTGAAAGGATAAAACTGGGTCTTGATCATTTCCTCTGGAAGAAACAAGCCCTCATGTCTTGAGGACACTAAAGCTTCCTATGTAGAGGGCCATATATAGAGAAATTGAGGCCTCCTGTCAACACCCAGAACCAAACTTGCCAGGAATGAGAGTGAGTCACCTGGAAAACTGTCTTTTAAACTGTCACCCGAGGCAGAATTATGCAACTTACTTTGGCTTCTCAGATTCTCACTATTATATCCCTTTCTCGGTGAACCATTCTTGTATTTACCCAGAGAAATAAAGCGAAGTAAAGATATAATGAAAGTTATTTGTTTTCATCACTATTAAGGAAACTATTTTTTTCTTTTTATCTTTCATTCTCCAAGAAATGAAAGATAGTCAACACTAGCTCATGACAGAGAAGGAAAACAAACTTGATATTCTACTTCTACCACTAGGGTTTTACACTATGTTGCCTGCCCCATGCTAACTTTTAAATCAGTTGTTCTTTCGCCTTTAAATATTGGGCTCTTATTTTAGGCTTATAAATTTTGTATTTAGAAATCTAAACGAGAGAAATAGAAAAAAATAAAATATTTATTATTTTTGTTTAATCTCCCTTTGATAATCTATTGAATCATTTTCCCAAAAATTACATAAACTTAAGATGTTTTCTTATTGTATTTGATGTATTATAATTGGATCCTCTTTTAATGCTGCATAAAGTAGATTAAACCTCGAAAATTTCTATAATTGGAAAATAAGGGGTCTTAATTTGCAAAAAGAATACACTAAATAGCAAAATGACATACTGAAGAAACATAATAAAAATATCTATATACAAAAATATAAATCTGCTAGAAATATATTATTTTAATGTATACTGAATACCAAGCAAAAGTTCTATTTGAATCAGCATTCTAAATGTGAGTCACTTTGAAGACACATCTTTGATTTACTTTATATGCTTTTTTTTTTTTAACTTTAGTATTCCAAGATGCTGTCCATGGGCTAATCCATTCTATCACAATCTTTTAATCTACATTTCATAAAGAGGCAACAGTGAGTGATTGATAATCAGCATCTCTTGCTAGAAATTCAGTATTTTCTCATACTTCGGACTTACAAAGAATGACAATTCTGATTGTTGAATTCAGTCATTTGAAGCACAACCTGGCTCTGTTTATAAATCTTTTTCTAAAATGTGTTTCCTAGAATATATTTGCTTAGAAGAAATTCTCCAGTTGATTACAATAGTATTATCTCCAGGTTTTCACAGTCATAAAGAATTTCCTAAAAACTGTACTTCAGTGTGTCTTTGAAAAATTATTTCTGCACATTTTAGAGTTGTATTTAAAAATAGATATTAAGATTAATTGTAGACACTCCTGAAAAATAGGAAGCAATATCAACATAATTTTATAAATCAGGTGATGGCATTTATTTTCTTTTGAACTTAGTGGTTACCATTTTCTCTATCCAATGTGACAAAAGCAACATATTGGCAAAAATATTTTTGCTTAGGTAATTTATTTATTTATTTATTTTTTTAAAGTGCTTTTTGTAGTTAATCTAGATAATGGAATACGATTGGTACACCAATGAAAATGAATGACTTCTGAAACATGCAATAACATGAATGAATCTCAAAAGCATTATGCTAAGTTTAAGAAGCTAGTCACAAAAGACTACATACTATAAAATTACACTTGCAAGTAATCCTAGAAAGGGATTGATGATAAAACTCACATCAGTGGTTGACAAAACAAAGAAGATTGATTTTAAAGGAGCACAAGGTTGATCTTGTGGAGACCTTTAACCACCTTGGGTAGATGTATTCCCAGGTATTTTATTTTTGTGTGTGTGGTTCCTGTAAATGTGATTGCTTTCATGATTTGGTGCTCAGCTTTAACCTTATTGGTGTTTAGAAATACTACTGATATTTGTACACTGATTTTGTACAAATCAATCCTGAAACTTCACTAAATTGTTTATCAGTTCTAATAGCATTTTTTGTGAAGTCTTTAGGTTTTTCTAGGTAAATAATATGTTGTCAACAAAGAGAGAGAGGAGGATATTTTAGTCTGCAATGTGGATGCCTTTTATTTCTTTCTCTTGCCTGATGGCACTGGCCAAGACGTTTAGAACTGTGTTGAATAAGAGTGGTAAAAGTGGGCATCCTTGTCTTGTTCCAGTTCTCAATGAAAATGCTTCCAGTTTTTGCCCATTCAGAGTGATGCTGACAGTGAGTTTTTGGTAGTTTTTATTATTTTGAGTTATGTTTCCTAAATGCCTAGTTTTTGAGAGTTTATTATGAAAGGATATCGGATTTACCAAAAGTTTTTTCGGAATCAATTGAGATGATCGTATGGTTTTTGTTTTTAATTGTGTTTATGTGGTAAATCACATTTATTGATTTTCATATATTGAAATGACCTTTTATCCCAGGAATAAAGCCAATTTGATCACGGTGAATTAACTTTTTGATGTGCTGTTGAATTCAGTTTATTATGTCGGTGCAAAAGTCATTGTGATTTTGTTGTTGTTTTTGTTTGCTTTTGTTTCGCCATTAAAAGCAAAGTAATGACAGGAAACCAAATTACTTTTATACTAACCTGATAGTGTTTTGTTGGGTATTTTCGTATCTATGTTTATCAAGGATATTGGCCTGTAGTTTTCCTTATTTGTTGTGTTTCTGCCAGGTTTTCATATCAGGGTAATATTGATTTCATGGAATAAGTAAGGGAATTTCAGATGATGCAAACAAATAGAAATACATTTCATACTCATGGATTGAAAGAAACAATATCATAAAATGGTCATACACTTCAAAGCAACTTACAGATTAAATGCTATTTCTATCAAAACTACCAATGCCGTTTTTTGCAGAATTAGTAAAACTATTCTTAAAAAATATAGAAACAAACAAACAACAACAACAAAAAGCCTGAATAGGCAAAGCAATCCTAGGCAAAAACAATAAACAAACAAAAAGTCCAAAGCTGGAGGCATCACATTATGGGACTTCAAACTACACTATGAGGATGCAATAACCAAAACAGGACAGTACTGGTACAAAACTAGACATGTAGACAAATGTAGCAAAATAGAGAACCATGAAATAAAAGCATCACATCCACTACCATCTATTTTTTGACAAAGCTGAAAAATAAGCAGTGCAGAAAGTATTTTCTATTCAGTAAGTAATGCTGGGATATCTAGCTAGCCAAAAACAGAAGAATAAAACTGTAATCCTTGATTTTACCATTTGCAAAAATTGTCTCAAGATGGATTAAAGTTTTAAATGTAAAGGACATCCAACTATAAGAATGCTCAAAGGAAACTACAGAAACACCACTCTGGACGTCAGTCTTGAAAAAATGATTTACGACTAAGTCTTGACAAACAATTGCAACAGGAACAAATATTCAAAAGTGAAACCCAATTAAACTAAAGAGCTTCTGCACAGCAGCAGAAACCACCAACAGGGTAAACAGGTAAGCTATAGAACAAGGGAAAATATTCACAAACTATAAATCAACAAAGGTCTAATATCCAGAATGAATAAAGAACTTAAACAACTGAACAAGTAAAAAACAAATAACTTCATTAAAATGAGCAAAAAAAATGAACAGACACTTTTCAAAAGAAGACATACAAGTGGCCAAGAAACAGTTGAAAAATGCTCAATATCTCTAATCCTTAGAGAAATAAGAATCAAAACTACAATGAGATACCATCTCAAGCCTGTCAGAATGGTTATTATTATTATTTTTTTTAAAAAAGCACATACTGGTGAGTCCATGGAGAAAAACAGAATGCTTATACACTGTTGGTAGGAATGTTAATTAGTTCAGCTTCTATGGAAAGCACTCTGGAGATTTCTCAAATAGCTTAAAACAGAGCTATCATTCAGCACTACAATCCTATTACTGGGTCTATAACCAAGCACATAGAGATCATTATACCAAAAAGACACATGTATGTGTATGTTATTCATGACACTATTCACAAAAGCAAATATATGAAATCAACCTAGGTGCCCATCAATAGTGGATTAGATAAAGGAAATATAGTACATGTATACCACAGAATACTATGCACTCAGAAAAATATATCTTTGCAGCAACATGGATACAGCTGGAGGATATTATCTTAAGCAAATCCATGGAAGAACAGAAAACCAAATACCACCTGTTTTCCCTTATAAGTGGGAGCTAAACACTGGGTACTCAGGACATAAAGATAGCAACAATAGACATTGGAGACTTTTAGAAGGAGAAGTTAGGGAGGGGGGCAAGAGTTGGAAAACTAGCTGTCAGGTGTTATGCTCAGTAACTGGGTGACAGGATAATTAATACACCAAACATCAGGCCCTCATAGTATACCCAGATAACAATCCTGCACATGTATCCACTGAATCGAAAATAAATTGAAAAAAAAAAAAATCCACATTTTTCATGTGCTGTCACTACTCCATGCAGAAGAAATTAATTTATTCCTGTACAACAGTACTTGGAAAGGACTTTTGATACCTTAAACCTGATTTCCTTGAGATTTTGCCACATGCACCTTTTTTCTTTGCTAATTTTGCCTTCCATTATTTCAATGTAATAAATAAGAGCCATGAGCATTTTTTTTTAATGAGCACAAGGGAGCTTTTGGGGGTAATAGAAATGATCTATATATTATTACCTTGGTGGTAATTATGTGGCCATTTGTCTAAATGTATTGAATTATTCACCCCAAATTGTATTATATGTAAATTGTATCTCAATAAAACAAATATTTTAAATATGTATCTTTGACAAATATCTTAGTCTCTATCAATAAATTGCACAAAGAAGGAACTAATGTTTAAACGAGCCTTTAGAGATATATCAACCAATTGCAATATAAAAAAGGTATTTTGGATACAGATTCAACAAAATCAATAAATCAAGAAAAATTATAATGTTTATGAGGCAATTAGAAATTTTACACTGATTGCATATTTCACAATATGAAATAATTGATAATTTTATTTTTAAGGCATTAAAATAGTATCACAATTATGTTAAATAATAAAGAGTCCTCATCTTTGAGAGGTATTTACTGACACATTTACAATTACTGGAAATGTCTTCAAAATAATATAGGAAGTAGAAGAGTAATAGAGTAGATTTAATGCTATTCCTATCAAAGTACCAACAGCATTCCTCACAGAAGTAAAAACCTATTTGAAAATTCATATGAAAAAAACAACCTGCATAGCCAAGACAATTCTAAGCAAAAAGAACAAAGTTGAAGGCATCACGTTACCTGGCTTCAAATATAAGGCTACAGTAACTGAAACACCATGTTACTGGTATAAATACAGGTACATAGAACAATAGAACAGAATAGAAAGCCCAGAAATAAGACCATACACCTACAACTATCTGATCTTTGGCAAAATTAACAAAAACAAGCAATGGAAAAAAGACTTCTACTCAATCAATTGTGCTGGGATAACTGGATAGCCATATGCAGAAGATTGAAGCTGGACCACTTCTTTACACATATACAAGAGCAACTCAAGGTGGATTAAAGACTTAAATGTAAAACCCAAAACTACAAAAAACCTTGGAAGGCAACCTAGGAAATACCATCCTGGACATAGGAATGAGCACAAATTTCATGACAAAGACATCAGAAGCAATCATAACAAAAGTAAAAATTGACATTGGGATCTAATTAAATGAGAGCATTTATACAGCAAAAGAAACTATCAATAGAGTAAACAGACAACCTACAAAATGGGAGAAAGTATTATCAAACTTTGCATCTGACAAAGGTCTAATATCCAGGATCTATAAGGAACTGAAACAGATCTGCAAGAAAAAAAACAACTAAAAAATGGGCAAATTACATAAACAGACACTTTTCAAAAGAAGACATACATGCAGCCAACCAGCATATGAAAAAAAGCTCAATATCACTGATCATTAAAGTAATACAAATCAGGGCCGGGCGTGGTGACTCAAGCCCTTAATCCCAGCAGTTTGGGAGGCCGAGGCGGGTGGATCACGAGGTCAAGAGATCGAGCCCATCCTGGTCAACGTGGTGAAACCCCATCTCTACTAAAAATACAAAAAATTAGCTGGGCATGGCGGCATGTGCCTGTAATCCCAGCTACTCAGGAGGCTGAGGCAGGAGAATTGCCTGAACCCAGGAGGCGGAGGTTGCGGTGAGCCAAGATCGCGCCATTGCACTCCAGCCTGGGTAGCAAGAGTGAAACTCCGTCTCAAAAAAAAAAAAAAAAAAAAAAAATTACAAATCAAAAGCACAATAAGATAACGTTTCACAGCAGTCAGAATGGCTATTATTAAAAAGTCAAATAATAACATATGCTGGCAAGGTTGTAGAGAAAAGGGAATACTTACACACTGTTGGTGGCAGTGCAAACTAGTTCAACCACAGTGGAAAGCAGTAGGGCCATTTCTCAAAGAGCTAAAAGCAGAACTATCATTTGACATATCAATCACATTACTGAGTATATATACCCAGAGAAATATAAATTATTCTACCATAAAGATATATACACACAAATGTTCATTGGAGCACTATTCACAATAGCAAAGACAGGGAATCAACCTAAATACGCCTCAATTACAAATTTGGTAAAGAAAATGTGGTATATATGCAACGTGGAATACTATGCAGCCGTGAAAAAACAAGATCATGTCTTTTGTGGGAACATGGATGGAGCTGGAGGCTGCTATCCTTAACAAACTAACACAGGAACAGAAAATCAAATACCACATGTTCTCATGTATAAGTGGAAGCTAAATGTTAACAACTTATGAACACAAAGAAGGAAACAACAGACATTGGGTCCACACGTAGTGAGAGGGTGAAGGGAGAAAGAGAAGTATGAAAGATAACTATTAGGTACTGGGTTTAATATCTGGGTGACAAAATAATATGTACAACAAATGCCTGTGATATATGTTTACTTATGCAAGAAAATTTCACATGTATCTCTACACCTAAAATTAATGTATTAATTGGTCATGACTTGAAATTGTTGATGTCAGACGGTGGGGCTATTAGGTTTCATTAGATTATTTTGTGCACTTAGGTATATGTTTAAAAGTTTTGTATAATAAAAAAAATTCAAAATTCACTGAAAGAAAAAGTTTCCCCTCTCTTTTTCGCATTCCCCCAATTACAAAAACAGCCAGGTTTTAAAACAAAGCAAAATTATTATATTGAATGTTTATTTTTTAAAGCAACTGTTGGAAACTACAGAATTTACTTAGGTGACTCACTTTAATATGATCGCATCTCATTAATGAATTATGAATAACAGAGTGTATACAGACACCTTAATTAAATTATAAAATAATTTTATATATGCTTTTATGGTAACCATCATTATATTCTCTATCTCCATGAGTTCAATTGTTTTAACTTTTACCTCCCACAAATGGGCGAGAATATGTGAAGTTTATCTCTTTGTGCCTGGCTTAATTTGCTTAATGTAATATCCTCCAGTTCCATCCATGTTTTTGCTAATGACAGGATTTCTTCTATGTATTAAGCTAAATTATATTCTGATGTGTATATGTGTTCATATATATGTGATTTGTGTATATGTAATATATATGTAATACACGTATATACAAATTTGCATATATGTATATATATATCACAGTTTTAAAATTCATTTATCTGTCAATAAATATTAGGTTGATTACATATCTTGGCTGTTGAGAATAATGCTACAATAAACATTAAAGTCCAAATATCTCTTAGATATACTAATTTTATTTCTCTTAAGTATATGTCCGCTAGTGGAGGGGATGGAATGTATAGTAGTTACCTTTTTAATTTCTTGAGAAACCTCCAACTGTTTCTATAGTGGCTGTGCCAATTTACATTTCCACCAACGGCACAAAAGGATTCCCCATTTTCCACATTTGAACAAATACTTGTTTACTTTTTAAACAGTAGTCATCCTAAAACGTGTGGTGTCATATCTACTGAGGATTTAGTTTACATTTTTCTGATAATTAACGATATTATTTATCTTTTCATATACCTATTGGCCATTTCTATGTTTTATTTGGAGAAATGTCCATTCAGATGCTTTGCACATTTGTTTGACTTTTATTTTGAGTTCGGTGATACAAGCATAGGTTTGTTACATAGGTAAACTTGTGTCATAGGTGTTTGTCGTACAGATTATTTAATCTCACAGCTATTAAGTCTAGTATCTTTTAGTTTTTTTTTTTTTTTTTTTTGAGAAAAAGAATAATAAGAAAAAGAATAAAGAAGAGGAAGAAAGAGAAAGAGGAAGAGGGAGAGAGAATGGGGGTATTGCTTTGTTGCCCAGGCTAGAATGCAGTCTAAATATGGGTATGCCTATAATTGTCCTTAATAATGGAGACATGAAAGAAAATGAGGGAAGAGAATAACAACAAGGAGCCAACCAACATTTCGTTTAAACTTCTAAGTTGATATGATGTGGTACTGATAAGAGTATATATTTTGTGTGAAGTGGAGAGTTCTATAAATGTTAATTACGTTTACTTGTTCCAGATCTGAGTTCAAGTCCTGGATATCGTTGTTAATTTTCTGTCTCATTGATCTGTCTAATATTAATGTTGAAGTCTCCCACTGTTATTGTGTGGGAGTCTAAGTCTCTTTATAAGTCTTGTATGTCTGGGTATTCCTATATTGGGTGCATGTATATTTAGGACCTTTAACTCTTCTTGTTGTTGCATTGATTCTTTTATCGTTATATAATGTCCTTCTTTGCTTCTTTTGATCTTTGTTGCTTTAAATACTATTTTATCAGAGGCAAAAATTGTAACTTCTGCTTTTTATTTATTTATTTTTGCTCTCTGGTTGGTTGGTAAGTCTCTCTCCATCCCTTGTTTTGAGTCTTTGTGTATCCTTGAATGTGAGATGGGTCTGGATGCAGCATACAGTTTTAGTTTTTTGTCCAAATTGCCTGTCTTTGAATTGAGGAATTTAGTCAATTTAAATTTAGAATTAATAATGATATATGTGAGTTTAATACTGTCATTTAATATTAGCTGGCTATTTTGCCCATTAGTTGATGTAAATTCTTCATTATATTGATGTTCTTTTACTTTTTGGTATTTTTTAGAAAGGCTGATACTGTTTGTTCCTTTCTATGTGTAGTGGTTCTTTCAGAAGCTCTTGTAAAGCAGGCCTGGTGGTGATGAATTCTCGGAGTGCTTACTTGTTCACAAAAAACTTTACTTTTCCTTCACTTATGAAGCTTAGTTTGGCTGGATGTGAAATTCTTGGTTGAAAGTTCTTTTCTTTAAGGATGTTGAATATTGGTCCCCACTCTCTTCTGGCTTGTAGGGTTTCTGCTGAGAGATCTGCTGTAAGTCTGATAGGCTTCCCTTTGTGGGTAACCTGACCTTTCTCTCTGGCTGCCCTTAGTATTTTCTCCTTCATTTCAACCCTGGTGAATCTGACGATTATGTGCCTTGGAGTTGCTCTTCTTGAGGAATATCTTTGTGGTGTTTTCTGTATTACCTGGAGTTGAATATTATCCTGCCTTACTAAGTTGGGAAAATTTTCCTGAATAATATCCTGAAGCATATTTTCCAGCTTGGATTCATTCTCTTCGTCACATTCAGGTACACCTATCAAGCGTAGATTAGGTCTTTTCACATAGTCCCATATTTCTTGGAGACTTTGCTCGTTCCTTTTTATCCTTTTTTTTCTCTAATCTTGTCTTCTTGTTTTATTTCATTGAGTTGGTCTTCGACCTCTGATATCCTT
This sequence comes from Saimiri boliviensis, assembly GCF_048565385.1. Lineage (NCBI taxonomy): Eukaryota > Metazoa > Chordata > Mammalia > Primates > Cebidae > Saimiri > Saimiri boliviensis. The sequence continues at coordinate 74,942,893 of NC_133470.1, read as the reverse complement.
TCTTCTGCTTGATCAATTCGGCTGTTAAAACTTGTGCATACTTCACGTAGTTCTCGTATTGTGTTTTTCAGTTCCATCAATTCACTTATTTTCCTCTCTAAATTTTGTATTCTTGTTGACATTTCATCAAACCTTTTTTCAAAGTTCTTAGTTTCTTTAGATTGTGTTAGAACAAGTTCTTTTAATTCACAGAAGTTTCTTATTATCCGCGTTTTGAAGCCTGCTTCTGTAATTGGAACACACTCGTTCTCCATCAAGCCTTGTTTCGTTGCTGATGAGGAACTGGGATCCCCTGCTGAGGAAGAGGCGTTCTGATCTTGGGTATTCTGAGCCTTTTTTGACTGTTTTCTTCCCTTCGTTGTAGATTTATCCATCTGTGGTCTTTATAATTACCGTCTTTGTAATTGGGTTTCTGAGTGGATTCTCAGCGCCAAAATCTGAGCAAACCCACTGCGCCGACCAAATTAGCGGCGTTAAGATTGATAGTGCTTTTCTGACTCCGCACCAAGAACCGACGCTCTGAGGCGCCGGCAAAACCGCCTCGCCGGTCACAAGAGTCGCGCTGGCGACCCGTGGGGCTCCTCCGCTGGGAATCTCCTGGTGCGTGAGCAACAAGAATTCATGTGAAGGTGTGGCGTCCTCTCGTTCTTTGCATTTTCAGTGGGAGCTACAATCCCGAGCTGCTAGTGATCAGCCATCTTGGATCTCTCCTAGTTTTTTTTTCTTTGCTCATTTTTAATGTGTTAATTCACTTTGATATTCAGTTGTAAGGGTTCCTTGTATATTTTCAACATTAATTTTTTTTTTTAGATGTATCATTTGCAAGTATTTTCTCCTGTTCTTTAAGATGCCTTTTGATTTTGTTGATTGGTTGCTTTGCTATGCCGGACCATTTTAGCTGATACAATCCTCCTTGTTTATTTTTTGCTTTTCTTGCCTGAGGTTGTGGTGCCATCTTCAGAAAAAAAAAAAAAAAAAATGTCAAGACCAATCTCAAGTATTTTTTCCTGTTTTTTTTTTTTTTTAATTATTTTTTATTTTATCTTATTTTTTTGCTAGGTGTTTTATGGTTTCAGGTTTTATCTTTAAGTCTTCAGTTCAATTGCAGTTGATTTTTGTGAAACTAAGGGTGCAATGTTGTTCTATTAAAAATACTTTTATTTTTCTCTGTCTTCTCTAGTTCTTTTAATTGTGATATTAGGGTTTCGATTTTAGATCTCTCTTGCTTTCTCCTGTGGGCATTTATTACTATACATTTCCCTCTCAACATTGGTTTAAATGTGTCCCAGAGATTCTGGTACATTGTGTCTTTATTCTCATTGTTTTCAAAGAATTTATTTCTTTCTAACTTAATTTTGTTATTTACCCAGTAATCATTAAGGAGCAGGTGGTTCAGCTTCCATGTAGTTGTGCAGTTTTGAGTGAGTTTCTTAATTCTGAGTTCTAACTTGATTTTACCGTTTGGTCTGAGAGACTGTTTGTTATAATTTCTGTTCTTTTGCATTGCTGAGGAGTGTTTTACTTCCAATTATGTGGTTAATTTTAGAATAAGTGCAGTGTGGTACTGAGAAGAATGTATATTCTGTTGATTTAGGGTAGAGAGTTTGTAGATGTCTATTAGGTCTGCTTTTCCAGAGCTGAATTCAAGTCCTGAATATCCTCATTAATTTGCTGTCTCCTTGATCTGTCTAATATTGACGATGGGCTGTTAAAATCTCCAACTATTATTGTACGGGAGTCTAAGTCTCTTTATAGGTCCCTAAGAACTTGTTTTATGAATATGGGTGCTCCTGTATTGGGTACATATATATTTAGCATAGTTAGCTTTTCTTGTTGAGTTGATCCCTTTACCATTATGTAATGCCCTTCTTTGTCTCTTTTGATCTTTGTTGGTTTAATGTCTGTTTTTTTTGTTTGTTTGTTTGTTTGTTTTTGTTTTTGTTTTTGTTTTTGTCTTCTCACCCTCGGTCTAAATTTTATTTTTTATTTTATTTTTATTTTTAAAGTTTTTTTATTGTACTTTAGGTTCTGGAGTAAATGTGCAGATCATGCAGGATTGTTGTATAGGTACATACATGGCAAAATGGTTTGCGTCCCCCATCCCTCTGTCACCTATATCTGGCATTTCTCCCCATGTTATCTCTCCTCAACCTCATCACCACCCCCTCACGGTCCCTCCCCCAAGCCCCCCAACAGACCCCAGTGTGTGATGCTCTTCTCCCTGTGCCCATGTGTTCTCATTGTTCAACACCTGCCTATGAGTGAGAACACACAAAGTTTAATTTTCTTTTCTTGTGTCAGGTTGCTGAGAATGATGGTTTCCAGATTCATCCATGTTCCTACAAAGGAAACAAACTCATCATTTTTTAGGTTGCATAGTATTCCATGGTGTATATGTGCCACATTTTCCTTGTCCAGTCTATCATGGATGGGCATTTTGGATGGTTCTAGGTTTTTGCTACTGTAAACAGTGCCAAAATGAACATACATGTGCATGTTACTTTATAAAAGAACGATTTATAATCCTTTGGTTGTATACCCAGTAATGGGATTACTGGGTCAAATGGAATTTCTCTTTCTAGATCCTTGAGGAATTGACACACTGTCTTCTACCATAGTTGAACTAGTTTACACTCCCACCAACAGTGTAAAAGTGTTCCTTTTTCTCCACATCCTCTCCAGCATCTGTTGTCTCCAGATTTTTTAATGATCGCCATTCTAACTGGCATGAGATGGTATCTCAATGTGGTTTTGATTTGCATTTCTTTAATGAGCATTTTTTCATACGTTTGTTGGCCTCATATATGTCTTCTTTTGAAAAATGTCTGTTCATATCCTTCATCCATTTTTGAATGGGTTTTTTTTTTTCTTGTAAATCTGCTTTAGTTCTTTGTAGATTCTGGATATTAGCCCTTTGTCAGATGGGTAGATTGCAAAATTTTTTTCCCATTCTGTGGGTTGCTGGTTCACTCTAATGATAGTTTCTTTTGCTGTGCTGAAGCTCTGGAGTTTGATTAGATCCCATCTGTCTATTTTGGCATTATTTGCCATTGCTTTTGGTTTTTAGTTCATATCAGAGACTAGGATTGCAACCCATGCTTTCTTTGATCTCCATTTGCTTGGTAAATCTTCTTCCATCCCTTTATTTTGAGTCTATTTGTGTCTTTGCACCTGAGATATGTCTGCTGAATACTGCACACCAATGGGTCTTGACTTTTTATCCAATTTGCCAGACTGTCTTTTGAGTGGGACATTTAGCCTGTTTACATTTATTTTTATTTTTATTTTTTTAAATTGTATTTGGGATCTGGGGTACATGTGCACAATCCTGCATCCTGCAGGATTGCTTCATAGGATTGTTTTATTCTGCTGTACAATTCCTTTTGTGAAGTTTTACTCACTTCCAATAAGGAAGGGAGCTGTTCTGCTTCCCTGATGATGGAGGGCAGTTAACAACTCTCTGGAGTTTCAGCACACTTCCAACAGGGAAGGCAAGTTTGAAATTCTTTCTGTTTCTAAGATGGTAGAGAAAAGTCATGAGCCTGAGGCCCATTTCCTAGGTAAGTACCTGAACTAGGCTTCTATCATAAAAATTTTTATTAATGACTAAAGGCTAAGATTGACATACACCTGTTTTTAATTTCTCTTTATTATTGGAGAGCTTAGTCATAACATTATTTTTCGTTGTTAGTTTGGCCTTTCTCTCATCGGATTTGACCAATTTTACCTGACTTGGTCAAATCCAAATGGGAATTTCAAATTATGGGGAACAAAGCCTCTGAATTGGCTAAAATTCCTCACTGATGCAAAACAAGAAAAACAGACATTTGCTTGGTTTCTCTGTATACTTTCTTTCTTAAAAATTGTTCTCTCATTTATGCTATTTTCACTGTTTCTTCTTCTGCTTTTGTGATCTTTGGTACCAAGAAAAAAATACAGAGAATGCATCTAATAAATCGGGCCTCTTAAAGAACTCAGAATAAAGTTGCCGTCCATTCATTTTTGGGGGCTGTTGTGCTTTATGTGAAGTTTCAGGAGTCATGCTAGAGTCTTTTCAGGTCTATAGCTCTGCTTTCTTGTATTGCATTACCTGATCTCTTTGGCTTATACTTTGAGAGGATTTGACCTCAGTGTGTATCATGGTAAATGAGAGCTACAATGTTAGAGTTGGCTGAGGACACTTTACAGAAAATAAAAATTACTATAGGAGGCCACCAAATTCTTTGTATGAAGTTATTATTTGTATTAAATGGCTTTTTCCATTATTTTACATTTATGCTATTTATTTACTTAGATCTAAAGCAAGTCTTTTCTATAAAACATAGATATGAATACTATGTTTTCTTAATCTTTTCTGCTGAGATACATCATTTGATTGTGATATTTTACTTTATTTACCTTTAGAGTAATTACTGTTAAAAATAGAAATTACTATTGCCATTTTGTTCTTTGTTATCTATAAGTTTTATGACTATTTTTTATCTTTCATTCTTTTCCTTCCACTTTCCATTGTGTTTACTTCATTTTTGTTTGTGACATTGTTTAATTCTCTTCTTAATTTCTTAGGTAAATCTTCAATAGACAACTTATTTTATGTTTACCATAAAAATTACATGTAACATTTTAAAGTTAGAAAAATTAGTTTTAAACGATACCAATCACATGCAAAGTTCTACTCATTTATAGCTCTGCCTACCCAGGTTATGTCATGGAGGTCACAAATTACATCTTTATATATTGTGTGTACATTTTAACATAGATTTAAATTGTTTTCATTATTTTGCCCTTTAGATACTATAAATTAATAAAAAAAGAAGTTAACCAAAGTTTTAATAATTGATTACATATTTGTCAAAATATTTGCTTTTACCAAAAAACTTTATATTTTTATATGTTTTCAATTTACTCTGTAGCATTATATTATTTCAGCTTAAAAGACTCCCTCATTATTTATTAAGGGCACATTGTGCAGCAATTAATTTCATCAGCTTTTTATTTTCTGGGAATATCTTAATTATTTACACATTTTTGAAGGATAGTTGTGCCAGATAAAGAATTTTTATTTGAGAGGGTTCTTTACATTTATTTTAATTTTGTGTGGGTTAGTATTATATATATATATATATATATATATATATATATATATATATATTTATGAGGTACATGAGAAACTTTGATATAGGCATGATATGTAAAATAATTACATAATGGAGAATGAGGTATCCATCCCCTAGAGCATTTACCTTTTCGCGATCTCGGCTCACCACAACCTCCGCCTCCCGGGTTCAGGCAATTCTCCTGCCTCAGCCTCCCGAGTAGCTGGGATTGCAGGCACACACCACCATGCCCAGCTAATTTTTTGTATTTTTAGTAGAGACAGGGTTTCACCATGTTGACCAGGATGGTCTCGATCCCTTGACCTCGTGATCCACCCACCTCGGCCTCCCAAAGTGCTGGGATTATAGGCTTGAGCCACCACGCCCAGCTCTTTTAGTTATTTTTAAATGTACAATTAAGTTATTATTAACTATAGTCACTTTACTATGTTACTAAACAGTAGGACTTATTTATTCATTTTAACTATTTGTTGTATCCATTAATCATCCTCATCCCCTACCCTACCCTTTCTAGCTTCTTGTAACCATCCTTCTATTCTCTATGGTCATGAGTTCAATAGTTCTGATAATTTTAATATCCCACAAATAAATAAGAACATGCAATATTTGTCTTTCTTTGCCTGACTTATTTCACTTACCATAAAAGTTCCCAGTTCTATTCATCTTGTTGCAAATAACTGGATCTCATTATTCTTTATGGCTAGCTCATACTGAATTGTGTATATGTACTACATTTTTTTATCCATTCATCTGTTGATGGACAATTAGGTTGCCTCTAAATCTTGGCTATTTTGATCTGTGCAGCAACAAATATGGGAGTGCAGATATCTCTCTAATATACTGATTTCCTTTATTTTGGACATATACACAGAGGAGGGATTGCTGAATTACACAGTAACTCTCCTTTTGGTTTCTGAGGAACCTCCAAACTGTTTTTCTTTTATTTGCACTTATTTATATTTCCATTCACTGTATATAAAAGTGTCATTTCTCCACATTCCCACCAGCATTTGTTATTGCCTGCCTTTTGTATATAAACCATTTTAACTGGGTGAGATGGATATCTTCTTCTAGTTTTGGTCTGGGTTTCTCTGATAATCAGTGATGTGGAGTACCTTTTTATATGCCTGTTTGGCATTTGCATGTCTTCTTTTGAGAAATGTCTGTTCAAATCTGTTACTCATATTTTAAATAAAGTTGATAGAGGCAAGAGACAGCCAAATGCCTAGACAAATGGGAAAGAGTCCGCAACAAATCTCTGACCCCTCAAACAAGTCTACACCATACACTTTGTTCAGATAAGGGACCCTGCACAGAGTGCTTGTCTAGGCATGCTCCAAATGCCCTGGGGTAAGGGGGTTGACCCGCCATGAATTCATACCTTATGCAGGGGAAGAGAACTGCCTTCTTCAACTTGTATGCTGTGGCCTGATATTCAATTTTGTGAGGTGGAAATTTGCATGCAGGACTCCTCACTTTGTTGAGAGTTTTTCTTTCACTTAATAAATTCTGCCCTCCTCACACGTCAATGTGTCTGCATGCCTAATTTGTCAATTTGTCCTGGCTGTGAGACAAGAACCTAGGTTTAGCTGAACTAAGGAGGAAAAAAGTCCTGCATCATTTTGGTGGCCTTTGTGGGGACACATCAGGAGGGTGAGTAAAATGCAGATCCAACAATTTCTTTCATTTTTATTTCTGAGCTTTCTTGTTTTCCGATTTTCTCTGAGGACAGGGGAAATTTCCCTCCCCCCATCACTCTCAAGGATCAGGAATGTTGGCCTCAGTCCAACCCAATTTTTTCTATGGCATCTTCCTTTTACTTATTTAATTTTTTTGAAATTATAATGACACCTATTTTTTTCTTTTACAATATTGGGCTGTTCCACCCCCACCTCAGTAACCACAGGTGCATGCACAGGATGAACAGGCAAATGGCAGCTCTCTGCCCTCTCTCTTTCATCTCTGCTGGGGCTCATAGCCATGTCTGCAGCATGTGAATGTTTCGTCCAATGGCCATGCAGGACAGGACTGAGCCAAAGCTGCTGCCTGGTCCCCAGTGCCATCCCAAAGGCCAGAGGCCCCACATGGCCAGCTGACCAGCATTCCCTACCATAAGCACACAGAGTTTTGCCCTTCCCTGACCAAGGGGTCCAGCTTGACCTGACAACAATTAAAATTTCTCTATCTTTTGGAGGAACTATTTGCGTAAGAATAAAAGGTTCTTCCCCCAAGCAAATTCCCTGCCCTACACTTAAGCTGTTGTCCCGAACTTAATTCCAAGCTTTTCACTGAAGCTCTAGGAAAGAAAACAGGATCTGAGGGATCCAGAGCAGATGACAATGGAAAGTAAAAGGCACAACACAGGTGAGCATGACTAATTCCTGACAATTAAGCCAAGCCTCCCTTTTCATGGTTAAAAGTCATGCTAGTATCCATGATATAAATGAGTTATAGGAAACTCGATGGCTACTGACAGCAGGGAGAAAGGCAGCATGTGGATATGAGTAGATAAATTTGCCCCCTAGGCCCACCGTTAACATGGGTGAAAGCAACATTGGACCCATGGGTGGCACCCTGTCAAGGTAGCTGGGTCTCAGCGATATAAGGATGGAAGAAAGAGAAGAGATCACTCAAAATAGAAAGGAACTAGGGATGCCTTATTTACCTCTTTCTAGGTAAACAGCTATTCATCTTTAGTTTGTACTCATTACAAATGCATCCTGAGTCCTGGGGCTCCTTTTAAAAATAAAAACACATTTTTCTCCTTTTTCCTCCTCTGTGCTCTCTTCAAAGATGGATAATTGTGTCCCTATTCTACAGGAAATTCCACTCTGATCCGTCCTCCAAACTGAGAAAAGTTAATTTTCCAAACCTTAAACTGGTTGGCTTAGAATTCAGCTCAGGGGAAGGGAACCCAGAAGCCTGACATGACAGCAAAGTGGTAAAGTTTTTTAGCAGTCATACTTTTGGTCTCCCTCTCTATGTGAAAACCAGTAAAAGGAATGGTAAGGATCACTGTTAATATCCTCCATAAAGTTTTAATTAGTGAAAAAGAATTTATGAGTTTGGTCTTTGGTTGCAGCCAACCTGGTGTAATTTGCATGTCTTGACTGAGGCTTGTTGGTTGCAGCTGTGAGGTTACTATTGAAAAAGTTCAAAAGCCAGAAATATTGTCAACTTGATATGGCTAAAGTTAGGTAATAAGGGATTTAAAGGGACTTTCTTAAAGAGCACTCAGCTTAATTAAAACTGGATATACAAGCAATAGAAATATTAAAAATACCAGCATGTTTTTTTTTCTCTTCTTGGATTTTCTTTTTTTGGAAAAAACTTTTTTCTCAGTCAACCGAATTATTTTTCTCCATTTTTACTTTGCCACTCTTTATGCATGCATGAGAGACCCTAAGATAATTTTTCACAGCATGGGAGTCCTTGGGAAAAACAGAAAAGGCACTGCTGATTCCATTTTGGGATAAATCTCTGTTGCTTATGAAACCCCAGAAAATAAAAATGAATAGATCCCTCTCAAAACCTGTTTTTATCTTCCAGTTAAACCTGTTGATGAAGCCATAGAAATTATAACTTTTCCTAGCCTTCATCATAAAGAGCTCTACCCAGAGGCCAATAATCCAATTAAGAGATTGGTAAACAAAAACTCTTATAACTACTGGATCTTCCTCTATCTGTTTAGATCAAATATTTTTTGAAAGATAAAAGCTGTAATACCTATTAATTTACACAACTACAACCTTAGAGGAATAAAAGCAGTATTAAAGATTCTTGGTAAAAGAATGTAAATGTTAAAATATAAATAGGTGGTCTAAATTGTGCAAATCAGATACCAGGTTTGCTAATTGTTTTAAGGTTGTAAACTGCTTCTCTGCCTTTTTAGAACTGTTCCATTTGCCTGCTTTACAACTTGATAAGGCCTGGGGACATATGGAATTAACCATGCCCTTAACTACGCTGGAAGGGTCAGACTGTATCATCACCTAGTGCATAACTGAAACAACTTACCAGATTTTACACTGAAGTTAAAAATCGCAAAGAGTTACCATTATAACATGTAATTGAAAACACCAAAAATGGATTTACATGCAAGTTGTGTAGTAAAATGTGTTTTTAGCAATAGATTATAAGAAGGCATTAAAATGTAAATTTTTGCCTACGGTTAAAGAATGGTTTTAATTAGATAAGATGAAGTTAAAGATTTAAACAAGTTGTGGAAGGTTTCTAAACATTTATCTTGCAAAAGATATTCTATTTTTGAACATATTAACTACAATAAGAAGGGTATTATATAGTTTTTCCATAAATTGTACATTGAAACAAAAGCACAACAAGGCTCCCTTATGGCACTAATCTGATCTTTAGCAGAATTTGTAAAGGGTTATAAAAGGTTTATAAGAATCTTACCTCATGGTCAAACTGGTTTAAATTGGAGAGAGTTGTCTAAAAAGTTGTATTAAAAAAACTAAGGTTGACATCAATAGTAAACTAATATAAGGGTAAAATTTGACTTTCTCTCCCTTGTACAAAATTTTCATGTAATAAGAAAGGATAATGAAAGATGTTCATTTGCCTTCCAGATAGGCTCCCAAGAAAAAGAAAGAGAAGACAGTAGATAAATTGTTTAAAAAGCTAAGTCTATTTTCTTAAAGTGTAAAGGTTTTTTCCTTGTTTTAAAATTTTTAAGTCATTATTTTGCCAAAATAAATAACTTATGGTAATCTGAAACTCTACTTTATAACAGCAAGTGTTTTAATCCTCTAACATATCTAACATGCTTCTTTCAAATTAAACTTCAGTTGCAAGGTTGTCTTTTCTAACGTCTAGCTCTGGGATGCTACAGAGGGCCTCTGGAGCATCTGGAAGAGGGAAAAACAGGATTATTTGGAATGTTTAGGTACATGGAATTGACAAAATAATGTTTAATATTCTTCAGGTTGTATTTTAGTGAATAATATTAATATATCTTCTAAAATTGCATGGGATTTATAAAATTCTGATGTCTGAGTATATGCTATTAATCACTGTTAAGGTTTTTATGTTAAGTATTGTAAACCAAAGGGATAACCAAATTTATTTGTCAACCCTGTTTTTGACTATAACTACCCTGTGTATTTTGTTATTCACAGTTAATTGTTGTCTTATTTTCATCCTCTTCGAAAGATGGTTTAAAATCAGCTATAGAACTTTGACAGGTGCTCTAAATTCAAGTTTCTGTTAACTTTGGTAATCATGACATTGAAATAAAGAAAAACACACAGGACCAATGAAGAGCTCAAATGTTCACCACTATCAAACAGAACAGGAGTTAACAGAATAAAATAAACTAACAGAAAACTGAAGTAATCATTTTTTAACATTTGTTTAAAACATTGTTAATTTTTGTTTTGTACTTCAGAGTTAAGAAAAATTTTATTTTGAGCTATTTACATTCTTTAGTAATTGAGTAAGATATACTCCTATGAACAAAATTTGAGGCATGTTTGTTTCTTTATGCCTGGCTCCCCTAGAATTTGGAAGCTATATGAATATCCTTAATTTATAGCAATATTGTTATTTGTATCAGTGCAATAAGAATGGATTTTCTTTGAAACAGATGCAATTGAAGAAACTGGTTGTTTTTTCAAGGCTTTGACTAGAAGTCTGTGCATCTCTTTTTTTTTTTTTTTTTTTCTTTTTTTTTGAGACGGAGTTTCGCTCTTGTTACCCAGGCTGGAGTGCAACGGCGCGATCTCGGCTCACCGCAACCTCCGCCTCCTGGGTTCGGGCAATTCTCCTGCCTCAGCCTCCTGAGTAGCTGGGATTACAGGCACGCGCCACCACGCCCAGCTAATTTTTTGTATTTTTAGTAGAGACGGGATTTCACCATGTTGACCAGGATGGTCTCCATCTCTCGACCTCGTGATCCACCCGCCTCAGCCTCCCAAAGTGCTGGGATTACAGGCTTGAGTCTGTGCATCTCTTTAAGGAATCAAGATTGACATACTGAGCCAATAAAAGCCCCTTTGGAAAATTGGCCTCATATCTTGTCTAAAGAGTTGCAGTACAGATTTCCTAAAGTGTGAGGAGTAAAGAATGTCACTTTCTAAGAAGCCCAGAAACCCCATGTTCTACGGGCCTCAAGAAGAGGGAAGTTAACCCAACTCATAGGTATTTGAGGGTACTAAACCACGGCTGGGCTCAGCTTTAAAACTCCTGTCTGATATCCCTTGTAGAACAGAGTTCCATCGGAGTCAATTTAGAAAACTTAAGTAAAAATAATTATTCTTGCTGCACTTTATGCAAATAATCAGGCCAAGTATAAGACTAAAGTTTATTTTGGAAACAACTTATTCCTATCATGATTTGTTTTTAACAAAAATGGAGACAACAGAGAGAGAGAGAAACTATATTTCTAAACTTATAATGCATTTGTCATTAAACTCAGTTGTTTGTCAGTTTTTGGCCCACATTTTTTTTTTCAGATTTTTAGATTTTTTTTTTTTTTATTATTATTATACTTTAAGTTCGGGGATACATGTGCAGGTTTGTTACATAGGTATACATGTGTCATGGTGGTTTGCTGCACCCATCAACCCATCATCTACATTAGGTATTTCTCCTGTTATCCTTCCCCTTGGTCCCCACCCCTCAAATAGGCCCCAGCGTGTGATGTTCCCCTCCCTGTGCCCACATGTTCTCATTGTTCAACTCTCACCTATGAGTGAGAACATGTGGAGTTTGGTAGTCTGTTCCTGTGTTAGTTTGCTGAGAATGATGATTTCCAGCTTTATCCATGTCCCTGCAAAGGAGAAGAACTCATTCTTTTTTACAGCTGCATAGTATTCTATGATGTATGTGTGCCACATTTTCTTTATCCAGTCTAACATTGATGGGCATTTAGGCTGGTTCCAAGTCTTTGCTATTGTGAATAGTGCTGCAATAAACATGTGTGTGCACTTATAACAGAACGATGTATAATCCTTTGGGTATATATCCAATAATGGGATTGCTGGGTCAAATGGTATTTCTAGTTCCAGATTTTTGAGGAATTGCCACACTGTCTACCACAATGGTTGAACTGATTTACATTCTAACAGTGTAAAAGCATTCCTATTTCTCCACATCCTCCCCAGGATCTGTTGTTTCCTGACTTTTTAATGATTGTCATTCTAAGTGGTGTGAGATGGTATTTTATTGTGGTATTGATTTGCATTTCTCTAGTGACCAGTGATTATGAGCTTTTTAAAAATATGTTTGCTGGCCACATAAATGTCTTCTTTTGAGAAATGTCTGTTCATATTCTTTGCCCACATTCTGATGGGGTTGTTATTTGTTTGGAAATTTGTTTAAGTTCCTTGTAGATTCTGGATATTAGCCCTTTGTCAGATGGATAAATTGCAATAATTTTCTCCCATTCTGTAGGTTGCCTGTTCATTCTGATAATAGTTTCTTTTGCTGTGCAGAAGCTCCTTAGTTTACTTAGATCCCCTTTGTCAATTTTGGCTTTTGCAATTGCTTTTGGTGTTTAGTCATGAAGTATTTGCCCATGGCTATGCACTGAAGAGTATTTTCTAGGTTTTCATCTAGGGTTTTTATGATGTTAGATCTTACACTTAAATCTTTTATCCATCTTGAGTTAATTTTTGAATAAGGTGTAAGGAAGGGGTCCAGTTTCAGCTTTCTGCATATGGCTAGCCAGTTTTCCCAACACCATTTATTAAATAGGGAATCCTTTCTCCATTACTTGTTTTTGTCAGGTTTGTCAAAGACCTTGAAGAGGTCCATATGACTTGTAAGTTGTATTCCTTGGTATTTTATTCTCTTTACTTTTGTGAATGGGAGTTCGCTCATGATTTGGCTATTTGCCTATTACTGGTGTATACTAATGCTTGTGATTCTTGCTCATTGATTTTGTATCCTGAGGTTTTGCTGAAATTGCTGATCAGCTTAAGGAGTTTTTGGGTTGGGATAATGGGTTTTTCTAAATATACAATCATGTCATCTGTAAACAGAGATAATTTGACTTCCTCTCTTCCTATTTGAGTACACTTTCTTTCTCTTTCCTAATTGCCCTGGCCAGAACTTCCAATGCTATGTTGAATAGGAGTGGTGAGAGAGGGCACACTTGTCTTGCAATGGTTTTCAAAGGGAATGCTTCTAACTTTTTCCCATTCAGTATGATATTGGCTGTGGGTTTGTCATAAATACCTCATTATTTTGAGATATGTTCCATCAACACCTAGCTTATTGAGTGTTTTTAGTATAAAGTCGTGTTGAATTGTATCAGCTTTTTATGCCTCTATTGAGATAATCATGTGGGTTTTGACCTTTGTTCTGTTACATGATGGATTAATTTTATGAATTTTCATATGTTGAACCAGACTTGCATCGCAAGGATGGACCCAACTTGACTGTGGTGAATAAGCTTTTTGATGTGCTACTGGATTCAGTTTGCGAGTATTTTATTGAGGATTTTCACATTGATGTTCATCAGGGATATTGGCCTGAAATGTTCTTTTTGTTGTGCCTCTTACAGGTTTTGGTATCAGGATGATGCTGACCTGATGAAATGAGTTGGGGAGGAGTCCCTCTTTTTCAATTTTCGGGGATAGTTTCAGAAGGAAGGCTATTAACTCCTCTGTACCTCTCATGGAATTCAGCTTTGAATCTCTCTGATCCCAGAAATTTTTTGGTTTCTGGGCTATTAATTACTTTCTCACTTTCAGAACTTGTTATTGGTCTATTCAGAGATTTTCCTTTTTCCTAGTTTAGTCTTGGGAGGGTATATGTGTCCTTCTAGCTTAGCTATGTGGAGGTATTCACAGTATTCTCTGGCGGTAGTTTGTATTTCTGTGGGATCAGTGGTGATCTCCCCTTTATCATTTTTTTATTATATCTGCTTGATTCTTTTCTCTTTTCTTCTTTATTATTCTGTCTAGTAGTCTATTTTGTTAGTCTTTTCAAAAAAAAAAAAAAAAAACCAGCTTCTGAATTCATTGGATTTTTCAAAGGGTTTTTTGTGTCTCTGTATCCTTCATTTCTGCTTTGATCTTGGTTCATGCTTATTTTCTGCTAGCTTTTGAATTTGTTTGCTCTTGCTTTTCCAGTTCTTTTCATTGTGATGTTAGAGTCTGGATTTTAGATCTTTTCTGATTTCTCTTGTGGGCATTTAGTGCTACAAATTTCCCTCTAAACACTGCTTCAGCTGTGTCTCAGAGATTCTGATGTGTTTTGTCTTTGTTCTCATTGGTTTCAAAGAACTTATTTATTTCTTCCTTAATTTCATAATTTACCATTGTTGTCATTCAAGAGCAGTTTGTTCATTTTCCATGCAGTTGTGCAGTTTTGAGTGAGTTTCTCAATGCTGAGTTTAATTTGATTGCACTGTGATCTGAGAGACTTTTTTTTTTTATGATTTCTACTATTTTGCGTTTGCTGAAGAGCATTTTACTTTCCATTATGTGGCCAATTTTAGAACAGGTACTATGTGGTGCTACGAAGAATGCATATTCTGTTGATTTGGGGTACAGAGTTCTGTTGAAGTATATTAGGTCCACTTGGTCCAGAGCTGAGCTCAAGTCCTGAATATCCTTGTTAATTTTCTGTCTTGTTGATCTAATATTGACAGTGAAGTCTTAAAGTCTCTCACTATTATTGTATAGGAGTCTAAGTCTCTTTGTAGGTCTCTAAGAACTTGCTTTATGAATCTGGGTGCTCCTGTATTGGATGCATATATATTTTGGATGGTTAGCTCTTCTTCTTGCATTGATCCCTTTACCATTATGTAATGCCTTTGTCTTCTTTATCTTTTTTGATCCTTGTTGGTTTAAAGTCTGTTTTATCAGAGACTAGGATTGCACCCTGTGTCTTTTTTTTTTTTTTCTTTCTTTCTCTTTCCATTGGCTTGGTAAATCTTCCTCCATCCTTTATTTTGAGCCTATGTATGTCTTTGCAAGTGAGATGTGTCTCCTGAATACAGCAAACTGATGGGTCTTGACTCTTTATCCACCTTGCCAGTGTATGCCTTTTAATTGGGGCATTTAGCCCATTTACATTTAAGGTTAAATTGTTATGTGTGAATTTGATTTTATCATTATGATGCTATGTGTTAGTTGATGAATGGTCTCTACATTTTGCTTTCTTTTGCACTGGCAGGTATAGGTTTTCTCTTTACATATTAATACTTCCTCCAGGAGCTCTTGTAAGGCAGGCCTAGTGGTGACAAAATCCCCCAGCAGTTGCTTGTTTTAAAAGGATTTTATTTCGCCCTCACTTATGAAACTTAGTTTGGTTGGATACAAAATTCTGGGTTGAAAATTCTTTTCTTATTTTCTTTTTTTAAGGTAAGATGTTTTTCTTTGAAAATCTCAATTCCTTGTTTATAACAGTAGGGACAAGGCATACATGCTGGGCATGAAAACACCCTTGGACCTGGTTTGGTTCTGAGAAGCAGCAGAGTAAAACCTAAGTGAGACAATATATAGACCAGCCATATTATAGGAAGCAGTCTGTCTCTATGGCAGAACTGGGGGAAAAACACATTGTGAAAATTTTCTGCATATTTACTTTGGCTGAGGAGGTGTGAAGGCTAAAAAGATTACACAAAATCAAGGTCATAAAAAATGTTCCACTAACCAGTAAGTGGCCCTTGTTCTTCTATCACATGAACCTCTTGCATGTAGTGGCATAGGGAAAACTCAGCTGTTTCAGTGATGAGTAATCAAAAAGGAATACACACAGTATTCATACAAAGATGCTACACAAAGAAAAGGAAAACAGAACAGGAAGAAACAGGGTTGATAGAACACACTTTCAGAAAAAAGGTTTTCATAAAGCAGCTTAAAATTATAATCAAACATTTTAGCACTAACCTTAAACATTGAATGAATGAATCTTCTCTTTGAGGAAGAACCACAAGGCAGAAATATAAGAGCTTATGGAACATGCAGCCAACAAGCATAGAAAAAATATTCAATGACTGTTGGAGAAATGTGCATTAAAAAAACAGATACTATTTCACATCAGTCAGAATGGTAATTGTTAAAAGGCAAAAGATAAGGGATGTTGGTGATGGCACAGAGAAAAGGGATCTCTTATATACTGTTGGTGAAAATGTAAATTAGTTCGGCCACTGTGGAAACCAGTTTGAAGATTTCTCAAAGAACTTAGAGCTACCATTTTACCTAGCAATTCAATTACCAGTTACATATACACCAAGGAAAATACATTGTTCTACCAAAAAGACAAATTCACTTATACTTTCATTGCAGCACTATTAACAGTAGCAAAGACATGGAATGAACTTAGTTGCCAATTGATTGTGGACTAGATTTTCAAATATGATACATATACATGATGGAATACTAGGCAGCCATACAAAGAATAATATCATGCCCTTTGCAGCAACATGGATGCAGCTGGAGGCCATTTTTCTAAATGAATTCATGCAAGAAGAGAAAACCAAATACTGCATGTTCTCACTTATACGTGGGGCAAAGCATCGAGTACACATGAACACGAAGATGGAAACAATAGACACTGGAGGCTACCAGTAGGGGAGGGTGAAAGAGGGATGAGAGTACTATCAGGTACCATGCTCACTCCCTGGATGATGGGGTCGTTTTTACACCAAATCTCAGTGACACAGAATTTCCCCATGTAACAAATGTGCACGTGTATGCCTGAACCTAAAATAAAAGTTGAGAAAGATAAAGATGGAAATAAAAATATTTAACAACTAACAAATATTTAAAATTTAAATATTTTAAATAAAAATATTTAAACCAGACATTCTGAGAAACAAATCTTAATTGTTGCAGATCATAAAGCTAAAACGGAGTTGTTGAGGCTTTCTGTTGTTTCAGTTATTAATGCTTTAGGTATGCATTTTTAGATAGTACATGGAGTTTCAGGTAAAAAGTTCTGTTAGTTAGGCACTGAGAGGCTCAGCCAAATAATGGTCTTGTTCCCAATGATTTAAAAAATGTTTAATGTTTTACCAATCATATTGATTCACATACCGTAATCAAATATAAATATGTTTATTTTTTCTACAAATGTTATTTTATCAATATGAATTGGTGAAGTTAACATTTAATGAGAGATATTTGAACAACTTTTTAAAAGATAAATGCTTTTTCTAAACCAAACAAAAAGTGAAAATGGTTAGTGGTGGCATGTGTTTCAGGAAGAGGGAAAGAGGAATACGTGAGCATTCTTGAAGAAATGGTTAATGCTTCACTTGGACTATAGAACATGAGGAATTGGAGGCTGTGTTGGGTGATGCTGTTGGTTAAAATTATATAATGTTTTTCATTGAGAGCATAGCACATGTTATCATTTAGACTTTGGACTATGGCAATGTGGAATTGATATGTTTCTTAAAAAAGATTACAGGAATGTTTGTGTTTGGCTCTTCTTTATTTTTAGTTTCATTTTAAAATTACTTGTATTTGAAATTTTATAATTTTTACTTTTATTATAGAATAAAGGGTACATGTGCAGGTTTGATTAATGAGTGTATTTTATGATTCTGAGCTTCAGGGTACAAATGATCTCAACACCCTGGTATTATGATTACTAACCGTAATATATCAGCTCAGAAAATCCAGGCTCTTTTTCAGGCCACACTGCATCTCTCTCCTCACCATCTAGTAGATCCGCCCCCCCCCCCCCCCCCGCACCATCTACTGTTTTCATTTTATGGTTATATATTTTCTGTGTTTAGCTCCCACTTAAAAGTGAGAACATACAGTAATTGTTTTTCTGTTGTTGGGATAATATGCTTAGGACAATGGCCTTGAGTAGCATCCACACTTCTGCAAAAGGCATGTTTTTTTTTTCGTTTTATAGATGCATAATATTCCATGATGTACATGTACCATATTTTCTTTATCTAGTATAACATCAATGGGCATACAGATTGATTTCATTTCTTTGCTATTGTGAATAGTGTTATGATAAACATGCAAGTACACATTTTTTTTTTTTTTGGCAGAATAGTTTATTTTATTTTGGATACATACCCAGTAATGGGATTATTGGGTTGAATGGCTGCTCTGTTTTACGTTCTTTGAGAAATCTCCAAACTACTTTTCACAGTGGTTGAACTAATGTATATTTCCATCAGCAGTTTATAAACATTCCCTTTTCTCTGCAATTTCACTGGCCTCTGTTTATTTTTTTATTTTTATTTTTACTTTTTATTGGTAGCCATTCTGACTGGTGTGAGTATCTCATTGTGGTATTGATTGTATTGATTTACATTACTCTGATGATTATAGATCCATTTGTACAACTTCTTTTGAAAAGTCTGTCCATGTCTTTTGTCCATTTTATATTTGTGTTATTTGGGCTTTTTGTTTATTTGCTTAATTTTCTTATAGATTCTAGATATTAGACATTTTTCAGATGCATAGTTGGAAATAATTTTTCCCATTATGGAGGCTGTCTGTTTACACTGGTGTCAATTTATTGCAGAAACACTTCAGTTTAATTAGGTCTCAGTGTCATTGTTGTTGTTGTTGTTGTTGTTGCAATTGTTTTTGGGGACTTAGTCATAAATTCTTCACCAAAGCTAATGTTGAAAAGAGTATTTCTAAGATTTCCTTTTTTATTTTACTTTTTATTTTTTGAGACAGGATCTTATTCTGTTGCCCAGGCTAGAGTGCAGTGGTGTAATCTTAGCTCAGCTCACGACACCCACACCTCCCAGACTCTAGCCATCCTCCCACCTTAGCCTCCCAAGGACCTGGGACTACAGACAAATGCCAACACACCCTGTTAATTTTCGTATATTTCGTATAGGTGTGGTCTCGCCATGTTGGTGTTGCCCAGGCTGGTCTGGAACTCCTGAGTTTAAGTAATCTGCCCACCTTGGCCTCCCAAAGCACCGAGATTATAGGCATGAGCAACAGTTACTCTCAGCTAAATTTCCTTGTAGAATTTTTACAGTTTTACATCTTACATTTAGGTCTTTAATCTACCTCGAGTTAATTTTTGTATACAATGAGAATTATTGTGAGTTTTTTAGTGTTTTGCATATTGCTAGCCAGTTGTCCTAGCATCATTTATCAAATATGAAGTCTTTTCTGCATTATTTTTCTTGATTTTGTCAAAGATCAGATTGTTCTAAATGTGTCAGTTTATTTCTCAATTCTTTACCTTTTTTTTTTTTTTAACCAGTACCATGCTGTTTTAGTTACTGTAGCTTTCTAGTACAGTATGAAATGGAAATATGTAATACTGTTGGGTTTGTTCTATTTGCTTGGGATTGCTTTGGCTACCCTGGCATTTTTGGTGGTGGTGCTTCAAATAAATTTTAGAATAGATTTTTCTAATTCCATAAAAAATGACACTGATATTTTTATAAAGATAGAATTGAATCTGTAAATTGTTTTGGAAAGTATAACCATTTAAAAAATATTGATTCTTCCAATCAATGAGAATGAAATGTTTATCCATTTATTTTTGTCATCTCTGATTTTTTTCATCAGTGTTTTGTAGCACTTCTTGTAGAGATCTTTCATCTTTTGGTTTGATGAATTCCTGAGTATTTCATTTTTATGACTTTTATGTGGCTATTGTAAGTGGCTTTGTATTCTTGATTTGCTTCTTAGCTAGAACATTATTGGTGAATGGAAATGCTACTGATTTTTTGTAAGTTAACTTTGTATCCTGAAACCTTACTGAATTCATTTTCCAGTTCAAGGATAATTAGAATGAGTCTCTTGGGTTTTCAATAGAGTCCATATCATCAGCAAAGAGAGATAGATTGACTTCTTCTTTTCCTATTTCAGTGCCTTTTATTTCTTTCTTACTAAGACTTCCAGTAGTTAAATAGGAGTAGTTAAAGTAAGCATCCTTGCCTTGTTACAGTTCTCAAGAAGGATGGGTCCAGCTTTTGGCTGCTCAGTATGATGTTGGTAGTGAGTTTGTCATAGATGGCTCTTACTGTTTCAAGATTTGTTTTTTAGATGCCTAGTTTCTTGAAGATTTTTATCATAAAGAGATGTTGGATTTCACTGAAGGATTTTTTTGCATCTATTGTGATGATCATGTGTGTTTTTATTCTAGTTATATGATGAATCACATTTATTTATTTGCATATATTAAATCAACCTTGTATTTCAGGAATAAAGCCTATATGATCACGGTAAATTAACTTTTTGATATGCTGTTAGATTTAATTTCCTAGTATTTTGTTTACAATTTTTGCATCAATGTTCATCAGAGATATTGGTATAAAGTTTTCTTTATTGATTAAGTCTCTGCCAAATTTTGGTATCAGCATGATGCTAGCTTTTCAGATTAACTTAGGAAGAAGTTCCTCCTCCTAAGTTTTCGAAATAGATTCAATATAATTGGTATCCATTCTTCTTTGTACACGTGAGAGAGTTCAGTTGTTATTCCATTCAGTATTTTGTGATTTGTAGGATTTTGTGGTTGGTAGGATTTTTATTAATGATTCCATTTCTAAACTTGTTATTGATCTGTTCAGATTGCCACTTTCCTCCTGGTTCAATTTTGAGAGACTGTGCATCTCTGGGAATTCATCCATTTCCTCTACGTTTTCTAACTAGTTTGCATAGAGGTGTTTATGATAATCTCTGAGGTTCTGTTGTATTTCTGTGAGGTTGGTTGTAATATTATTTGTCGTTTCTAATTCCACTTTTATCTTCTGTTTGTTTTTCTTTGTCAATGTGGCTAATGGTTTATCAATCCTGTTTATTTTTCAAACAACCAATTCTTGGTTTAATTGATCTGATCTTTGTATGAACTTTTTGGTCTCAATTTTATTCAGTTCATCTCTGATTTTAGTTATTTTTTGTCTTCTATTTGCTAAAATCTGCTTTATGGCTGAGTACATAGTCTATCTTAGAATACACTCTGTGTGCAGATGAGAAAAACTTATTGTCTGTAGTTGCTGGGTGATGTATTCTCTAGATGTCTGTTTTGTCCAATTAGTCAAGTGTTAGGTTTAAGTCCAAAATTTTTTGGTAGTTTTCTGCCTTAATGACCTGTCTAATACATTTAGTGGAGTATTGAAATTACCCACTATTATTTTGTGCCCTTCTAAGGCTTTGCATAGGTCAAGAAGTACTTGTTTTATGAATCTAGGTACATTTTTATTATCTATGCATTAATTGAAATTTATTTCAGTTCTCCATGAGGAAAACTCTTTGATATTGTCCTTGGCACAAGATTGCTGGTAATAAATTCTCTCTCTCCCTCTCTCTCTCTCTCTCTCTTTCTTTTTTTTTGCTTTTATTTATTTTTTGTTTCTATTTGTTTGTTGAGGTAGTGCATCTCTGTGCTGCCAAGGCTGGAGTGTGGTGGTATGATCTAGGCTCACTGCAACCTCTGCCTTCTGCATACAAGCAATTCTTGTGACTCAGCCACCTGAGTAGCTGAGATTACAGGCATATGCCACCATACCCAGCTATTTTTTGTATTTTTAGTAGAGACAGGGCCAGCTCCTGGCCTGAAGTGATCCACCCACTTTGGCTTCCCAAAGTGCTGGAATTATAGGCATGACCCACAACTCTTGGCCTGTGTATGTGTGTGTGTGTGGGTGTGTGTGTTTAATTTTGCTTTTAAATGTCATTATTTCATTTTGTTTTTATTTTATATAAATTTTTATTTTAAATTAAGTTAGAATATTGTGAAGTTATGCTGAGTGGTCCTATGCACACTTCATTAAGTTTACTTCAAAGACAATGTTTTACTATACTATAGTACATTGTCAAAACCAGGACACTGAATTTGGTAAGATACAATTACCTCAGGTACAGACTTTATTTAAATATTACTATTGTTTATATGCAATCGTGTGTGTGTGTGTGTTGTGTGTGTGTGTGTGTGTCTGTACATCTGTAAAATGGTCTCAAATGCATAAACTTACTTTACTATCACTATTAGGATTAATCCTACCACTATTAGGATTCACAACTCTTCCATCATCACAATTAAAGACACCAATGGTACCCCTTAGTAGTCATTATTTCCATAACCTTAATCCCTGGAAGCTACTGATCTGTTGTTCATCACTAAAATGTAGTCACTTCAACAATGTTATTTAAACAGACTAATAAAGTATGCAATCATGTGTGATTTCCTTTGATGCATTTAATTTAATGTTCTTGAGATCCATTGTATACTAATAATCTGCCCCCTTATACTGCAAAACAGAATTCCATTGTACTGATATCCAATTTTTTATTCTATTTGCTCATCACAGGCCATATATGTTGTTGCTTGTATCTGGCCATTACAAATAAAACTTTTATAAATCTTAACAGATTTTTTTTGGTGTGAAAATAAGTTTGCATTTTTCCAGGGTAAAAGCCAAGGAGAGTGGGATTAGTCTTATGGTAGTTGCATGTATAATATATATATATATATATATATATATATATATATATATATATAAAATATATATATATGTATGTATATATATACACATATATGTGTGTGTATGTATATATATATAATTTGTATACATATGTGTGTGTATGTATATATATATATACATACACACACATATGTATACAAATTCCCTCTCCCCTCTCAATCAGAGCCATATATATATATATATATATATATATATATATAAACTTTTAACATGTATTCACACTGGTTGTACCACTTTACATTCCCAACAGCAATTTATAAATGATCCTGAATCCTTCCTTCCATTAGATATTGTCACTGTTCTTTTAAACTTTAACAATTAATATATAGTGGTATCTCATCATGATTTTAATTTGCTTTTGTTTAATAACCAATAATGCTGATCATTGTTTCACGTGATTATTTGTGATACATATTTTTTTCTGTGAAGTGATTAAGCTTTTAAAATTTTCTAATTGCTTTCTTTGATATTTTTACTTTAGTGAGTTATTTCCATTGTATATCCTGGATATGAGTACTTCACAAATATGTGATTTGGAAATAGTAACCCTAATTTCTGGATTGTTTTTCTCCACTCAACAGTTGCTGTTTTGTTTTGCAGAGCAAAAATTTTGAATTTTTGTCAACTCTAATTTATGAATTTGTCGACTATGCATTTAACATCATATCTTAAAATTATTTGCCTATGTCATAAATATTTTATTTTTTAATTTTTACTGTACAGTCACCACTAATTCAAGAACATTTTCATCATGGAAAAAAGAAGCACTGTATCCATTAGCAATTTCTTCCTATTCTCCCTCCATGCTAGTTTTTTATGGGCAGAATTGTGTCACTCCCAAAATTTTATGTTGAAGCCCTAGTCCCCAGTACTCAGAATGTGACTATATTTGGTTATACAGACTTTGAAGAAATGATTAATGTTAAATGAATTTATTAGGGTGACACATAATCCAATAGGACTAGTGTCATTTTAAGAAGATCACAATACAGATGCACGCATAGAACTTGTTACTGCGTTACATGGACCACATGACAGGCACTGTGTGACAGGGATAACCATAAGAGAATGCAAAGTAAGATGGTGGTCATCTGCAACCTGAGCAAGGAAACCTCAAAAGAAACTAACTCAGCCAAAAATTTGACTTAGATTTTTAGTCCCTAAGAAATGTAAGAAAATGTTTTAAGCCACTCGTTCTGTGGCAATTTGTTAAAGAAGCATGAGCAAAGTAATACATAGTCTCTAGCAGAGACTTATGTACATTCTGTCTCAATACATTTGTTAGTTATGGGCATTCCATAAAAATGAGATATTATATGTGGCTTTTTGTGTCTGGCTTTAAGTGTACAAGTCATTTGCCTCTTTGGTTAGGTTTATTTCTGAAAATTTTATTCTTTTCGATGTTATTATAAATAGAATTTTAAAATTATTTTGACTATTTGTTAGTATATAGAAATGTAAGTTTTATGTCCTGATTTTGTTTCCTACAACTGAACTGAATTTTTATATTAGTTCAGTTTTTGTTAGTTTTGTTATTGTTTAACCTTTAGGGTTTTATGCATATAAAATCCTGCCATATGTGAAGAGAGATAATGTCGCTTTCTTCTTTCCACTATGGATACATTTTATTTCTCCTTTTTCCTAATTGTTCTGGCTAGGAATTCCAGTTCTATGTTGAATGGAAGTAGCAAACATTAAAAAATCACAAATCAAATTACAATAAGTTTTTTTTTAAATATTTTTCAATATGTTTACCTTTACTGGAATTCTTTTTTTTATTTATTTATTTTTATTTTATTTATTTTTATTTATTTTTATTTATTTATTTTTTTATTGCATTTTAGGTTTTGGGGTACATGTGATGAACATGCAAGATTGTTGCATAGGTACACACATGGCAGTGTGGTTTGCTGCCTTCCGTCCCCTCACCTGTATCTGTCATTTCTCCCCATGCTATCTCTTCCCACCTCCCCACCCCCCCGCCCCTCCCCCATTCCCCCCCAACGGACCCCAATGTGTAGTGCTCCCCTCCCTGTGTCCATGTGTTCTCATTGTTCAACACCCGCCTATGAGTGAGAATATATGGTGTTTGATTTTCTGCTCTTGTGTCAGTTTGCTGAGAATGATGGTTTCCAGGTTCATCCATGTCCCTACAAAGGACGTGAGCTCATCGTTTTTGATGGCTGCATAATATTCCATGGTGTATATGTACCGCATTTTCCCTATCCAGTCTATGGAGGACTACAAGCCATTGCTCAATGAAATAAGAGAGGATACAAACAGATGGAGAAACATTCCATGTTCATGGTTAGGAAGAATCAACATCGTGAAAATGGCCATACTGCCCAAAGTAATTTACAGATTCAACGCTATTCCCGTCAAGCTACCAATGACCTTCTTCACAGAACTGGAATTCTTTATACTGTTGCATGAATACTTGTTACTGTATAGTGTCCTTTTATATCAACTCAAAGTACTTTATTTTTATTGTAGGGCATGACTAGTAGTAATGCTCGCTCTGCTTTTTACTTATTGGGGAATTTATGTCTCCATCATTTATGAAGAAAGTTTTACTAAATGTAGAATTATTGGTTGATTTTTTTTCAACATTTAAATATTATATCCCACTACCTTCTGGCTTCCAAACTTTCTGTTGGGAAATCAGCTGATATTTTTATTGAGAATTCCTTTTAAGCTATTAGTCACTTTACTCTTGATGCTTTCACTGTTCTGTTTTTATATTTGGCTTTCAGCAGTTTCATTACAATGTGTCTCGGTGTGGGTCTCTTTGAGTTTATCTTACTTGTGTTGATCTTTCCAAATTTGTAGATCTATGTTGTTTCTCAAATTAGTCAAGTTTTTGGTCATTGTTTTTTCAAGTAATCTTTCTGTTCCTTTCTCATTTTCTTTGCCTTTGTAAAACTTTTATTTCTCCTCTTGACAGTCGCCCATGAATCTTTTAGGCTCTCTGTTATGAACTGAATTGTGTTCACCCCCCAAAATTAATATGTTGAAGCATAAAGTCTTAATGTGACTATATTTGGAAATCAAATAGTTAAAAAAGAGGTAATTCATGTTAAATGTAATCATAAGGATGGATCTTTTATGCCTTTGCTGGCATATTGGGCTTCTGGGTTCCGTTACCCTGAACCCAATCCTAAGCCAATCAGTTTCAGGTTTGGGATATTAACTCCTTCTAGTTTGGAGAATGCATTTCAGGTGTGTGTCCCGTACTACAGAGACACGATTACCCACTGGTGAAGAGAGGATAGAAAAGAAAAAGAAACGTTCCTTTTAAAGGAGTCCCAGGGGTTTAGGAAGCATTCTAAAGGAGTACGGAGTGAAGATGAGTGGCTACCCATCTAGAAAGAGGAGAGCAGGCATCACTGGTTCAATTCTCAGATACCCGAGGTAAGTGAGGGAGAGGGGAAAGAGCATTCTCTTTCCTTCTTCCATCCTTGCACCCGAGTCCTGGTGACCTGGGCAGGTACTGCCATGAATGCCAAAGCAGCTTGCACCCGTGAAGCAGGGAGAGACTAGAGAAGAGGAATTATCCACTCTCATCTATGTCTCTTTCCCTCCTACTGTCAGTAACCTTAGAGTTCCTTAGACCGTATTTATGCCATTGATACTAACGTGGCCTGTATCCATTAAACAGGAAGCTCGAGCTTGGCTTAATTGGCAGGAATTAGCCACATTCACCTGCGCTGTGCCTTTTAACCTCTGTTGTCATTTACCTCTGGATTCCTTAGATCCAGTTTTATTTCCTAGGACTTTGACCAGAAGCTTGGAATTGAGTCTGGAACAAAAAGGTATCTCAGGGGAGGGGGCTGCATAGACTCCTTATTGTAAGCTGAATGCTAAGGTAAAACTGTGGAATTGAGTTCTCTTCCAATGAGAGAGAGGAAAGGATGTCATGTGACACACCCAGCTAACTTGTAGCAGTAGTTATGCTTGCTAGGATTTGGGTGCATGGAGCTTGGTTTTGGTTAGTTCCTTTGGTTTTACTTCCCTAAAAAGGAAACCTCTGGGTGATGGGCACCCTATTTATTTCATTACCTGGCAGGATTTGCAAGATAATTTCTCAGAAGTAGAATATTGATCCGGATTTCGACATTACCCCTTCCTCTTGTTCTTTCTGAGCTGCAGCCAGGGATTGCTGGCTGGTTTACAGGAGCAAGCAAGGTTAGTTTAAAATGTAGGTGAAAACTTAAAAACAACGAATGAGTTTAGAATTTAATCACAAATGTATTATGCCTTGAAATATGGGTTTTCTCTCTCCAGTCCTGTTTGTTAAAAAATAAACAAATTATGATACGATTGAGTGGTTTGCAAAATAGCCTTTAGTTTTATATTTGGCCCAATTATTTGCATAAAGTGCAGGAAAAATAATTATTTTTACGTAGACCTTTTGGGTTGGCTTTGATGGAAGTGTGCTCCACAAGGAATTACGGATAAGCCTTTTTAAATCCAAGCCCAGCCATGGATTTACATCCTCAAATACTTGTGAATTAGGTGACCCTCTCCTCTTAAAGTCCCAAGATAAACTTGGAGCTCCTAGACTTGTTAGAAAGTGACATTCTTTACTGACCACAGGTCAGGAACCCTGTACAGGGACGGTATAGACAAGGTTAGCAGGGCCAGTTTCCCCACTGGACTTTTGTTGGCTCTGCAAGTTGAGATTGAATCCTTAAAGGTGGGCATACCCTTCCAGTTAAAGCCTTTGTAAAATTAACAGTTTTCCCAATTGTGTTCTGTTGAAAAAGAAAAATGAATTCTTATTGCACTGATGCAAACAACAACATTGCCATAAAAATACTCACATATAGTTTCTAAATTCTAGAGGAACCAGGCAGAGAGAAACAAAAAATGTTTCAAATTTTGATCATAGGTGTAGAGCTTGCTTAATTATTAAAGCCCATAAATAGTTCAAAATAAGTTTCCTTGGCTCTGAAAAACAAAACCCAGATTAGCAAAATTTCATGCAAAAGTTAAAAAGGTTGCTCCGGTTTTCTGAGTTTAGTCCATTTAGTTAACTCTTGTTTTGCTTGATATTCATGAACATGTCAGCTCTTCATGTGTCCAGTACAGTTTTCTTTATTCTAATGTTACAATCTCTAAAGTTATTAGAAGTCTGTACTTGAGAGCACCTGTTACAGTTTTATAGCTCATTATAAACCATCTTTGAAAATGATTAAAACAATTGTCTGTGAATGGCAAAATGTCAGAGTAGTTACAGTTACAAACGCAATTGACCAAGAAGTTTGGTTGTATCCGTGGCTTACAATAATTAAACATTAAAAGCTTAATTATGATTGTCAGCATATACTCAGACATTAGAATTTTTGAAATCCCATAGAATTTGGGAACACATATTAGCATTATTCCCCAAAATATAACCTGAAAAAGACTGAACGTCATTTTGGCAATCCCATGTACCTAATATGCCAAATATTCTTTTTACTTCTATTTCTGGACACTTCAGAGGGCCCCTAAAGTGTCCAGAAGGCTCCTAAATTTTGAAACTGAAGTTTGGTTTTGGGAAGACTGTTAAATGTTCAAGGTTTAAAACACTTGAGATTATGAAATCGTTCCAGATGACCATAAGTTATTTATTTTGCCAAAATGATGACTTGGAAATTTAAAGAAGAAGAAACCTTTTAGCCCCATTGAATTTAGTTAATATGTTCACATACAGAACCTCTTCTGCAAGATTATTTTCCACAACTCTTCCATCACTGCTTTGAATCTTCAGCTTTTTCTTAACTCTAAGCAATCTTTTAACCCAAGGCGAAAGTTTACATTTCCATGCTTCCTCATAACCTTTATTAAAAAAGACATATCACTAGTTTTACACACCTTGCAAGTAAATTTATTTCCAGTAGTTTTAATTAACAACTAGCAATTCTTAACTTTAAGGTGAAACTTGGTAAATTGCTTTAATTGTGTGCCTTGCATCTAACCTGCATTTTACCAGTAGTCTTTAAGGCGGCTTTTATTTCTCAAAGATAAAAATTACGTGAACTGAAAGGTACCACTGCTTTTATCTTCTCTTTAAAAATTATTAGATCCAAGTGCTTGTCTTTCTTTAGGCCAAATTAATTAGAGCTTTTTTTATAGACATGAAACCCAGTACATACACAGAAAACCCAGTCCCCTGGTGGGCTTCTTTGAGAGGCAGGGCTAGGAGAACATGTAGATATTAAACATCTTTTAAAAGGGGGAAAAATAACTTTAAAAGTTAACTGCTGATGGGGTAGAGAAGGGGAAAGAAAAAATAACAGTTTAAAAATGTCAGCCGGGTGTGGTGGTGCACACCTGTAATCTCAGCCCTCTGGGAGGCCCACGAGGGTGGATCACAAGGACGGGAGATCAAGACCATCCTGGCCAAGATGGTGAAAACCCATGTTTACTAAAAATACAGAAATTAGCCGGGCATGGTGGCATGTTCCTGAAATCCCAGCTACTCAGGAGGCTGAGACAGGAGAATAGCTTGAAGAACCAGGGAGTCAGAGGTTGCAGTGAGTCAAGATCACCTGCAGCACTCCAGCCTGCTAACAGAGCAAGACTCGTTCTAAAAAAAAAAAAAAAAAAAAAAAAAAAAAAAAAAAAAAACCTGGGGAAAAGAACTTTTATTCTTAGGCAAGTGGTTCCTCCACTAGGACAAAAGCTTAGTTCTTGATCAGCAGAACTGAACCTCTTGGCCTGGGAAAGAGAAAGCTGTAGTGGCTTGTGGCTGGGAGCCAGCCAGCCAGCTGTGTGGGACCCTTGGCAGGGAGTGGGAAACGGCTGGCAGTTCATTCCAAAAACAGGAAGGAAATGGCCATGAAAAAGCCCCCAACCCTGGGGAACATCGGGGTGGGGGTGCGATTTCCTATAAGCTCAGAAGTCTGAGAATAGAAAGACTTAGAAACCACAGTGAGAGGTTTTGAGTGTCCATTTCACTCACTGCTTCTCCAGCCCCAGGTTGTGTGCCAAAAATGTTGCAGGACTTTTCTTTAGTTCAGCTAAAGACGGGGTTCTTGTCTGTCACATGGCCATAAAAATTTAGGCTCGCAGATGGCTTAAAGGGTGAGTAAAGCAGGGTTTTCTTGGGTGAAAAGGGAAAACAGGGACTTTTGCAAGGCCAGAGTCCCGCTGCTAGAGTGCTTCCTGCCTGGCATTTCAAATTCCGGTTCCACACAGGAAAAAGCGGAGCCAAGCTCCTTCCTGCTGCAAAGGGTGCGAACTTCCTGAGGCTTTACCTCAGTGGGTAGGCTGGTTAGAGTTTCTCCCGGGACTCCCTCCACCTGGCTGACTCAACTGTTTGGTAGTTTTTAGATCCTAACTCTTCCCCTATCCTCCCACCTCAGGTAGGCCAAAGACTCTCTTGTTCCCATCTGCGGGTTCTTGTGTACTCAATGTTTAACCTAACTTATAAGTGAGAGCATGTAGTATTTGATTTTTCTGTTTTTGTATTAATTCACTTAGGAAAATGGCCTCCAGCTGCATCCGTGTTGTTAAAAAATACACACACATGAAAGCTTTCTAGTCTGACATTTTGGTGATATCACACTGGTGATGAGTGTTTTCAATGCAA